>NC_045625.1:76182664-76807664 GCF_009829155.1 Mustela erminea
GCATTACATTTCGGGATGATTTGTAAATAACCAGAATATCCAGTGTCCAGCCTCCCGTATTTTCCCTATGTTATTTTTCCTTCTATATTGTCTCTGTTTCATTTTGAGTGGATCGGGCTGGTGTTGTGACCTAGCCTGGGAACCTGAACGTGGCTCTAGACATTGACGTGAGGGTGAGGTCCCTCAGCGATTGGCGAGGAGAAGTATACGGCACTCCGATATAAGGAGACGTTTTTATTTAGGCCTGCCTGGGAAGCGGATGAGGTCAGTGGGCGCTGCTCTGCTTTTATTTTCTTGGGCTCTGGTATTGGGGGTAGTGGTGTGTCAGGAAGTTGTTAGGTTGAGTGTTCAAAGAAGAGGGCCTCTGTTGGAATTTCTACCTCAATCATATGAACTATTTCAATGAAAGTTTTTTTCCCCCCTTCATACAACAGCTATATAGTTGTATTTTGTGGGGAGGACCATTGAATTGGAATCCTTTCCAAGACAAGAATAGTTCCCCCATGGTAGCCCACCTTCCTAAGGAATGAATGCTCTATTGTAGTTGTAGATGTAGATGTAGTTGTAGATATAGATGTTGTTCCATCAGCGTCTCCTTTCCAGCTAGGCAAATAAAGACCATTTTATTGTGTTTGTTTTTCACCCTTTCGCTCCCAGATCTCTGAAGGTAGATTTGCCACTATAATTCATTCTCCGCCTGTGGATGGGCAATTCTATATTGATCTCATTGTACTGACAAAAACACGTTTGTTTTTGTACCCTGTGCTGATCTTTTTGCAAAGCAAGGATATTCAAGTGTTCACAGACATAAAAATAGCATCTTTGTTCACAGACATAAAAAAAGCAGCTCTTTGCTAAAGAAAAATCATCTTCCCGTTAGTCCGAATTAACTTCGTCTTTCCGATTAAAAACAACAACAACGACAAAATCCCAGACCTTCACAAAGAATGGGCTTCTTAATGTTCAGGTGGATAGCTGATATAGATTTTAGTTCTTTCCTCTAAGAACTAAGGATCTAAGTGTGTCTGAGTGTTTACTTTCTGGGTTCGTCCAATACTGCTGAAATGGACTTTGGAATCAGACTGATGTAGTTTAATTTCAAGCTCATTGCTTACTTGCTTACCTAGGACATGGTACTTACCCTTCATTGCCTCTTAGTTCCCAGATGAGAAAAAAGAGGATAGTAATAGAACCTCACATTTAGAGTTGTTTCGAGGTTTACGGAAGATACTGGTCCTAAAATGTGCGCAGTGAATGCTTAACAAGTGTTAGTCAACCGTTGCTTACTCAAAAGTTTTATGGGGTCGGTTGCTGTTGTATTTGGACTTACTGATCGCTACTTTGTATTTGGGAAGGTGAAAATGCGCCTTTTCAAATTTTGATGTACATGCTCTTGAGATGGCTTAGGTCTATCATGTCATCTGAAGAGTCTGGGGTGTCCTTCCTGATTGAATCTCCAGTCTTCCTCTGACTGAACTCATCAACTAGGAGCACAGCTGTGGGAACACCATTTCTCTGCTCAGAAAATTTCCATAGCAGTTTGGAACTGACCCCCTTCAAGCACAAACTGCTTGGCATTTAAAAGGCCTTCCCCAGTTGGGTCCCTCATCTTCTCTTCTAGATTTATCACATTCCCTTTGCTCTCACCAAATGAGGTCAGTTGCATGCTTTTCCTAATACGTAACTGTGCTCCCCAGACCCCCTGACTCATATGGTTCACTATGTCTAAAGTGGACAGAGACCTTTACTTCTAACAAACCTACCCACTTTTCAGGAGAGGTCTGGCTTAACCATTGTCTTGTCTTATCTCTTCTGTTTGGAATCATCTCACTTCTCAAAGCTTCTAGAATATGTTGTTTATGCTTCATTGTACAACCATCACACCTGACTTTTCTTACTCATATGTAAACTTTATGAAAGCAGGGACCATTTCTTACCCATATTTTTATTTGCCACAGCACTTAGCCAGTACTTAGATCAATGTTTCCCAAACTATCTATGAAGAAAAATCATCCTTAAAAAAATTACAACCTAAAAAAAAAAATTACAATCTGCTACTAGGTATTTATCCAAAGGATCCAAAAATATAGATTTGAAGGAGTACATTCATCCTGATGCTATAGCAGCATTTTCAACATTAGCCAAACTATGGAGAGAGCCTAAATGTCTGTCAACTGATGGATGGCTGAAGAAGATATGGTATATATATTTAAGGAGTATTACTTAGTCATCAAAAAGAATGAAATCTCGCCATTTACAACAACATGGTTGAAGCTAAGAATATATTATGCTAAGTGAAATAAGCCAATTAGAGAAAGACAAGTATCATATGATTTCACTCATACATGGAATTTATTTATTTATTTTAAAGATTTTACTCATTTATTTGAAAAAGAGAGAGTGTACAAGCAGGGGGACAGCAGAGGGAGAAGGAGAAGCAGGCTCCCCAATGAGCAGGGAGCCTGTTGTGGGGCTCGATCCTAAGACCCTGGGATCATGACCCAAGCTAATGGCAGATTCTTAACCAACTGAGTCACCCACGCTTTCCTCATATGTGGAATTTTTTCTTAAAAGATTTTATTTACTTACTTGGCAGAGAGACAGTGAGAGAAGGAACACAAGCAGAGGGAGTGGGGGAGTGGGAGAGAGAGAAGCAGGCTTCCCACTGAGCAGGAATCCGGATGCAGGACTCAATTTCAGGACTCTGGGATCATGACCTGAGCCAAAGGCAGATGCTTAAAGACTGAGCCACTCAGGTGCTCCCCTCATATGTGGAATTTAAAAAAGAAAACAGATAAACATATGGGACAGTGGAAAAGAAAAAAAGGAGAGAGGGAAACAAGACATAAAAGACTCTTAACAATAGGGAACAAACCAAGGGTTGTTGGAGAGCGGTGGATGGAAGATGGGCTAGATCAGTGATGGGTATTGAGGAGGGCACTTACCATGATGAGCCCTGGGTGTTGTACATAAGTGATGAATCACTGAATTCTACTCCAGTAACCAGTATTGCACTGTATGTTAACTACCTAAAATTTAAATAAAAAGAAAAAAATATAACCTGTTGCAGACTAGGATTTTTTAAAATTTTATTTGTAATTTTTTAAATTTTTTGTTTTTATTTACATATAATATATTATTAGTCCTAGATATACAGGTCTGTGAATTGTCAGGCTTACACATTTCACAGCACTCACCAGAGCACATATTCTCCCCAATGTCCATCACCCAGCCACCCTCTCCCTACCTCCCGTCCCCCCAGCAACCCTCAGTTTGTTTTGTGAAATTAAGAGTCTCTTACGGTTTGTCTCCCTCCCGATCCCATCTTGTTTCATTTTTCCCTTCCCTACCACCCAAATCCCTGACTTTGCCTCTCAAATTCCTCATATCAGGGAGATCATATAATAATTGTTTTTCTCTGACTGACTTATTTCGCTCAGCATAATACCCTCTAGTTCCATTCATGTTGTCGCAAATGGCAAGATTTTGTTTCTCTTGATGGCTGCCTAGTGTTTCATTATATATATACACCACATCTTCTTTATCCATTCATCTGTTGATAGACATCGAGGTTCTTTCCATAGTTTGGCTGTTGTGGACATTGCTGCTCTAAACATTCAGGTGCACGTGCCCCTTCTGATCACTACATTTGTATTTTGGGGGTAAATGCCCAGTAGTGTGATTGCTGGGTCATAGGGTAGCTCTATTTTCAACTTTTTGAGGAACCTCCATGGTGTTTTCCAGAGTGGCTGCACCAGCTTGCATTCCCACCAGCAGTGTAGGAGGGTTCCCCTTTCTCGCATCCTCACCAACATCTGTCATTTCCTAACTTGTTAATTTTAGCCATTCTGATTGATGTGAGGTGGTATCTCATTGTGGTTTTGATTTGGATTTCCCTGATGTCGAGGGATGTGGAGCACTTTTTCATGTGTCTGTTGGCCATCTGGATGTTGTCTTTGCAGAAATGTCTGTTCATGTCCTCTGCCCATTTCTTGATTGGATTATTTGTTCTTTGGGTGTTAGGTTTGATAAGTTCTTTATAGATTTTGGATACTAGCCCTTTATCTGATATGTTATTTGCAAATATCTTCTCCCATTCTGTCAGTTGTCTTTTGGTTTTGTTAACTGTTTCCTTTGCTGTGCAAAATCTTTTGATCTTGATGAAATCCCAATAGTTCATTTTTGCCCTTGCTTCCCTTGCCTTTGGCGATTTTTCTAGGAAGAAGTTGCTGCAGCTGAGGTCGAAGAGGTTGCTGCCTGTGTTCTCCTCAAGGATTTTGAATAATTCCTGTCTCACATTGAGGTCCTTCATCCATTTGAGTCTATTTTTATGTGTGGTGTAAGGAATAATCCAGTTTCATTCTTCTGGATGTGGCGGTCCAATTTTCCCAACACCATTGTTGAAGAGAGGGTCTTCCTTCTTTCTTTCTTCCTTCCTTCCTTCCTTCCTTCCTTCCTTTCTTTCTGTCTTTCTGTCTTTCTTTCTTTGTCAGAGACAGTGAGCATAGGCAGACAGAGTGGCAGGCAGAGGCAGAGGGAGAAGCAGGCTTCCTGCTGAGCAAGGAGCCCGATGTGGGACTCGATCCCAGGACGCTGGGATCATGACCTGAGCCGAAGGTAGCCGCTTAACCAACTGAGCCACCCAGGCGTCCCTTCTTTTTTTTTTTTTTTTTTTTTTTTGAGAGGGTCTTTTTTCCATTGGACATTCTTTCCTGCTTTGTTGAAGATTAGTTGACCATAGAGTTGGGGATCCATTTCTGGGCTCTCTTTTCTGTTCCATTAATCTGTGTGTCTGTTTTTGTGGCAGTACCATACTGTCTTGATGATTACAGCTTTGTAATAGAGCTTGAAGTCTGGAATTGTGATGCCGCCAATGTTGGGTTTCTTTTTCAACATTTCTCTGACTATTCAAGGTCTTTTCTAGTTCCATATAAATTTTAGGATTATTTGTTCCATTTCTTTGAAAAATAAAATCGATGGTATTTTGCTAGGGATTGCATTAAACATGTAAGATTGCTTTAGGTAGCGTAGACATTTTCACAATATTTGTTCTTCCAATCCAGGAGCATGGGATGTTTTTCCATTTCTTTGTGTCTTCCTCAATTTCTTTCATGAGTACTTTATAGTTTTCTGAATACAGATTTTTTGCCTCTTTGGTTAGGTTTATTCCTAGGTATCTTATGGTTTTGGGTTCAATTGTAGATGGGATTGACTCCTTATTTTCCCTTTCTCTGTCTTCTTGTTGTTATATAGAAATGCAACTGATTCTGTGCATTGATTTTATATCCTGACACATTACTGAATTCCTGTATGAGTTCTAGCAGTTTTGGAATGGAGTCTTTTGGGTTTTCCGCATAAAGTATCATATCATTTGCGAAGAGTGATAGTTTGTCCTCTTCTTTGCCGATTTGGATGCCTTTAGTTTCTTTTTGCTGTCTGATTGCTGAAGTTAGGACTTCTAGTACTATGTTGAATAGCAGTGGTGATATTGGACAGCTGTGCCGTGTTCCTGACATGAGAGTTTTTCCCCATTGAGAATGATATTTGCTGTGGGTTTTTCATAGATGGCTTTGATGATATTGAGGTATGTACTCTCTGTCCCTACACCATGAAAAATTTTGATCAAAGAAAGGATGCTGTACTTTGTCAAATGCTTTTTCAGCATAGTGAGGTATCATATGGTTCTTGTTCTTTCTTTTATTAATGTATTGTACCCTATTGATTGACTTATGGATGTTGAACCAAACTTGCAGCCCTGGAATAAATTCCACTTGGTCTTGGTGAATAATCCTTTTCATGTACTGTTGGATCCTATTGGCTGGTATTTTGGTGAGAATTTTTGTATCTATGTTTATCAAGGATATTGTCTGTAATTCTCTTTTTTAATGGGGTCTTTGTCTGGTTTTGGGATCAAGGTAATCCTGGCCTCATAAAATGAGTTTGGAAGTTTTCTTTCCATTTCTATTTTTTGGAACAGTTTCAGGAGAATAGGTATTAGTTCTTCTTTAAATGTTTGGTAGAATTCCTCCTGGGAAGTTGTTTGGCCCTGGGCGCTTGTTTGTTGGGAGATTCTTGATGACTGCTTCAATCTCCTTATTGGCTATGGGTCTGTTCAGGTTTTCTATTTCTTCCTGGTTCAGTTTTGGTAGTTTATACATCTCTAGGAATGCATCCATTTCTTCCAGATTATCAAATTTGCTGGCATATAGTTGCTCATAGTATGCTTTTATAATTGTTTGTATTTCTTTGGTGTTGGTTATGATCTCTCTTCTTTCATTCATGATTTTATTTATTTGAGTCCTTTCTCTTTTCTTTCTGATAAGTCTGGCCAGGGGTTTATCAATCTTATTAATTCTTTCAAAGAACCAGCTCCTAGTTTCGTTGACTCTTCTACTGTTTTTTTTGTTTCTTTTTCATTGATTTCTGCTCTGATCTTTATTATTTCTCTTCTCCTGCTGGGTTTAGACTTTCTTTGCTGTTCTTTCTCCAGCTCCTTTAGGTGTAGGGTTACATTGTGTATTTGAGACCTTTCTTGTTTCTTGAGAAAGGCTTGTACCGCTATATATTTTCCTCTCAGGACTGCATTTGCTGGGTCCCAGATTTTGAACAGTTGTGTTTCCATTATCATTTGTTTCCATGAATTTTTTCAGTTCTTCTTTAATTTTCTGGCTGACCCATTCATTCTTTAGCAGGATGCTTTTTAACCTCCAGGTATTTGGGTTCTTTCCAACTTTCCTCTTGTAATTGAATTCTAGCATCAGAGCATTGTGGGCAGACTAGGATGTTTGTAAAATATCATAAAAGTGAATTATTAGAAAAATGAAGTAAAAACCAGACTCACAAAATACAGTCCTAAATAGATCATTATTATAGCCATTAGGCACATAATTATACTCTCAAGTGCTATAGTTGTATTTAAACACTCAATTTTTATACTTTTCTTATCTCCCACTAGTAAGTATATGGACTAGGAGTTAACAGAAAATATACATATATTGGTCTCTGCCCCCAGGTTCTGGCACAGAGCCCCTAAAATACTTGCAATTTCCTAATGATAAGAGCATGAGGAGCATCTTTTGTTCTAATATTTGCTCTTAGATTTTGTTTCCTGACATAAGGGTCCTAAGACCCTTATAATTTCCTAGGAGATTTGAGTGTCTTTTAAAAAAATTATTTATTTGGGGGGGGAGGAGGAAGGGCAAAGGAAGAGAGAGGGTCTCAAGCAGACTCCCCACTGAGTGTGGAGGTTGACACAGAACTTGGTCTTCACCCCAAGATCATGATCTGAGCCTTAATCAAGAGTTGGATGCTTAAGCAATTGAACAATCCAGGCACTCCAGGTGTGTCTTTTGTTTTAAGGAGCTGACTCTGGGTGAGCACCTGGATGGCTCCTGGATGGGGACTTGTTACCAAAAGACCCAGCCATAGTCGGAAGCTTAGAATTTTCATCCCCTTTTCCCCATTCTACAGCAGGTGGACAGGAGCTGGAAATGGAGTTAATGACTGATCATGTCTACATGATGAAACCTCCATAAAAGTCCCAGAAGTCTAGGGTTTGGTGGGGAGGGCTTCCAGGTTGGTGAACACATCTACCCAGGTTGGTGAACACATCTACCTCCTGGGAGAGTGACACACCCCGATTCCACCAGGATAGAAGCTCCTGCACTCAGGATCCTTCCAGACCTTGCACTGGGACATCTTCTTCATCTGGATACTTACCTGTATCTTTTATCATGCCCTTTAAAAAAGGACAAACCAATAAACATAAGTGAGTGTTTCCCTGAGTTCTGTGAGTTGCTCTAGCAAATTAATCAAACCCCAGGAGGGGATTGTGGGAACCTCAGGTTTATAGTTGACAGGTCAGAAGCACAGGGAACAACCTGGACATTAAGTAGAGGGCAGTCTTATGGGAACGAGCCCTTATCCTGTGGGATCAGATGCTAACTCTAAGTAGAGTGTCAGAAGTGAGTTGAATTGTAGGACACCTAGCTGGTGTCACAGAACATTCCTTGCTGGGGGAAAACACATGCACTTCTGGTGTCAGAAGTCTTGTGAGTGTGGTAGTCACATCGGAGGAAAGGAGACACACAGGAGAAAAGCTGTTTCCAGCTTAGGCTGGTGTAAGTCCACAGGCCCCACACTAAAGTAGCATCACTATATGTAACTGCTATGTATGTATCTTCGTTAGATAAATCAATCCATGGAATAGACAATGTTTTATAACAAATTTTCTCAGTATTTTTCCACTGTTGTTAGTCTCAGGGTCCATTCTTTAAGAATATAAGATAATTAATTATTAATAAACTATGATGAAATTTTCCCACATTGGCTTGATGAATTCTGAATCTTACACTGATGCAGTTAAATAAGCAAACCCAGATATGATTTTTCTCTTTGAAAGGATAAAGGTGGAATGGGAAAATTGTTACATGCCGGAAATTCAGAGATACTCCCTATTGAAGAAAAAATGAAAACTCTCATCTAGGCTTACTGTTCTGTCTTAAATCATTTAATTTCAAGTAATATCCTTTAAATTAAAGACGTATACATCACACAATTTACATGTTTAGTCAGGAATTACACTGAAAGTTCATTAAATCACATCTAGGGAATTTAAGTGAACTCAAGTAAGTAAATTAAGTGCTGAGTTAATTAAGTTGTTAATTAGTTAATTAACTGTTATAGTTTTAAGTGATGCCATTAACAAACTGACATAAATTTCAGTTTTACTTTCCTATATTTAGCAGGCCTTCATGGAACTGTAAAAGCTTGAGGGCCTAATTCTTTCCACAGAGTTTTGAACCAAATACTAACATATTTATAATAAGATTTTTATTATTTAGGGTTGAAGGCATTTTAAAACAATTTGTCTAATTGCTTTTTTTTTTTTTTTGCTTTTGCAAATCATAAGATACTCTCTTCATTTGCTTTTTTTTTTCTATAAAATAGACTAGCTAAGTGAAATAAAGATGAAAATATAGGGCATACCCAGTTTGGTGTATGCCACCACATTTTTTAAAAAAAGTAAGCTCTGTGGTCAATATGGGGCTTGAACTCATGACCCAAGATCAAGAGTTTCATGCTCTCCCAACTAAACCAGCTAGGTCCCCCATATTGCTTTTTGCTAGGTTTTTGGGCCTGAAGGTTTCAGAAAGGTAGATTCCGGTTATGTGCTATAAAACAAACCACCCCAAAACTTGGTGGCTTAACATAAGAACAGTCATCTGTATAGTCCACACATCTGCCAGTTGGGCAGGGCTGCATGGGGACAGCTCATCTGTCCTGCCAAGGCAGGTTTGGTCATTTCCAAGAAGGCTCATTCACATGGCTAGCAAGCTGGTGCTGCCTTCCTGCTGGGAGCTCAGCCTGGGCTGTCTCCTGGAGCCTTGGTTCCTCTCCTCATGGGTCTCTCCCCACGGTTGTTTGGGCTTCATCACAGCATAGGGGCTGGCTTCGAAGAGTGAGTTGTATGAGGCCTTGACAGAGGTCTTCTTATGACCTCGGAAATCCCAGAACATCATTTCTGTGGTATTATGTTGGTCAGCCCACATTCAAGGAGAAGGGGATTACTCCATCTTTCACCGGGAAAAGTACCAAAGACATAAAGGACTAATTCATTTCAGTAACTTAAGGAGGATGTGTAAACTCACATAGTGGTTTTTGGATCCTGAAAAAGGTAGAGATTTAAAAATGTTCAGGGGCACCCGGCTGGCTCAATTGAGCAGCAAAAGAGCATGCAACTCTTGATCTTGGGGTTGTAAATTTAAGCCCCACACTGGGTGTGGAGCCTGCTTTAAAAAAAGGAACTTAAGGGGAGGTAGGTGGGGGATGGGTTAAAAAGGAGTTGGGGATTAAGGAGTATGCTTGTCGTGATGAACCCCAGGTGTTATATGGAAGTGTTGAATCACTATATTGTACACCTGAAACCAATATTATACTGTATATTAACTAACTGGAATTTAAATAAAAACTTAAGAAAATAAAATTCTGTCTCCATCTTTAAAAAAATAATAGCAGTATCTGGGTGGCACAGTTGGTTAAGTGTCTGACTCTTTTTTTTTTTTTTTGGCTCAGTCATGATCTCAGCATCATCTACCGAGCCCCACACTGGGCTCCACACTCAGTGCAGAGTCTGCTGATGACTCTCTTTCCCTCCCCTTCCCCTCCTGCCTCTCCTCTCCATATTCTCTCTAAAATAAACAAATCTCTCTCTCTTTTTTTCCAAAGATTTTATTTATTTATTTGACAGAGAGAGATCACAAGTAGGCAGAGAGACAGACAGAGGGAGAGGGGGAAGCAGGCTCCCTGCTGAACAGAGAGTCTGATATGGGGCCTGATCGATCCCAGGGCCCTAAGACCATGACCCCAGCTGAAGGCAGAGGCTTAACACACTGAGCTACCCAGGTGCCCCTAAACAAATAAATCTTAAAAAAAAATAATAAAACTATAAAATTTTTCCTCAGTTAGGGCTACCACACAATTAGCTGAACATTATGAGCAACATCATGAGCAGATAATGTAGTAGAAGGCACAGTAGTTCTGGACAGAATGTCTGGGTTTTGGTTTAGATTCTGTTGTTCTAGCTGAGAGATTTTAAGAAAATTATTTACCCTAAGACTCTGTTTTCTGGTGTTTAAAAGAAAGATAAAAATATTGGCACTATTGATGTATATCCCGGGACAAGGTGAGAAGCCTAAATGGGCTACTGTATAGAAAGAATGTATTTTAGGTGGAAAAACAAATTATATATGTATTGCTGAACATTCTTACTGCCAGAATATACCTATTATATTATCTTCCTTAAACATATCTGTTGCTAATTGGTTTATACTGCATTTTTATTTATTTGTGTATCAATAACGCAGAATTCTTGCCCTACTGTGTTCATTGGGAATTAAGATTGCATGACCTCAGACAATTTGCTTATACATTAGGAGGATGCAATTCATGTAACCAGGAAAGTAAGAGAAAGGGCATTTCCCCACCATTGTAAGTTTGGATGCTGGGACATGTGGAGTTGGGGACATATAGGCACCTTATCTAATATGGAAGTAATACCTGAAAGAGTGGTGCTAGATTGGAGCTCATGTGAGTTTCTGTATCCATCAGACTATCAGTCTGGGAGCATGAGCCATGCTAAGTGGTTGGGATTGGTGGTGATGACCATGGTTCAAGCCCAACAGAAGCTAAAATGATCTCAACTGGTCCCACTAAGGGTTTGTCATTAGTGACAATGCCAGGCAATTGGGCATCTGAGAGAAGCAAGCATTAGAGATGAAGAAAGTAGAAGGAATTGATTAAAACTCCCCTAAAGGATTATGGTTGGAGATGCTTGATGAACTGCACTTTGATACCTAAAAAGAGAGTGTGAGACAATCCAGTGTCTTCCTCATGGAGTCAAAACTAAGCGGAGTGTCTGAGCCAGCTACAAGGAAGGAATGTGCCTGTGGGTTGGGGCTTGTTCAGGCATTAGGTTAGCAGATTAAGGAAGACATAGACATTCCTCTAAAATTTCTCCAGGCCTTTCTTTTACACCTTGATCAGTGTTGTGCATCTTATCTCCTTTGCTAGGAGCATGACCTCCTTTAGGGCAGCCCCCCCCACCCCAGTTAAGGGCTTATAAAATATTTAGTGAATTATATTTCCAAATGAGCCTAAGATACACTGTAGCAAATGTTGGATTGGATACTGAAGAAGAGACCTCATTGCAGCCTTAAAATAAGTGTTGGCTTCCTTAAAGAGGAGAAAAGAGGAAGTGGAGACAGACCCATCCTGGGTGGTCCAGTTGGCTACTTTTTGCTGCCAGGCTAGAGCATCTAGTGCTCTCAGATGCAACTGATTGGCAAAAACTGGGAAGATGGACTTGACTTCTAAAAGCTTCTGAAAGCTCACAACCACAGAATTGGGCGTGCACAATATGTACTTGGTAGAAGTGGAATTCTCCTCTTGGCAGCTCCCACATGAACTGGAGATGGCACCCAAGACTAATATCCTGCATGGTGTGTGGGTAGAAATGGATACAGAGAGTGAGTAAAGCAAATATTCTACATGGTGCCTAAAATGTATCTGTAGCAGATTTTCTCAAGTAGGAGATCAGTAAATGCAAAACAATATACAGTAAATTCCCTCTTCCCTGGACAGTCAGGACGTAAGTTGTTTATCATAACATCAGGTTTTTAGAATGTCCTGCAAGGACTGTATTTTATGGGAAGAACTGTTGATTGTCTATTCAGTATCTAGTCTTTCTCTCTTCCTCTGTAGTTGTTGCATCTGGCCACGTGCCTAGCTATAAAATGATATTTTATGCATAGATAGATAGGGCACAAATAATAAGTATGCAGAGGTCACTCGATGGGACTTCCCAAGGACCTTTTTCTGAAGGTGCAGAGTTGGCCAGAAAGCACAGCCTTTGTGCCAATTCCTTCCTTTTCTCTTCATCCTGCCTAGATTGCTGGAGTTGTATGAGCCATCTCGGGACTGTGAGGCAAACTTGAAGATGGAAATCACAGTTAAGTTATTGAAGCAGAAAGGAAGATCCTGTGCTCTTGATGACCATAGGGTGGCCCTTCCAGCTCTAGACTGTCCACTGTTATGTTTGGTTTCTGTTAATAGAGGCCAAGAGAAGTTCTTTCTTCAGGGTATTGAATGCAATAAAATTATTTAAACAATATAGAGATAATGAACTTATTTTTTTTTTATATATATTTTTAACCTTTCCTTGTTCCAGAAATGAATTACAGGGATTCCTAAATTCCAGGATAGTACAAACTAATGTCAAAAGACCAAAGGAAAAAAAAAAAAGTGAATCAACAAGGAGTTCCTGAACATACTTTAATCTTTTGTCTCCCTTCATTTTATAATTCAAAATTACATTAGGATCTTTTTAAAAAAAGATTGATTTTTTTATTTGAGAGGGATAGAGGATGCACATGTGTGAGCGGGGGGAAGGCAGAGGGAGAGAATCTCCAAGCAGGCTCTCTGCTGAACACGGAGCCCAACACAGGGTTCAATCCCATCATCCATGAGATTATGACCTGAGCTGAAGTGAAGAGTTGGTCTCAACTGACTGAGCCACCCAGACACCCCTCAAGTTATAACAGGCTCTTTAATGACTTATGGTCATCATTATGGGCATCATATGTTAGAAATTCTGGTTAGTAGTGAGTCCTGTTTAATTGAATGCCACTTGGGAGGTCTCAGGGTAGCACAACAGAGACTTCTAACTGGCCATCAGTGGCTCGTCTCATCACAGTAACCAATGCTCTCCAGTTCTCTGTAACACATATCCGTGCATGCTCCCTATAGCTGGCTGAGTAGTATCCTGTCCAGTAAACAGTTGTGGTTCTTCTCCAAATCTCTCTGTAACAGCTGTACTGGTTACAGTAATTATATAATTTAATGAAATATTATGTGGTTTGGTAACCTATAAGGGGGAAAGAGAAGAGTTGTTACTCTGACAACTAAGTCCAATGCTTGGAAAGACTATAGAGCTGAATTTTCCATAAAATTTTAACTTTTGGGATTAGGTGTGGGGAAGCCATTTTTTACTGGTGGGAAAAAAATCAGGTAAAAGTCTTCTGATTACTTTCATTCTTTAAGCAGTAATGCAGTATGGGGAAAAAAAAAAAAACCCATGGAGTGCTCCAAAGTGTACCCAGAAGCAAAAAAAGGCAGCCCTACATCCAAAATTGGTTAATACACATGGATTTAAGTGTTTTAATAGAAAAGAAAGTGTTTGAGGTGTGTATAAATATAATAATTCTCCATTCTGTCAGGCATGTTATGTACCTTACTCTGTTAGGATAGATAAGAGTCCTTCTGCTGCTTGTACAGAATTCACATAGTACGGGCATGTTAAATAAAGGAATAAAAATCCAGGGGGATTAAGAAGTGATTAAATGTACCAGGTGGCAAATAAGTGATGCTAGTCCTACAATTGCTATGTTATCCTGTGCTCTTGGGGGCAGACATTACTCATCAGTCATGGTCTTCTGTGATCAATCACTAATCAAGTCAGTCTTCAAGTGTCGAAAACCAAGAAGTTACTACCAGTTAATCAGTTGGCACTTGACATTGAATGTATCAACCATGGCTTAGAGTGGAATAGTGCAGTAGGCGCTGATCATGGATTAGCATGTCACTTGAGGCTATGCAGGTTGGAAGTGTGTAGAAAAATACGCCAGGGGGATCTGGGTGAACATCCACCGTTCATAGATTGCTGGGGTCCATCCGGCCAGCCTCCTTCCTCTAGGCAGTGTCCCTTTCTTCTTCATCACATCAGTGTTTCTTTCAGAACAGTAGTCTAGATGGAGATCTTGTCAAAGAGAGGGCAAGTTCTGTCGGGATGTGCTTTAGCATCACTGTGGCTGAGTTATGCCTAGGCAGCTTGGTGTGCTAGCTTGACCCTGGCAACAGAATGTCCAGATTTGATGCTGGTGTCACCATGTCCTAGCTCTGACCAAGGCAAGTTAACCTCTTCAAGTTTCTGTTATCAGTAGTGGGTTTATAAGGGTTAAATGTAATAATGCATGGACGGTATAAAAGACTGGTTCCAGCATTTTCACACCCTCTACTGCAGGGTTTTCTAAGCATGAGTCCATGAGTTCTTTGAAATCCTGTGCATGGTATGCTCAGGGTCCATAACTTTCATCAAATTCTCAAAGGAGTCTGGAACGAAAACAAAAGCAAACCAAAACAAAACAAGAAATACCTAAAGCTTTCTTCTTTAGAGCCATGCTTAACAAATTTTAGTGAATCCCCTGAAGATCTCTTAAAATGCCAATTCTAATTTAGTAGGTTTCGAGGGGGGCCTGTGGCTGTGTATTGTTGACAACCACCAGTTGATGGTGATGCTGCTGACCCATGGCCCACATTTTAAGTACCAAAGGTCTAAAGGACCCACCCCTTTATTTCCTTCTTCTGCTGAGAGGACTAGCCCATGATTATTAAAAGCATGAGCTCTGGACTCAGCATGGGTATGCTTTCGGCCTTAACCTTCACTAATTCTATAACCTTGGTCAAGCTGCTGAACATCTTTCTCTCTGCCCCAGTTTCTTCAACTGTGATATGGGGCAAATACTAGTACTTCCACGATAGGGTTGATATGAGGATTAAATGAGATAGTTTGAACTATCTAATAGTTTAGTGTAGTAATAGTGTAAACTATCTCATTTAATATAGAAGTATAATATAGAAGTACTATCTCATTTAACAACACAGTATGTGTTGTTATTAGTTTATTTACCACCTTGGGAGTACACAGAGAGTGCACTCTCTGTTGCTGCCACCACATTCTTAGCTGTCTCAGACGACATAGCGTTCTCTGGATTGTGTCATGCCCGAAACAATGTCTCCTACCAATGACATAGGAGTCAAATAAAATCGTGAAACATAAAATATCCCTCTCTTGGGGAGATAGATATAACAGAAAACACTTGTTTAGTTCACTTTCTTACGAGCTAATTCGATCACAGAATTCAGAACAGCTCTTTCCATCTAACTCTTAATTCACTATGCGTAAGACGGCATGCCATAAAGTAATAATCATGGGAGGGTGTTTCTGAAGCGTGGCAGATGAAAGCAGGGTTGTTCTGCAACGTGGGTGCTGGTGCACCAGAGAGAGACCTGGCTTCTCTAGGTCATCTGCAGAGGAGAAGCTTTGCCTCTGTACCACCCACCAGCTGAGTACCCACCCCAGTGCGCATGCCTCCGGGCCTCCTGGGGACTCCAGTGCTTCACTCTGTCCCGCTTTTGCCTCTGCCACATGCATGTAGGCCTTTGGGCCACACCTGAACAAGTGCCACCAAGAGGGATTAGGAAGAGGAAGACTTTCTCATCCAGTGCTTTACTCACACCATAATTTTCCTCCTCCTGTTGGTGTGCTGGCTTTGGCACTTGATTATCTTCCACCAGAACATGTAGAGACAGTGAGTCCTCTCTCTAACCCTCCCTGCCTTTTGGTTCGAGATTTTTGTTTTTTATTTTAATTTATGTATCTATTTTTAAAGATTTTATTTATTTGTCAGAGAGAGAGAGGAGAGCACACACAAGCAGGGGGAGCAGCAGGCAGAGGGAGAAGCAGACTCCCCACTGAGCAGGGAGCCTGACGGGACTTGATCCCAGCAGGCTGGGATCGTGAGCTGATTTGAAGGCAGACACTTAATGAACTGAGCCCCCCAGGCATCCTCAGATTTTTGTTCTTTAAAGGAAATAAAAGTTTGTGGCTAAAAAACTGAGGATAGTATCTATTCTTTTTCCTCTTTTAAAAACGGAGTCCGAGTATATTCAGATTGAAAGAACCGATTATGATTACATTTTATGATTTAACTAGTACAGAAATTTTATTTTTATTTTTAAAAATTTTTTTTAGAGAGCTTGTTTGGGGCAGGGGGAGGGGCAGAGCGAGAGGGAGAGAGACTCCTCAAACAGGTTCCACACTCAACATGGGGCCTGATGTGGGGTTCGGTCCCACAGCCTGAAGATCATGACCTGAAAATCAAGAGTCTGATGCCTGGGGCCCCTGGGTGGCTCAGTGGGTTGGGTCTCTGCCTTCAGCTTGGGTCATGATCTTAGGGTTCTGGGATCGAGCCCTGCATCAGGCTCTCTGCTCAGCAGGGAGCCTGCTCCCCCCACCCCCCACCTCCCTCTCTGTCTACTTGTGATTGCTCTTTCTCTCTCTCTGTCAAATAAATAAATAAATAAATAAATACAATCTTAAAAAAAAAAAAGTCTGACACTTAAACAACTGAGCCACCCAGGGCGCCCTCAGAACTTTTTTGTAAGTTAACTTTATTGACACACAACTTTTAATAAAAAATGCATTCACTTAAAAATGTATAATTCAGTGAGTTTTGACAAACATGTGTGACTGTGTAACCAGTGGTACAATCAAGATATAGAACGTTTCCATCACCCCAGATAGTTTGCTTATGTCCATTTAAAGTTTCTCCTGCTCCAGGTAACCAAACTGGTTTGATTTCTGTCATCACTGATGCACCTCTTCTGGAAATAGAACTTTCACGTCAATGGAATCTTATGAATGAACTATTTTCTTTCTGGCCTTTTTCGCTCATCATAATGTTTTGTAGAGTCATTATTTTTATCCTATGTATCACTACTATCAATAGCAGAACTTTTTGTTTTCTTTTTAAAAAACCTTTCTGTTAACTCTGCTAAAATGTCAACCATTATGCATACATTACAAATTAATCGTATATGCACCTTGAAATACATTTTTATTTTTTTTAACATAGGTCAAGTTTAGGAATATCACTAAGTGCTAGAATGTCTGAAGAGCTGTGACTGTTTGGCATTTGTGAGGGCTGTGTGGCATTGTGGATAGCCTGCGGTCACAGCACCAACCCTGTCACTGACTTTATGAATTTGAACAAGATCTGTCACCCACTGGGGCTCTGTTTGCCCATTTGTACGAGTCTGTTTTTAAATTTTAGCAATTAATTAACATACAGCGTATTATTGGTTTCAGAGGTAGAGATTAGTGATTCATCAGCTGCATAGAACACCCAGTGCTCATCACAACACGTGCCCTCCTTAATGCCCATCCCTTGGTCACCCCATCCCCCATCATCTCCCCTCCAGCAGCCTCAGTGTGCTCCCTAGAGTTGAAGAGTCTCTTGTGGCTTGTCTCTTCTGATTTCGTCTTTTTTTTTTTTTCCCTATGTTCATCTGTTCTGTTTCTTAAATTCCACATATGAATGAAATCCTATGGCATTTGTCTTTCTCTGGCTGACTAGTGCTAGTTACTAGTCTTTGCCGTTCCTGAGGCCCATTCCGGGCCTGACTCATGTCCTGTTCGGGCTGGTCACTGAGCTGTGGAGCCAGCAGAGGGAGCAGGAGTCAACAAATGAGTTGCAGAGCGGGGCCCACACCCCGAAGCCTCTGGGAGGCGCGCTGTCCTCGGCACAGTGGCCGCACTGTTCCAGAGCACAGCAAATCCTGTGATGGACCAGTTTTTAAAGTGACCTAAGACTCCCGATATCTTTTCAAACTTACTTCTCTGATTAGGTGATGTTGCAATTTTCTTTTTTTAAATATAAAAATGGTATAAACAAATCTCTGTGTGGTTTTATAAGCAAATAAAATAGAGTCACATTCAAACTTACTTAAATTAACTTTTAGTGCTTATTACCCTAGAGAAGAATTGTAAGAGAAAAAAAAAAACCCAAAGTGTTAAAGGGGCCCCTTAGTTTACTTTTCAAGGCAAAAACAAAGTTAGATTGAGTCATACAAAATACAGTTTATAGAGTTGTCAAAAATGAAATATCTTATACCATTACCTGAAAATAGCCTTGAGAGTTTAAAAGCAGCTAATTGGTTTCACTCTGAGGCCAGATCTGTAGACACACAGTTAAATGGACATTTCATGGCATGAAATGCATTTTCCATCCCTACACTTTAAGTCACAGAAATATTTCTGTTCTTCATTCATTTTTGCTTCTATGAACATAACTGCTGTTGTATGAAATCTTTATAGATTTTGCTCCCCAATTCCTGTCTTCATGATATGGAACAAAAAAACCCAGAGAGTAGAATTAGGTTGACCGCGGCATGCTGGGAAACACTCTGTAGCCTTTTATACCCCTTGGCCACCTTTCTCCCCCTACAAAATATTGTTTTGAAATAAATAATTTGGGACATTTGAGTGGCTCAGTTGATTAAGTGTCCAATTCTTGGTTTCAGCTCAGGTCATGAGCTTGGGGTCATGGAAACTGAGCCCCATGTTGGGGTCCAGCTACTTGAGATTTTCTCTCTCCCTCCCTCTGGGCCCCTCCTCCTGCTCTCTGGCTCTTAAACAAACAAACAAACAAACAAAAGAACTAAACTAATTTGGTGAAAAGTTTTATAATTTATAATTTCAAATGAACTTGGTAATGTGACATATGCAAATGAAAAATTTAAATATGCTATAACTGGCATTTTTCTGGTGAAATGAGGGGAAGTACTGAAAAGGCAGGTTTGGAAACAGGCTCTTGTGGAGACTCTGTGGAGGAGCAGAAAGAAGGGCTGAGGCGAGGCGAGTGAGGAAAATAAAGTGAGGCGTGGAAATGAAGGAAGGCCTGTGTGTGGGGGCAGAGATGACCCGTGTCTGTGTCTTGGGTCAGTAAATCTGTTTTACTTGTCAAAAGGTACCTGAAAGACCTCTATGGAAAAGATGAATCTGATGTGATTTTTTTTTAAAGATTTTATTTATTTATTTGACAAACAGAGATCACAAGTAGGCAGAGAGGCAGGCAGAGAGAGAGGAGGAAGCAGGCTTCCTGCTGAGCAGAGAGCCCGATGCGGGGCTCGATCCCAGGACCCTGGGATCACGACCTGAGCTGAAGGCAGAGGCTTCAACCCACTGAGCCACCCAGGTACCCCTGATTTGCTTGAGAGGATCTCAAACAAACTCTGTGCTAAGTGCAGAGCCTGACATGGGGCTCGATCTCATGACCTTCAGATCGTGACCAGAGCTGAAATCAAGTCTGACACCCAACTGACTGAGCCACCCAGGTTCCCTGAATCTGATGTTATTTTAATTAGTCTGTACCACAGAGAAAGAAGGAAGCAACCCCATTATCTTATTAGGCCCGTATGACACTGATCTAAAACCTGACCAAAATAGCATGAGAAAGGAAACCACAGACTAACCTCACTTATAATTGTTGATGCAAAAATCCTAATAAAATACTAGCAAACGTATTCCAGCAGTGCACTAGGAGAAAATACACCATGACCAAAGACATTTATCCTAAATGTTCATGGTAGCTCAATATTATGAAGTCTATAAACATAATCACATTAAAATGCAGAGAAGGGTGTGATGTCGAGCAGACTGGGCTGTTTTAGGACGAAAGGACAGGGCCAGAGGATGGGACTGGGGAATGTTTGATTACAAAGGAAGAACCCAAGGGAATTTTAGGGGTGATGGAACTATTCTGTATCTTGATTGTGGTGCTGGATACCTGCCTCTGTGTACCCGTGAATAGGGCATTATACAACCAAAAAAGTGAATGTCATTATAGATAAAAGCAGATATTTAAAAATCAGTTTCAAAAAATGAAAACAAAACTAAAAAAATCCCTCTATCACATAGCCAGTAAAGCCGATGTTTGACCAGGTAAGGTATAGTGACTGTAATATACCCAGTGTTCTCAACTGTCACCTGGAACTCACACTGATACTTTACCTTCCAGCATTGTTAAGAGATTTGGCTCAGCACAGCATCTGGCGTAGAGTACATCCTCAAGAAATGTTTATCATTGTTAGTAATAAGATATACCCATGAAGCCCAGGAACTCGGGAGCCAGAATGCCTGGCTTCAGATTCTGGTTCATCCCCTTATTTGTTGTGTGGCCTTGGGCAGGTCATTTTGCTTCTGGCCTCTGTGTTCTCTTATTTTTAAAATTTAGAGAAGCGTCTCTCTGAGAGTTTGTTGAGTTTTCTGCAGCAGAGCACCTAGAAGTGGGGAGTGGGAGTTCAGTCTCCTGTGAGTTCAGAAGTGGAGTAAAGTGAGCTGCGCGTTGTCGTGTGTGTGTGTGTGTGTGTGTGTGCGCGCGCATGCGCACGTGCGTGTGTTTGTGTGTAGTAACAGTGGCTGATGTTGGTCTCTGTGTTATTTAATGAGTTGTATAGATAAGGTACATGGGAAAAAGGGCAAGAGGAGACAGTTTCCACCTGTGGCAGAGATATGGGTATAAACACCAAGACAGAAGCACAGGTGGATTCTCCAGAGACCAAGGGAGCTGACAGACAACATGAACTTGGTTCCACAGCGGCCTGATGTCAAAGGTAGGATGAATTTGTATTAAAGGAGTGTGAAAGTTTACTCAGGCCAAGTAGGTCATCAGCAAAGAGTGTTAAAGGGAGAACCCTAGAGCCTCTGTTTAATGATTTCAGTCTCTAACTACTTGAATAAAGGGGGAGTTTCTCTATGTTTGCGTGACCATTGTCCTTGCTGTGGCCACTCACGTTGACTCGTTGACTCCAGTGGACTGTGTGTCACCTACAAGAGTGAGGGGGCTGATCAGTGAATGTTCCTTGCCTTGGTGACTCTGAGTAGACCGTTGTCACTGGTGGGCTGGTGGTGGTCACGTGGAACTGGGAGGCCCACTTGGAAGTGAGTCACTCGCCTCCCTGCGAAGGATTGCACAAGTCCCAAGAAAATGGGGAGAAGAGTAATATTTAAAGAAATGAGAACATTTTTATCAATATGATAAGGGGCAAATGCAAAATATAAAACTCTGTATGTGTATCTAATTTGGTTAAACATATGCATAGAAAAATGACTGGAATGAAACATTAAAACAATAAAGAGTTGTCTCCGAGTGAGGACTACAGATGACTTCTCTTCTTTGTATCTTATATCTTTTATATTTTCTGCAATAAAAATGTTTTACTTTTGCAATTAGAGAAGGGGCATGGTTGCAATTAACTTAAAAGAAAAGAGGTTCCCTTTCCCTGTTCACAGCCTACTTATTGTTCAGCAACACATTTTTTGCTACTTGTTATGTATAGGACAATAACCGTTTAATTGCTGGCTACATTCTCTGATCTCCAGGTGAAGCTCAGAGCTTCCTAATCTTACTTCCATTCCACGGAAGAGGAACTCTGACATGGGGCAAAGACATAATGGGGTCCTTAGAAACTCTCCATGAGCCATTGCAGTTGGAGCTTGGGTGGTAGCAAGGAAGACAGCCAAAACTCCCTCTTTCTGGAATGTGCTACTGTTTGGGATCATGTCCTGTTACTTCTCTGGCTTTCCTTTCTCTCAGCTGCTGCGTAAAGATAGGATTATGTTTTTGCTGGGGCTGCCATAACAAAGAACCACAGACCAGGTGGCTGAAATAACAGAAAGTTCTTTTTTGACAATTCTGGAGGCTGCAGGGTGTCTGAGATCAAGGTGTCTGGGGTTGGCTTCTTCTGAGGCCTCTCGCCTTGGCTTGTAGATGACTGCCTTTCCATCCTTTCTTCCCATGGTCTTCTTTCTGTGTGACTGTGTCCTACCCTGCTCTTCCTTGAAGGACACTAGATTTGTCACATTAGATATGGGCCTACCCTAATGAACTCATTTCATGTCAATTACCTCTTTAAATACCCCGTCTCCAAACACAGTCAGCTGGAGATTCTAGAAGTAGGACTACAACATAGGAATTTTGGACGCCACAATTTTGCCTATAACAGTGTTGAAATAATTTTTCTTAGGGGACTCTGTTGCCACTCTGGGAAAGTCAGGAGAGATCCAGTATAGGGTTTAAGAGAAAGGATTAAAAAAAAAAAAAAAAAAAAAAGGCAGTTTTAACTTCTTGGGTTTCGGATCGCCTACCAGGTTAAGAAACCAGAGTTTCTTAACACACACATCTTCATTTGTCCAGAGTGTCTGTGTCTGTTGCGGGCACATCACCCTCTTAAATCTGTGGCTGTGTTGAGGCCACTTGAAGATTGAAATGTTGGCTGTCTCCTCCTTGGGGACATAACAAATATATCATTCTGTTGAACTTATCACCACATTATTGGATGTTTCTACAAAAGCAAAGCAAATCTGAGAGCAGAGATGTAGACTCTTGCTCAGTAACTGATGGGGGGTGGATATGGTGGTGAAATGGTTAAAGAGTGGTCTACTCTAGTCTTAAGACCCTTGATAGCTTGGTAAACATCACCATTCTCTACTAAAAAACAAGAAGCAGCCTTCTGAACAGCTCATATAAATTTTAAGGCGTTGAAATGAAAGAGTTTATCTGTCTTCTCTGCCCGAGTGATAAACATCAATGAATGTACTCTGATCTCTTTTCCCAGATGAATCCTGAATGTTTTGCACTACAGAACTGATTTCACTGATTTGTGAAAAGAGACAGGTCAGGCCTATGGTTTCTGCCTTTGCCCAGCCAGCAGATGGTGCCATTTTTCTAGGAAATGGAACCAGAATTAGGTTGAACTGCCTTTTGGCCATCAATGTGCTAGTTAGGTACCATGTTTACAGGGTATTTCCATAGATCTTCATATATAACCAGCTTCTCTTCTATAAAATTCTGCTCATCTTAACTGCAGTTAAACAAACTGAAATCGTCAGGCTTCAGTGTAAATGAAACTTTTATTTTTTTAAATATGGGGAAAATTAGAAAGAAAATCTGAGCCCCTTCTTCTAGGTGTATGTTTTAGGATTATGTCCTCTCTCCTCCTCCTCATCCCCCATTGTCTTCCAACACATGAGCAGGCATCATCTGTTGACTTTCTTACAGTCTTTCACTGTTATGTATAGTCGTCGGTTTACTGAATTCTATAGTAAAATTGTAGCTTTTGAGGAATGAGTAGTTCTGAATAGCTACTTCAATAGCTGCTTTAATATAATACCTAACTTAATAAATGTAATTTAATAGCTAGTTTTAATAATATGTAGCTGAGTATTTACCTTTCTATTATTATTTATGAATTTATTTTTTACTAGAAATGATTGTATAATAACATAAATTTAAGTGGCACCTAATTTAAACATTTAAATTAATTCATTGAAGAATAACACAGTATGTTAAGCCTAATTGTTGAAACAACACCTCTTTTTTCCCAGAAAAGAAAAAAGTAAAGGCATGATCAAAATTATGAGTGACAATTTGGGTTCATTTTGACACTTATAAATGATTTTGTAGGCATAACGGCATGTACAATGTTGAAGAATCAACCCACTGGATTTAGAAATAATGGCAAGATAAAGAAGTACAGCTATACATCTCCGAGTTAATGCCTGAAATTAAAGGAAAATATCCACCATTTATCATAATGAACTTTCAATAACTAATTTTTTTTTTTTAACATTGAGATTGTTGTTTTAGGGAATAACTTTCTCTGAGCATTTAATTTAATGTTAAATGTATTAAATGACACACAGAGACAAATAAATTTTGTGTTTGATACAAATTAAAGGTTACATGAATATAACCTCCCTTCCTCGCCAAAGCTCAAATTTGCAATGGTCTCAGCAGAAAATGAACAGTTTACAAGTTAGACAGAATTTATAGCATTACAAAAGTTTACAGAACCCTACTTTTCACCACGTTTTTATAATAGCAAAGATTATAATGACAACTGAATGACCAGAATGTGGCAAATATTTGTGCAAAACTGCATGAATTGTCCTTACCTTTTGATAGAGGTAAAACCCAAGAACACACAATGACAATGATGAAGAGAAACTACACTGAAATGAATTCTATTTTAGATTTAAAGCAGCATGGATCATACTATTTCCAAACACCAAAAGAAAATGTGGCACTGTGAACAGTGGGAGCAACGCATGACTCGGCAGTTCACCTAGCGGACGTGACTGACGCTGGCACATGCCACAGTTTCTCTCTACACCAGCCAGCATCTTAAATGACTAGAAACTGTGGAAGGGCTTAAAACTCACTTTGGTGTCTTTATTCTTGAAATTTGAAGATCGTGAATGAAATATATATTTTTAAGGATTTTATTTATTTGACAGAGATCACAAGTAGCAGAGAGACAGGCAGAGAGAGAGGAGGAAGCAGGCTCCCTGCTGAGCCGAGAGCCCGATGGGGGACACGATCCCAGGACCCTGGGATCATGACCTGAGCTGAAGGCAGAGGCTTTAACCCACTGAGCCACCCAGGCTCCCCATGAATGATATATTTACGAAAGTCCTCTTCCCACCCCACTCCATACCTCAAGGATTGTTTCTGGTATCACTGAAAATCCTTAAAAGAATCGAATCATAAACTCTCTGGATTTACCTCTACCAATCCATTTAACTGGAACTTGAAGCTCTTCTTCAATAAAATGAATGTAATTTTGGGGCCTTAACAGTAGTTCTTCAAATATCCTTGCATTTGATTATCTATGTTCCAACCTGGGAGAGCCTTATACTGAGCTTTAAGATTTATTTAAGATTTCTTGGTTTCCTGGGAAATGAGGAAGGATTTCACCATCTACCTTGTAAGCAACTCCAAATTTGGTTTCCATAAATGTGTCCAAAATATCTATTCTTTTAAGTGCCAACACAGGAAATTCATTAATCATTTGAGCACATTTGAGCGAGATGAGGTCCAGCCAGACACATCTTTTTCTCCTTCCAGTGGTTACCCCAAATCCTCCACCTCTTTTTGTATTAATTCTCCCCTTTCATTGTCTTACTCTGTAGGGAAGTCACCAGTGCCAACTTGAGTTTTGTAAGCTTTTAGGACCCCATCACTTCTCCACCATTTTGGGAAGGTAACCCAATCAGTTACAGACACCTCCCACTGTACAGTTTGAAGAGGTTACAAAAGGATAAGTTCTAAAATTACTATCTAGTAGTTCTGCATTGGCACCTTCTACCAAGATTTTCTTTGGTGGTCCATGCAGGACCTCGGAGAGGAAACCATCTCTCACCATTGGTTTAATCCTTTCCATATAGCCCTTGAGGTTTTGTAATTTACTTAATTGTTAATTTCCAAAGTGGGGCATGTTATTTGTATTGGTTAGCCAGAACTTTGAACCTCTCAGAGAAGCCATTAAAGTCAGAAATAAGATCAGTTCACTCCAAGTAGCTTTGGGATTAAACTGGGCCCATGCCCTTTTTTGTGGTACCCTTTTTTTTTTTTTTTTTTTTTTTGCTTCTTATTGTCTCTTTTGCTCCTGGAGACCATCAGATCCTTGTTGAGAATCAAATACAACAGGAGCACTGTCAGTTAGGGTAAGCCTTTTTTCCTAGCCTTCCAGGCCTTTTCCTTTTTGGACATTTTTCTCTGCTTCCTCAGATAATCTGGGAAGATGAATTATCACACTATTTCCAATGAATATGGTAGCATTTGGATTAATTATTCCACAATGTCCAGTATGGTGACCCGGTTCTCCCTGGGCCACGCCCCAGGGCCTCCACAATCCTGGTTGCATATGGAAGGTGCCATAGGATTGGTGTCAGCGTGGTGGCTCCTGTGACGTGAGGAGAGTCCGAGGGAGACACAGGCAGTGAGGAGGGCATGCACTGAACAGCTCTGTGGTCACCAGCCACGTGTGGAGAAAGAATGAGCCAGAGGCCAACCCAACTACTTACCTTTTTAACTATAAACACTTATCTTCAAAATTTTCAATGAAAATTTCAAATATACAGAATACTTGAAAGACCAGCACAATAAGCATTATATATCATACCTATCACCTAGATTCAGCAATTATTATTTTTAAAGATTTTATTTATTTATTTGACAGAGATCACAAGTAGGCAGAGAGGGAGGCAGAGAGAGAGGAGGAAGCAGGCTCCCAGCTGAGCAGAGTCCGATGTGGGGCTCGATCCCAGGACCCTGGGATCATGACCTGAGCCGAAGGCAGAGGCTTTAACCCACTGAGCCACCCAGACACCCCTAGATTCAGCAATTATTAACATGACGTAGATTCAATAGTTAGTAACATTACCATTTTCCTTAATGTATAAATATGTGTGTGTATATATATATTTATATATATGGAAGTTGGTTACAGACATCATGACACATCAGCTCTAATATTTAGCCTGTAACTCTTTAGAATGAAAACATTCTTCTAACTACTAAACCATAATCACACCTAAGAATATTAGAAATAATTTCATTATTATCTCATATCCACTCCTTAGTCAAAATTTCCTAGTTATTACCCATGTCTCATTTTACTTATTATTTAGCTATTTTAAGTAATCACCACCCGCAGCATGAGGCTGGAGCTCACCACCCGGAGATCAAGAGTTACTTACTTGCTCCAAGGACTGAGCTAGCTAGGGTGCCGAATCCCCATACATCTTTTGTGGCTGATTTTTGTTTGAACTGGACCCAGTCAAGACTCAGAGGTTGGTTTTTGTTGTTTTGTTCGTTCACTCACCTCTACTTAAGACGGTGATTTTTTTTTCTTTTCTTTTTTTTTTTTTACGGACCAGGCCTGTTATTTTGGAATGTCCCACATTGTGGATATGTCTGATTGTTTCCTTATAAGCTTCTTCTTAACCTGTGTTCTTCAGCTATCAAAGCCTGAGAGGAAGGCTTATGCACTGTAAGTAATAATGATATTTCTAACTCAAATTCAGCATTATACATTATTTCTTACCTTTGATTTTATATAGCTATTTCTTCTTTCTTAACAATTTAAGTTCTTAATAACACTCATAGTTTACTTATTTGCTTTACCCTACAGTTGTTTAAAACAATAGCACAGTATTACTACTACAAAAAACTAAGGGAAGATAAAGATTTCTTTGTGGTTCTTTTATCTTTATAGCATATCTAAGGATCAGATGAAAGTGTGCTAAGCTTAAAAACCACTTGAAATAATTTTGTCCTGTGCATGGTTATGTTAAAAGTTTGATATGTATTTAAGTTTGTTTTGTGTTGTTTTAAATTGAATATTTCCTTTCTTTCTCTTTTCAGTTAGTTTTATTTTTTGAATTATAGAAAACATTTACAGGAGTAAAAAAAAAAAATCAAAATTATATAAAGACGTAAAGTCAGAGAAGTCTTACTTCCGTCTTTATCTCCTCTACCTGATTTCTCCTCTGTCCCTATAGATGACTATTTTTAAAAAATTCTTCCTATTAATTTTTGCAATAACAGGCAAGTATGTATTGTCCTCCTGTTTTTTTTTTTTCTCACAGAGCAGAGCATACTCTAGATCCTGTTTCATAATTTGTTCTTTTCACTTAATAAGACACTCTGAACATCACTGTGTATTTAGTATGTAGAAGTCTTTCTCACGCCACCCTCATGGCTGCAAAGTCCTCCATTGTGTGGATATGCCATGGTTGAGTCATCCATTTCCTTCCATTCATCATTCAGCTCACTGGCAGATACATGGGGTATTTGGAAATTTTTAAAAAAAATTTTGATAATTTTTGAATAGAAATTTAAAAATGTGTTTCATATTTTCCTAAGTTTATAAACAGAGTACTGTTTTTTCCTGATGCCTCAGCTGGCTTATTAGTTGCTGCTAATTTGCTTGAACTTGAAAATTAGATCCACCAAACGTGTAACAATTGCCTATAAAATAGGAGTGGTAGACATGAGTAAGGCTGCAGAGAGCTTTCCTATGAGGTAAACTGTCCTTTCCAGACCTACCTAGAAACTTATATTCTGAATGTCTTCCTTTTACGCCTTATCTTGCTGTTTTGTTTGATTTATATTAGTTTTCTGCTACAACTACCTTCTTATTTCTAAAGGACATTCAGATTATCAGTGGAAGTTACATTTTTTTTCCAGATAAATTTTTTCTGGAAATTGGATTGTCCGTACTTCCATATTGAAATAGCAAAATCTTTCCTGCCCTGAAAAGTTCGGTTTGGTGATTGATGGAGAGAGTAAGAAGTAGAAATGCTTGTAGTATAGGAAGAAGTCGGCACATACATACAGCAATGTGCACATATATGTAAGTGAAAATACACCTCTAATATTATACCAGTATATATCTGTAATGCCTGATCATACACCTGTAATACTTAATGTAATTTTTCTGCTTTTCACACTCAATGGCATATCATAAGCATTTTAATGTGTTAGGAGAAACTCTACTGACCACAATTTTAAAATGGCTGAAAATCATGCATTGTCTAAAGCAGAATATTAAAAATTTACTTTTACCAGTGGGCCTCTTTCTAGTCAAATGGAATCTACATAGCAGTTTCAGGTATGGTTCTGAAAAGGTTCTGAGTTTCATTAGGCAGTTTGACCATCATATTCTAATTAGTTAAATCATTTAATTTAATGTAACTCTTTCTTGTTTTCCTGATTATTTCTTTTGTTCTTACTTGATGGGTGCTATGTCTTCTTATTTCTCTGATTGTTAGTTTTATAGTTTACTTGTTTCCTGCATTGTCTCTGTTTCCTCCAAGCTACTGTTTCCTATTTGATCATTTTAATCTGTCTATTTTGGAAGGAAGACTTGCCTGACATTTCTAGAGTCTGTAACTGTGCATTATTATTAAAGAGCGAAGCACTGAAATGATGGCTGGAGTCTGTGTGCAGGTAGGTAAAGCCTTTCACCTGGTGTGCTTGGCTGTGGGATGATCAGGACTAATCTGGATCTGTTGAGGGGCCCCCACATACATGGTTCTATATGGCTACTCTTTCTGACCATTCAGTCTTCCACAGAAAGGTCCTGGAGTCCAGGGTTTGGAGGAGGTAAGCCTGGTTGCTGGCACTCTTGGACTGGGGAAGGGAGCTGAGTCTTAGGATGTTTTCCCTTAATGCTCATTTTTAGTCCGAGACATCATCATCACAACTGTTTGCCATGCCTGTGTCTTTAAGCACAGATTCTCTTTTTCCATGTTCCAGAGAATAAATCTTCAGTCTCTTTGAGGGGAGTTAAACATTGTTGTTTGACTGTTCAACTAGAGGGAGGGACCTGCGACTAACTATGCCCCCAAGATTTTTTTTTTAAAGATTTACTTTTTTATTTGATAGAGAGATAGAGAACACAAGTAGGCAGAGCGGCAGGCAGAGGGAGAGGGAGAAGTAGGCTCTCCACTGATCGGGGAGTCTGATGCGGATCTCAATCCCAGGATCCTTGGATCATGACCTGAGCCAAAGGCAGCTACTTAACCGACTGAGTCACTCAGGAGCACTGTCACCACAAGATTTTTCAATCATTTTTTTGTATCACTTACTTCTCCCACACTGTGCTGAAACTGCTGATTTCTGATTTCTTGCAGGGGCTTTCTGGGGGTGTATCAGCATTTTCTCATTGGTTTCCCCTTCATATGCACTTGGGTTTCAGCCTCTTTTAGCTCTGCCAATTCAGTTTTGACTTCTCCATTTGTTTTCCGCCTCCTGAAATCTTATCAAATTATCATGCCCATTGTTTTCCCTTCCCTGGTTCTCTTTGTCCCTTGTCTTCAGACCTTAATGTGGACTTTTAGAAACAAGCAGAAATAATGCATGTATCCTATCCTCCATATTTACCCACAAGCCTCTTCAAGTAGCCTTAAATCTTCATTATTTGAGAAAAAGTACTCTTTTTATGAAATATGTGAAGATCCCCTAAAGCATCACCATGGGCCCTACTATATATTGTATCATAATTGGCTAACCATTGCTCTAAGTGTTGGACATTTACATGGCTTCCAATTTGATATTATGGTAATAACACAATATTAGCATTTTGGTGCATGAATTATCCACATTATGGCTATTTTTCTGCTTAAATTGTTTAAATTTGCATTTCTTTAAGTGTTTTTTTCTCCCATATGTGTATGAGATCTGCATTTCTTCTTTTGTGATTTATCTATTACATGTCATAATACTTATATATTATAATATTTGTATATGTTAATTTATTATACTTAAAGCAATATATTTATGTTTAAGTGTTTACTTTTTTTTTTTAATGATTTTATTTATCCATGGACAGACAGTAGTAGTAGACACAAGTAGGCAGAGAGAGAGGAAGGGAAGCAGGCTCCCCGCTGAGCAGAGAGCCCGATGCGGGGCTTGATCCCAGGACCTTGGGATCATGACCTGAGCCGAAGGCAGAGGCTTTAACCCACTGAGCCACCCAGGTGCCCCAAGTGTTTACTTTTTAATTTTTGGTTCCTTTTGGGGGTGTAGACACTTCAAATTTTTGCACAAACATACCTGATTTTTTAAATGATTTCTTCCATCTCATACAATTTCTTATTTATTTAAGATTTTATTGACTTATTTGAGAGAGTGAGTGAGCATGGGGGGAAGTGGCAAAAGAAGGGGAAGCCAATTCCCAGCTGAGCAGGGAGCTGGACACAGGGTTCAATCTCAGGACCCTGGGATCATGAACTGAGCCGAAGGCAGATGCTAAACTGACTAAGCTACCCAGGTGCCCCTTCCATGACTTTTTTTTTTTAATTTTTTAAATTTATTTGACAGAGGTCACAAGTAAGCAGAGAGGCAGGCAGAGAGAGAGGGGGGAAGCAGGCTCCTCGCTGAGCAGAAAGCCCGATGTGGGGCTCGATTCCAATACCCTGGGATCATGACCCGAGCCGAAGGCAGAGGCTTAACCCACTGAGCCACCCAGGTACCCCGCCTTCCATGACTTTTAAATTCAAAAATATATTCTTTTATAAATATTTAATGAATATTCTGATTTGAGGGTTAAAGATGAGAGCATTATTATCATAGGGGTTAGGGCCAGAGTTCTTTTTTTCTATTAGCATGAAACTATGTTTATTTTATAAAATTTTAAAGTAGAATCCAAATGGTATATTCATGTATATATATGAATTGCATTACATATATGCAATTGAATTAAAATACATATAAGAAATTCTAGGGAAGAAAACACAACCAATGATTCATAATTGTTGTCTTTGGGCACTAGGTTTTTCTCTATGTTCTGATATTATATTGTTTATATTTCCTTAAATATTTTGGGCATTCTTTTTATATTATAAATGAAAAATTGAATCTTAATTTTCAAGACTAGTTTATTTGTTTTTAAAATTTTATTTATTTATTTTAAGTAATCTCCATCAAATGTAGGGTTTGAACTCATGACCTCAAGATCAAGAGCCACATGCTCTTCGGACTGAGCCAGCCAGGCATTCCCGCCCAACTTAAAAAAAATTATTTATTTAAAGACTAGTTTAGAAACGAAGTATAAACTAATAGTTTGGGGAAGCATGATGATCATTTTCTTAGTAATAAATTCTCAAAAAACTTTTTTTAATGTTAAAAAAAAACTGTATGTAATCAATGTATACAACTTGCCGAGTTTGGAGATAATTATACACTCATGAAACTGTCACCACAACCTGTGCCATCAGCATATTCATCCCATCCAAAAGTTTCCTCCTCTTCTCTTATTTACTATTATTATTTTTATTATTATTGACTTGACATATGATCTAGTCTCATAACAAATTTTTAACCATGTGATATAGAATGGGGAGGTAACTAGTTAAGGTACTAGTTAAGAGTTCTGAAGCTCCAAGAATACATTCTGGGAAAAACATGGAGAGAGAAGATTTGGGGTGGATAAGACTGAGGTTTGCAGAATGCCCACAGCCAGGGAGGGGAGGAGAAAGCAGACTCAAGAAAGAACTAGGCAGAGAGGTGCCTGAGAGAGTTGTGGTGGTTTAGGTCCTCTGAAGAGAGTAAGGCCTAATGGAAGTGTAAGATGATGATCCCGCTGGGGCGTCGGTCTCCCCGACTGTGCTCAACTCCAAGCCCCTTCCTGCAGACGCTGCTAAGCACAGCTGAAGACAAGCATGTTGAGATGGAGAGAAAAAGTGCTTCGTTTCTTTTGTGCTTGACATAGGTGTCTCACATTGCACCAGGCTTTTGTGTCATTGACTAGACTCATTTTGGCACTTAGAATCACTGTCTTTTCAAGCAAAGTTAGTGCTGCAGGCTTAAAACACCACAAAAGGGCAATCCTTGGCTGTTTCTTTTGTCTCCCTTTTCAAGAAGCATTATTAAGTAACCTGAATTATAAGGCTATTGCTTCTCCAGCTCAAAGTGTTGTTCCCCCAAGCAGTGGTGCGTCCTTTCCATTAGGAAGTGTAGCTAAGAGCTATGGAGCTCACCACAATTGCTGCTGAACTATAATTGTCCAAATTGGATATTTTGACTTTGCTTCTTCCGGTTCTTGGGCCCATGCTGGGTATTATCCTCTAACTTCCATCTTTACCACTCTAAGAGAACGTTTATCGTTTTTTTAAAAATCTTTTATTCCAATTCCAGTTAGTTAACATACAGTGTAATATTGGTTTCAGGTGTACGATATAGGGATTCAACACTTCCATATGTCACCAAATGAGAATTCCAACACTTCCAACACTTCCACATGTCACCCAATGAGAATTGGGGCATATGACATATGCAAACATGACTGTTTGCAGTGGTAGCTTCTGGAAAAATCCCACTATATGTGTAGGGGATGGCTTAGGATGGAAAAGTCATGATGGATTTATGAGGCTGGAGGGACTTCTCAGGAGGACAGAGCAGAATGAAGAAGGGACCACAGGATGTCAAGGCTGTGAACCATATCTTCATTGAAGATGATATATGTCCTATCATTTATCACATTGTACTTTGTTATTTCACAAATTTTTTTAATGAAAACAATGTTCACATAAAAAATAAGAGATTATGTAGGGGGGCCTGGGTGGCTCAGTGGGTTAAAGCCTCTGCCTTCAGCTCAGGTCATGATCCCAGGGTTCTGGGATCAAGCCCCACATTGGGCTCTCTGCTCAGCAGGGAGCCTGCTTCCTCCTCTCTCTCTGCCTGCCTCTCTGCCTACTTGCGATCTCTATCTGTCAAATAATTAAATAAAATCTTTAAAAAAAAATAAGAGATTATGTAGCATCTCTAGTCTTTTGGCGTAATTTGTAATAGCATCACTGGCTAGTTCTGTTAGATATCCACTGATTTCCTTTAGGTCAGTGACATATAAATACACCCTAATGGTCTAACCCATCAGCTTTCAGGGACTCCGTGCAGAGTATTCCTACCAAATTATCCTTGTGATGACTCTTTGTGTTTCCTAAAGATGGTTTTTTAGTAACAACTTGAACACATCAGTTTGCATGGCCTTCAAACTGACCCAAGCCTACATCTTGATTCTTGATTTTTCCATTCTAATGAAAATTACTGTGATGAAGGAACAGTGATTCAAACCAACAAACAAACATTGACAACTGTGCGCAAGACCAAGTGATGCCATTCCTGCTGCCCAGTTGGAGTAGAATGGTCTGTGAGTGCTGAGGCAGGCAAGGCAGAGGAAAGCTTGGAAAGTTTTCAAGATTAATTAGCACAAAGGTGGGGCATTTGGGATATCTGGCACCAGATAGTAATCAACAGTACTAATTATACTCTCATATTCAATCAGTTATGGTGGATGAATTGGAGTCGATCGGCTGGTGTGGTTAAGGAAGCTGCAGCTGTTACAAGCTTCTCTTTAAAATATGTTTACATGTCTCTATAGCTCACGTGTTTGTGGGCTGCACTTCATTTTTATGTTTCTTAGAGAAAACGATCTCCATTTCCCCCCCCCAGTTATAATAGAAAGTTGAGACATAAGACTAAGATATGCAAACATAAAAATTGCCTGGAATGATACATTCTCAGCCAAGTCACAGTGTAGTCAACACTATATATTTTCAGTGTCTTGATATTTATGTGAGAGTGCTCACAATACTGCAAAGGATATGTGATCGCTCTTGAGGCATAAGTTCTAAATTATGTCACTTTGTTATTAAATAGGGGAAGACTCTAGAATGTCTTCTGTTCATTAGTTTTCCAGTTGGGAAGTGAGGTGGCATTTGAGGCTGAGTAGGGCTGTCTGGTGGGATCAAAATGGGTATATTATATTTTGAGCTCATGCATGCTTAAGTAACATTTTTTTTTGGTAGGTTCAGGTGAGTTCCATGTGAAGGCTGGTATGACCTTTTTTTAACTGAAGGTTTTTCTTTTTAAAGATTCATCACACTATAATTGGGCACTGAGAAGATGTTCGTGCCATTTTTCGGGAAATTCACACGATGGGTTTTCAGAGAATTTAGTTGCACGTGATAGACATTCAGCGCATTCAGAATTCTTGGGTAGGATATAAAAATGAAAAAGGTACCTCTCTCTTTTTCTGATAAAGAATGTTTTTAGTAAGTGGCCACATATATTCATATATGGTACCCCTTGGAGAATATTCAGTCTTCAGTATTTTCTATAAATTAGTAGTTAGATCTAGAGTCTGTCAATTCTAGAGGATTGATCAGATTTGGGTTAAATTATTTTTGGCAAGAATAGTTCCATAGTGGGGCACCTGGGTGCCTCAGTGGGTTAAGCCTCTGCCTTCAGCTCAGGTTGTGATCCCAGAGTCCTGGGATCGAGCCCTGCATCGGGCTCTCTCCTCAGCGGGGAGCCTGCTCCCCTCCACCTCTGTGCCTGCTTCTCTGCCTACTTGTGATCTCTGTCTGTCAAATAAATAAATAAAATCTTAAAAAAAAGAATACTTCCATACATAGTAGTGAGTGTGTATCTATTATTTGTAGATTACTATAGTATAGTAATTACTATAGTATAGTAATTTGCTTGGTTATTTCACTTTTGTTCTGTTAGCAATTGTTGATATTTGCCTAAGCCCCTTAATTCATTAGAGGTTCCAAAATGTTGATATTTTAATTGTATCTTTCTTTCTTTACTAACTGGTATACTTCTGTAAAGAGAACTTCCCCTTATCAACTCTTTGGTTGATAATCCAAAGAGTTACTTTGGAGGCTGAATAGGGCTGGATGGTTTTTAAACTAATAAGATATTATTATAATTTTTCTTCAACTAGTCAGTAATATTTTAAGAAATTTAAAAATGTTAAAGGCAAAACTCTTATATTTACCCAGGTATTTACTTTTTCATATGTTCTTAGTTTCTTCTAGCAGATTCTAGGTTTCTATCCAGTATCATTTGCCTCCACCCTTTGGAATTTCTTCTAGTGCTGGTATTTGCAATGAGTTCTTTCAGCTTTTATTTATTTGAGCATGTCTTTATTTTATTGCTATTTTTGAAAGATATTCCTGTGGATTATATAGACTTCTAGGTAGATAGTTTTTCCTTTCAGTACCTTAAAGATATTCCATTGTCTTGTCAGCCCTTTATTCTGATGAGAAAATTCAGAGACCATTTGTAACATTGGTCCCCTGTGTGCAACATGTCGTTTTTCTCTGACTTCTTTGGAGTTTATTTTCATCTTTGACTATGATATGCCTAGTTATTTTAATTTTTTAAAAATCTTGCTTGAGGTTTGCTGGTCTTGTTTATTTTGCTTGATGTTGATATGTTTGATCAATTTTAGAAAATTCTTGATCTTTATCTCTTTAAATAATTCTTTTGTCCCCATTTTTCTCTCTTCTCCTTCTGGGATTCTAATAGCATGTATATTGGACGGTTTGGTGTTGCTCCTCAAATCTCAGATGCTCTCTTCCAGTTTCTCCCATTATTTTTCACTTTCATGTTTCCTTTTGTATAGTTTCTTTGTATCATTTTCTGTTTTTTTTTAAAGATTTTATTTAATTTATTTTTTTTTAAGATTTTATTTATTTATTTGACAGAGAGAGAGATCACAAGTAGGCAGAGAGAGAGGAAGGGAAGCAGGTTCCCCGCTGAGCAGAGAGCCTGATGTGGGGCTCAATCCCAGAATCCCGAGATCATGACCTGAGCTGAAGGCAGAGGCTTTAACCCACTGAGCCACCCAGGTGCCCTTTTTAAGATTTTATTTATTCATTAGAAAGAGAGCGACAGAGACTGAGAAAGCACAAACAGGGGGAATGGCAGAGGGAGAGGGAGAAGCAGGCTTCACACTGAGCTGGGAGCCCGATGTGGGGCTCAGTCCCAGAACCTGGAGATTATGACCTGAGCTAAAGGCAGATGCTTAACCATCTGAGCTACCTATGTGCCCTAGTTTTCTGTTTTCAAGTTATAATTCCTTTCCTCTGCAATGTCCAATCTACTGTTAAGCTCATTAAGTGAATTCTTCATTTCTAGTATAATTTTCATTTCCAGTATTCCCTTTTGTTTCTTTTTATATTATCCATTAAGCTGCTGAAATCCTTCAAAGGTATAGATGCTTTAACATACATGTCCTATTTATTTTAAAGTCTTTATCTCATGATTCCTTCATCTGCATGTGTTACCTTCTCCTTTATGTAACCTGTAACTTCATATTGTGTGCCAGCCATTTTATTAAACAATTTGTGATAAAGATTGAAACTGAAATAAAGAACATTTACTCCAATAAAAAGGCACACTCTTTTTTCCTTTCAGGCTGCTAAGAAGAGAGTACTCATTTGTAACTTATTTGGGTCCCGGCTTTGTTGCAGCTCTAGCTTGATGGTTTCCTACTGGCTTCAGGTATTTCAGACTTTATCTTCAGTAGGGACTGGGTTCTGAACACTGGTGAGGTTCCAGGGATCTCTAGCGTACTGATGAACTCTTTTGAGTTTTGAACTATGGGAGATCTTTCTCTGCTTTGAAGCCTGGCTGTCAGCTTTTTGAGTCTTTATGAAGTTTTCTTTGCTTTCTAGTTCTGTTCCCAGTGTTCTGTGCCTGGAGATATCTGTCCCTATCCTGAGTCTTTGGAAGGCTGCTTCATTGTGCTCAAGAAGGCCAGAGTACCCAAGGAATGTTTCTTTCAGCTTTTTTGCTGAAAAGGCAGGAGGAACACTGTAATCAAAGGCATTGAGTTGGAAATAGACTACTTTGTTCAGGGGATGGCACTGGTCTGCTTGGTATGGAGTGTGCACATGGAGGGGAGTCTGGGTGTTGCATCATTGCTTAGGATCCTAGTTGGCACCATATTAGAATGGGCTTGGATGTTAAGGCAACAACTTGGTACTTCTTGGTAGTTGGAAAACTTGGCCTGTTAATGACCAAGAAAATGACATGCTGCAAATGGCAATTTAGAAAGATTGATATTGCCACATGATGCATGATGATTGGAGAGTCAGTCTTGAGCCAAGAAAATCAACAAGGTGATTATTGGAATATTTTATGCACAAGGTGATAAGAGTTCCCAGCAGGACAAGCAGAGGAAATGAGCCAACTTCTCTGAAGAATACTTCACCCCTTTGAGCTGTTCATACTCATGCTCCTTTCCTAACAGTTTCTGGCACTTACATGTGTGGTTTTTGTTTTGTTTTGTTTTTTTGTTTGTTTTTTTTTTAATGAGCTTCTGTAAGTTACAAAAAAGAAAAGAACAATTCATTTTATGTTAGCATTGAGGGGTAAGATTTTACTCCAAGATAATTGAAATATCAAAATAGAATTCAGTATTATACCTCTTGCTTTCATCAGTGTGTGAAGAAATCACTCCTGAAATCATCTTTCGTTAGGACTTCATTCATGAAGGTTCAAGTGTCTCCTAACATTTGGGGGGTTATATGTATGCCTCAGTGACGGTAGATTGCAATATGGCAAAGTAACAAATAACCTTAAGATTTTTGTGGCATATTTGCAAATACGTCGATGGAACTAGAGGGTATTATGGTTGGCAAAATAAGCCAATCGGTGAAAGACAACTGTCATATGATCTCCCTGATATGAGGAAGTGGAGATGCAACGTGGGAGGTTTGGTGGGTAGGAAAAGAATAAATGAAACAAGATGGGATTGGGAGGGAGACAAACCATAAGTGACTCTTAATCTCACAAAACAAACTGAGGGTTGCTGGGGGGAGGGGGGTTGGGAGAAGGGGAGTGGGGCTATGGACATTGGGGAGGGTATGTGCTATGGTGAGTGCTGTGAAGTGTGTAAACCGGGCGATTCACAGACCTGTACCCCTGGGGCTAATAACACATTATATGTTTATTAAAAAATTTTAAAAATTATTTAAAAAAAGATTTTTGTGGCATAAGGCATTCATGTTTTTCCCCTTTGTCCCTTTATACGACATATCCATTTTGAGTTGGCGGGGGAACCAGCAGATTGTAGACTCTCAGGAGTCAAACTAATGGAGCTGTTGCCATTTCAAACATCACCAGCCACTCTACCGGGAAAAGGAAAGTCGTAAGCTCTGTCTCATAAAGCTTCTGTCTGAAAGCGCCATAAGTTGCTTCTCACATTTTGTGACCCAAAGTCACATGATTATACCTACTTGTAGAGGTGGGGAGGTGTTAGCAATGGACCTGGCAGAGAGAAAACCAGAAGATATGTAATCAACCCTAATGACTATCACAGAATCATTTTAATAATCTCATTAAAACTGTGGACCCTGGGGCCCTGGATGGCTCAGCAGGTTAAGGGTCTGACTCTTGGTTTCAGCTCAGGTCATGATCTCCGGTTGTGAGACTGAGCCTGGCATTGGGCGCTGTGCTGAGCAATGAGTCTGTTTGAGATTCTTTCTCTCCCTCTCCCCCTGCTCTCTTTCAAATAAATAAATAAATCTTAAAAAAAAATTATGGACTCTCCCTCCCCCAAAATGTACACATATACATATTTTGGTACAATTTCATTTTTATTTCAAATGGCTCATAAGCACCCTGAAACTTACTCACTGATTCCCAAAAAAGTTAAATTATAGGATAAAAACCTTAGTTCTGAATTATATGTTCATTGTGATTTCTTTGCCAATATTGATCTGTTATTTCCTCCAACTCCTTAACCCCAATCTGTATTGAAATAAAAAATAAATACTTCCTTTTACCTACCACGTAGAGTGCTGTGGGGATTCAACAGTGTCACCTTCTAGGGATATGTTCTAGAGCCACACAAACTAGACAATAAGTCAAGCGCTGTCACTTTATAGCAATGTAATTGGGACAAGCTACTTAGCATTCTGTGTCTTGATTTTGTCTCTGAGTAGAAATTTAAAAATCTTTACAGAGTTCTTGAACATTGGAAGGGACAGATATTTATGGGTCGGAGCATAATGTTCTTTATCCATAGCAAGCTTGCAAAGTTGGGTGGTCTTGTGTACGTAAGAGGTGGAGAAATGGTAATAACAGTGGAATCATAAGTGTTATTAGAAGAAAGTAGCCCTGGGGCACCTGGGTGGCATAGTTGGTTAAGTGACTGCCTTCGGCTCACGTCATGATCCTGGAGTCCCAGGATAGAGTCCCACATCGGGCTCCCTGCTCTGCAAGGAGTCTGCATCTCCTGCTGACCCTCCCCCATCTTGTGCTCTCTCTCTAGCAAATAAATAGATAAAATCTAAAAAAAAAAAAAAAGAATAAGAAAGTAGCCCTGTGTAATACCGCAAAGCCTTAGGTTGTACCCCTCCTGCTAATTGTAGAAGAAGGAACTGAATATTGAAAGAAATTGTGAGGTTGGTATAGGTAATTACCAAATGTTTATCTTAGGAAGTATGTGCTTTGGATTCAGAAGAGGAGGGGATTGCTATAGGTGGTGGAATCTTAGGATGACATTTTAGAAGAGATGAAGTTTGAACTTGAAGAACAAAATTTAGCTTCAGGAAGTGGTAGAGACAGATGTTTTGGTTGGAAGGGATGGATAATGGAGCAAAGCCATGTTATTAAATGACATGATTTATGTCAACACTTAAGGCCTTTGACCCTAGTCACACCTATGATTTGTTCAGAATTTGGGAAGAGCCTAGAGGATTACAATAGCCAGGCCTGGGCCAAAGGATGAGGAGCAGGGAGTTTAGGTATGGGGCATGTGATACTGTGTTTTATAATAAGAAATATATATTTGGTTTTTATCCCTATTTCTGACACAGAGTCCTAAACCCTTGGAATTTCCTAAGTGATAAGGGTGATAAATATTAATTATACTAATATTAATTGTGTATATAATTATATATTTGTATATATATTTATTGTATATATAATTATATGTATTGTGTATTATATATACATATTGTATATATATTGTATATATGTGTTATATATATATTGTATATTATATATTATATATAATTGTATATATAATTATTATATATTGTATATATAATTATAATACTATAATTAATAAATATTAATTATACTAATATTAATTGCAAGCTCCTTTCGACCACACCTGAGTTTATATCAGTGAGGAGACATTGGGAAAGCACCTAAGGATGGGGAAGTGTGGTTACCAGGGGAACCAACTCAATGATTAAAGAATTGGAACTTTGAGTCCCTGGGATTTTGACTCTTGAGTGAAGACATCGAGGCAATGAATGGGCCACTCACTGTTGTACCATAAAGGGCTATGAGAGCATATTGGGACTGGTTCTGTGTGTGCCTTATGGCACCAGCCACCAGCCTCATTATTTTATAGACCACACTTAATATTTTACCCCCTCAAATACCACCTGAATATAGCTGGACTATTTAAACATGGGACTCTTTAATTACTATTGAATCATCTTTCTCTGGTTTTGATTTTGTTTTTCCTCTTCCTGCCTTGTTACAGACAGTCAATTTCTATTCTTTGGAATTTCAGCCAGTTGTTTTTGCCATGCACCTTTTATTTTCTGTCTCAGAAACAACTCTGTTTACTCTGTGTGGATTTTTGCAATAATTGGATATCCGTCTCATCATTTACAGCTAATGGCAACCCTCCATGTCCTGCAGAAATAGAGGTTGAGGATGGCTGGTGTAGAGCCAAGAACTTGGGGGTTTTCCACTACTTGTGACCATCAGAAGAGAGAGCGGTCAGTCCCTCCCCTCTAAACATTGTCTGTAGCCTGAAGAAAAACCATCATTCCAGAATAATCAGAGGCTAAAAAACCCAGAATTGACTTTGTAGGAATATATACCATGCATATTGACCAGTATTTTCAGTAGCACTTCCCTGGCCCAGCAGACCTTTACCTACATCGGTACCTATGAAATTGTGTGTGTGGTGCCCGTAAACACTAAGCATTTTGTTTAAATATTAAACTTTAAAGTGCTCCATCAATTTTTAATGTGCAAACCATCCTTGAAAGACTCTGTTATGTTGCTCTTCCCTATCAGGGAAATACTTGAGGGACATTAGGCAAGCTCTCGGGTTACAAGGAAAAGGCCTACTCCGCTGCAAACCGCCCTCAGAGTGTCTCTGAAAAGCCAATTTGTGAGCAGAGGGCAGGCGGCCTCCGAATCACTTAAAGCCTCTATTTCCAAAACTGCTTTAACCAGTCGAATCCTCAGGAAGCTGCAAGCCCAGGCACTTCTTCAGTGACTGGAACTTAGGGCTTACCTCTTGCAAAGAACTGCTGACCGGAGGAGAATCGTCTAGAACAGTCCAGCACAGCAGTTTGCATTGGTAGAGTTAGGGACCCTAGTGAGAATGTCTTCATAGTGAGCCACACCCTTGTTTTTCCCCCTAAACATGCCGGCGGATGAGTTTCTGCAACATCTGAATGAAGAGTTGTGTCTTGGCTAAACTGGTTTTCTATGTTCAATGTTGTCATACGTGAGCACCGCCGATTCCTTTACCATCTATGGGATATGGATTTGTAAAGAACAGGGTCGGAGAAAGGCTGGGACCACGATGCCTGACTTGGAACTTGGGTTGTAATGGTGAGGAGGAGGAGCACCCCTCATAAATTTGATTTACGTCGTCTATTTGATGGCGCATCTGTTTGTTTGCTTGTTGAAGTAATTTGTGGAGTGCCCGTAAACTGTCGGGCTGCCGGCGTGTTGGAGACGTCGTGTGGTAGGAGAGGAGTGGGGTGAGTTAAAGTCGGGCAGTCACTGCATGGTCAGGTTTAGAGGTTCTGTCATTGGCTTGGGCATCTGTTAGAACAGACTCGACCTTGCTGACTCTCTGAGAGGGGACAGGCTCATGGACCGTCCGAGCCTTAGAATGTTCTGGAAAACCCGTGTGGGTATAGCTTTAGACCTTCTCAGGCTGCCCTTGAAGACTTTGCTGCCATGTCATCTGGGACAAAAGTGTGACAAAGGGATTTGAAATTCAGAAATACTAGAGGATGGGATTGGCTCAAAGCTGGCTGTTGGAGCTTCAAGAACCAAGGGTTTCACACTGATTTGCAGCTTCCGCACAAACTGAATAACTGAATAATGAATAACACAGTAAGGAAAGAAATTGTGTGCTTTGGATATTAGGCCTAGATCTTGGTTAACTTCCCAAAAGGACCGATCGTGGTTGAAAATTCACTGCTTCTTTATTCTGTGCATCTGTTAGCTTCACTGTTCGATAAAGTAGCTACTAGCCACATGTGGCTATTTCAATTAAAATTAAATATAATTAAAAATTACTTTCTTGGTCACATTAGCCTCATTTCAAGTACTCAGTAGCCTAGCTGTCATCCATGGCTATTGTATTGGACAGCACAGATACAGACCGTTTCTGTCATGGCAGAAAGTTCTGCTGGGCGCCACTATAGACAATAACATGGGGCTAAAAAACTGGGGTTATGGATTCCTAGGATATGCCCTCTCCCATTTTCCTTAGTGGGTATTCCAAACCTTCCACTCACCTAAGCTTTGTATCCTAGTTCCTCACCACTTGCGGCAGGTGGGTGTGATTCTTACTTTACATGGAAAATAGGTAACATTAGGTAATGACCTTTTTACCTCTTGGCCCTCTATCCCTTCCACCTGCTTCCTTGGATCTGCATCTCCTTTCTTAGGGGAGAAGCAACATCCTTCCTGTTTACCGTGAATCCCTCCATCTGTGCCCTAGAATCAACTCTCCAGTGTCTTCAAGGACCAGGTTTACCAATTAACTATCTACCCTACCTACCTACCTACCTACCTTCGTGTGTGTGTGTATATAGTACAAAATTTTATATAAAATTTTCAGATTTTACCACTTTTGTGTGTGCTCAGTGAATGTGTAATGCATATAATTTATACAAAATTTTATATATATATAAAGTACAAAATTATATATATAATTTATATTATTATATTTATCAATATATATTTATATATTTATATGTGTGTATATATATATATATATATACACACACACACACACACATATATATTTAAATACTCACAGATGCATAAGTTGGAAAAAAGGTAAAAGCACCCTGTGTGCCCTTCACTCAGTTTTCATCGATGGTGACATCTTGCATAACTGTAATGCAGTATTGAAAACAGGTAATCGACATTGGTACAATCCATAGACTTTGTTCAGATTTCACTTTGGTATGTGCTCAGTGAGTGTGTAGTGCATATAATTTATATAACATCCAAGAATGTTGGTAATAAAGTACGCACCCTTTTAAGCCTGGCTCTTTTCACTCCGTGTTGTTCCATGAAATCCATCCCCGTTTCTAGTATCAGTAGTTTGTTGCTGGTGTCTGCCGAACGGTATTCCAGGGGCATGGAAGTGCCACAGTTTGCTGAACCATGCGCCCATTGAAGGATGCCTGTCCTCCACACTGGACCCCAGTTGTCCGGGATATCATAAATAAAGCTGCTATAAGCATTCATATTTTGGGGTAGACATAAGTGCTCATTTCTCTGGGATAAAGTCCCAAGGGTTCAATTGTTGAGTTGAAGGGCAAGTCCTGGTTAGATTTCTTTATTTTATTTTTTTATTCTATTAACATATAATGTATTATTTGTTTTGGGGTACAGGGCTATGATTCATCAGTCTTACACAATTCACAGCATCAGGTTAGATTTCTTAAACTATTTTTTGTAAAGATTTTATTTATTTATTTGACAGACAGAGATCACAAGTAGGCAGAGAGGCAGGCACAGAGAGAGAGAAGCAGGCTCCCCGTTGAGCAGAGAGCCTGATGCGGGGCTCGATCCCAGGACCCTGGGATCATGACCTGAGCGAAAGGCAGAGGCTTTAACTCACGGAGCCACCCAGGGGCCCCCAGGTTAGATTTCTTAAGAAACTACACGCTGTTCCCCAGAGTGGCTGGACCATTTCACATTCATGGCAGTTGAGTGAGTGATCTAGTTCCCTCCACATCCTTGCCAGCATTTGGTGTTATCCCTGTTACTTTAGCCATTCTGATAGATGTCTGGGGAAATCTTATGGCAGTCTAAATTTTTATTTCTCCTTAACTTTTGTTAACATGGTTCTCGTTGAATATCTTTTCATGTGCTTATTTGCCATAAATCCTCTTTTATAAAATGTCTTTTCATGTTTTTGGTGAAAGGTCTTGCCCATTTTCTAATTGGATCGCTTGTTGACTACTGCATTTTGGGAGTTCTTTATAGATCCTACAAAGCCTTTGTTGGATATGTGGTTTGGCAATATTTTTTCCCAGTGCAGCCTGTCTTTTTATACTCTTCAGTCTTTGGTGGAGAAAAAAGAAAAAGTAATTTTGAGAAGGTCTTTCTCCTATAGATGCAACTTACAAGTTTAACCTAACTCACCCTATGGATATTTTTTTCCCTCGGTGCAAAAACTGCATCTTGGTGCTGTGGTGAAAACTGCATTTACCCTGAGACATGTTTCTTTTCTTATTGTCCTATCAGCTAACGGTAACCTAGCTGGAGCCCAAAACAGACGCCTGGGAGGCGACCTTGACCCCTCCAATCCTGCAGCGTCTTCCTCTAAACACCCACCATATCTTGTCTATTCTTACTAAATATTTCTCAAGCCCGTCCTATTTTGTTGGGTTATCCCGGTGCCATTATCTTAGTTCACGTCCTTGTTATTTCTAATCAGGGTCATTGTATTGAGCTCCTAATTGTACTCCTGGCTTCCAGTCCTACCTACAGAGCCAGTGTCCACGTGGCCGCAGAGCTATCTAACTAAAGGGCAAGCTCGTTATGTTATTCCCTTGCTCACCCTCATCTCCAGAGTCAAGTTTTAGTTCCTTCGCATGCTGTGCACGTCCTTTTGTGTGTCTCCCTCAGCCTTGTCTCTTACTGCTCCCGACCCCAGACATCATCAGCTTCCACCATTCTACTCTACCTGCAGTTTCTCAAAAGCAGTGTGATTTCTTGACGCCAGGGCTTTGCTTGGGATAGTCTCCCACGCCGCCTCCTTGAAGCTTCTCCTTTGCACTCCATGTTCCACAGCAGAGCAACTCCTCCAAGGTCACTTCCCTGAGCACCAGGGACAGGATTACGTCCTCCTTGTTCATAGGATGACTCAACCAGGGCAGGGACTGCATCTGTGTATCATCCTTTATTCTTAGGGCTGAACAAAGTACTTGTGCATCATTTACAAACATTATAGAAGAAATGAATGAATCTTAGTAATGAATTCCCTCCAGATTAAAGGTATCTGCTTCTCCCTCTTCCCTAGACTGGACTCTCTGCAGCATAGGAATTGTTTCCAGTTTCTATCTCTAGCACCTGCAGAATGTCCACCTTGTAGGACATGCTCGATAAATATTTGTTGGAGGAATGAATGAGGCAAAATGGACCTCATTGCAATACGGTGCACTTTAAGTTAGTCTTTTTTCCCTTTGCTTATCCCCAGAGGCAGACACTGAGCCTAACAGTAAAAATATATGGAAAAGAGCAGAATTTATTGATGGCTTAATACACTCATATGGCTGAGTAGGCAGTTCTGGTTCAGATACAGCTGTATTTGCCCTGAGCAGCCACAGGAAAGCAGAGGCTACTTTTGTTGTTCATAATTTATGAAGTACATACCGACCTTTCTGCTACTGGACAGCCACTGAGTACCAAAAAGAATCTGTTTGCATCGAGCTTGAAGTCAGGTCCTACTTTTGAGCTACTCTGGGTACAAAAAGATGCTAAGCTTATGAGTCATTCTCTGTGAAATAGGTGGGGTTCTTCGTGGTGTCATTAAAAAGACTGATTATGGGGCACCTGGGTGGCTCAGTGGGTTGAAGCCTCTGCCTTCGGCTTGGGTTGTGATCCCAGGGTCCTGGGATCAAGCCCTGCATCAGGCTCTCTGCTTAGTGGGGAGCCTGCTTACCCCTGTCTCTCTGCCTTCTGCTTTGCCTACTTGTGATCTCTGTCAAATAAATAAATAAAATCTTAAAAAGAAAAAAAATGACTGATTATGATAATATCAAATTTATCAGACTGATTTTATTTCACAAACATATTTTAAAGATTTAGTTATTTATTTGAGGGGGGAGGGGAAGAGGGAGAGAGAGAAGCTCAAGCAGACTCCCCACTGAGCATGGAGCCTGAGCCAGGGCTCGATCTTACAACCCTGAGATCATGACCTGAGCCAAAACCAGGAGTCGGATGCTTAACTGACTGCACCACCCAGGAGCCCCTATTAACTTTTTTTGATGCATACCAAATTCAGTGTGAAGTATGTAAAAGTTGGCCAGAGCTAGCCTTAAGGCAACTTTTAGGGAGTATTTCACTATTTCCCTATTTTTCCTATAAACTCTCTTACCTGTGTCCCAGAAGGGTCCCATGGCACCTTCTTGTTCCCCAAATTCCCACTCTCAGACTCCAGTACCCCACCTAACCCTGGATTAAATGAGATCATCATGCATTCATATAACACAGAGGTATTCTCCATTGTCTTAAAAAAGCACCCATTTGATTTTAGTAAAGGAATTGCAGAGCATCACAGGGGCTGAGAACCAAGGAAAGGTTTCACGGTTCTTGCCCAACAGGAGTCATAGCTGCTTTTTCTCTCATCAAAGACAAGTAATCAGAAGGGGGAAGAACAGGCTGTTAGGGTTAACTCTGGGTATCTTGTGATCACCCACCTTAATAATTAGTAATTGCTCTCCAATCCAGCCTTTTGTCCCATGGTCACACCTTGAACCTTGTCATTGCCAGAAACTACTCCATCTAGAATCTTAATTTTGGATATCTCGCTTTCTGACCACCAACTCCTGTTTTTCTAGTTTACTTGCTCTGATAACCCCTAGGCATAATACTTGAACATCATTTTGATAATCCACTAGTCCCTGTCACTTTTTTTTTTTAAGATTTTATTTACTTATTTGTCAGACAGAGATCACAAGTAGGCAGAGAGGCAGGCAGAGAGAGAGGAGGAAGCAGGCTCCCCGCTGAGCAGAGAGCCCGACGCGGGGCTCGATCCCAGGACCCTGGGATCATGACCTGAGCTGAAGGCAGAGGCTTCAACCCACTGAGCCACCCAGGCGCCCCAGTCCCTGTCACTTTTTTCTCATCAAATTTTCTTCTTCTCCGGGTAGATTCCATGGTTGAGAAGAGTCAGTTTTTTGATAACTGCCACCAACTTCCTCCCCCACTCCTCCCCCATAAAGTCTTCCAACTTCCCCAACCTTGGAAGAACCCTACCCTCTCTCTTCTCTGGGCCTCCATGTGAGCAGTGACATGTTGCTGGACAAAATCACACAAGTGTGTAGACTGGGTTCATGGAAATTCATGATCTCAAGCCTTCATGGGCATTAATCTTATTTTGTTTTCATCTTCCTGGTATTAGTTTCTTTTTTCTCTTTGAACATCTCACGGCCCTTTTCCATCAGCATTCTCTGCTGATACCTCAGCCTTGAAGTCCCTTATCTTCCTGGCTCATCAAAACTGGCAAAACTTGTGCCCTCCCAGCAGAGGTCAATCCCTCCATTTGACTCTGGGTATCATCCACAGCACCGACAGTGTCTCCCGTTGCCTTCAGTATCCCAAAAAGAATTGTGTTAGCAGGATAAGAATGAAACAGAACAAAACAAAAGTATACAAAACATGCCCTTTCAATACAGTTAATTTAGATGCAATAGGATTTTTTTGCATGGATTTTTTTCCAGGCAACTTGACTTGTTTTCAGAAAATTAATCTTGCCCCTAAACTACAATGCCTTAAGGGCGCCTGGGTGGCTCAGTGGGTTAAGCCTCTGCCTTTGGCTCTGGTCATGATCTCAGGGTCCTGGGGTCGAGTCCCGCATTGGGCTCTCTGCTCAGCAGGGAGCCTGCTTCCTCCTCTCTCTCTCTCTCTCTCTGCCTGCCTCTCTGCCTACTTGTGATCTCTGCCTGTCAAATAAATAAATAAAATCTTAAAAAAAAAAAAAAAACTACAATGGCTTATTTTCTACCTCAGCCAATCTCTACTTCTCTGCCTGACTTGTAAGCAGTTCCACAATGTGACTCTGCCTCATTGAGCCCTATTTCCAAACATGTAGCACATCAGCTCCTTGGGTAGGCAGGTCTTCTCCCTGTCTTGCAATTGACCTTTGTTGATGACTTCCCTTCCTCAAAATGCTCTCCAGCCCCTGTTCAACTTTTAGGTGGCAGAGAGGAACTCTGTCCAAGGTCTATTAGAACTCCAACCTTTTAATAAAATTATTGAAACTTAAATAATATGTATTTTACTTCATATTACTAGGAATAAACATTATAAAATATCATAAAATGTCTTGCCTTTTTAAATTTAATGAAAATATTTTAGTTTTATATTATAGATATTTTCAAATATAAAAGTAAAGATTAATATAATGAACACCAGTGTTACCATCACCCCCCCAAATTAACATTTTCCATCTTTGTATACACTTCCCTGTTTTTTAAAAAGAATTTTAGACCAAATTTCAGACATCATTTTTTTTTAAGTCTTGCATTCTTAAATATGCATCTCTAACAAATAAGGACTTTTAAAAAAGCCTAGTCATTATGCTGCTATCATGTCTTACAAAACTGGTAATTCCTTAATATCATCTAACACAGGGTTTTTCAACCTTGGCACTATTGAATTTTGACATAATTTTCAGATTTGGGTTTCTGCTCTGTAGGATATTTAGGGCCATCTCTGGTCTCTATTACCAGATGTTAGCACTCCCCCCATTGTGGCAACCATAGTTGTCTCCAGACTGGAGAGGCAAAGTCATTCCTAGTGGATGAACCACCGATCCAATTCCAATTAAGTTTCCATGATTTCTTACTGGTGTGTTTTGTAAGTTGGTTTATCGGAATGAGGATCCAAAGAAGAGTAACCATTCTCTTTATCACTCCTACTCTAGGAGAGAGAAGGCAGGTGGGGGATAGGCCCAGCAGAAGAGAGCTGCAGGACGGGAGAGTAGCAATGGAGATGCTAAGATCTTGAAGATGGAAGAGAAACTATTCCTGGTGTAACTGTGAGGGTGATTAGTTGACGAACATTATTCTGGTGGTAACGTGGGTTGACGTCTACCAAGACCACTTGTGTTAAGTGCTCAGCAACAGAGGACTTGTCCACGGGCTGTAGCCATGATTGTGGGTGTTTGGGCAGGAAAATCAAAGCTGTGCTCTGGAAGATTGGAAGCACCTGGCAGGAATGGGCAGTCTTATTCCAGACAACAGACTGTTCTTAGATCCTAACTTGTGGTGTGTGTCCTGCTTCTCTCATAGTCACCAGAAGTAGACAGAGCCAAAGTATAGTGTCATCAAACATTTAGAGAAAACAAATGACATGAAGGAGACTTGATCTGATAAACAAAACCTATACCCGAGGAAGTAAAACTCAGAAGGAAACTTTGAAAGATGCATAATGAAAATGCTTAGAGAGAGCTGGGACTAAATCCAAATATATTAGTAATCACAAAAACTGACTCTTGGATAGGATAAAAAGTAAATAAAATAAAATACAGTTATATGCTATTAATAAAGTACATGCCTAAAACAAAATAACATGTACAGGTTGAAATAGAAGGACAAAAAAAAAAAAAAAAGAAAAGAAAGGAAAAAATAAACCAGACGTGTTCAAGTAAAAAAATTAAAATAAATAAATGTAATATTAATTAACAACAGTTATAAGAATCCAAGGCCAAAAAAATGATACAAATTAAATAGAAATATTTAATATTGATAACATGTATAACTAACACTTGACTCTCCTGAAAACTTTGTCACCAAAAGCAATGATTCATACTGTAGAGAGCAAAAACTTATAAAAAATACTAGGAAGAGTAAATTCCAACTATGTGGGAAACTTCAGAAATTAACAGATTGAACAAATAATTAAGGCTGAAGAGCTTTTAATAACATTGCTAACAAACTATATATGCATATATGTGTGTATGTATATATCTATACTGTAGTATTTATTTTATATTTTAAATATTTTAATATTTATAAAGCACTTTATAAATAATAGTTCTATATTTTAAAATATTTTATAAATATGTATCTATTAAAATTGTTATAAATATATAACATATTTTAATATATAATCTATGTTATATATAAAGGCCTTTTTATATGTATTTATCTGTATGTGTATATATATCCATATTTTTAAAATTTTATACATACAAAATTGAAAAAGACATTTTTCAAAACCAAAATGGGACATTCACAGATATTTACCATCCATTATACCAAAACAAAATGAAATATATCTCAATACATATTCCAAGGAATAAAATCATTTAGTCTTTGTACCAGCTATAATGTAAAAAAATCATAAATGAATATAAAAAATCTGCAAGAAAAGTTTATTTCATTGGGAATAAAAATAATATTCCTCCTTCTTTTTGGAAATAATATTGTTTCTGAAAAATGATAAAAATGGTTAATTTTTGGTATTTCTAATCAAGAAAAAAGTTCTTGTATAAACATTGGGAATAAGAAAGAAAATATCACAGATTTGGAGAACATTAAAAATTTATGATCAGTTTCTTATTTCAATTAATATCTATTGATCAGTTACATTAATATATTATCTTCCACAATAAATTTGAAAATTTGGACAATTTTTTAATTTTCTAAAAAATAACAAAATTGACTCACTCAACAGAAAATCTGAATAGATAAATAGAATTGAAGAAGTTGAAAATATAATTAAAGATCTATCTCTTGAAAATTTCACCAGACCCAGAAATTTTGAAGGGTGGTATCTATGAAATTTTTATGGAACAGACAATTCCCACATTATGTGAACTGCTTCAGAGAATCTAAAAGCTGGAAAACAATCTTTACTCATTCTGTGAGGCTAATATGACCCTTATACTAAAATATAATAAGGATTTTGCATACAGAAAAGAAACCACAGGTGGAACTCACTAATAAATTTGACATGCAGGATTCTTATATAAAATCTAACAAATTAAATTACTCATGCATTGAAAAATAGAATATTATGACAAGGTAGGGCTTATAGTAGAAACACAAGGAACTTTCAACACTAGGTAAGGTACTAATTTGATTTACTAAAAAATAGTTCAAAGAAGAAAAATCATATGTGATCTCAATAGATGTTGAAAAAGTATTTGACAAAATTCAATGCAAATTCATGTTAAAAACTAGAAATGGAAGGAAACTTTCCAAATCTTGTAAAAGGTATCTCTTAGGAACCTGCAGCAAAAGTCATATTTAATGATGATGTACTGAAAGCATTCTCTTTACCTGTGGAAACAACATAGGAATGAAAATGACCACCACTTGTCCTAGAGGTTTTGGCCAGTGCAATAACACACAAAAATAATCAGGTAGGTAAATATTTGAAGAGAAAAAAAAAACACATTATGTATTTGCAGACAACATGGTTATCTTTCTAGAAGATCCAAGATAGTAAAATAACAACATACTGGTAGAATTCTACATGGCTAGACTAATTGAATAAAAGGTGAATGTATGAAAAGTAATAGATTTTCAATATATGACCACATCCAATTAGACCATCCAGTTTCCAATAGAAATTTAAAAATATATGAAATGATTAATCCAAGTATCTGTACAATACTATGTGAAAGCGGTAATAGCAGCAACACTGTAATGTGTTACTAGAAGATTTAAAAGAAGACCTAAATAGGGGTGCCTGGGTGGCTCAGTGGATTAAGCCGCTGCCTTCGGCTCAGGTCATGATCTCGGGGTCCTGGGATCGAGTCCCGCATCAGGCTCTCTGCTCAGCAGGGAGCCTGCTTCCCTCTATCTCCCTCTCTGCCTGCCTCTCTGCCTACTTGTGATCTCTCTCTGTCAAATAAATAAATAAAATCTTAAAAAAAAAAAAGAAGACCTAAATAAATGATGAGAAATACTATATTCTGGAATTGGAAAATTTACTGTTTCAAAAATGGTAATCCTTCCCAAAGATATTTATACATCTAATGTATCACAGTCAAATCCTAGAAAGTTGAGGGTAATAATCAATGGTTAATGGTCTTATTTTAGAAGGTAGATTAAAGTTGGTATTTTCCTATCTTTGTTCTTGAAAATTCTCTACATGAACAACAACAATAACAAAGTTCCCAAAGCAGAGAAACAGAGCCATAAACACTGTCTTCAAAGAAACTAGGAGGCACATTTGTAACTCTGAATCATAGTATAGAAGAAATCACCAAGAAATATAATGGAATGTAAACAAGAAGATCCCGGTAACTGGAGAATTCAGACGAAACAGGCAAAGCACAGCTCTCCAGAGTAAATGCTCCATCGGAGAGGCAAACCCTACAATGCCGGGATGGGTACGTGGCTTCCCAAGCTTTGCATGAAGAAGAGCAGATAGGGTTAGATAGACCCAAGAATCACAGAGACAAGCCATGTTTTCAGTCCAAAAGCTGTTGATCTCTGTTGTCTAAAATAAAGAGAGCAGGTGAAAATAACCAATAGGAATAAACAGGGACTATAACATGTAGGCTTAAAAAGGTAAAATGAAACAGAGACTTTTTAGGGTGGTGAAAATACTCTGTATTTTGAAATACTCTGTATTTGAAAATACTCTGTATAATATTATAATGGTGGATACATTTAATCATCCACTTATTCAAACTCACAGAATGTACAACAGTAAGAGGGAACCCTAATATAAACTATGAACTTTGAGTGATTACGATGTATCAGTGCAGATTGTAGGTTGTAACAAATATACCACTATTTGAGGAAGTTGACGGATAGGCTATGTATGTTGGGGAGGGACAGGGATATGGGAAATCTTTGTACTTTCCTTGCAGTATTGCTAAGTATTGCTAAGGACCTAAAACTGCTCTAAAAAAATAAAGTATATATATAAATAAATATATATATATATATATACTTTATATATATATAAATATACTTTATATATATATATACACTTTATTTTTTTAGAGCAGTTTATATATATATATCAGTTTATATATATATAAATATATATATATAAAATATTATAAGCAAATTCATGCCAGTAAATGTGAAAATTTAGATGAGATGGAAAATTTATTAAAAAAATAGAACTTACCCCAAACTTCTATAAGAAATGTGAAGTCTGCACAGCTCTGTATGTGATGAAGAAATTGAATATATAATTAAAAACCTCTTCATAAATAAAGCCCCTCTCCATAAGGAGGAGTTCTTTTCCTTTTTTTTTTTTTTTTTTTTTTAAGGAGGAACTCTTTTTTCAAACAATTTTTTTTTTTTTTTAGATTTTATTTATTTGACAGAGACCACAAGTAGGCAGAGAGGCAGGCAGAGAGAGAGAGAGAGGAGGAAGCAGGCTCCCCACAGAGCAGAGAGCCAGAAGTGGGGTTCAATCCTAGGACCCTGGGATCATGACCCAAGCTGAAGGCAGAGGCTTTAACCTACTGAACCACCCAGGTGTCCCACAAAGAATATTATTTTTTTTTAAAAAGGGAAAGATTAATGTCTTTTATGAACATAGGTACAAAAAAATCCTAAATGAGTTAATAACAAATTGAATCTAGTGATACTTAGAAAGATAATATATCATGACCAAATGTGTTTTTTTGTTTTAGTTTATGGTTTTTTAGAGAAAGAATCTTAAGCAGGCCCCACACCCAGAACACAGCCCAGTGTGGGACTTGATATCACAACCCTGAGATCATGACCTGAACTGATATCAAGAGTCAGATACTGAACTCACTGAGCCACCCAGGTGCCCCCAAATGTGGTTTATTTAAAGAAGGTGACACTGGGTTAACACTCAAAATTCAATCAATGTAATTCACCAGATTAACACAATAAAGGAGAAAAGTCATATACCCATCTCTGTAGATGTGGAAAGAGCATTTGATATAAATCCAGTATGTATTCATAATTAAAAGCAGTCTTGAATAGATAATATTCTTAATTTGATATATCTGAAAAAAATGAAACAAAAACCACCATAAAACAAATATATCTGAAGTGAATTTTTATGAGACTTCCCTCTGAGATTAGAAAGGAGAGAAATATTTTTCTGCTAAAATTTGTTTTTGTTCAACATTTTACTGGAGGCTTTTCCAAGGAAACAAGGACAATAATATTAAAGGTGTGAAAAATGGACGGGGAAAATAAAACTCTTATTATTTACTGATGATATGATTATGTATATAGACATTTTTAGAAGAACTACAGATAAACTGTTAAATATAATGAGAAAAACAATATGAAATTTTAATGTATTGCAAAATATTAAAAAAGAATAATTTAAAAAGAATAATTAAAATGTATTGTTTACAATATCATTAAAAACTTCAAGTATCTAGCAATGTGTCTAATGCAGGTTGTCTGAGACCACTTCCAAAAATGTATAAAACACTATCAAGAGATATTAAAGAAGACTTCATCACCACTTCATCAGAGTGAGGTGGATGAATATATATATTTTAAAGATTTTATTTATTTATTTTACAGAGAGAGAGAGAGATCACAAGTAAGAAGAGAGGCAGGCAGAGAGAGAGGAGGAAGCAGGCTCCCTGCTGAGCAGAGAGTCTGATGCGGGGCTCGATCCCAGGACCCTGAGATCATGACCTGAGCCGAAGGCAGCGGCTTAAGCCACTGAGCCACCCAGGTGCCCCGGATGAATGTATTTTTTAAAAATCTACAGGGCGCCTGGGTGGCTCAGTGGGTTGGGCCGCTGCCTTCGGCTCGGGTCGTGATCTCAGGGTCCTGGGATCGAGTCCCGCATCGGGCTCTCTGCTCAGTGGGGAGCCTGCTTCCTCCTCTCTCTGTCTGCCTCTCTGCCTACTTGTGATCTCTCTCTGTCAAATAAAAAAAAAAAATCTTTAAAAATCTATAGACCAACTGCATTAGCAGAGACAGAAGAGGTTGTCAAAGAGCCAGTCCTTCTCAAAGCATATGTTTGTACATGACACTGCCCTTCCTGCACCAAGGGCTCAAATTTGAGGTTATTATTGCTCCTACTGGCACAAAAGGGAGAGAATCCCCTGCCTTCCCTCCTGCATTTCCAACTCCTGCATGAGTGCATCTGTCTGCCTATGCGCCAGCTGTAATATCTTACCGACAATTTACATATCTACCATTCTCACCCCCTTAGAGGAGAAGAGTTTTGATAATCTCATAAGGTGAGAAATTCCTCAAACCTAGGAAAGGGTTTAGATGCTGGGTACTGAAAACAATGACATTCATCCACTAGAAACACCCCTATTGCCACTAATAATGATTCTTCAGTTATTCTAGAGGTACTGGCAAGCACAATGAAAAAAAAATAGATATAAAAGTCTAATAGGAGGAGATTAAACTACAACTATATGCTACTGGTGCAGTTATTTTCTTAGAAAATCCATGAGAAATGATGAAAGTGTTTTCACAATTAAGAGTAGAAATCAGCTAGTTGGCTGGCACGAAATTAATTAAACAGATATATCTTCATGTATATGGTTTGGTAGATGACATTGTGGAATAAATGGAACACTTGCAATAGCAAGACACATGAGGGATCAAGATAAAATTTGAAAATGCTTTTCAAGGATACAAAAAGAAAACTTGAATAAAGGGAAAGACTATTTTTGGACAAGAGATTCAACATCATGAACACATCAGTTGTCTCTAAATTAATCTATAAAAGTGATGTGATCCCTCCAAAGATTACCAGTAGGATTTTTATTGAAACTAGGCAATTGGATCTTAACAAATATATGAAGAAAACGAACAAGCAGGAATAGCTAGCAAAAATTCCAGGAAAGAGCAATGGGAAGTATTTGTCTTAAAAGACATTAAAACACACAAAAACATGAAAGGGTAAAATATGATACTTGAAAATATACAGCAGTTTGGTGTATGAAATAGATGAAAATTCAAATCATTGGGAAGTGATATGATTCACTCTTGTCTGACAAAGATTAAAGATTACTAATATCCAACCATGGAGAAGATGCAGAGAGATGTGTAGATATGTAATCAGGCTTGGCTTTTATGGAGAACATTTTCTTAGGATCTCTTTTAAAAATATGCACGTGCCTTAACTCAACAATTCCACTCTGATATTCATCTCAAAAAAATGCTGCAACTGTGTACAAAGAGGACTTGGAGAATTGTTTGCAATGGGGGCAAAATAGATTATCATCTGATGTCCTTATAAATGAAGTAGTATATATCTTTACTGTGGAATACAATGCAGCAGTTAAAATAAATGAGGTTGAAAATGAGAACGATTACATGAAGTGAAGTATGAAGTAGCATTTCAAGGACTAATTTTAATATTGAAATGAGAATTTTAGAATAATATACATAGTGTGGTTTCTCTGATGCCAAAACAGTCTTACCTGCGTACATGAGTTGGGTCATACTGTTTTCTCGAGTCTCTCAGTGTGTCGAGGAGGAAACTGAAGCACAGAGAGCGAAATATTGTTGGGAGGGGTCTTGGAAGAACATCTGAAGAAAGAGAGGAAAGAGCAGTTCAGTCAGAAAAAGCAACCAGAGACCCTGAAGTAGAAGCTTGCTGTGCTAGTAAGATCAGTGTGGCTAGAATGAGGTTGAGTGAAGGGAATTAGTAAGAGATGAAACCAAAGAAGTATCCACGTCATCTAGATGATTGGATTTTATTTTTAAAGAAGTGGGAGCTCTTGGAGGGTATTGAATACAAAGGTGAGATGAATTGGCTTCTGTTTTTAAATCATTCGCTGCCATGTTGAAAACTGAAGAGGGAAAAAGGTGGGATGACCAAGTAGGAGGCTACCACAATAATCCTGATGAGAGATGATGATGGTTTGGACCAACAGCAGTAGAAATATTGAGAAGTAGTCAGGTTCTGCATATATTTTGAACTTAGAATTAGCAGAAATCTATGGCCAGTTGAATAGGGGAGTAAGAAGGAGAGAGGACTTAAAATTTTTGTCCTGAGCAGCTGGGAGGATGGAATCGCCATTATCTGAAATGGGGAAAGTCAAGATTTTGGTTTTTTGAGATGCTGAGTTTCAGATTTCTTTTTGACATTCAAGTGGATAGATGTGTGGAGCAGAATAGGGGATATAAGTGTAGAGTGAAGGGTAGAGGTCCAAGGTAGAGATGTGAATTTGAGAAACCATGAAGACATAGATGTTACTGAAAGCTCTGAGACGTGGTAGATGTTGATGGCAAAGAGAATAGGTCCAAGCTGAGTCCTATGGTGCCCCAAAAGTGGGAAAGAAGAGAACCCACAAAGGAGACTGAGCAGCAACCAGAGAGGCAGGACAGAAACCAGGAGCTCAAGTGAAAAACATATGGCAAGGAAGAGGGAGTGTTCAGCAATGTCCAGTACTGCTTACAGGCCAAATAAGATTCAATTAAGAATTAATCTTAGGTTCAACAATGATGTGGCCATTGTTAACCTTGACAAGAACAGTTTGGTGGTAGCTGGGAGGAGGTCTCCCGGGAAAGAAAATGGAAGGAGAGAAATTAGAGGCAATGAACAGAGATATTATTTCTGAGACATCATGTTGCTGTGAAGAGTAACAGAAATATGGGGCAGTCTCTGGGGGATAGGGGAGTAAAAGCTTTGTTATGGTTTTCATGCATATTGATATTTTAGTTGTTATTTTTAAAGTTGACAAGACATTAGCATGTCTGTGTGCTGAAGGGAATGATCCAGCAGTGGTGGGAAAGCTGGTGATGTAGGAGAGAACCCACAGCCTCGAGAAGGTGAGGGCATGGCTTTTTCTGTGAGCACAAACACTCCGTGTAATGACAGGAAGGTAGAGTATGTGTGTGCGATGCTGGTAGAGGTATGAATCTTTGAGGATAGGAGGATGTGGAAATTCTCTGCTGATGGCTTCAGTTTTCTCAAGGGAGCAAGACGCAAGGTCTTTAGCTGTCAGTGTGAGAATTTAGAGAGGAGGTGTGAGGCTAAAGGAAAATGAGTGAATTTGAGTGAGGGAATGGACTTGGGAAAATATAATATGGGCTTGTGATAGACTCAGAGAATAAACATCTGTTTTAGAGAGTAAAATAGGTTGTCCTTTTTTCTCTAGAGAAACAAAACCAATGGGTTCCCTGAGTCCCTTTGTTTTGTTTTTATGAAAACGACAACCAGGAGTTAAATTGTAGTTCTAAGTTGGAAGACATGACCATTTGGATAGGAGGATCCCACACACCTCACATTTTCTGTCCCAGTGCTTCAGAAGCACATAGTGTTCTAGAAAACATGACTCTTCAGACAGAGTGTCACGAGTTCCAAGAAGGAAGTTTATAATGTGTTGACCAATCCCAAACCACACTGCAGTAATTGAAAAGACAGTTCCGCAAATGGGTAATGACAAACAGCCTATCATTGGAACTAAAGCTACAGTAAGGAGTCATTGGCAAGGCAAGATGAGATTAAGTGCTGTTGTTACACACTCTGTTCTGCCTGAAGTAGCTTGATGGACTGAATTACTTTAAGTAATTAAGTAAAGTGAGATGTTTCCAGAGCTATTCAGATACGTCCAGTCCCTCAAGGTCTTTGGTAGCCGAATGTCCTGCTTCCTGATCTCTGGGACCTGATTTTTTTCAACAACCTTATTAGCATGTCCTTGATAATGGACAATTGTTAAGACCATCATTTTCCGTTTGTTTCAGATAGGGGTAACATTGTGGTGAGAAGCTAAAACTCAAAGTGTTTTGAGACAGGGTAGCAGTTTTCCAACTCTCCAGAAGGTTCTTGTGTTGACTGTGGTGCTCCGATAAAGACTCTGGGCACCATTGCTTAGGTGAGCTTCCCTGGTTGCAGGTGAGCACTGTGGAGAAAAGTAGAGGAGGAAGGTGACAGGGATTTCTGGCAGTGCAATGAGGGGGTTTGGGTAACAGTTTTAAAGAGGACACTCAGGAGATGCCTCTCTGGTGAGGTGGTCTCACTGCTTGACATGGGTCTTGTAACAATTACAATTGCATACAGAAGTGCTGTATTTTCCATAATAATGCATTTGAGAACATGCACCTATGAGATATCTCATCTTCTTGACACTAGTGGGTAAGTGGGATTCCCAAGCAACTTATGTTAAATTGTCTTATCCTTTTACATTGTAATAGGATAACTAAAACATTTTCTAAAGAACAGATAACAGTTCTTGTGGGAAACTTTGCTATCTCTATTAATAGTTAATGAGTGGAAAAACGCATTTGTAGACTCTATTGAGGTTCTCAGAAACAGAGATTCATTTACTCATTCAATATTTTGCCAATATATTTCTTCAACAAACATTGAGCACCTACTATGTTCCATGTTTTGAACTAACCATTGAGAAAGGCACAAATGAACAGGAAACTCCAGGATCTCGTGCTGAGTGGTAGAGGCAGAACTGCAAATGGATTGTTTCTGTTGTGACTGGAAGAACTACAAAATGGTGGTGGGCAAGTGGAGGAAGCTAGGAAGGAGTTATCAGAGAAGGGCATGGGGCTAATGAAATGGCTGCAAATGGTGATAAAACATGAGAAGAGCTATAATGGTGCAATGTACAAAGTCCAATTGGGGCTTAATGGAGAAAGAAAGAATTCTCCAAAGGAGGTGGGCTAGATTCCACACACAGCACACATTTCCCCCTCTTATTAATTCTTTCCTTTAAAAAAATTCTTTAAAAACATTTTAAATAAAAGTTGAAAAAAAATGAAATAGTACCAAAGTTTTATAACCCCAAATAGTAATCTCCAGCACCAATGACACCTGCCACTCCAATCTTAGTCCCTAGAGATAAACATTTTAGCTATTTCAGCTATTTTGTTTTGTATTGGTCTATGTACTTTTTAAGGTTATGCTTGCAATGATATTTATTGATTTATTATCATTTTGACATTATCTATTGTTTTCCTATTAGGATAGACAAGAATTTTACCCTCTTGAATGTCACTCACTTTCCACTCTCCTTACTTCCAAAGAAAGTCTTGATTAAATCAATATTTGGTGCTTACTTGATTATAATCACATAAATATTGTTCACTACAGAGCCAAGAATTTCCAAATGATTGTTTCCCTCCTTTTTTGTGCAACATTTTATTTTTTCTAGAATTTCTGCTTTAAAAATTTGCATATTTTTGTATGTGATCTTAATTATCCTTAATATGTTTTATGGCTCTCAAAAGATCCCCCCCCCATGCTTAAATATATTGTGTCTATCAGTTTTCCTTTCTTCCTTCCAGAGCTCTCCATCCTTTTGCTCTTCATCCTGTAAATTAGTAGTTCTCCTACCTGGGTCTTTTCCTGGCCACGTCCTTTAGTTGTCAACCTGGGACCTTATATCCACAAGAATCCCTGGTTTCCTGGATTTTTGGTCTTCCTTGTTTTTGATTCATTCACTTGTTTTGCTGGAGCACATCTTTCATAATGTCTTTAGAAAATGTTGTGGGTTGACTTGTGTTCCCCAAAAAGATATGTTGAAGTTCTAATCTCTGCTACCTTGACATGTGATCTGACTTAAAGATAGGGTCTTTACAGATATAGCCAAGCCGAGTTAAGATCAGGACATTAGTGTGGACCCTAATCTAATATGACTGGTGTCCGTATAGGAAGAGAAGAAACACAAACATACACAGAAGAAGAATGTCACATGACAGTGGAGGCAAAGATTGCAGTGGTGCTGTCACAAGCCTAGAACACTATGGATGGTTAGCAAACACTGTAAACTAGATATGAGGCATTGAATACATTCTTCTCCTAGCCCCCAAAGAAGGAACTAATCCTCCTGACACCTTAATTTTTGGACTTGTAGACTCCAGAACCATGAGAGAATACATTGTTGTTATTTTAAGTTATTAGTTTGTGGTGATTGGTGATGTCAGCTCTAGAAAGAATATATTGGAAGTTAAGCAGAATCTTGGCATATTACTCTCACTCTTGATTCTTTGATGTTGCCTCTGTCTTAATTTTACCAGAAAATATCAAAGGAATACAACCACGGCTATGCCAACTGACTGACACTAATTGCAAGATGCATTCCAAATGTAAGGATTTTTATGTGTGAGAAGAAAAAAAAAGCTGAGTGTTATGGCAATTAAAGTAGGATATGATGGTTGGGTAAAGAATTTTACGTTAAAACTATTTCTGAATCACAATTTTGAAGGTAAATCTTCGTTAAGTTCTAGTGTTGCTGTTGAGAAGGCTGATGGTCATGTGACTTATTTTTTTCCTGTTAGAAATTTGTAGAATAGGCTCTGCCTTTTTATTCTAGAGACGTGTATTTCAGTTCTGGGTAACTTTCTTTTACTATTAAAAAAACGCACATACAAGCACACACACACACACACATTTTCATTTCCATGTTCTCTCTTTGGTATTCTTATTTTGTAGGTATTTATCTTCCTGGGTCAATCTACTAAAATTATTCTTATCATCTCTGATTCTCCAATTTATTATTGTTTTATTATATTTTTAGAGAGATTTTCTTGACTTTATTTTTTAACAATATCAGAAATTTAAATCTTGGTTATTATAATTTTAGTTTCCAAAGGCTCCTTCATAATTTTTTGTTTTTGTTCTGAAAAAAATTGAAAGTCCTGCCCTTGGGAAGGAAAAAAAAAAAGAAAGAAAGAAAGAAAAGAAACAAAACGAGGAGCATAGGTAACCTTTACTTCCTATGGGATTACCAACATTGCCTTGCCTTTCTCTGCGTTTCTTTACTCTATTTGCATTGCTTAACATTTCACTGCCTTGCACTATTAACATTAAAAAAAGAAGGTATTCTGATGTCCCTAACAGATTTGTCTATAGACATTGTGAAAAGGCCTCCTGTCTTCTGTCTCTCCATTATAGAGATTATGATTCCAGAAAACAAAACAAAATATATTTTTTATGTTTCATCTATCCTTGCTACTACCAGCTATACCTTTTAAAAGGTGTTGAGCTAAGATTACATTTATTCTACAAGACTTCTCAGAGGAGATAAGCATGTGATGAGAGAATTACAACTTCATGGGCGTTATTTGGTGGAGTGGTAGGGGTGCTCCTTGGGCAGAAGTTCAAGATTTACCAATTGGTAACTTTGTGATTGTTAAATCACATGTTAAGTTACATGTCACATGTCAAGTCACCTCACAGCCTCAGCTTCCTAATTGGTAAAAATGGGTAGATGAGATCTATCTTGCCTAACTCACAGGATTATTATATCAAATGAGGTATGTGTCTAGGCAATTACTGGGGTTAATAGCTGGTAGAGGATTGGACTTGAAGTCACAAGATCTGGTGTCAAGATCTCCTTTGCCTCTTGCAGGCTATGTGACCTTGCCCAGTGCTCCATTCCTTTTCTCTGAATTTTAGGTGCAGAGGGTTGATATACTCCCTGTGTCATTGCATACTTTGACTGGTGATTTGGGCATCATCCTCTCCTATTTTATTATTTTTTCTTTTTTATCCTTTTTCCCCATTCCCATTCTCCTGCCCACTCCCCTTTCCTCATAGGTGATGACCATTCTAATATGTGTGAGGTGAATCCTTTTATTATGTTTGTTTTTGTACCATGTGTGTGGTTCTTTTGTATGCAGGCATTCAAATGTATGAAAATGGTGTTATGCTACAGTTCTCATTCTCCATCTTGCTTTTTTCACCCCAAACTATGTTTTGGAGAACTCACCATATTGCTGTGTATGTATGTAGTTTAGTGCTTCTAATTGTTGCATAGTATTTTACAACAGTGCATTTATTCATTCTTCCTAGTGATGGATATTTGGATTGTTCCCAACTCTTCTCTTTCATACATGACCTTGTGATGAGCATCTTTGTACGTGTCCCCTCAAGAACTTGTGTGAAAATCTATCCGAGAATATATGCTTAGACCTAGCAATATGTATACTTATTTTTACAATAGATTGCCAGATATATCTCCAGAATGATTGTACCAATTTACATCCCCAGTAGCAGTTCAAAAGAGCTCCTATATCCCATATCCTGTTAACACTCATATTATTTAACTTTCTAATTTTCAGCCATCCAGTGGGGATAGGATTGTGTCTCCTTGTTTAAAATTTTGTATTTGTCGGGCGCCTGGGTGGCTCAGTGGGTTAAGCCACTGCCTTTGGCTCAGGTCATGATCTCAGGGTCCTGGGATCGAGTCCCGCATCGGGCTCTCTGCTCAGCAGGGAGCCTGCTTCCTCCTCTCTCTCTCTGCCTGCCTCTCTTCCTACCTGTGATCTCTCTCTGTCAAATAAATAAATAAAATCTTTAAAAAAAAAATTTTTGTATTTGTCTATTTGTAAATGATTTTGACCATTTTTTCAGATGTTTCTCAGCCTTTTTGTTTGTTTGTTTCATTTTGTGTGATTTGCCTGCTACATTTTTGTTCATTTTTTGCTAATGAGTTTCTTGTTTTTTGTTGACTTACAGGAATTCCTCTTCTTCTATGTGTTAGTCTCTTTTTAGTTCTGCATGTTGAAAATATCTCCTCTCAGTTCATTAGTTGCTTTTTAACCTTGCCCATAGTGTCCTTTGTGGAACTGAAGTCCTTAACTTTGAATTAGTTAAATTAATCTTTCCAATTGTGATGATGTTTGTACAAGTCTGTGACAATACTATAAATCAATGAATTAGATACTTTAAGTGAGTGAATTCTATGGCATGTGGTCTCGTTAAAGCTGTTACTTCGGAAAAGAAGATATTGCCAAATTGCCTCTCCAAAACAAAAAGTTGTACTAAAAGTCCTTATCAACCCTAATAGATAAGAAAAAAAATGAGTCTATGAATTTGAAAAGTTCTACAAATAAAACTAAAACAAATAAAATAATAAAAAAAATAAAACTAATGAAATAAATAGTTAATTATTAGAGTTTCTGGATATACTATTAACTTATAAAAACTTTACAATAATAATCAAACAGAAAATATAATTTAAAATTCTAAAATTCATAGCATTAACAAAAATTTTGTAATATCTAGGAATCCATAATGTCTCTGTGAAGTAACAGGTAAGCTTTCCTAGGAGTCACAGAACAAGTCTGAATAAATGGAGAGATTTTTCATGCCCTTGGTTGAGATGACTTAATATTATAAAGATGCCATCTCTCCCTAAATTAATTTATAAATATAATGAACTTTCAACCAAATGTTCATGTGGATTTTTTTTTAAGATTTTATTTATTTATTCAACAGACAGAGATCACAAGCAGGCAGAGAGGCAGGCAGAGAGAGAGGGGAAGCAGGCTCCCTGCTGAACAGAGAGCCCGATGCAGGGCTTGATCACAGGACACTGGGATCATGACCTGAGCCAAAGGCAGAGGCTTTAACCACTTTAAGTAAGCCACCCAGGCGCCCCAGGTGGATATTTTTTAAAGAAATTTTTTTTTCTAGGGCGCCTGAGTGGCTCAGTGGGTTAAGCCGCTGCCTTCGGCTCAGGTCATGATCTCAGGGTCCTGGGATCAAGTCCCACGTTGGGCTCTCTGCTCGGCGGGGAGCCTGCTTCCTCCTCTCTCTCTGCCTGCCTGCCTCTCTGCCTACTTGTGATCTCTCTCTGTCAAATAAATAAATAAAATCTTTAAAAAAAAAAAAAAAGAAATTTTTTTTTCTAAAATGTGTTTTTATCTCATAGTCAATCTTGAAGGTTTCCCTATTAAGGATTTATCACATGTTTAGTATATAACTGCTACCCACTTAAGGAAGTTCCCTGTTTGATAAAACATTTTGAAATAATAAATTTTTACTCGTGCTTTCAAAAATATGTTTTTCTGTGTCCACTGAAGGAAATACATGTTTTCTCCTGTAATCCCTTATTGTGGTAAAGTGTATTTATAAGTTTGTTCACACTGAACCCTTCTTGAATTCCTGGGATATACCCTAATAATTGAACATGATTTTTAAAACATGTGGATGATATTTCTTAGCAAATATTTTATTTGCATAGTTGTGTTTATGCTTCCAAATGAACTTTTTCTTGCATTGTCTTTAGTCCAGAATTAATATTATGATACACTAGTGAATTGAACTGGGTAGCAAGTTTTGTGGAACAAACTAGCATAAGAAGCTGTCCATTTAAAATTTGGTAAAACATCTGTGAAACAGTTGGTACTCAGTTTCTCATTTCTCTCACTTTCAAAACCATGGCTCTCTAACAAATGCAATTGAGAGAATCCTGTTTATTTGAAACACTTACTTTAATTTGGAAAAAAAGACCTCAAAAATTAGATTGAATTTTAAGATAATTTACTAAAGGAAAACCTACTTATTTTGTGTTCAGTTTTTTTTTTTTTAATTTCTTTGGCAACAGAATCATGCAAATTGAAGAATAGTGTTATTGAAATACTCCCTCACTTCAAAGAATTGCTGAATGTGTTAAAGAAGTGACATTTTTACTCCTTGAAGTGTCAAGGCTGTTCTTAAAAGGGACAACATTATTTATAAATAGGAAAAGAAATTCTTAACTTGAGGTGGATAATCATTAAAACTCTTATTATGAATATCTTTTGAAGAATTTGATTCTTTTACCTTGATGTTACTAAATACTCTTCTGGCACTTAGGGAATGGAGAATCATGTACAGTGTTGAAGAAGGGATTAAAAATAGATGAAAATGCATTTTTTCTGTCAGTGGGCAACATTCTAAGAACTTGTTGGCAAACGATCCAACTTAACTTTGAAAAATGAAAAAGCAAGTTATGTTTGAAAGGTGGCATTATGTGTTTCAACAAATCGAATTTGAAAAGCAGTTCTCAGAGTTGTTAAGTTTTTGACCATTTGTGGTTAGTATACTGGTCTGTGTGCTAATGTTGAACATGCTTTCTCATTAATGAATGTTCGGTGAACAAAAGAATAAAATAGTTTCAATATGGTCACTGTGGAAGATATGTTCTAATACAACTGGAACCACAACTACAAGGAATTCTGTTTTATTTTATTTAGGAGAGAGAGCACAAGAGGGGAGGGGCAGAAGAAGAGGGAGAAGCAGACTCCATACTGAGCAGGGAGCCCAACGTGAGGCTCACTCCCAGGACTCTGGGATCATGACATGAGCCAAAGGCAAACGCTTAACCCACTTAGCCACCCAGGCACCCCACAACTCCATGGAATTGTATAAGCAAATTCTACAGAACAAGGAACTCTTGAGGAGAGCCAAATTGTGAAGGAAATATAACTAAAGAAAGATGTATGTGATTTGATGCTGATATAGTGGGGGTGGATGATTTTGGTTATAACACAGGGGACCTATACTAGGTTGGTTTAAACACAATGGACTAAGGGGACACCTGGGTGGCTCAGTGGGTTCAAGCCTCTGACTTCGGCTCAGGTCGTGATCCCAGTGTCCTGGGATCGAGCCCCACATCGGACTCTCTGCTCAGCAGGGAGCCAGCTTCCTCCTCTCTCTCTGCCTGCCTCTCAGCCTACTTGTGATCTCTGTCAAATAAATAAATAAAATATTTAAAAACAATGGAATTAGAAGTCAACTCTAGGAAGCAGAAGATTCAAGCAAAAACTGAGAGAACTATTTCCTAAAAATAGTGTGAGATTTGGAGGTTGAGAAAAATCACAGCTTTGGTGTCCAACATAATAGAATATAACACAAATAAGGAGCACATGTACTTTTACTAAATGAGATGTTTTTTGAGGCCTACTGGAATGTTATGAGGTATTGAGGAAGACTTTGAAATGATGAAAAAGATAGAAAAGGAAGAGGATTAAGAGGATTAATTACTCTCATGAATACTGTGAATCCCTTCCAGGTTGTCTCTACATTTCATGGTCTTTTTAAAAATTAAAAAAATTGATATATATATAATTTGATTATATATATTATATATATAAATATATAGTATATATTATATAAAAATTGACATATAACATTTTAATTTTAGTGTACCACATAATTTTAGTGTACCACATAATTATTTTAGTGTACCACATAATTATTTTAGTGTACCACATAATTATTTGATATATGTATTTATTACAAAATGATCACCACAATAAATCTATTTAACATCTATCATCATACATAGTTATAAATTCTTATAAATTTCTTGTGATGAGAACTTTTAACATTTACTCTCAGGAACTTTAAAATATACAATATAGTATTAACTATAATCACTATACTGTACATTGCATCCTCCCGGGACTTAGTTATTTTATAACTGGAAGTTTATACCCTTTGACTTTCTTTGACTTTCTTTACCCGTTTTTGCCAACCCTCTACCCCTCACCTTTGGCAACCACCAATATGTTCTATCTATGAGCTCCTTTTTTTTTTTTTTTTTTAAGATTCCACATATAAGTGAGAACATATGATATTTGTTTTAGTCTGACTTATTTTACTTAGCAAAATGCCTTCCAGATCCATCCATGTTGTTGCAAATGGTAGCATTTCTTTCCTTTTTTTGGCTGAGTGTTATTCTACTGTAAACCGTGTTTTAATGATCCATCAATCCATCAGTGGACAATGGGTAGTTTCCATATCTTGTCTGTCGTAAATAATGCTACCTCAAACACGGAGGTACGTATATTTTTTCAAGTTAATGTTTTTGTTTCCTTTAGCTAATGCCCAGAAATGGGATGGCTGGATCATATGGTAGTTCTGTTTTTAATATTTTGAAAATCTCCATACTTTTCTGTCAGAGTTGCAGTAATGTACATTCCCACCAAGAGTGCATGAGGGTTCCCTTTACTCCACATCCTCACCAACACTTGTTATTTCTTGTCTTTTGATACTAGCTATTTGATACTAGCTGTGAAATGATATCTTATTGGGATATTGAGCTGCATTTTCCTGATAATTAGTGATTCTGAGTACCTTTTTGTGGACCTGTTGATCACCTTTATGTCTTCTTTCGAAAAAATGTGTCCATTTTTAAAATCAGACAGTTTTTTGGAAACTGATTTATATGAGTTCTTTACATATTTTGGACATTAATCCCTAATCAGATCTATTATTCGCAAGTAGTTTCTCGTATTTGGTAGGTTGTCTTTTAATTTTGTTGGTGGTTTTCATTGCTGTGAAGAAGCTTTTTAGTTTGATGTAGTTCCAATTGGTTTTTGTTTTGTTTTTGTTTTTGCTACCTTTCCTTTTGATGTCAGACCCCAAAAAATCATCACCAAGACTAATGTCGAGGAGCTTACTGTCTGCGTTTTCTTCTAGGATTTTATGGTCTCAGGTCTTACACTTAAGTCTTTAACGCGTTTTGATTTAGTTTTTGTATAGGGTATAAGATAGTGGTCCAGTTTCATTTCCTTCCATGTGACTGTCCAGTTTTCTCAATGCCTTTTATGGAAGAGACTGTTCTTTCCCCATTTTATATTCTTGGCTCCTTTGCTATAAATTAAGTGACTATACATGCACAGGTTTATTTCTGGATTCTCTGTTCTGTTAGGTTGATGTGTGCTTCTGTTTTTATCCGCAAACTGTACTATTTTGATTACTATCACTTTGTAATTTAGCTTGAAATTAGGCAGCATGATGCCTCCAGCTCTGTTCTTCTGTCTCAAGATTGCTTTGGCAACTTGGGCAAGATTTCAGGAAGGAGAGGAGAAACAGTGCTGGAAGCAGAGCAGGACTGGGGCCTCTCTCCTGGATATTTCCCCTTTCCACTTGGGACATATCTTATACTAGCTCCCATGCATATGAAAATCCAGTTTGGGGGCGCCTGGGTGGCTCAGTGGTTTAAGCCTCTGCCTTCAGCTCAGATCATGATCTCAGGGTCCTGGGATCGAGCCCCGCATCGGGCTCTCTGCTCAGCGGGGGGCCTGCTTCCCCCTCTCTCTCTGCCTGCCTCTCTGCCTGCCTCTCTGCCTACTTGTGCTGTCTATCAAATAAATAAATAAATAAATCTTAAAAAAAAAATAAAAAAAAATCCAGTTTGATCGCTTCACCCTCCCCTTGTGTCCGTGGAGATATGCAAAGATGTGAAATTCAAGAATGCTTTCTATATGGTCCAACATCAGTCTCTGAGCTTTTTCAAGCCAGAAACTCTTTCAGTAAAATGTTCTTGAGCTTCAGGTACATGAAAAAGATCTCCAACATGGGAGTCTCATCCCCTGACTCTCTAATCTCTAGGACTTTCCTACCTAACAAGTGGCTGAATATCTTTGAACTTCAGGTTGATAAAAGCAAATGCAATGATAGATATGCAGTACTGTTCAGTAAGTAATTAAAAATGCAAATTAATCTTCCAAGGTTCTTGGCTTGCCCTCTGAGCCTGCCTTATCCTAAAGGAGCTAAAGTTTGCATTTCTAGGACTGTGATTAAGAGTCCTGATTGAAGCCAGGATGAACCACACGGTCCCTAACTTTTCTACCCATCTAGGTGTAAAGGACAGCATTAGTACATTGGGGGTCTTCAGTTGTTTCTCTCATTAGGCTTTCATGGAGATTCCCACATCACCTTTGCCAGTTCCCACAGCTGGGTCTTTATTTGATTTTTCTCAATCTGAAAAGTCCCTGAACATATGTATGCTAGTATCTCTTACTTTCCCCCTAATGTTTTAGAAAATAATTACATATTTCAAAAAAAAGTTCTTAGGAGACTGACAGAAAGGAGCCCTGGCTGGTGGTGGGCAGGCAAAGACCATCTCAATTTCCATCTGTGTGCACGGCCAAAGCAGGCACTTACTTGGTTAAGCTGACTCCTTCCTTTTTAAAGTCCACTCCTAGGAGAACCCAAACCTCAACGTAAACCATGACACAGACAGAGGACAACATTCTTCTGCTAGAACAAAGAAATGCGCATATGAAGGTTAACTATCATTCTTTTAAAAAGAAGAGTTCATCCTTTCTAAAGGATATGTTCCTGAGAGAATTAAGGACGTTGCTGAAATCGGATGGAAATAATTCGTTGAGCAATTTTTTTCCTCTCTGGAGGGATTGGAGGAGGACTCTGTGTTTGACAATGAAACACAAGTCCCCAGAGGTAGAGACAGTGCCCTGAGGTACCTGGCATCTTTGGTGCATTTTGGTGGGTCCTGGATGGGGATACATGCTTCCTGGGGCATGGAAGGAGGGAGACTTGACTATAGTTGTTGATTCTAGGATTTAAAAATTTTCCTGGGGGGACGCCTAGGTGGCTCAGTTGGTTGAGCAGCTGCCTTCGGCTCGGGTCATGATTCCGGCATCCTGGGATCGAGTCCCGCATCGGGCTCCTTGCTCAGCGGGGAGCCTGCTTCTTCCTCTGCCTCTGCCTGCCATTCTGTCTGCCTGTGCTCACTCTCTCTCCCTCTCTCTCTCTGATAAATAAATAAAATCTTTAAAAAAAATTTTTTTCCTGGGATGTGTGTGTGTGTCTCTCTCTGGTCTGTCTCTGTCTAGAAAATTCAGTTTGACTTCTTCTTTTTTTTTTTTTTTAAAGATTTTATTTATTAATTTTTTCTTTTCATAAAGAAAGCAGGAGAGAGAGTGCAAGTGGGGCAAGAGGCAGAGTGAGAAGGAGGGGGAGAGAGAGAGACTCTCAGGCAGACTCTGTGCTGAGCGTGGAACCCAATTTGGGGTTCAGAGTGAGGCTCAGCCTCATGACCTGGGACCATGACCTGAGACCATGACCTGAGCTGACATCAGATGCTCAACTCAGTGACTCACCCAGACACCTCTCACTGTTTGCCTCTTAAAATAAAGTATATGCATTATTCTGATTTTTAAAAAATTAATGTGAAATTATTGCCAAGAAAAAAAAAAAAGAGGATTCATCACAGGTTTCCTGTAAAATTTGCAAGTAATTCTGATACAAAATCCAGTTTTGAAAACAAATTTTACGAGATAATCATTTCTGAGTTTAATTAAAGACTTAATACTAACACAATGCCCTCCACCCCAAAATATCAGATGATGGATAAACTAAAGCAAATGAGCTTTTAAATCCATTGCTAAACTCAAAGAGAATAAGGAAAGTTCGAAATTTAAAAAGAAAAAGACAAAAGGAAATAAAACAGAGCTGAAACTGGAGTGGGAGTGGGGAGTCAACACACTGAGTTGCTCCAGAGTGAACCTGGGGGGTGTGGGGGGTGTGGCCAACAACCCATGCCATTCCACCGTCTTCTCAGGAGCAGAAGCTTCTTGTAACTCCTTTTTGTCTCATCTCATTCACGCTGCTGCATATATTTGTGAAAGTGCAACCAATGCACTGATAAGGTTTTATTACCATTATCAACAACATGTCCTAAAAATGTGTTTCTCCTCAAGGATATCTTACCTTACCAGGACTTCATGTTTCTCACATGCCTGGTGTAGAAGTCCTAGCCACTGCCTGGCCTTATTTTTTTCTTGTTGATAAATAAAGGCATCTGAATTAATATTGTAATTAGGACCAGAATGGCACATTTTGACGTTTTTAGTAAATAAAACCAACCAAAATAGTTTTTCTTAGATGTGGCACTAATGATTATTATTGGCCAAACTATCAGATTTACATCGGAAATTCTGGGCTAAAATTTTTGTGAATGTCTGTAAATTATAATGCTATGAATGCAGAAAATATATGCAAAACTTTTTGCAATTGCCTCATTATCTTAGAATAATCCTCAAGAATTCATAACAGAAAATGCAAGAAACTCAGCGCTGATATAGCTCAGCAGGTATTGTACACAGAAAATATGGATAAAATTGTGATAAAGAGAGCAGGACTGGAAAATTGTTAGAAAATATAGGCTCTGTTCAGTCTTTGTTTTAAGGAAACGTAGAAAAACTTGTTAAAAATAAAAAGTTGAACAAGATGGGATTGGGAGGGAGACAAACCATAAGTGACTCTTAATCTCACAAAACAAACTGAGGGTTGCTGGGGGAAGGGGTTTGGAGAGGTGGGTGGGGTTATGGACATTGGGGAGGGTATGTGCTTTGGTGAGTGCTGTGAAGTGTGTAAACCTGGCAATTCCCAGACCTGTACCCCTGGGGATAAAAATATATTATATGTTTATAAAAAATAAAAAATTAAAAAAAAATAAAATAAAAAGTTGACATTGTATGGTGTTAGAATCTGAAACCTTCTAAACTTTAGGATTATAGAATTTTGCTTTTTAATTATCAAAGTGGCCAGATAAAGATGGCTCAGGCTGACCTAACAGAGCTGTGACTCACTACTCTTTTTGTGATTACATCATGTTGCCATCTTATTTTTACAACACCTTAATTTATTTGTAATTTACCCTTCTACTCTCCTTCTAAAAATTAATCTTCCCCAGTTCTTTCACCTTCTTGGGATTGATTGATTATGAACACATTTTTAATATACTTGACATTTACATTAGCTTTCTTAAAAAGAAAACAGAAGAAAAAGGGGTTGAGATTTTTGTTAAAAATACAAAAGACCAACTCTGTAAGAAATCTCATGAAATTCCAGTGGTAACACTGTTCAGCAGTTGCCAAAGAGAGGATGAGCCTAGGTGCTAAGCTGCAGTAGCACATGCTCTGGAGCCTTAAGAGTACAGGAACCATTCTGCTTATTGAGATTTTCCTCTGGTTAGCGTAGGCTCTGGCAATACTGCGGAGTAAGCTCTTTGTCTTCAGTACCTTCTCGCCCTCCGTGTCCATCATCATCACTTTGTGGATAAAGCACCTTATACTCTGCCATGACTCTCTAAACCCCCTTATCTCCTTCCTTCCTTCCTTCCTTCCAAGGTTTATTTATTTATTTGAGAGAGAGAACAAGTACATGGCAGGGGGGCAGAGGAAAAGGGAGAAACAGATGCCCCGCTGAGCACGGAGCCTTTGGTGCTGGATCTCAGGACCCCGAGATCATGACCTGAGCTGAAGGCAGATGCCTAGCCAACTGGGCCACCCAGGCGCCCCTCTAAAACCTCTTTTCTACAGCCAGGATGCTGCATCTGGGTCTGTGCATTCATTCACTCAGTTCTGTGCATCTTGACCATGTGCCAGTCATGTGCCAGTCATTGTCCTCACCTCACCTGGGGAAAGAAGAAGTGACATTGAACCGGGTCTTGAGGAACAAGCAAAAATCGATGAGGTAGAGAGGTGGGGAAGGTTATTTTAGTTGGAGGCAACAGCTTGAATAAAGCTATGGAGGTTTATAGCTGACTTATTTGGGGCAAGGCAAGTGGTGAGATATGACTGAATGTCGATTATGTGGTGTGGGGAAGCCAGCTGGGGGGCCGAGGAGGAGAAGATGGAGCTGAAAGGGTAGGCGGCAGGTAAACTAGGAAGGGCTGAGCACCGGGTGGAAAAGACAAAAGAGAAATCATTCCTCTCCCAGCAAACACTGGACTTTGAGAAGCGACATGTCCATCATGACTATGTCACAGAGTCTTTAGCATGGTGGGAATTTTAGGGTGAATTGCAGTGGGGGCTAAACTGGTGTGTAGCCTGTTAAGAATGATGTAACATTTTTAAATGGTTGATAAAAAGCCTGATACGTGAAGCTTACGTAAAACTAAAATTTCAATGTCCGCAGATAAAGTTTCACTGGAATATAATCATGTTCGTTTGTTATGTACCGACTGCTTTTTTGCTACAAGGGTAGAACTGAGTAGTTGTGACAGAGAACATGGCCCCCAAAGCCTAAAAAATGGACTAGCTGTGTTTTGTTTTGAGCATTTTGCTGAGCCCTATCCTAAGCCATTCAAAAACAAAGAAGTAGAATGCCAGAGAGGAAGCGCAGAGCAAGACTGAGCCCTAGAGAGACGACTGAAGTGTTGGGGAACTTAGCCCACAAGGTGCTTTAGCTAAATATATGTTATAATAAATTTAACTAAATCTTTTAATTCTAGGGACCACGATTTCCCTAGCATTTATTTTCCTGTAGTATACTTAGAAGTTATATAACATGCCACACTTTCAGTATGAAATAATGTGGACTAAAAATATTTTTAAAATTCAAAATGATTTATGGGAAATCTAGAAGACAATGTTGACACTTGTGGTTGACAGGCATTCTCAGAAACATTTCCATGAATAGTATACGAAAAAGGGCTATCTTTCAGAATTGGAGATCCACATCAATACAAGTAAATTACTGAAACCTTTTCTAACCTTTTAAAAAATTGATCTCTCTTTATGAGAGCAGTAATGTCAATCACACATTTCTGCTTTAGTGTGGGTAATTTTAAAATTCTTTTCATAAGGCTCAGAGACATTACGTTTTATGATGTCTTTAAATTTTTTAAAAGCAAGCCTTACTTTCTGTACTCAGAAAAGTCATAATCACATATTGATCCAATTTAAGAGGAAAATTTATAATTGAGAAGGTCTGGTTAAAGAAAGGTGAGTAAAGACGTAATACAGTGATGGGAGGGAAAAGTAGGTTGTTTGTGAGACCATGATAGGAGTTTTCAGAGCTGCCTGCCAGTTGATGTATAGAATCTTAGAACTGGATCCAACCTTCCCCGCAGAGAACTTCAGTCTCCTGGAGGACCATAGAAATAGAGGTTATATTGACCAGTGTTCGGTTGCCACAAAGATAAATAACTAGTTATATTAAGCAGAAGGAGACTTAGGGGCGCCTGGGTGGCTCAGTGGGTTAAGCCTCTGCCTTCAGCTTGGGTCATGATCTCAGGGTCCTGGGATCGAGTCCCTCATCGGACTCTGCTCAGCAGGGAGCCTGCTCCCCACCCCCCTGCCTGCCTCTCTGCCTACTTGTGATCTTTGTCTGTAAAATAAATAATTTATAAAAATCTTTAAAATAAAAAAAAGAAGGAGACTTAATTCAGAGAATCAGCTGCCTATGAAATCATGAGAAATGCTGCTGGAGCAGAGTGTAGGATGGGTCTTTGGGAATGCCTCCTGGGACACTGCAGTACTTGCCAGCCTGAGGAACAACCATCCCTTTTGTGAAGATGGGGAATTAGTAGCCTGCTTCTGGATCAGGAATTTATTGTTGCCACCACTGCCATTGATTCCCATGAACCTGGCAGTTGAGAATTCCCAAGGGCTGCTGCTGCAGAAATACATCTCTAAAACCTTATTTTCCAGTGAAATTCAGCCAGAAGCCCCAGGAAAACAACCTCTGTCTCACTTCCATGTTCTAAAATTTGCACAAGTGCTTCTAATTGGAGAACATTATTAGAACCCTAGCTGCAGGAGATTGTGGGAAATGTAGTTTCTAGACTACTAGCCTCTGTGTAGGAAGGCATACTTAGAGGTGGGGGAAGAGAATGTTGGCTGAGGCTAGTCACCTGGATTTATTTCCTGATGCTGCTCTAGCAAATTACAACAAACTCTGTGGCTTGAAACAACACACATTTATTATATTACAGTTCTGGAGGCCAGAGTCTGACACACATTTCACGGGACTAAAATCCAGGTGCAACAGGGTTCTGTTCCTTCTGGAGGCTCCAGGGGTCAGTCCTTCCATGCCTTCCCAGCTTCTAGAAGTTGTCCACATTCCTTGGCTCATGACCTCACCGCTCCAACTTCTGTTTGCATTGTCACAGTACCTTCTCTTCCAAGGACTCTTGTGATTACATTGGGCCCACCAGAGAATTCAGGAAAATCTCTCAAGATCCTTAATCACATCTGCAAAATCCCTTTTTCCATGTTAGGTAACTTAACCATAGGGATTAGGATGTTGACCTCTTTGGGCGGGGGCGTTCTTCAGCCTGCCACATTGCCAGATGGGTGAGTGAGGGAACTGATGTTTCTTGACTATCTGCTGTATGCCCGGAATTTCATATATAGCATCTTACTGAATTCTCACCAACCTTTCAAAGTGGACCCTATTATCCTTCTCTTACAAATGAGAAAATGAGATTCAAAGAATTTTAAAAACTAGCTCACTGTTCAGTGATAAAAAGAAAAGAAAAGTGTTAAATCATGAAAACACATAAAGGAACCTTAAATGCATATTGGCAAGTGAATGAAGCCAGTCTGAAAAGGCTACATACTGTATGATTCCAACTATATGATATTCTGGAAAAGGCAAAATTATAGCCAGTTAAAAGGTCAGTGGTCCATGGGAGTTGGGGTGGGGAAGAAGATAGGGAGAACACAGGGGGTTCTTAGGGCAATGAAACTATTCTGTATACCATAATGGTAGATACATAATGTTATGCCCTTGGGAAAACTCATAGAATTGAACAACACAAAGAGTGAAACCCCTGTAAATTATGAATTCATTGACAATAATTTATTACTATTAGTTCATCAGTTGGATCAAATGTACTACAACTAATGCAAGATGTTAATAATAGGGGACACTCTGGGGAAGGGGTGGGTGTATATTAGAACTTTGCACTTTCTGTCCAATTTTTCTGCAAACTTAAATTGCTCTAAGAAATAAAATCTAATAATTAAAACAAGTAACAAGCATGAAAACTAGCCCTGCTGGCGTGTGGCCGAGTCAATAGGTAATCTAGAAATATCTGGTTCTAAGAATGCATGACATTTAAGTGATACTGTGAGTTCCGGAGGCTTTGGAGCCCTCAAATTTTCTTAAACCAGTCTAAAAGCTGACAGTGATGATCTCATCCCAGGAGTCGGAGTCTGCTTCCTTCTTCATTATTAAGGGTTCCCGTGAAGTGCTTCCAGTTAATAATGTTGAATTGGATTTAATGGTTTTACTGATAGGGAACTGTTAATTCTGTCATCTTTAAGTAATTAGTTCGAAGTTTTTCACGGGTTGTACACCATGAAAAATCTGCTTCTTCCAAAAGCAAATGAAGTGCTTTTCACATGAACCAATCCTACTTGCCTGGTGATCTTTTAACAATAACAAGGAAAAAAAGGCATTGGTTTAATCTGATATTGGGGGGAAGATGTGCATTGATAATCACAATAATTTGGGCAACTGTTTAAACTGAGAGCTACCCTTTTGCTCTCTTATTTTTATGTCTTTTGAGAGGAGGAAATGGTGTTTACACCAAAGCCTTTGAAACTATTTTTTTCTGTCCTTCGTTTATGTCTTATTTATGTCTTAAATGAGACCTGTCATCAAAATTTGTAACTACTAATCCTCTTCCCTCCCCCATCTTGTAACTTCTATGCAAGTGTTAGTTGTTTATATATTTTTGGTAGAAAGATATAGATATAGATTAGAAAACATAGAAAGACATATATTAGAAAATATAAAAAGACAATCAATAAAATCACAGAAGTGTTATCTCTTAGAAATAACTACTGTTGTCATATGTGTATGTCCTTCTAAATGTTTCCAATGCAGAAATACATATATGTATCACATAGTACTGGACTTGTCACATAAACTAACTCTGAAGAGTTAACTCAGCTGTTCAGGACCAAGGACCCACCTGATTTTGCTGTTCCCTTCCTCTGTGCGCACATTCAAGCTCTCAGTCCATGATGGCTGCCAGAGCTCCAGCCTTCATACCTATTTCATCCTGCAGGACTGAGGAAGGGATGAAGGAGAGCACACCCACCCCCTTTATAGCCAATGGACCAGAACTCTGTTAGGGAGCTTTTTTTTTATTATTATTCCAAGTGGCCCTTTGCCCAATTAACCATCAGACATTATACTAAGAAGGAAAGGGAAAATGGATACTGGTAGATGACAATTTTGCCAAACATACATTTAAAAAAACCGTATTAATTTTATTATTTTCTTAACCTGACATTTTCATGTAACAATGTAACAATGTCATCCTAAGTCATATGTATATATACCTATAAAATCATTTTGATGACATTATATTACTTTGTAGGTACAAGTAGTCAATTCTCTCTGAACAATGAGGTTTTTGTTTTTTTCAAATTTTTGATATAAAAAACTTGCAGAAAATATTCCCGAATATAAATATTTTCACACTTCTTTGTCTATTTTTCAGAATATATTCCTAAAGTAGACCTACTCTAGTAGAGTAGACTTTCTTGAGTTAGATACGTAGACACATGGTGAACACTTTCAATATATATTTTTAGAAAACGTCAGGGGCTAGAACCAGTTAGTAGCTGCTTATGAGAGATAGTAGTGTGCATTTCTTCCTGACTTCATAGTCATTGATATCATATTGGTATCTTGAAATCAGCCACAGTGAGAGTATTCAAAATAAGAACCTTTTCCACTTCTTCTTCTGGAAAACTGATTGTGAAACATTTGCCAGCACACTGCTGCAAAATACTTATAAATCTTCAATCTTAAGAGTTTATGAGGACTTATTATTTTCACCTCAAAATCTATATCAGTGCTTAAAATAGTAACAATTCCAGTTGTAACTTATGTATTCCAATATGGATAGCTCATAATACCTGTTGTTATCTCCAGGTTTTTTTCATAGTTTGTTTAGAGGTGGAAACCTGTTTTGGGTATATTTGGATATATTTTGTACACCACCAGATCAGTATGGTCCATTAAGGACAACCAAATTTTGCAGAGATTTGGCATGATTGTGTGATAATTCTGAAGGTTACTGTACTTTGGAAAATAGTTATTTATAAAAACCTTTTAAATAATTGCTTTGGCACATATTGTTGATTTGTAGAGAACATCAAACTCAGTGACTCATAGAGAAGAAAGGAGGGAGAGTGATCAGAATCTCCAGGTCTTTATTCCATGATCATCTCATACATTCCATTTAAGCCCACAGCAGGCCTTGACCCCTGCATCCTGCCCCAGTAGCTTTCCGTTGCAGTGGAATAAAAGTTTGGGTCACCGAATAATCTAGTTTTAGAAAGCTATAATTCTCTGAGAAATTACAGATGAAAGGGAGGTGGGAGTCAGGGTCTCCAGAATTCTAGGTCCGTCTTTGTCACTGGGCTGTGTAAGGAATCTGATAGCTTCCTCTACCACATTTCTACTCCACAGTCTTGACAGACTGATCTGGCCATCCAAAGTTGCAAGGGGTGCTCTGCTCCTCCCACGTTTTTCCTACAAGGATCTACAATGAGCTACTCAAGAAATTCCCATGTAGACTAGTAACCGTTTTCTACCTGATAAGAGCACAGGAACAGCCACTTTACCTCTAGCTAACTCTATGTTCTGAGACAAGCCTCATTTCTCTTCAGTAGAATGGGGGTGTATGAGGGTAAGATTCGATTTGTAAACCCTGAAATTCAGAGATCCTATGAAACCAGTTCACCTGCCTAGCAAATATACCAGAATCAAAATATCCTGACCAGCAGAAACTAAACTTCCTTGTAAAAAGCATTTGATCTAGCTTGCACAGAGTGCTGAATGAGAACACGATGCTAAGATGTCATATTTTATGTACGCTCTAATTCGGTTCTCACTGGAAGAGAGCAGTGGTGATGTAAGAGGCTGTTTATGAGATTATGCCAAGGGAGAATGCTTGTGCCCTGTGATTGTAAAGGCTATAATTCACTTATACACAGACATCAAATGTTATTGCCAAGTCATTGGGAAAATTCCAATTATCTTTAAGTCATCTATAAAATATGTATCTTGTATTAAGTAATAGAAATATGAAGTAATATCAGATTCTGGATCGGAGCTGCCCTTCATGCTGATCATCTGTGGAGCATTTCAAATTGTAGAACCTCTACACTGCTCTCTTTTCTTATAAGTGTCAATGATAACACCCACCCATTGTAAGTTGGAGGGTACAATGGAAATCACCACCACACCCCCAAAACACCTTTTCCGTCCATGCTTTTGAAATGTTTGCTACTGGGGCGCCTGGGTGGCTCAGTGGGTTAAAGCCTCTGCCTTTAGCTCAGGTCATGATCTCAGGGTCCTGGGATCGAGCCCCGCATCGGGCTCTCTGCTCAGTGGGGAGCCTGCTTCCTCCTCTCTCTCTCTCTCTCTCTCTCTCTCTGCCTGCCTCTCTGCCTGCATGTGATCTCTGTCTGTCAAATAAATAAATAAAATCTTTAAAAAAAAATTTGCTACTTGAGTTGGAGAAATCTTTTTTCTAGGCTTTTACCTCCAGCATTCCCTTGTGAAGAATTGGTCACAAACACTGGCTAGAAATGGACAGTGTAATCACCAAGTGTATCAGTTTTCTAGGGCTGGGGTAAAAAATTGGCACAAACTTGGTGGCTTAAAATGACAGAAATTTATTTGGTCATAATTCTGAAGGCCAGAAGTCCAAAACCAAGGTGTTAGCTGCAGTGGTTGCCAGAAATCCTTGGTGTTTCTTGACTTGTAGAAACATCACTCCAACCACTGCCTCCAACTTCGCATTACCTTCTCTGTTCTGTTTTTATGTCTCAAATCTTCCTCTGCCATTCTCTTACAAGGTCACCCGGCATTAGATTTAGGGCCTACCTTAAATCCAGGATGATCTCATCTTGAGACCTCTAACTTAATTATATCTGCAAAGGCCCATTTCCAAATAAGGTCACATTCATAGGTTTTAGGGGTTAGGACATATATTTTTGGAGGGGGAGGCAGTATACCAAGAGAAACCCTGATAAAAATCCTGATACCTAGGATAATACATTTGGACTAGAAGGGATAGTTAAAAAAAAAAAAAAAAAGATTTAAAAAGATAGCTTCAAGATATCGGGTTGGAATTGGGGGAAGGGCTGGGAGGTGGGAGAAGGAGACATAATTTCCATTTTACTGGATGGGCATTCTGAAAGGGAAATTAATAATGCATGGAGAAAACGTTGTCTTTGAGCTCTCCTTGCCAGTCAATTCATTGGCCTAACAAATAACTGGTTCTCTGTTGGTACCAAGAGGAAAACCTAGGCATGCAACTAGAACTGAACCATCATGTGGGTGTTGGTTTTTCTGGCATCCCATTTGTCTATTTATTTGTTCATCATCCATTTAGCAAACATTTATTGAGCACTTGCTGTGTTCCTGGAACACGGTGGGCTATCTCCTCAGGTGCACTGTTGGCATTGTCTGTCCCTATTTGCACCCAGCATTGGATGGGATGTTTAGTAGAACTGCATTCCTTCAAGTCAGTCACTAAGATTACAGTCAAGTAGAGTTAAAATTGCCCTGGAAAATGCCTTTAAACATTTACAAGTACACTCATATGCTTCTCTCTATGTCTGAATAAGTGATTCAGACATAACAAGCAATCACAGGATAAGGATGAATGGAGCACATCCTAGGGGATTAGCTTTCTTCTAACATTATTTCAATGGTTCTGTTTTTCCCTTTGCCAGGTTTACAGAATTAAATTTGTGAAAATTATCAATGTATTTCATGTGACTCTAGCCAAAACCACATGAGCTGCAGGTGGAAATGTAGCAATTGGAAACTTCCAAAACTGTGTGAGCCAGGAGAAACTATAGGGATATTTTGTTTTCTTGTTTATTTAGAAGCACTGTTGTGTGCTTGGAGACACGGGGGTCAGACAGGTCTAGGTCTGAGTTCAGATTTAAGCACCCCTTTCTGTGTGATACAGAAAATTCTGGGAGAGACTCGTGCAACCTACAAAGGCTGGGGTTGCCTCCTGGTTAATGTGAATGGTGCCCTCATAAAGGAAGCAACAGTCAGGTATCCCCCAACACATTGAAAACAGTTTGAATCTCTACTGAAGTCTCATGAAGATGCACCAAAGAGGAAGTTCGTACATGGTACACAGTATACGTTCTTAAAATTCCCTCTCTCTCGTCCCTTTTCCCATATTTTGCACATCACAGATGGCAGTTGACTAAAATTCCCACTTCTCATCTTTTAAAATTCTGTTAATTCTCCCAAAATTATCCGCACTCTGGCTCTTCTCTCTTTCCTCTACCTTTAGCTTTTCTGATCTTAACTTCCTGCCCTTTTAAATGGAAATCACTGAGATCATTTCAGCTGGTTCCCTCGCCCCTTCTCTTGACTACATCCCCCCTCCACAAATCAGATCTACAAAGCATGAAGCAAACGTACACACAAAAATTGGGGATAAACCAGGACTCAAACCAAGAAGTCTGATTGTGCTACTTACTAGCCAAGTGATCTTGGGCAAGTCACCTTTAACTCTGTGATACCCCCCCTCCTTCCGCTTCCTTCCTTCCTTCCTTAATTTGTAAAGTAAAACCACTAAGACCAACTTGGTAAAAATGGTTTGAGGACTAAGTGGAAGAAAATACTGTATTTTCAGATTTCTATCACAGTGCTGGCCCATTTTAGACAACCCAAAATATGCTGGTCCTCTTCTTACTCTTTTGTCTGTAGACAGACCTCTGTGTAGAAACAAATCATAACCAAAGGCTGCTTGGTCAGTATGGAATCAGATAATACATGAATGAAAACTGTAAAGGTACCATGCTAAGAATAATTAGGGAGTTCATGCTACCATGAGAATGTTTGGCACTGACTACTATGGACAGGGTGTGTGCCTTCCACCAAGAATTTGCTCTTTCTAAGAATCCCCCAAATAAAGGAAGAATACTCAAATAGTAGACAGTCAAGAAATTTCCAATGTCTACTACATTAAATAATTTTGATTTGGTTTTTTTTTGGGGGGGAGGGGCCTCTTGTGGTAGTTTCCGTTTTGTGAGATTAGTGGTCAATTTCCCAATGGCTGAAATATGCCAATTAGTACAATGCATCTTAGCATCACTAATGCCGTTGTGTCAGTACTTATAGGTTTAAAGTATTTAATCAATTAATGGATGTTTGAATTTATCTTATGCCTAAGTTGGCTTTACCTTCAAAATACATTTTTATTATTTGTTGCTATTATTATATTATCTTCTTTTTCTCCATCTTCCTTGCTCTCTCTCTTGGTCCTAGCCATCCTCATCTTTTTTTTTTTTTTTTAAGATTTTATTTATTTATTTGACAGAGAAAGAGATCACAAGTAGGCAGAGAGACAGACGGGGGTGTTGGGGGGGAAGCTGTCTCCCTGCTGAGCAGAGAGCCCAATGCGGGGCTCTATCCCAGGACCCTGGGATCATGACCTGAGCTGAAGGCAGCGGCTTAACCCACTGAGCCACCCAGGCTCCCCATCCTCATCTTTTGTGTAGAGGTCAGGATAGACTGATGAAAGGTCTGTGACTCTTCCTCCCCTGCACAACAGGATTACCCATACATAGCAGGTGGAATGGTCTTTATAAAAACATGCATGAGGCCATGTGACTCCTCTGATGGTTGCCCCCCTATTATTTTATCTGTAATACAATTCTAACATCCTACTTTGACCTTGAGAGCCCTAATAAGCTGGCCCTGTCTCTCTATCTGAGTACACCTGCTTCTCTCCTTGTGCTGGGTGTTGCAGCCACACTGGCCTGCCTTCTCTTAGCACATTTTTCTCATGTTCCATCAGTCTAGGGTGCCTTCCCTCCATCTCTACATGTCTGGCTGCTTCTTATTCAAGTCTCAGTAGGGACTCTCTGGGCACTTCATCTTAAATAGAGCTGGCCCTCCCCCAATCATTATTATGTCATTCTGCTGTTTCTCATACCATCCGCTACCCTCTGATATTTTGAACTGATGCTAATTAATTTAGTTACTTACTGTTTTTCTCCCTCCACCCAGTCTCCATGAGACTATATGCCTGGATGTATCTCTCGTGTCTGGAACATAACAGGAGCATAATAAACATCACCCCTAGATACAGGAATTTGCCACAGCCATGTCTGTGAAGACCAAACTAAGCTTTGATGCTGTCCCCTTCCTTCTAGGTGTCTTTCCCCCATTTAGAATTGTTGCTTTCTTAGACAACTATCATATGATCTCCCTGATATGAGGAAGTGGAGATGCAACATGGGGGGTTAAGGGGGTAGGAGAAGAATCAATGAAACAAGATGGGATTGGGAGGGAGACAAACCATAAGTGACTCTTAATCTCACAAAACAAACTGAGGGTTGCTGGGGGGAGGGGGGTTGGGGGAAGGGGGGTGGGGTTATGGACATTGGGGAGGGTATGTGCTATGGTGAGTGCTGTGAAGTGTGTAAACATGGCGATTCACAGACCTGTACCCCGGGGGAATAAAAATATATTATATGTTTATAAAAAAAAAAAGAAAAAAGAATTGTTGCTTTCTTGAGCTCCCACCCTGTCCTTTCTGGGAAGAAACTTTATCCCAACCAGGTGTCCTGCATCTTCCTCCTCCCCTAACAAGGTTTCTGTTTTCCAGACTGTCTCTGCTGTGTACAGAGTTACTCTCTGTTACAATGTTAATTATTCGGTATTGAATGGGCATATTTGCATGCACAAATATTTGAGGAATTGAAATCACAATTAACATGTATATTTGAGGTTATTTTAAAATATCTTGATGACTTCCTGTTTTCTTTACTTCTGTGGCTCACTTTTTAAAAAATTTTTTTATAAACATATAATGTATTATTAGCCGCAGGGGTACAGGTCTGTGAATTGCCAGGTTTACACACTTCACAGCACTTACCATAACACATACCCTCCCCAATGTCCATAACCCCACCACCCTCTCCCTACCCCCTTCCCCCCAGCTACCCACAGTTTGTTTTGTGAGATTAAGAGTCTCTTATGGTTTGTCTCCCTCCTGATCCCATCTTGTTTCATTCATTCTTTTCCTACTCCCCAAACCCCCCACATTGCATCTCCACTTCCTCATATCAGGGAGATCATATGATAGTTGTCTTTGTCTGATTGACTTATTTCGTTAAGCATAATACCCTCTAGTTCCATCCACATCATCGCAAATGGCAAGATTTCATTTCTTTTGATGGCTGCATAGTATTCCAGTGTGTGTGTGTGTGTGTGTGTGTGTGTGTGTGTGTGTGTGTGTGTGTATGGCCCACTTTTAAAAAAATATTTATTTATTTTAGAGGGAGAGAGAGTTGTGTACAATGAGGAGGGGCATGGGGAAGGGGAGAGAATCTTAAGCAGACTACACTACTGAGCACAGAGCCGGATGGGGACTTGATCTCAAGACCCTGAGATCATGACCTGAGTCAGGCACTTAGCTGACTTTGCTACACAGATGTCCCAGTGGCTCACTCTTTATTCTGACTTTAGGGATTCTGTGTCTCTCCGTCAGTGTTTTCAGGTCTATGCTAACCTGAGTCAGAATTTTGGAAGGCGCCATCTTTGAATACAGTTGAAAACCACCATTTTGATCCCTTTATAGAACCTAATAAAAGATTTCAAAACTCACTGGATTTTTTCCTAGTTCTACCTGGCTAATGAGCCTCTCTTCTCTCAGGCTTCAGCTAGAAAGGAATTGGTTCACAATTATTATTGTATTTATTTCCTATTATAAAAAGGGCACTTTCCTCCTGGATATGGGTGGGGTGGAGATACAAAGAGGAGTAAGGCCAAAGCCCTATCCTCTGGAGCCCCATAGTTCCACAGGAGGGAGGTGTCACGGCTACTAACCTTAAGATGGCATAAAACATTTGCCATCCCCCAAAGTTGCCAATTGTTACTGAATGTTTTTGGTGGTTTCCATGACAATTTTCCAAAAAAACCAAAAAAGACAAAAAATAAACAATGACTTTCTTCTTATGGTTTATACATAAAGAAAGTTTTTTCAACTAACTACATTATGGGGGCAAATGGACCTATATCAGTTTATCATTAAATGAGCAAATGACCAAAGTAGGTTTTGTTTTTTTCTTAAAGATTTATTTATTTATTTGAGAAAGAGACAGGGTGAGGGTTAGGGGAAAGGCAGAGGGAGGGAGACTCTCAAGCCAATTCCACACCAAGTTACCTAGCTCTATGCAGGGCTTGATTCCATAACCCTGAGGTCATGACCCCAGCTGAAACTGAGTTGGACATTCCACCAACTGTGCCGTCCAGACGCTCCCAAATTAGGTTTTCATTGCAGGTTTGGAGTGATAATAAAGCAGGAGTTCCCCAGCCTACCAACTCCACATTATAAAATTGCTTTTAGGATTTTTTTCCTTTTATTCATAGAAAGTAAGCTGTCGTGGGTTGGAGCAGAGAAAGAATACAGAATCCAGAAAGGTAGTATCTGTTCCCAACTTTTAAGGTTTCAGCTAGGTCTGGTGGGATGGTAACATGCATCCTTGGGAAGACACAGAGTACTTGGATGGCAGCATTTCCCAGCTGTGCTTAATTCCAAGTGGCATAATCTAGAGAGTGGATCAAGAAGAGCTTGATAGAAATGTTGGTTGTGAAGCAGACCCTTTGTTGTGATGCTGAGGTTGAAGAAAATAGAAGCAAAGAGGCAGAGTCTGGGCACTAGGGCTCTGCATTAATGTAATTGGATTTTCTTCCTTTCTGAAACTCCAGTGGTCTTACGATGAGAAGACTTAGAGTAGGGAAATATAGAGCAAATTGGTTTTTGCTCTCATTTAAATCAGTGGTTTGCTAGATTTGTAAAAAATATTTGACTACTTTCTATACAATATTTCTTGGAACACGTTGAATAGTGATTCCTTTTTTATTTTTTGAGTAAAATGTCACCACTGTATAAGGAGACAGACCAAGAGTTTTTGTTAAACAACCCAGCAGCATCTTTTAACCTGAATTTTGAGTCATTTCTTAAGGCCTTCTATCATGAATAAATAATTCCTCTGAGGACATCAGCATTTGAAACATAAGAAGCCAGATTCCTTTAACAAATCTTGCTCATTTTCTCCTTCCAAGCTTGTTCCTTTACATCTCTTACTTAATGAGATATAAGTTGATGTTCCTTAAAACACTTCACTCATTTTGGCAGGTGAATGTTTTTATGCCCCCTTAATAAAATCCTTCTGAGTTCTACACAAACATATAAAGCTACAAAGTTTTTGAAAGACTTTTTATTGACAGTATAACTTAACTTTTCCTCAATTTTTTTTTCATGTTCTTAATGGGTATATAATGATTGCATGATTTAGTTTTGTAGCTAGAATTTTAAGATTAGAAACATCCACACAAATCTCTAATTTTTCCTAGGAAACAAACACCTGGAGATGCTAAACTCACTGTGTAGAGGACTAAAATTCTAGTCTTTCAGCATCGTTCTACTGTGTATCCACTTACTCCAGATGGGGTATGATGGAGAGAATGGGGGCTGGGTAAAGGAGTACATGGTGGAAAGAAGGAGCTGTTCAGCTAAGCTGTAATCTATGGCAGAAATTATTATTTTTTTTAAATTTTATTTTTTTTATTATGTTATATTATCACCATACAATACACCATTAGTTTTTGATATAGTGTTCCAACATTCATTTTTTACATAGAACACCCAGTGGCCCATGCAACATGTGCCCTCCTTAATATCCACCACCAGGCTCGCCCATCTCCCCACCCCAACCCCCAAATCCTAGTTTGTTTCTCAGAGTCCACAGTCTCTCATGGTTCATCTTCCCCTCCGAATTCCCCCAACTCACTTCTCCTCTCCACCTCCCAATGTCCTTTGTGTTATTCCTTGTGTTCCACAAGTAAGTGAAACCATATGATAATCGACTTTCTCTGCTTGACTTATTGCACTCAGCATAATCTCCTCCAGTCCCATCCACGTTGATGGCAAAAGTTGGGTATTCATCCTTTCTGATGACTGAGTAATATTCCATGATATATATGGACCACATCTTCTTTATCCATTCATCTGTTGAAGAGCATCTTGGCTCTTTCCACAGTCTGGCTGTTGTGGCCATTGCTGCTGTGAACATTGGGGTGTATGTGGCCCTTCTTTTCACTACCTCTGTAACTTTGGGGCAAATACCCTACCTACCCAGTAGGAATTATTAATGACTTATGATCCCCACATTTTGGGGACATTCACTTTCTGTCTGGTGAATTTCCCGGGACCTCTACAGACAATAGATGTGACCGCTGTGTGGTCAAGTAGAATTGGGTAGATGAGCTCATTCTTGAGTATGGTGGAAGAGCATCTGAAAGAGTAGTGCAGTGAATACTTCTTTCTTCTTGAGGCTCCATCTTCCTCTTTCCAGGTGTGCAGCAGTGAACAGGCAGTCATGTGCAGTAGTTCAACACCTGGGTTCTGGACCCCATCACTGAGTTCGAATCCTGGTTTGGCTATTTGGATAACTTTACTTGGGTAATGTAAGGCACATTACATCTTTGTCCCTCAGTTTGCACATTTATAAATAATAGAGCCTACTTTTATACTTTTGTTATGAGGGTTAAATGCTCTAAGATTCAAATGGTATTTCTTGCTCAAAAAGTTGACTTTTTTAATCAAAAGGGTTTGGAAACATTTTTTTAGAAGATTTAATTTATTTATTTGAGAGAGAGAGAGAGAGAGAAGAGCATGAGCAGGGAGGAGGGGCATAGGAAGAGGGAGAAGCAGACTCCCCTGAGAAGGGAGCCTGACATGGGGCTCCATCCCAGGACCCTGAGACCATGACCTGAGCCAAAGGCAGATGCTTAACTGACTGAGCCACCCTGGTGCGCCAAAATGGTTTGGAATTCTTAATCTAGTGTCTGGATTTCAGTCTTTGGGCATGTCAATGAACAATGTGGGGCCTCGGCTTTGCTACCTCTGAAATAGAGTCTGTTGCATAGTCTCTGTTGTTCCCAAACTTGAGTTGTTGCAAGGATTAAAAATCATGTAGGTAGACTCCGAAGACTTGAAAATAATTCATATTCCATTCTCCCTGCCAAACACTTTCCCCAGTGGAAATGGATGATGGGACCATAAGTTAAAATTTATAATCTTAACTCTGAAACATGTTTCAGAGTATTGTTTTGAAGGCATTGAGATACCTTTCTGTAGGAGGAGAGTGTGTCAGACTCACACCACCTGACCTGAATAATGAATGGAGCAGAGACATTAAGACCATCACTCCTCCTCTTTCCGCAGGTCCGCAGATCTGAAAGCAGGGCCACTGCCTCATTATCCTGATGACTCACAGACCCAGAGTGCTTCCGTTCTCCTCTGCTGTCCTTTCAAATTAAATTCATTATTCTACAAGATGTCTGTGGTTCCCAGAAATGACGCAAGTGTATGTGTCCTATTCAAAGCCGACATCTGACTCTCAGGGCGGTCTCCCAAGTGATCTGTACCCTGCCACTCGCTCTAAGAGTCACTGCCAATTCCAGTAATCCCCCCTTTTCTTTCTCAACAGAAAGCTCAGAGAAGATTATGGCTACACAGACTCCTTTAACAAAAAGCCGTGCAAAGCCTACTGTAAAAAACATGGATATTCTTGCCCAAATACATGAAGACAAAAAAATGAATTTCTTTTGATACTATTGGATAAAATAGGAGCATTTGATCATCCACAAGGCAAAAAAGCAGGCATTGGATAGTTGCTTGAAAGTTAAATGTCAATTATCATATGGTTTCACTTATTTGTGGAACATAACAAATAGCATGGAGGACATGGGGACTTAGAGTGGAGAAGGGAGTTGGGGGAAATTGGAAGGGGAGGTGAACCATGAGAGACTATGGACTCTGAAAAACAATCTGAGGGTTTTGAAGGGACGGGGGGTGGGAGGTTGGGGTACCAGGTGGTGGGTATTATGGAGGGCACGGATTGCATGGAGCACGGGGTGTGGTGCAAAAATAATGAATACTGTTATGCTGGAAATAAAAAAAAAAAAAAAGAAAGTTAAATGAGAAGCTCTTGTTAACACATGTTAGTTAAGTAGTTAATGCACATTAGTCCCTTCAGTCCTTGTCCTTGAAACAAACTTGAAATACTTTTAAAATCTAGTCTGAGAGGCACAGGGTCTTGAACATCTTTTGTCACATGAAATAATTATTAAGCAGCAAATATAACACATCCTCACCAAGGAAACCACACCTGTCAGAAGTGTGGCTGGTCAGTAAGGAAGCTCACACGGGAATATGCCTGGATGGTGAGTCCACAGCTGCCATTCCAACCACACTCCAATTTCTTTAAAGCATGGCGTCTGTTACGTGTTTTTGTAAACCCAACAAAAGGATCTCCTTATTCTTCCTTCCCTTGTTAACATTTTCTAATATGTGGAGGGATGTTAGCGTTTGAATTTCTGTTTTTATTTAATTTTTTAAAGATTTTTTTTTTTAATTTAGAGAGAGAGAGAGCATGTGAGCAGGAATAGGGGCAGAAGGAAAGGAAGTGAGAGATTCTTAAGCAGACTCCCCACTGAGCCTGGAGCCCGGCTCAGGGCTCGATCTGAGGACCCTGAGATCACAACCTGAGCCCAAACCAAGGGTTGGATGCCCAACTGATTGCATCACCCAGGCGCCCCTGAATTTTTATAATCCTGTAAAGTAGCTAGGGCAAGTATTATTTTCTCCATTTCACAAATGAGGAGACTGATGATCACACAGGTCAATGAACTTGCCCAAAAGCACATTTCAGGAGTAGTGAATAGTGCAGGCAGGTGTGTTATTGCAGAGAAACATGACGAGCTGGAGGATGTGGAGTGATTTTCTCTGAAACAGTTGTGTCGTTGTGTGAAGCCCTGATTGGCAAAGGAATGTAACTTCTAGGAGGTGTTGCTGCTGTAGGATAGACACGAATTATAATATAACCTTTTTATTATTACATATAATAAATACTGTGTATTTATATTACATATAATATATACTGTGTATCTATAAATTACATATAATATATACTGTATATCTATAAATAATAAAACAGTTTCACATTTTTGGATGACTGCTGGTCCGTCTCCAGTTCGCTCAGAGATTTCTCTCTTGTTGGGTTCTCCTTCTGGATTCCCTTGTCTTCACTTCTACCCACTCTATTTAAAGTTTCTCTTCTCTTTGACCGATCCTTTGTGATGACTGTAATGGCATCTATAGACCAGGAACGAGGCCCTTTGCATGGATTATTGCATTTAACTTTCACAGCAATCCTAAGATGGAGGACTATTCCTATTTTATAGAGGAAGACACTAAAGCCTAGAGAGGTTACCTTACCTAAAGTTACTAAACTGAAATTACCCAGAAATTTAATGGCTTATAGTAACAGTTGTTTCATTATATTCTATGATTTTGTGGGTCAGGAATTAGGCAGGACTCAGTGGAGAAGGCTGAACTCTGTTCCAGGACATCAGGGAGGATGGCTTGTCTGGGACTAGGTAATCTATTTCAAGATGGTGCACCCACATGGCAGACAACTGGGCTGTTAGCCAGCACACTTAGTTGTTCTCCATGTGGGCCTGTCCACGTAGCTGCTTGAGTTTCCTCATAGTATGTTGGCTGGGTTCCAAGAGTGTTCCATACTTCCAACAGTATGCTGGTGAGTATTCCAGGAGACCAAAAGTGGAAGCTGCCAGTCTCTTTTAAGGTTTGGTCCCAGAAGCTGTCATGATGTCATTTCTGTTATATGTCATTGCTCGGAAAGTCATAGAGCTCTCCTAGGTTAAAAGACAGGAACATAGACCTGACCTGTCATTGGGAGGAATGTCAAAGAATTTGCAGCCTTGTTTAATCTACCACAGAAAGGATGAGAATCCAGATTATAGCCGTGACACCATATTGTATCTCCATTAGTACAATACCGGGAGCAATTCTTGATCACTGCATTTATCTTTGTATGAAAGTGACTGGACCATGAGCTCCTTAAGAGCAAGGATTTTGCCTTTTATTTATTTTTTTAAAGATTTTATTTATTCATTTGACGGACAGAGATCACAAGTAGGCAGAGAGGCAGGCAGAGAGAGAGGAGGAAGCAGGCTCCCCGCTGAGGAGAGAGCCCGATGCGGGGCTCGATCCCAAGACCCTAGGATCCTGACCTGAGCTGAAGGCAGAGGCTTTAACCCACTGAACCACCCAGCATCCCCCGGATCTTGTCTTTACATCACAGGTGAGGGCTAATACCCATCTAAGTGTAGCTGACGATCCATAAAGTTGAAGGAATGAATGATGAAGAGCTGAGCCCTGGCCCTGCCTTGAAGGAGCTCTGTTAGCCCAAGCAGAATATTGAACTACTCTGGGTCTTGTTACGTGCACAGTAAAATAAGAATATAGAATTAGATGATCCCTGTAGTCTTCCTTTTCCCAGCACTACCTTTATTAGTGTGCTTGGGCTGCTTAAACGAAGTGCCATAAATCAACAGGTAAAACAACAGGCGGTTATTTTTCCCAGTTCTGGAGGCCAGGATGTCCAAGACCAAGGTGTTGTCTGATTTGGTTCCTGGTGAGAATCCTCCTCCTGGCTTGTCGACAGCTCCTTCTTGCCATATCCTCGGATGGTAGAGAGAGAAAGTGTGAGAGCGCGGGTCCTTCTTCCTCTTCTTATAAGGACACCAATTCCATCATGGGCAATCTACCCTTATGACCTCATCAAAACCTAATTGCCTCCCAAAGGCTCTGCATCCTAATACCATGACTTCGGGGGTTAGGGATTTGACATATGAATTTTGGAAGACAGTGTAGTCCGTAACAACCATTCTATGAATCTACTCAAGATAATTAATTACAAAATAAAGAGATCCCAGATAGGGGTCTCAGTGGGAGGAGACTAGGAGTCAAGAAACCTGAGAATGGAAAGAGGAGTAAAGGAAAGGGTTGTTTTATTAACCAGAGCGAAGGATGTGATTGAGAAGAGGAATCGGCTTTAGGTTTAGATGCAAATCCTTGAGTTATGCTGATAGCACTTGGATCAGAAGGAGGGAATTTGACGGAGGCCTTTTCAGAGATTGAGGACATTGGACTTGGGAACTACTTGGCCACAAGGGGTAGGAGAAAGTTATAGATCGTAGCGGACTCTCCATTTTGTGCCTGAGTGATAGGGGAATGCGAATTCAGCAACAGTTCCCAACGGTGACTAGAGAATTATCTGATGAACTTTTAAAAAATACTGATACCTGGCCTCCTCCCAAGATGATTTAATTCAGGGTTTTTGGAATTGGGGCTGGAGCAGCAGTATTTTTCAAAGACCCCAGGCAAACCCACTGTGCAATTTCTAATTAGAGTTAGTTAAAGGCATAGATTTCTGGCTGCTGTGGAGTGATAAAATACTGGTGATTGAAAGGTGATGGCCGCCAAATAACTTGGGGTGTGGGTTGTATGGTATGTAGATTATGGCTTCCCAAAGATGCCTACAATCTAATCCTTAAAACCTGTGCATATGTTAAGTTACACGGCAAAGAAGAATGAAAGTTGTTAATCAACTGACCTTAAAACAGGGAGATTATCCTTGTTTATCCTAATAGATGCAATGTAATCACAAGGGTCCCTAAAAAGAGAAACAGAGAGGTAGAGGAAGAGAGTCAGAGGGAAAGGTGGCTATGGAAGAGTAGTCAGAAAGTTGCAACATTATTTGCTTTGAAGACAGAGGAAGGTACATCCAATCAAGAAATGCGGGCTGCTGGGGCACCTGGGTGGCTCAGTGGGTTAAAGCCTCTGCCTTTGGCTCAGGTCATGATTCCAGGGTACTCGGATCGAGCCCCACATCGGGCTTCTCTGCTCAGCAGGGAGCCTGCTTCCTCCTCTCTCTCTTTCTGCCTGCCTCTCTGCCTACTTGTGCTCTCTTAATCTCTCTCTCTCTCTGTGTCAAATAAACAAATAAATAAAAATCTTAAAAAAAAAGAAATGGGGGCTGCTTCTAGAAACTGGGGAAGTCCCCGCGCCCCCCAAAAAAGATTCTGCCCTAGTGCTTCTAGAAAGGAATGCAGCAGAGTGCAATTTGGTTGACCTTAAAGCTTTGTTTTAGCCTGGTGAGACCTGTGTCAAACTTCTAACCTACCCAACAATAAAATAAATTCAAGTTACTCTATGCCACTAAGTGTGTGGTCTCTGATATGAGTAGTTCATTCAGGAAGTCCTCTTGGAGGAGATACATTTTGATGAACTGTTACGTAGGTACATTGTTGACAGAGGGAAAACTCTTAGATGTTAGAATTTAAATCCATCAGAATTTTAAAGAAATTCTCCAGGCTGTATAATAGCTACCCAGAATGTTTAAAATCAAAAGTCAAAGAAATAAAACTGTTTTGTGATTGTCACTAAATTCCTCGATGGAGTCAGAGGCAAGAGATTCTGGGGAATTTTTCTCAGCAGTGTTACTTGAATTGTGATCAACTTCCCTGATTTAAAGGCTGACAAAACACTTGTTTTACCTGGATGGTTTTAAATTACTTGAGTCAGCAAAGAAACAGATAGAATCTGCAGCTTCCACACAGCTCATCACCTGAATGTAAACTGGAACTTAATATTCCTATCACTCTCCTTTAATCAGATTTGTAGACTCTGCTGATGGTTTTTCATTGGGTCCTCCTGAATGAAAAATAATTGGATAATCACACACACACACAGAACGCCAAAAACCTTCCATATGTACATTTAGTTATTAAAGTACTTTTATTGAGGATTTATATATCACATGACCTGTGTTAGGGACTCATCCATGAATGTGACAGGTAAAGTCCTTGTTCTAATGGAGCTCACAGCCTGGAGGAGAACACATACAAGTAATCGAGTAAGTTACAGTAGAATAGAAAATATAGATTGGCATAGCAGAACAGGGGTGGGGCGACTGACTCGCTGTAGGGGCAGGAAAGGAGGAGTAGTTGGGGTTGGAGGGGCTTCCTGTAGAAGATAATTTCTAAGTAGCATCAGCAAACCCTGGGAGACCATTAAAAATGGGAATTCTCAGGTGTGTTAAGCCAGACCTATTAAGCCTGAAATCCTGGGGATGAAACACCAAAATCTTTGTTTTAATAGATCTCTGAGGGGTTCAGATCTATGCTAAAGTCTGAGAATCAGATGATCATATCTGGGCTGCACGTTAGAATCAGCTGGAGAATCTCACATCGTTGCTGTTGTTGTGACCCTTCTCCCAGAGACACTGAACCCTTTGGTCTGGGATAGAACCTGGGAATCAGTATTTTTAAAACGCTGGGTGTCAAGGTTGAGACCACATCTTCAGGCTGACAGCTGAAGCCTGAGTTAGCCAGGCAGTGAGGGCTGGTGAGAGGGCAGGAAAGTATTATAGCCCAGATGCGAGAGAAAGCCCAAGATTCCTGGGATTTGATAAGGCTAGGAACACACACAAGGAAACTTCATGGCTTAAGATAAGGATCATAGTTATATATTTGTTTATTGTAGTACTTCTTAAACTTTAATGTGCATAGAAATTATCTGAGGCTCTGGTAGAAACAGACCCTTACGCAGTAGAAAGGATCTATAGCCCCAGCGCCTCCTGATCAGAGAGCAGATGGGGACTGCAGAACGATGTAACTATGCTTCAACCCAGGGCCAACATAAGGGCACCTAGCCGGGGTGAATTGCAGATGCCTGCTGCTGGATGGGTGTGTTTTGAGGGTAAGGAGGAGAGATGCATCCAAGCACAACCTCCCAGCCTGCTCTTCTGATTATTTTCCATCAAGGTCGCTCTGCTTTTAGCTCAGCAGTAACCCTCCAACCCCCAATCTAGCTGAATGCATCCCCTGACCAGGTCCGCAGAGCCAGTTCATTAAGTGACCGCTGTAGCTCTCTGTAACGTGCCAGCCAGCCAGGGAGGCGCTGGTCGGGGGGGGGGGTGCTCTCCGGGGACCTCTGTTCCCCTCTCTCACTTCCCACCTCGCCTGGCTGACAGCGGCGGTGCCTGCGGCAGAACCTCTCTTTGCAGCAGCCCCTCGCACTTGGCTCGCACTTCTGGGCGCTGTCCATGGTTGCAGCATCTTTCCGCGCGCCACGTCAGGAGGCCGCAGCGGGGCCCTGCGATTGGCGGAGGAGCCCCTCGCCATCCCCCCAACACCCCCGCCTTCGCGCGGTGCCCGAGTCCCGGCCCCGAGTCCCGGCCCCGCAGGCGCGTGCCAGTGCCCGCGCGAGGCGCGCCCTGGGGCTCCCGGGTGGCACACCCACTTTCCTTATTAGGGCAGAGTCAGACGCACAGAGCCGGTGGCGGGGGCGCGAGGGTGGGGCGGGGAGCCCTGGGAGGCGACAGCCGAGGGCGCAGCCACAGCCTCAGCCGCCTCTGAGCGGCAGGAGGGAGCAGCGGTCGCTGCGCTCCGCCGGCCGGTTTCCCGAGACCCCGCTTCTCTCTGCGGGCAGAGATCTTTCTCTGCGCCCCGCCGGGTACCCCTAGTCCAAACCTCTCGCGGAGACATGGAAGAATTTTTGCAACGCGCCAAATCTAAACTGGTAAGTTAGGGGAGCAACGCTATGTGTGTGTGTGTCTGTGTGTGTGCGCGCCTGGGTGTGCGTATCTGTGTGTGTGTGTGTGCGTGTGTGTGTGCGCGCGCGCACGCTGATGAAGAGGAAAGGGCATTGCAGCAGAGAAGGAAGAAACAACTTTGCCACTTAGTTGTCAGGGTATGAGGGCTATTCCCTGGAAAGAATCTCTGGAACTCTGGTCCTTTACAGCAGGCAGTCTGTATCCAGAATCCTCGCCCGCCCACGGGCAGGCAGAGTGCTGAGCTGGGGGTGGTCGACCTGGCAGAAGTTGGGTCCTGTGTGTCTAGCTTTGGTTCGTTTGGTCTGAGGTTGGAGAGAGGTAGAGCCAAACTGCAGTTTGCTTCTGAAGGCGAGAGGGTTAATGGGTGTGGTGCTCCTTTCAAAAACCGAGCCCTGCCTTCTGCAGATGCAGTTACCTCTAAGTGTAAAGGGGAGGGGGAAAAATCCCTTAGAACTGTGCTTTTAGCTGGAGGTGGTGGCAAAGCGTAAGAAAGGAAGTTAGGGTGCTGGCTGGGAAGGATGTGCCAGGCAAAGGCAGAGTTTACCCAGGCATCCCTCACAAAGAGCTTGCTCCAGTGCAGGAGTAAGGGACGTGCTAGCGTGAATCGCGCGTCTCCCAGTCCCTGTTCAGATCTGTAATTTGGGCAGAGGCAGAAGGGGAAACCCCAACTGTTGCTGATGATGTAGGGTTTTGCCAGACTATTGTTCTCCTGGGAGGAGACGAGCTCGTTGGCCTGGTACAACTGTACCACTGTCCAAAGAGCGAACTGTGATTTTATTGTGTGTGTTGACAGTTGCTACATATTCTGGAACAACAGATTCCAGCAGCTTCCTAATTCCAAACTATCTTGGCTCTCCAGCATAGCGGTAATGCACATAATGGAAATGTTTCTGTTCCAACACTTAGGAAAAAGCCTCTGCTCATTTACAAGCAATATCTTTAATGAACAGTGAAATTACCTTTCCTGGGCCTGGCATAGGAGGAAATGCATAATTTATGATGCCTTTAACCTTTAAACCTTCATAGAAGACAATATACAAAGTCTGCATTAAGGTGACATCTTCATCACATGGCAGGATATTTGCAAGATTATTATCATAACGTATTTATGCTTGCACAACAAAGGGAGAGTAGACCCAAGTGTGATTCTTACAGTGATTTAACTCTATCTTTTAAAAGACCCTCAGAGTTGATTACTGCTAATGTAAGTAATTTGTTTTGTACCGTAAGCCTCCTGGAGAGTCAACTGTCAGTGGGGATTTCAGAATTGAGAAAGTTGGTGGTCGTTTCTGTGTGTATGGCTGACCCCTTATAGTTTTACTTGAGCACAAAAAGGAAAGTCGATCATGCCAACTTATTTACTTATTTATTTATTTTGTTGGTGGATGAAAATGAAAAGCCATCATAGATACGTGCAGGTATAGGCTGCCCCTGTGTTCCACACCTCCGACATGTATTTTAACAATAAACATATAGATTGTGGGGTCTGATGTGAGCAAGAGATTTGCCTCCTTTCTGAAGAACGATTGCTGGAACAGAAAAATTTCCTATTTCAGAGCAATCAGTTCAAAGTAATGGGTAAGTTTATTTACCAAGTCCCTTCACTAGCTGAGCACTTTGCTCTACACTATTAAAAAAAAAAAAAAAAAGACAGGAGAAAGAAGCGGTTGCTTGAGATACTGTTCCTGGTTGCCTGTGTTAGCCAGAAGGACAATTACTGCTAATTTTTTTTTCTCGAAATAGGTTTCTTTCCAGAGATCACAGTTGGTTTTTCATAGCCACAGAAAAGGTGTTTTGGTCACTTTTGGTGTCCTATTTCTCCTGACAAATGATATTTTCTAGGTAAATAAAATTTTTACTTAATTTGCAATATTAACTCTCATAGTAGATAACCTTTTGTTTTAGAGGATAATCTTTGTTTTGGAGAAAAATATCAAGTCAATTATTATGACATTCATTTGTGAGAAGTATATTCATAGTAAATTAGTACTGTTTAAAAGAAACAGGCTAGTACTTTGGAGAACATTTTAAGGAAAAGAAAATCATGCTGGCTTTCGTTTAGGCCCAATTACACCAGAATTAGTTAGAATTTAGGTTTTCTGCTTAAGCTGTTTTCAGTCAGAAGTTAATATAGGCTTATCTGCATTAAAAGTCTAGCTGGCAAGGCTTTTTCCTACCTACTTGACTTCTTGCTTCGATATTCTGTAGTCATGATGTGTATCTTTTAATAGTTTGGAGTAGTCAGTGTTCTTTCCAAAGTCCTAACATAACCTCACCATCGTTGGAACCAGCTCATTCCAATAGACAAAAGACATTTTATATTGCAAAATGGAGTAACTCTTAGTCATGGATAAAATTTCCAATGATCAAAACTTTGGAGAAAGTGTGCATCATTTTTCCTCCAGACTAGGAGCATCTATTATTCATTTGTCATTGTGAGGAGAAAAGAAGCTCCTCCATTCTAGGCCAGGCCCTGGTGTGGATCAGAAATCTTTGAAGGGGGAGAAATGCTTTTGGATTTTTATTGAGCAGTTTGGAGCTTAGTTCTGTTGAAATTGGGGAAAGACGCAGTTCACTCTGCTCCTGTGGACCCTTAAGCTGAGGCAGATTCACTGGCATAATCCTGGCCCCCTCTGCCCTAGGTCTCTCCTTCTGATACGTACCCTTCTTCCTGACAATATGCTGTATTTAAAAGAAATGACAAAAGCAGATCCCAAATGTGACCTCAGTGGGATCCCTCCTGGCACTCAAATGCTTCTCTGGGGTGCTTTCTACCTGGTCAGGACTGGCTCGGGTGCCTACGTCTTCTTGATAACCATCACTGATGGTGGGGTGCAGCAAGGGAGGTAGTCCCTTACTCCAAGCATGGTCTCCCCAAATGGCACCTTCTTGAAAAATAGGAATGACAAATAGGAAATTAATGCAATGATTATTAAACAAGACAGTAATCAGTATGAGAGCAAGACCGCCGAGACAGAAGAGATGCTGACCAAAGAAAGGGAGGGCAATGCTTTTTACCTGCGGGCATTCCCCTGATGAGAGCACTCAGCTATGTTTCTGGTTCGGACCCCACTGCTAGGACCGCAAATGAAAAACACATTTTCTTTTTCTCCTGCCAGTGCCCACCTAGCTTTTCTTCCACCTGCCCATTCAGCGCTCAGATAGGGACAGAGATCAAATCCTGTAGTTCCAGGCTTGTCCTGAAGTTTTAGCTATGCTTTTATTTTTAGTTTTGCCATTTCTAACGGTGGTGTCTTTGTTATTCATTGTAGCATTTCTATGGTAGAAAAATTGATGAAGGGAGGGAAAGAGGGTTCCCCGCCCGCTCTACGCTGTGATTTGGGAAATATCCTCCCCTCTCACGGGGGTCAGCTCGGGAAAATATTCAGACCAAGACCACCTCATGGTGGCAGTAAATGGTCTAAGTTCCCATGAACTTTGGGAGGAAGAAATGAAATTAATGAAGCATCAGGGCCCCAGCTGGTGGGAAGCCAAGGTCCCCATACTTGCCTACTGAGCCTCTCCCGCTGCCTGGACACCAGCAGCTGGTGCAATTCAAGCAGCTGCTAATGGATGGGGAGGAGGGGTCACTGCCATCCACGTGCCCTAAGATGTAGATCACTAGGCAGCCTTGGGTGTCGGGTTGGAGAAGTGTCAGCTGCCGCTGGAAGGATCCAGAGCACATCCATGTCTCAGGAATGCTGTTTTCAAAGAGAGGGTGGGGACAGGGTCACCACTACAGTCCGAGGAATGCATCTGTTCCCTTCCGCAGGGACAGCTGCAGGTGAAGAGCTCTGTTCTGCAGCGGGTATTAGTCACCACGTGGACGGACTCGTACAGGAGTGAAATTCCGCATGACCCAAATGGCAACTTAGACTCTCTGGTATGTGGCATAGGGACCAAGAGAACACATTCAGAAGTCTAAGTGAGCAGCCACATGCGAGTTATAGAGGAGAGGGGTGTTTTAAAAAGAAAGAAAAACACTGCAGCCTGTCTGCAGAGTCATCGTCTTCATTGGAAGTTGGAGGAATATATTCCTGATTCCTTTACGGGAAGGAAAGTGGGACTCGTCCATAAAAAAGCGTCTCTAAAGTGACTGTTGCAGATACTTTGGAAGGGCTGCCGTGGTGAGGACTAGTAGGGATGGATGGAGGCCCTGAGCAGTTTCTTTTGGAGAACTGAGCTGATCACAGACCAGGGGATCAGCTCCCTCCCCACCAGCAGCGAGGTGCACTTGAGACTTTGCCTGAGCATTGGTGAGCAGGAAGGAAACCAGGAATCCAAAGCACTTCTGTGAATGTGGTACCCCCCACCCTTCAGAGAGAAGAATCCTTGATTTCTTTAGCCCCAGAGCCAGCTCAGACCAAGGGCTGTAGATTATCCAGCCCCAGGGGCTTTGGAGAAGAGTTGGTCTTTTTCAGTGTAAATCTCACAGTGGATTGGTCTGCCTCAAAGGTAAAAGGAATTAGTCACTGCTCCTCAGCCCCTTGGGTCTTGGAGGACGTGATTAGGTGAGCAAGGAAACCGTTTAATTAGTGACTTGGGAATATTTGATGTTAACCAGATAAAAAGATGAGAGCTTTGGTATAACATGCTTATTTCTATTTGTAGCATTTATTTGGGCAGATATTAACATTGTTTGGGGTTTGGTGTGCTGGTCTAGAGAGCTCTTGTAGGCAGTGGTGGCGTGGTGATGGAGAGATCACTCTCCCTGTACATTCACTCCTCCCTGTAGTGCTAGCTGAGCAGAGAAAAGGGTGAGGGGGAACTACCTGTGTTTGGATGAAGGCTGCAAAAAATGGAAAGAACATCTGGGGTCCAGAGAGGTGAAGTACATGGTGTTGCCTTGGCCACTGATTCTGTTTGGACCCTGGGGTTTATGGGAGAATCATAGAGTATGGAGTCATCTTTGAAGAGAAACTGGGAAGGGGCAGGACTAACATAGTCAGGAGGCAGCATTCAGATGGAGTTTGATATGACTGACACCCTCTGGGCTTGAGCAGTCAACACCCTGCACAATTGTACATGGCTTCTCTGCCCTAGGTCTCAGAGTAGCCTACTCAGAATCTCTGACAATGTGCCTGGTGCATTTCTATCTGAGCCCTGTGGCTTTGGGCTTTGGTTTCCAGGGAAAGGTAATCTTTTTTCTTAAGAGATCTTGGGAGGCAAAGTGGGTACTGGATTGCTCTGAAAAATCCAACCCATAAAGTCTGGGTTGGAAAAAATAATTTGACAACACTGTCTTGGTTTTGTTTGTTTGTTTGTTTTGTTTTGTTTTAGATTTTTAAAAAATTTATTTGTCTCGGGCACCTGGGTGGCTCAGTGGGTTAAAGCCTCTGCCTTCAGCTCAGGTCATGATCTCAGGGTCCTGGGATTGAGTCCCGCATCAGGCTCTCTAGCCTGCTTCCCCCTTATCTCTGCCTGCCTCTCTGCCTACTTGTGATCTCTCTCTCTGTCAAATAAATAAATAAAATTAAAAAAAAATTATTTGACATATAGAGAGAGAAAACAAGCAGGGGGAGCAGCAGGCAGAGGGAGAAGCAGATGCCCCTCTGAGCAAGGAGCCCAATGCAGGACTTGATCCCAGGACCCTGGCATCATGACCTGAGCCAAAGGCAGACACTTAACCAACTGAGCCACCCAGGCATCCCTTTATTGGAATATTTCTGACTCACAGAGATTTTAAATTTTCAACCAGTCCTTACGGAAAAGAAGAACAAGGCCAACACTTAACCAGCTGAGCCATCCAGGTGTCCCTGGTCTTGGGTTTTTAATCTAACAAATGGGATAATGATACCCACTTTGCAGATTTGTTGTAAAGCCAAAATACGATCTCAACAGTCCTCAGCACAGAACCTGGAACGGTGGCGGCTTCCCTCCATTTGCCCCAGCCTGTAGTTCTGTGCAGTTTCTTATCTCACCCAATGGCACTATTATCCACCCAGTTTCTCCAGCTGGAAACTTCCTTCTCCTCCACCCCCTTCCCACCCACCTTATCCCTAAATCATCCGGACGACTGCAGTGGTGGGCTCGCCAGGCTCCAGTAAACCACTCTACCACTGCTGCCAGGGAGATTGTTGTGAAAGCACTGTTTGCCCCTCTGTAAGCCTCAGGATCCTTCTCTTGTTCTGAGGAAAAGAGACAGCACTTGCAGCATGACCTTGGGATCTGACCCAGGGTGCGGCTCGGCATCTTTGGATTTCTCCTCCTCCGTGGCACAAGTAACTCTCACCCTTTCTTCAGAGGAGGCGAGGAAAGAACCTCTTTCTGGAGGACCTCTTCCCTCTCCGCCTCTTCCACTTCATGACTCCACGTTGGGTTTTGCAGTAACGATTTTAGGTCACTTACCGCAACTTGTCATTCTGTCTCTACTGGGGATGTTTGTTTGATTAATCAGAGTAAAAAAACAGGTGTCTATTGGATTTTGTTCACCATTGTATAGCAGGGCCTGGTGCAATGCCCGATGTTTAGGAAGTTGTTTGTTTTGGCAGTTAATCCTGCCGTATTATCGTTAATTAAGTACAAAGAGCCTTCCAATTATGTCACCTGGAGAGTTTTTCACCCATTGCTCCGTTTGGCTGTTCTGTTTGGTGTGCCGGTGTCCAGATCAGCCTGAGTGGTATATCAGTCACTCTGATGACGCGATCCCGGCAGCAGATGGCACAAGCCTCATGGGTCACCAGATGAGGGACTCCCTCTGTCCGCACAAAGATCATTCTCACGTGGCACAACTTGTACTTGGCTGTCTCTGGTGCAAAGCAATACTTGGTTATCACAGATCAGACAAAAATTCTCTTTGGTTTTGTCAATGCTGATGACCTCCCAAAAACAGCAGAGTAGGCTCTCAGTTTGGCCCTTGTAGTTAACCTTAATGAACTGCCGCCTGCGGATCTTCTCTCCTTCATTTCTTGTCAGGGAGTCCTTAAGTCTGTTCCTTAGAAAGAGACGAGGGAGGACATCCTCTCAACCTGTGGGGACCAGGAGGTGGACGACGAGCAAACACACTGGTCGGTTGTTCCAGCATCTGGGGCTTGGGGGCCGCAGCTGGCTTCAGGTGCTTCTTGGGACTGTGAGCCATGCCTGTGCTGGTCCCCAAATCATAACCCATTATAGTGGTTCAATAAAAATGAAAAAGTGGACGGACACGTGCAGACTCCAAGTGATCGGAGTCTGGAGAAGGGCCGACAACAGTCTGCGCAAACCTAGGTTGGTTTTCCTAGAAGCAGGGAAGAAAATTAAGGTCAAGGAGTGCCGTCCGGAACTTTGCACAAAGTCTATATTTCATACAAAATGTTACTGCAAACGAATGAGGTTAGTTTTTATGCATGACTGTTGGGAATCTGCAAATATTGGTAGAATTTAAGCGGGAGTGGATTGGCGAGAAGCAAGGAAGGGAATGGGTCACTAAAAGCCTCTGCAAAACCACATTGGATAGATCAGGAAATGCAACTGATTCACGCCATAGATCCTCCTCTGTGAGGTTCAAAGACTAGAAATTGCTCTTCCCCAATCCCACCTACCACACCAGGTACACCCAGCCGATTCTGCTTCCTCTGGGGTAGTACTAATGGCATGGGAGAGACTGGCAGGGAAGCTTTTCAGAGTCCTGGAGAGGAAAGGTGCAGGCATTCCAGATTAGTCTCATTAGTATTTCTGTCCACCCCTGACCCTGCAGACCTCATGCACGGGATCAGCCCATGCATTGTCCTGAAGCAGACCCCTCATCCGACCAGTGCGCTGTTTGTCGTAGAGCTGTGCCCACGGTCCTCCACTTCATCGAACTCTCAGGGGTGTGACCAGACTTTCCTGAGTACTCTTACTAGCCTATGATGCAAGAGTCTTTTAGAAACAGTGGTGTCCAGAAAAATTGCGTATCTTCGGCTCCATGCATTTTCTGTTTCTTGCTTTGGCTGCCAGGAAGCTCAAAGCTATGTTGATGCTTACTCCCTAGCCTGGTATTTCTATAGTACATTTTTCTTATTTTTATTGCTTAGCTTCTACCTTGTTATACTTGTTTTAATGTGTGTGTGTGTGTCGTTTTGGGGTTTTGTTTTGTTTTGTTTTGTTTTGTTTTTGCTAAGTTTGTATGGTGTTTTTTGTTTTGTTTTGTTCCGTTTTTTGTTTTTTTGCAAGCAGCTTATCATTTTGAACGCTGGCAAGAATAAAAACATACATTTTACAATAATGTCTATGATCATGAACTTGTTTGGGCAACAGGTCTGGTGTAATTCAGAGTTTATCTACTCACATTTGGGAATTAGCTTTTTTCATGATTGCAAATACTGTGTGGGAGCTTCAAAACATGTAGTTGAAATTAGATATCAATCAACACAATCAAAACTGTATCTTTGCTCTCATCCTTAAAGACCAGTACCTTCCCTGGATAAGCAGTAATCTCACATTCCTGTACCTGAGCCCATAACCCAAAGTCCAGGATGCAGCCCCTAGTAGAAGCTGCCAGGCCTAAGCAGGAAAGTCTGGGAAGAATTTCATTGAGCATTTTTAGATTTGAAGGAAACTTGGAGATCCGTTTGTCTTCCTCATCACTTCTTTCCCTTAAATGCATTTTGGCATGGTGGCTGATGGTGTGGGCATGATGCCCAATTTCAAAGCCCGACTTTGCCATTTTGATGTACTCGTCAGACAACCTTAGTTACTAAGCCTTGCTGAGTCTTGGTTTTCTCACCTATAAAATGAGAACAATAGTCAGGGTGCCTGGGTGGCTCAGTGGGTTAAGCCTCTGCCTTCGGCTCAGGTCATAATCTCGGAGTCCTGGGATCGAGCCCCACATCAGGCTCTCTGCTCAGCGGGGAGCCTACTTCCCCCCTCTCTCTCTGCCTGCTTTTCTGCCCACTTGTGATCTCTCTGTCAAATAAATAAATAAACAAAATCTTTTTAAAAAAATTTTTAAAAATGAGAACAATAGTAGCACCTCCTCTTAGGGCCGTTGCAGGTGTGAATGTCCTAAAATGAGAATATGCTCTCCACCCATATAGCTGAACAGTATAAAGTAATAAAAACATGAAAGAGACCACTGATGGACAAGAGAGCCAGAAAGCCCTACTGACATTTCATAGAAACAGGAGTAGTTCTTAATTCTTAGCTTTTTTTAGTTCACCTAAAATTTGGTGAACTGTCTTCCCTCTAAGAAATCTGTCTTCCCTCCAAGAAATCTGTTTTTTTCACTGAATGTCCACAATGGTCTTGCGAGGTGGGTCTTATTCTCCTTTTGCAGTTGAGGAAACTGAGCTTTAGGGAGTCAGAAAGTTGGCCCACGTTCTCATTGCCAGTGAAAAACAGAGCTAGAGTTCGCTCCCAGACCAGCCGCCTCCAATTCTAGGACTCCCTTCTTATAGTCGCCAGTGCTTCTGCCCACCTGATCTCCCAGAACACTTAATTCCCTTTAAATGAAAAGTGAACAACTTGACAGGTTTATAGGGGGATTGGATGGTAAGTCCACTCTGACCCGAGAGAGGTTTATTTCTTCGTGGTGACCGTTTTATATTAAAAACCCTCAGACAACTGAGTCATCAACGAATATTATTGAGAACCAGCTGTGAGAAAAATACGTGGCCCGGCTGGCTCTGATTTGGTTGGACAAGCTGGGAGACACTGCTCACCGCGTACCCATGTGAAAGGAATAAGAAAGATTGATAAACTAGTTGGAACATTGGCGTGCAACTGGCCTTTACCGTGGTCAGAAATACTGTGGGAATTTCATGAATTTTTAATAAAGAGAATGCATCTCAAAAAGAGTTTGCAGTTGTCCCTTACTTACCATCAAGATTGTTGACCCAACTTTTGGTTTGACAGATGTCTTCATAGCTGTGAGTCTGTTGCTGGAGGCCTTACGGAGGCCCTTGGTTGACTGACTGGTCAGTCTACAGGAGGGTGACTCACTGCAGTGACACAGCTAGTGAGGAGAAGAGCTGGAGTCGGTCCACAGCTCCCAGTGGCGCCAAGCCTGCTTCTTGCTCCTGAGTCTGCCCACTTAGCCACACCCTGGAACGCTGCTGGTTATACCCCAGACACAAGTAGGAGTGAAGGAAAGGGGAGGAGCGAGAAAAGAAGGGAGGTGCAGGTGGAATTAGAAGGAGCTAGAAGAAAAGAGAAGGAGAAAAGGAATTGGGGAGGGGGGACACAGGGAGAAGTCATGAGGCATGGGAGAACATCCTTCCAGAGCCCAGGTTGCAATGAGTTGCAGGCCCAGCACTTCCTGTTTCTGGAATTTACTCATCTGGTGGCATCAGCCAACCCTTAGTCTCCTGGAGGGTGGAATTGCGCAGGAGCAGCTTTCCTTTAAGCAGCCAGAACTGATGACTGAAAACAGACACACACACACACACACACAAGTGTTACTCTGCCAGAAAAAGATGAGCTTGTGCCATTTGCAACAATATGGATGGACCTAGAGGGTGTTACTCTAAGTGAAAGAGGTCAGGCTGAGAAAGACAAATATCGTACGATTTCACTCATGTGCGAGAACCAAAAAACAGAACTAGAGAACTAGTGAATAAACAAACCCAAAGCGGACTCAGGCCTATAAATACAGAGAACAAACTGGTGGTTGCCAGAGGGAAGGGGGTTGGAGGGATGGACAAAATGAGGGGAGGGGAGTGGGAGGCACAGGCTTCCAGCTATGGGATGAACAAGTCAGGGGAGTAAAAGACACAGCGCGGGGTTGATGGCCCGTGATACCGTAATAGTGTTGTGGGGCGACAGACGGTAGCTTGCGGTGAGCACAGAGTAAGGTTTAGACTCGTCGAATCAGTGTGTTGTACACCTGCAATTAATGTAACGTGGCACGTCAACTAGACTCAAATAAAGACATTAAAAAAAAAATAAACATAGCTTCAAAGTTAGTTCTTTCCTCACAGGAAATCCCCCAAATTCTATCTCTGAGCCTATTTGTGAAGTTACATCTGTAAAATTCTCAGGAGCAATGCTGGGACACAGGAGAGACCCACGAATGTTAACTGTCATCACCATCACCATCATCACCACCACCATCATCATCACCATCACTTAGTTTGAGCTTTGACAAAATAGTCACAAGCTTGATTTTCTCAGAGCACTGTGATGGAGGAAGAGGTTGCCTGACAATGTAATTGCTGCTAACTTACAGGGGAGGGAAGTGCACAAACAAAACCAAAATCAAACAGAACCTATAAGAAGCAGACCCAGGCCCTCCATCAGTGCCACTCCACCTGGGGTAGGGCAAATAGTTCTCAGGATCTGCCCGGTATCTGTGGCAGTGACGTCAGAGCTGTCAAGTACATTGCTGATGTTCGCAGTGACAACCCTGTGTCATCAAGGAGGAAAGGTCATTAAAGCTCACTGTTCTGTTTAAGGAGAGAGGTAGGACGTGCTAGCAGTTGCAGAAAAATTTCCAATGCAGAGAATTCAAATAGAAAAAAAAAAAATAGAAAAGAATTGTCATGTGGAGGGCCGGCTTTGGTTTTCTGCAAAAGTGGCTGGCACAGGAGACCTCATTCTTGCGGGAAGCTAGATATGGGAAATGTCATGGTTTTTATAACAAGGGATCATGAGTCAGGAGGGAGGGCGAAGGTGCTAAAAATGTGAGCCTGATGTGAGGAGGCAGAAATAGGCCTGTGGCATGTGGAAGATACAAGAAAGCCCGCTCCCCCCTCCCATCCCAAGTTGAGAACTAAATCTTGCTCTGGACTCCACAAAAAAGTTGCAGCAGGGTCCATGAGCCTGTCCAAAATTCCCTAAAAATGGCCCAAGAGGGAGGGGTACCTGCTGATGGTTTTTCAGTTATTGGAAAGGTTTTTGTGGGACAGTTCCCATGCACAGAAACCATTTCTTTCCCTCACTCAATAACAACAACAAAACCAAAAAACCAAACAAACTCCAGGACTTTAGAGTAAGTGGCTTGAAAAAAAAAAAAAAAAAGATGTCCATCCATTCAATACGATCCAATTATTTCGCTGTGAAAAGTATCTATCAACTAATCAGAGGGTACAAAAGGGAAATGTGCATGCTTGGGTCTTGCTCCCCAAAATGGAAAAGAAGAGTGAAGCCTGAAGTTCATTCTGAATGTAGATGCGTCTTTGTTCGTCTTTGCACACTTCGTACACATTTCCCCCAGCAAGTGGCCGGTGGGGCCGGCCAGACCAGCACCTGGCTCTGGGAAGACAGAAGTGTCGTGACAGGTGCACAGATCAAGTCACTCCCCTGCCACGGGTAGGTCTGAGAGGACACATGCCTGTCTGCTCCCTAGGAAGGCAGTGTCGCTGGGCCCTTCTCCAGGGAGGCAAGGGGGCAAGTCTCTCATGCCCCCCAAACTCTCTGCTTCTTTTTCTTTCCATTTCTATTGAGATATAATTGACAGCCTGATGGTTTGATTTACTATATTGTAAAAGGATTACCATGATAGGTTCAGCGAATGTGCATTTTCTTTTATTGATAAAGAAAAAGAAAAAGAATAAAAGAATAAAGGAGGAAGATTTCTCCTTGTGATGAGAACTCTTAGGGTTTACTCTCTTACTGACTTTTCTCTATATGGTGCGGCAGTATTAGCTGTAGTCATGACGTTGTATGTTATTACAACTCCCAGAGCCGCCGCCTTATGGAGCGCAGGATTCTTTCAGGGAAAGGTGAACTGTAGTTCAACTGATTTTTGTGGACTAATACAAGCTGAAACTTTGGATCATATTTTGTTTTATCTTTTGAGTATTTACCAAGCTCATTGGAGGGAACTTCTTTGGTTTTCTTTCTTTCTCCTCCTCCCCCTCCTCCTCTTCTTCTTCTTATAAAATTTTATTTATTTATTTGACAGAGAGAGAGAACAAGCAGGGGAAGCAGCAGGCAGAGGGAGAAGCATGCTCCCCACTGAGCAAGGAGCCTGGTGTGGGACTCGATCCCCCCGACCCCAGGATCATGACCTGAGCCGAAGGCAGACGCTTAACGAACTGAGCCGTCCAAGAGCTCTGGTTTTCTTTCTTATTAGATTGTAGGCAAATGGAAGCATGGTCTTAGGAAATGCATACAGGTCATAGGAAAAGATAAACGGGAAGGAGAATTTCATTCTCTAGCGGAATATTTCTTCTATTATTTAATTGTGACTTTGTTTTGTGAGACCCTAACATAATAAAGCCAGGCACGAATGAAGCAGTTTCCTTGGTCTGTAACTGATCGTGTGCTTGCCACTTGGCTGCTATCCCTGGAGTGTGGCCTGAAGCTCTAGCTCTCTTGGCTCCACTCTAAAAACATCCAGACATAAACTCACTGTGGGTGATGCAGATCAAAATACCATCCCAGAACTGGCTTTTAAAACACTTTGAAAATTTCATTAGGCTTCCAACGTATTAGGTCATTCTGAGCCTCATGGGGGGACAAGCAACCAGTTCACAGTGGTAGTTTCAGATGCCAGCATTTACATAGCTTTGATGACTTTTGTAAACACTGAGCCATGCTTATTACTACTGGCCCCTTCGTTGGACTTCTGCTTTCAGTACGGTTTATATTCAGCTGCTCCGATCACTGTGTCACACTGGACATACCCTGACCCATCACTTCAGAGAATGGTGTGGACACGGGCATCAGGATTCCATGTGTTCAGCCATAGTCTGTTGTTAATGATTTCTTGCTTTGGAACTGTCAGCTACTTTGATCGCAGACCTTTACAGGTCAGAATCTTGTGGAAGCCCAGATCTTTACCGTGGAAACAAATGACTTTACGCTTTGTCTGTTTCACCCTCCTGGTATGATGTGTCAGGTTTCATTCATTTATAAAATAATAAGTAAATGTTAAAGCAAATTTGGGAAATAGAGGGAAGCTAAAAAGTGAACCATAAAGGAAATAAAAATTAAAAATTAAAATCATCCACTTTTTTTTTAAGGGGGGGTGGGGAAGAGGGTCAAAGGGAAAGGGAGAGAGAGAATCTCAAGCAGGCTCCAGGCCTAGTACAGAGCCTGGCACAAGGCTCCATCTCTGAGATGGACCCTGAGATGGACACTGAGATCATGACCTGAGCCAAAATCAAGAGTCAGACTCTTAACTGAATGAGCCACCCAGGCACCCCAGAAATTACCCACTTTCATTCCAGTGTGACTGTTGGCAATAGTTTAGCAAGGAGTTTTCTTCGTCTTTCTTTTCTGTGCATAGGATCAAGATAGGATATTCATACATTTCAGTGCCCTGATTTTGTATTTTACTTAACATTATTCATTAACTGTGTCCCTATGTTATTGAATTATATTCCAAATCAGCATCTTAAATCATAGCATACAGTGTAATAAAGAAGATATACGATGGTTAAACATTTTGTTCACCCCTCCTATTTTTTTTGCATTTTTAATTACACTGTAACAAACATCTCTGTAGCGATAATCTTCCTATCTTGTGTAGGACAATGTCCTTAAAATAGTTTTTCAAAAATGTAATTATTGGAGCAAAAGATATATTCTTTTTTTAAAAAGATATAAATAGTTTTAAGTTTCTTGATGAATCTTTCCAAATTGATTTCTGGATGAAATCCACCCCCTTTCAAGACCCAGAGAGGTTCTGAAAGGTTAACTTGTTCTTTAGAACATTGTATAGGCATAGATTTCAGATCTCTTGACACAAAGGTCTGTGCTCCTGAAAAGTTTGAGAGGCTGTACGGTACAGCAGGACGAGTGCCATGCTAATTTGAGAAATACGGATGTAGTCCACGGTGGGCGCTGCGCTCAGCAAGGAGTCTTCTTGTCCCTCTCCTTCCGCCCCTTCCCCCCTGTGCTTGTACAATCTCTCTCTCTCTCAAGAGAATATGGATCTGAGCAAATAATCTGAAGCTGCCTTGCTCCTGAATTAAGATGATCATAGCACAAATTATACCACACCAGTTAGAGCTCTTATTTGAAACCATGAAGTCGAATCTGACCAGAGAGGCTACTTCGTCCCTTTTTTCTTTTCCCCCACGTCCTCTATTTCAAAAGGATTGAGCTTGTTGGCACCTGGGTGGCTCAGTGGGTTAAGCCTCCACCTTCAGCTCAGGTCATGGTCTCAGGGTCCTGGGATCGAGCCCTGCATGGGTCTCTCTGCTCAGCAGGGAGCCATCTCCACACACACCCCCTGCCTGCCTCTCTGCCTATTTGTGATCTCTCTCTCTCTGTCAAGTAAATAAATAAAATCTTAGAAAAAAAAAAAGGATTATGCTTTATGACCCAGTGACTAGTCAGACTAGTCACAGTAGTGAACAGTACTGCCTGGTGTGGTCATTCAAGACATGCTGTTGCACTTCATAAATTCTCTCACCTGTGTGGTCGCACTTGGTCAGCCGTGGGTAGGACGTATGTCATTATAGTTACACCACGGATGAGAAGAACAAGACCAGGCAGGTGAAATCCAGCCTCGCCCAAGCACACACAGCCAGTAAGTGGCACAGCTGGATGCATAGGGTCTGCGTCTTCTGATTCCCCAGCCCTTGTTTCCAGAAGTATCTATGAACTAAGAACTGGTTCGCACTTTCAAAAGATAGGTTCAAGTTCTCGTTGAGAGTTTGATGCTTTGGATTCATCTCCATAAAAGAAAATGGCCCAGTAAGAATACAGGCACTTTTCCAAGTGGAAAATACCCAAAGGTGAAACACAGTTGTCCTGAAGCTGTGTCTCAGGAAACACACAGGAGAGCAAATCTGTTGGGCTTTGGAGTTTTCGTGTGGTGGGTTCTCATGAATAGTTTGCAAGTGTGAGATGAATGGTTGTGCCATTGTTGGAAACATGCTGAGCTCCACAGGTGCTGTGAGGCCAAGTGTCATGTGTGATGGGAAGGAGGAACCTTCGAGGCGGGTCTCTGGAGGGCCTGTGGGCAACGTCCCACGTGCTGTAATGGGACAGCCAGGTGACTGCATGCTGCTTGGATTGACTCCAGCCTCAGAGTTCCAGGTAATGAGGGGAAGAACGTTTAATTGCCTATAATCCAAGATCTTTCCCTCCTACAGACGAGGTGTAATTCTGCCAAATTCTCTGTCTTTCACTCTTCATCCCTCTACCCTATTCCTACTGTTTCCCCATTTGGTTCATATTTATTAACTGGTCAAAGACCTAAATGCCTCCCACATTGATGCAATAGGGAGTAATTGTAGCATGGTGCAGTGTAATGTTGTCTAAGCTAAACTCTTCTCTTTCAAAAAGACTCTCACTAAGAAACACATATATTTCTGGACCAGCATTTTGTATAGCCATACCATGATGGAGGCCACATGACCGCTAAGTTCAGTGTGCACAGAGGTTAAGAGGCATTGGACACATTTGTCTATGAATAGAGGTCCCGGGTGGCCTGTGTTTTCTGATCTTCCTTCCAAAAGAGGAAGCACTCAGTTCACACTGAGGAAAAAGTGAAACAGCCAACCATTACTGGAAGGAAATTTAAGGGAATGGAGCTCAAGTTTCTGTATTAATAAAAATCTCAGGTGTCTAGAACACCAGCTGTCTTGAAAGCCTAAAATGATTTTTGTGTGTGTGTGTGTGAGAAATCTATTGTCTACAGAAGATTTGTATACAGTACAGTAATTCCTTTACGGATGTCATGTTGGGAACCTTTAATACATGTGGAGGGAAATACAGTTGGGATGGTATTTTCTTGTAAGTGTTGGGATGGGAATGAAAATCAGTGACTCTGAGAATCTTACTGTGTAGATGTTAAATCATGCACATCTGCTAAATAATTAGCATGTTGTGGGGCAGAAGGTTCTGGAAGTAAATCCTCATGGGCCCCAACTCCTAGCTGTCCAACTCCTTTGTGAGTATACATCTGCTTCTTTAAAAGACAAAAGAACAGAGAACATGGAGGGCCAAATAGGAACATTCAGGTTAAGCTGATGTCTTGCCATGACTAATATCCCTGACTGGGCCTTCTCTCTGCCTCAGTTTTCTCAAAATATCTTTATCCTACTTTTTGCCCCTGGGCACTTAACTGTCAGCAAAACCTTCCCTTGGCCAGCAAGCAAGGGTAGAATTTACATATTTTACTTCATTTGACTTTCATAGCAATTCTCTGAGACAGACATTATTATGCCTAATACATAAAGGGGGAAACTGAGGCTCAAGAAATCAAGTGATTTGATGTAGGTCACATAACTAACTAATGCATGTTAGAGCTAAATTTCTGGTATTCTCTACCTCAGAGCCTCAACTTGCATTTTTCACTCCTCAGGGGGCACAGTACAGTGACTTTCAGGAGGGGTGGGCATGACAGCCTCAGTTCTCAAACTTTCATGTCACAGGATCTGGGGATCCTGTTAGGATTCAGATTCTGATTCAGTATCATGTGTTGTGGGGGGTCGTGGGAGCCTGCCCTTCTGACATGTTCTCAGTTGATGCTTCTGCTGCTGGTTCCCAGGCCATAGTTTGAGTAGTGAGGCTCCAGAGTGCAAGGCTGAGGGGAAGAAGGCCCTGTTCATGGCTCTTTTCAGGGGACAATGGAATCTAGAGAGGGGTGCCCCCAAATGTAATGTAAAGAGGACGTGCAGCCTTCCAGCACTTTCCTTCGGGCAGCAGTGCAGTCCCATCACAATGTGACAGAGATGCACATTGAGCCATTGGGCCAATTCCTAAGATGTTAAAAATATAAGGCAAAGACCAGCATAAAAACAGACACATAAATCAATGGAACAGAATAGAGAGCCCAGAAATGGACCTCAATTCTATGGTCAACTAATATTCAACAAAGCAGAGAAGAGTATCCAATGGGAAAAGGACAGTCTGTTCAATAAATGGTGCTGGGAAAATTGGACAGCCGCATGCAGAAGAAATAAGACTGTACCATTCTATTCCACCACACACAAAGGTCAACTCAAAATGGATGGAAGACCTAAATGTGAGACAGGAATCCATCAAAATTCTAGAGGAGAACACAGACAGTAACCTCTTCCACCTGAGGAGCAGCAATTTCTCTAAAGGCAAGGGAAATAAAAGACACGTCTGTTTAGCAAGATATGTCTCTAAAGGCAAGGGAAACAAAAGCAAAAATGGACTATTGGATCTTCATCAAGATAAGAAGATTCTGCATGGCAAGGGAAACAGTCAACAAAACAAAAAGGCAACCTACACAATGGAAGAAGATAGTTACAAATGACAAAGCAGATAAAGGGCTGGTGTCTAAGATCTATAAAGAAATTATCAAATTCAACAGCTAAAAAAACAAATAACCCAGTCAAGAAATGGGGAGAAGACACGAACAGACACTTCTCCAAAGAAGACATCCAATTGGTCAAGAGATACATGGAAAAATGCTCTGCATCACTTATCATCAGGGAAATACAAATCAAAACCACAATGAGATACCACCTTACACCAGCAGAATGGCTAAAATTGACAAGACAGGGAAAACAAGTGTTGGTGAGGATATGGAGAATGGGGAACCCTCTTACACTATTAGTGGGAATGCAAGCTGGTACAGCCACTTTGGAAAACAGTATGGAGGTTCCTTAGGAAGTTAAAAATAGAGCTACCCTATGACCCAACAATTGCACTACTGGGTATTTACCCAAAGATACAGATATATAATGAAAAGAAGGTGCACCTGCACCCCGATGTTCATATAGCAGCAATATCCACAATAGCCAAACTGTGGAGGGAGCTGAGACGTCTTTCAACATATGACTGGATAAAGAAGATATGGTTCATATATACAATAGAATATTACTCAGTCATCAGAAAGAATGGATACATACCATTTACATCAACATAGAGAGGACCAAAGGGGATTATGCTTAGTGAAATAAGTTAGGCAGAGAAAGACAATTATCATGTGGTTTCCCTTGTATGTGGAATATAAGGAATAGCACAGAGGACCATAGAGGAAGGGAGGGAAAACTGAATGGGAAGAAATCAGACAGGGAGACAAACCCTGGGAGATTCTTGACTCCCGGAAACAAACTGCGGGTTTGTGGAAAGGGAGGAGGGTGGGGGGTAGGCTAACTGGGTGATGAGCATTAAGGAGGGCATGGGATGTGATGAGCACTGGGTGTTAAACGCGACTAATGAATCACTGAACACCACACCAAAAACTAATAATGTACTGCGTGTTGGCTAATTGAATTTAAAGAAAAAAAAATCTAGGTGAAGAAAGCAGTCTTTAGTGCTCCTATTTCAGAGGACAGAAGAAGAATCCCTCTGTAGTCGCACCACAATGACAGCCATCGGCTCTAATAACTCGCAAGACAGGCCATGTACATCATGCCCGTTTCTAGTATGTGTTGCTGATAAAATGATCTAATATTCCTTATGCTTTGCCCGAACGAAACACTGGGGCCTCATGGTGTGGGTTCACAGGGCCTAGCAGAGGTGGAGGGGACCATGAGTAAATAGGTTATTGGGCTTTAGGGAGGGAGGAGGAGGAGAAACCTGAAGGAAGGGACAGCGTCTTAGGAAGTACAGGGCTCTTCACCAGGTCCTTTGAATTATTTCAGGAAGGTCTTTTCCCCAAGGACTTGCTGCAGGAAACAATGTTTGAATCAAACTTCCCCCAATGTCTGATCTCTGTCTCTTTGACTAAATTATTTTTAATGTTTCTTGTCCTCATTTAATATCATCTTTCAGGCAGTACTTTAACATCTGGATGCTGATTTGCTTTCTGTTTCATTGTTGTTGCTTCTCCCCACTGTTGTCCGTGCCCATTTGTACAGGATGCTTTGTTACCGACTGACGTTGTTCCTTTATTATTTATGCCCTTCTTCCTTTGTTGATGGCTTTTGCTTAGTCACCCTGCTTCTCTGATGTGCTCTTTGTTCACACTCTATTTCCTACAGCCCCTTTACCCTTGTCCAATTCCTTTATCCTTAATACAGAATTCTGTTTCTCTCAATACAGCGGGGAGCCCAGAGTGTCTTGTGGAACCTCATGTAGTTTGGGGATGCTTGGTGGCATCTTTGAGCATTTAGGCATCATTTTAAGGTCCTGTTTTGTGTCAGTCACCTTTTACCAGGTCATGCTGCTGTAGCAAAAAATCCCCAGTGTCGGGGTCTTTCAATGACAAAGGTGTATTTCTCACTGGTGGTAGAGGTTGCTGAAGGTCAGCTGTGGCTCCAAGAGCCTTCCTTCCTTGTTCTGGGATGCAGGCTACCGCGTCTGTCCTGCATACTGTACTGGGATGCAACAACTGCCTGGGCTCGGCTGTTCTTGGGGCAGAAGAAAGGAGTAAGAAAGGGTGCCTGGGTGGCTCAGTGGGTTAAGCCTCTGCCTTTGGCTCAGGTCATGATCTCGGGGTCCTGGGGTTGAGACCCACATTGGGCTCTCTTCTCTGTGGGGAGCCTGCTTCCGCCTCTCTCTCTGCCTGCCTCTCTGCCTACTTGTGATCTCTCTCTCTGTCAAATAAATAAATAAAATCTTTTAAAAAAAGAAAGAAAGAAAGGAGTAAAAAAGTTGGTAGGATGGTATGATCCAACAATGGTTCTTAGAGCTTCCGTTCTGAGCTGTAGTAAGGCGCTTACATTTGCATTTCATCAGCCAAAGCCAGTCATGTGGCCAAGCACACTGAGCGTGGAGCAGGAAGTATACTCCACCTGTAGATAATGCAAGTTCCATGGCACTGGATGGGGACACATCCTTGTGCTTCTTACTCTAGTAAGAAAAGTTAGTGATTAGGAATAACATTGCAGGCTACTACATGCTCTAAAGTTAGAATTCATCCTGTCAGGTGAACACTGGACAGAACTACACTTACTTTCTATTAATGGTCACATCAAAGGGTAGATATTCACCCAATAAAATCTCTAAGAATCCTGAGATTCTTTGGCAGTTTTTAATATTATTAACCAATGAAAATCCCTGCTAGTATTTTGTCATCTCTTATGTCTTCAGATGAGGTTGGGGCAGGGGTCATCTCCATGATCACATTTGGAATAACTTTACATTGCATCTGTGTCCCAAGTTTAGGATTTGGGGAAGCTTGCTTCACTCCTTTAGATCAAGAGGGAAGCATTTGTGAAACAAGACTGCCTTGCAAACATCCTTTAAATTTTCTGTGCCTCAGTTTCTTTCATATATAAATGGGGAATAACAATAGTCCCCCCTGCTGAATGGGGTCTTGAGGATTACATGAGGTAGTAGATGTAAAACTCTTAGAACTTTGTGATACATATAAATATCTGAGTGTTTGCTTTGATGGTGATGATGACGATGACGATAATAATCATTACTTCTACCACTTTGGCATCTGAACCCCTGCAAAATATATATGAGGATTCCAAAACTACCCATTTTAGAGCTGACAGTCAGACTTATGTTTCTGAGTTTAAGATTTACTTATCAATAAACAAAATAAAAATCAACACAAAAGTAGGGGTTTAAATTCCTGGCCTCCTGATAAGACTAGTAATAATTTCTCTTGGAGAAATTAATCTCTAGGTCAAGTGTTCTCGCCTTCCAGTCATTGTGCGGAGTGAAAGTCCTTTAATTGTTATATGAAGTCTTCAGTTTGTTTGGTGACCACAGTGCACCTGGGGCTTGTGTGAGAGGGACAGGCTGCTGGGAAATTCCAGACAAGGGCAGAGAGGAGAGCCATAGGACTTGTGTCTGGAAGTCAGTGGCTTGGCCCTCCAGGACTGGTGCTGGGGGAAATGTGTAGACATACGCGGGTTAGTGTGCGTGGAGAGTTTGCTAGGGAGGATAATGAGGCTTCTGGTCTGAATGGCTGCTTTTGTCTCATGTTCCATCAGTTCAGCCTGAGTAGTCTCAACACAAAAGGAAAGGAACAATGGTCCTGGAGTCTGAATGTCAAGTTCAGCAGCTTCTCAGCTATGTGAGCTTGGGTATGCTTCTTAACCTCTTTGAGCCTTGGTTTACTCATAAATGTAATTTTATTTAATATTTAATCTAGCCATGACCATGTGCAAGAGCACTACGTATATTCTTTAAATATTCACAAAATAATTTTATGTTCATAATAACCGTGTTTGGTAGGTATAATTATACCCATTCTGTGCTTGGGGCAACTGAGGTAGAGTGAGGTGAGCAGCTGGCCTATACTCACACAGGCAGGAAGCGAAAGAGCCAGGTTTCAAGCCCAAGCAGCCTATGCGCTCCCAATGCAGTATTCATATCCACTGTGCTTTTGTGGCCTCTTGGTGCCGTAAGAGCTTTGCCTGGGGTTGCTGCTGGAAAGTAGATCTGTTCACCTCTTCCAAATCTTACTCCACTGCCTGATGCAATAAGTAGGTGCTCAATAAGCACGTGTGGCTATTTCCCTTCTACCATCTTCCTTTCAGCTGTCCAGCTAGACCCCAGGAAGTAGGGTTAGTGAGTGCCAGGAATGGGATTGGGGATTGTCAGCCTGAATCTTCCCTGGTAAGGGTTTCTCATAACTCTCAAATGAATTCAGGACTAGGAATGGGCTCTTATTTATTTTCCTTACAGTCAGTGCATTCCACATAATTGGGCAAATTATTTGTATCTCTAATCCTCAGATTTTTCATCTGTGAAGTGGGGACAATTTAGAATTTATCTCAGGGAATTCAGAAAATTTCTGTAAAGCTTCCATGAGATAATACTTACAAAGCACTTAGCCAATGGCACTCAATAAATTGTGCTTGTTTTCTTAGTTCTTCAGTGTTACCCAAGAGGCATGTTTTAGATCAAACTGGCCCTCACTAGATTATACCATAAATATCCTTAACTCTTGGGTAGACCTGTGGGTCTTTGGGGTTGTGGTGAACTCAAGGATGGGCCAGCTAATTTCTACTTGTGGGGAACTATAACCCACACATGCTTTGTGCAAGCCCTTCCACTGGATATGCCATCAATTGGAACATCTGGGCCCAGCCAGAAGTAAGCAAGGAGGGGGAGAGAGAAGAGCAAAGGAAATATATGGAGGGCAAAGTCCGTGGAGGAGAGTGGCTGTCCTGGAACATGTGGTTTATGGCGTACACAGTGTCAGCGACCACTGCTACCATCTAACCAGAAATTACTATGTGTCAGGCCCTGTGCTAGGTATTTCACAGACACTGTCACTTTTAACTTTCTCAGCCACGCTACAAGTTCTTTCATCTATTGGCCAAAGCAAGTTACACAGCCAGTCTGGGCTCAAGGGGTAGAGAAATATACTCACACCCTCTCTTGATGGGAGGAGCTAGGAGGGGTCACTGTAGGCGCTTGGATAAAGGGAGGAACCATGCTTGCCATCACTTTGCAACAGTCTCTGCCGTACAAAGAGTGTAGATCACCTGTGTCCTAGGGTAGTTCAAGAAAAGGGAAATCAGCTACCAAGTGCCTCCTAGCATCTTGAATCCCTTTCATTACAGACAGAGTCCAAGAGGCAAGTCAACTAAAATATCTTCCAATTGTTCTGTTATTCTCAGGAGTCATACTGCAGCTACATGGAGAATTTTGTGTTTTCCGAATTTCTTGGGTTCTTGTGTTTTAAACAAGCCCCCAGCTAAGAATGTCACTTATCTGGAATCCCAGACCTCTGCCAACTGCTATGTGGTTAGTGGGCTACCCAGAGCTACACATATTTCTGTTAGCCTTTCCAAGGAGAAAAGAGTGAGTCATGAATATTAACTTCCAAAAGTAAGCAAGACTGCAGTGTATTGATTCATGAAACAGATTGGTCAGGGCTGGACAGTATTATTGAAAAGGTGAGATGGTTTGTGCTACAGGAAGCAAGATGCTAGAATGTACATCCTTGGGTAGCTTGAGGTGATTCATTGATTATTTTTCTATTTGCAAGTGGTGTTGACTTTCCATATTGAGTCATAATAATACATTTTTCTTCTGAAATTTGCTTATATAAAAAATGGAGTCAATTAAAATGGAAGCCAATAATCGAGGTGCTCTCTGGATAGGAAAAAAAAGTCATAAATGTGGTATGTAAAGTTATCCCTGGCAAACAAAGCCAGGTGTATTGAAGGATGGAGAGGCAGCCCCTTGTCAAAGCAAGACAGCCGAGGCCATGAAAGAGGGAGTCAGTTTCTGGAAGCATCCTTTCTGATAAAGAACATCATATGTGTTCAGACCCAGGTCTCCCATCTCAAAATTTACTTCTACCCCACTACGTTGAATTCCTATTCCCTCGGAGTGCGTGGGTAGCTCAGATAGGTTAAGTGGCTGCCTTCGGCTCAGGTCATGATCCCAGGTCCTGGAATTGAGTGCCACCTCAGGCTCCTGGCTCAGTGGGGAGTCTGCTTCTCCCTCTGCCCCTGCCTGCTTCTCCCCTTGCTTATGTGTTCTCTCTCGCAAATGAATAAATTAAAGCTTTTAAAAAATTCCTATTCCCTTTAAATCAACAGCCTTAAATACACAAAAATTACTTATGTGTGCAAATACATTTTATTATTAGGAAATCTTACAAAATAATATTTTCCACCATTTACGATTAGGCACTTCATGAACTTGGCAGTGAGAATAGTGATGATAATCATCATACACTGACTAACATTCACCTCAGTATTGGGGGGGAATTGCTTCCTAATTTTTTTGTAGCTTCACACTATGTACAGAAACACCTTTGTGTACAGTTGAAGTCTGCAATACACAAATACTGAGACAGATATTTCCTTATAAACACATCCGTATTGGGTGAGAGTAAGATTTTCTAATTGGAGATCATTTCAAAAAAATGAGGATAAATAGCTCATTAAAAAAATATACACATGGACCAAAGTACACACAATCCGTGCTACAACATGGATGTAACTTGAAAATAACATGTTAAGGGAAAGAAGCCAATTGTAAAATGTCTCTTCTTGTATGAACTATCCAGAATAGGTGAGTTCCGATGGCAGACGGGACTGCCAGATGCTGGGGGAGAAGGGTGGACAGTGGGTAGAGACTGGGTTTGCTTGTGGGGTGATCAAATGTGTTGGAGCTGGATAGGTGTGGCCCAACATTATGAATGTACTTCGTGTCACCGAATTGTTTACTTTGAAATGGTTACATTTATGTTCTGTGAGTTTCACCTCCATAAAAACATCCCAAATGTATACATAATCGCTGGTGTACCCTTATACCCATGTCCATGAATGTGTGATGTAAGGTGCGGACAAGGCTCTTTTATTAGTATAAGGTTTCTCAGACTTCTTGGTCTCAGGTCCCTCTTATGCTCTTAAAAGTCATTGAGGATGACAAAAGCTTCTGTTTATGTGTCTTCTTTCTATCAATCTTCACAACATTGAAAATTAAAATGGAAACATCTAAAAATATTCATTAACTCATTAAAAATAACATAAACCCATTACATGTTAACAAAACAATATTTAATGAAAAATAACTGCATTGTCGCAAAACAAAATTATTTCATAAGAAGCAGCTAACCAGCTCACAACTCAAACCAGCACACAGCTCGTTTTTCTTCTAGACAACCCTTGGCTTCAGAATGTTCCCGAGATGCTTTATGTATGCTTCAGTTTTATCATAGAGTATTAAAAATTGTGCATATTCAGTGCTTGGGATTTAATTAACTTAATTTCTTTGCTCTTTCATAAAGCATGTTTTTTGCTTTTTTAAAGATTTTATTTATTTGAGAGAGAGAGAGAAAGAAAGAAAGAGGGCACCGGTGGGGGTTGAGGGGGAGGGGGAGGGGCAAAGGCTGAGGGAGAAGCAGGCTCCCGGCTGAGCGGGGAGCCCGACCCTGGGCTCAATCCCAGGCTTAACCAACTGAGCCACCCAGGCTCCCCTCATAAAGGACATTCTTAAGTGAAGGGGGCAGTGTTTGTCGTGCACAGTCACGGCTGTGAAGGGCATAGCAGGAGAATGCGCTGGGCTAACTTAGGGCCACATCTTGACTCTCGCTAAGGCGCGGGCAGCTTCACTCCCCATTGCGTTTGTGCCGTCCGTGCAAATGTCTAGCCCAGTGAAAAAGGCACGTAATGTCTTCTCATCTCCACGAGAATGGGTTTGCCTTCATGGAGCCTCCTGGAGGTGTCCCCGGGGTCGCCAGGGTTCTGAAGGACTCTGATTCCTCACCATGAAATACAAGATTCGCGAATTATAAGTATATTGAACATGCACAGCTTTTTGAAATGGGGGACTCCGTTCTTAAAAGCCTGAATGGTCTTTACAGTGGAAATGAGAAACAGGACCTTGTTTTAATCAAATGTTGAATCCTTTTCTCTGATACTCCCCCACCTCAGGGCCTTTCCAGTCATGTAATTGCTCCTCCTTCACCGGCTCTGAGGGCTTAGCCATCACCTCAGGGAGGCTTATCTCTCCACCTTATCTAAAGATTGCCCATCCCCAACACATGGGCCTCTCTTTCTCTCTCTCTCTCTGCCTCTCACTCTCACACACACACAGATTTGCAATGAACTAACACGAAGTGTTGAAGGGCCCCATGATAAACACATGTTTAAACCCATGTCAAGCTCAGCTCGACTGTGGATGAGAAAAAATGCAAGCCAAGGGGTCAGTTGCTTTTTTAAATTCAGTGTTTTCCAAACTCTGTGTCAGTGTTCTCTGGAATGTGCTTTGGGTAATGATTTCCTATACACAGCCTTGCTGGCTCCCCGTTTAGCACGGGTGTGAAGGCCCATGGGGTTAAGAGCCACGAATTTGCTCACTGTCCCCTGGGGTACTAGTCTGATGTAAGATTGTGTCACTCGTTCGTCCAATAGAAAATCGAAACATTTCATTTAATAATTATTAATTTTGTGTGCTGATAAGTCATTTTGGTGATGGAAATTGTTTGGATCGCTTTAGGGTGGGTGAGTGAGGGTTAATCAGGACAAATAGTTGGATTTTTTATGATTTTAGAAGAGAGTTTGAGAAATGCTCTAATCCCAATGGCACCTGTCACGAAATCAAACCCAGAGGAATTAATATTTTGTTCCCTCCGGCTTTTACAGACCATAAAGGGAGAAAATCCCTGCAGAAGACTTAATAAGCTTATTCCTAAGAAATCCTTTAAAGTGGGTGGTCTACACTACATTTCTTAGAAAATTGCCAACGGAGCAGTGCTCTAAGGATTCAGGAACTCACAGGATACTGGGTCATTAAGTAACTTTCCATTGTGTGGCTGGAAGCTCAGCTCCACGGTGGATGAGAAAATCCAAGCCAAATGGGGCAGTTCCTTCTTCATAGGAACATGTGGTTCACCTTCTAACTCAGGACACTCTCCCCCTCTCTAGAGAATCCTCACATTCGAGTCTCACACATGTCCATGCACCCTAAGAGTAGAGACGGCTTCACTGTCCTTCCCTTTTCCTTCTCCTTCTCTTGGGTGGAAGTTAAAGAGAAAATTTGGTTCTCTAACCCGCTGCCCTATCCCCGAGGTCAGTCTGCATTGTGCTCACAATCTTTACTGCCTTGCATCTCCAGTGCCCTCAAGGACCATCTGATTGACCACGGTGCTGACCTTTCTTTTGCAGAGTATAGTTTCTGAGAACTCAGCAGACCGGCAACATCTTGCTTACGTGGCTATTGATCCCTAACTCTGCCTGACTAAAGAGCTTGATCAGCCCAAGAATCTGTCAATAACCACAGCACTGCGAATCACCCACTTCCTGCCGGCTCCATATCCCACTAAGGGTCAGAGTGTATCTTTACACTATACCTAAGTAGATTTTATTTTCTGTCTTGAGCCAAGGGTACCCATTAGGCAGCTACTCTTCCCAGGGCTTAGTGATTGGGAGTGATTTTACAAAAGATGACAGTTGCTTATCACTGCCACACCCCCCTCCACCCCCGCCAAAGCCTTTACTTGGGCATTATTTGTAAAAAAAATCCTTTTTCAAATAGCTGGTTATTCATTTGACCATACTTCATTACTGTACTCCAGTATCTTGATATTTTCAAAGCATTAATCGAATAAGTGTGGGACAAAGTTAACAGCCGAAAGAGATCTTTGGGGGGCAGTATGATTGGAGAGGCTCATAAAAGGTCACCTCAAAGTCTTGAGTGCAGCAGTCCCTGATTTGTTTTTTCAAAGATTTTTTTTTTTAAGATTTTATTTATTTGACAGAGAGAGATCACAAGTAGGCAGAGAGGCAGGCAGAGAGAGAGAGAGAGGAGGAAGCAGGCTCCCTGCTGAGCAGAGAGCCCAACGCGGGACTTGATCCCAGGACCCTGAGATCATGACCTGAGCCGAAGGCAGCGGCTTAACCCACTGAGCCACCCAGGCGCCCCTCAAAGATTATTTATTTATTTATTTGACAGGCAGAGATCACAAGTAGGCAGAGAGGCAGGCAGAGATAGAGAGAGAGGAGGAAGCAGGCTCCCCGCTGAGCAGAGAGCTCGCCGGAGGCTCGATCCCAGGACCCTGAGATCATGACCTGAGCCAAAGGCAGAGGCTTTAACCTACTGAGCCACCCAGGTACCCTGCCTGAATTTTTTTTTTGATGAAGAATATGTAGGTCCTCTTCTAAAATGCAAATTCCTTTACGATTCCCCTACTGCACCCATCTTCTTTAGTAGACTCGTTCTAGAGCAGTAAAGCTGAACAGAATCTTCGTGATCGTCTGCTCCAGCTTCCTTCCGTTAGAGATGGAGGCTCTCAGGCTGAGAAAACAGGAGTGTCTGCAGTCAAGTCTCACAGCTAGTTAGTAGTCGAGTTAGGATTAGTACTCTGAGCCTCCTGCCTTTTTCCCTGAAAGCTTTATGTATCCTATGGCATCCTGAGGAGACAACTTTCTTTTAAAATATGTCAACCTGTATTAAATTCCGTGCCTAAAAATATTTCATGTAATGTGGTTTGATTAGTGTTTCTCTAGAGTCACTGCAATCCTAGAGATGGCAGGCATTGGGGTAATTTTATATAAAATCTCCCCTTGGGTTTAAGTCACTTCCAAGATCCAATGGTTGTTTTAAAACTAGTGCGTAAAGTGGCATGTTTGGGTAGCAGCAATATTAGAAACAGAAGAATTAGAATGATTGGCAGGCACTGAAGGTCTGTGTGTCAGTTTCACTGAAAACGGTGGCACGGCGCCAAGGCCTCACCCGCACCCACCATCACCAAGTGGCATCAGTGGGTCTGTGTGCGTGAGGGGAGGAGCCCTGGGGAGCACAGAAAAGAGATAAATCAAAGGAAGTCGAGGGAAACTTTAAAAAGGCAATTTGTTTATATAGGTATGTCTATGGAACCAGCATTACCCATTGCCTGCTGTGGGAAGGTCCTGAAAAGTTCAAGGGAACCTGGCCCCAGAGAGGGGCAGCAATGTGTCCCCAGTCTCTCTGGTAACGTGGGTAATGGGCATGGTTTGCGCTCGTATTGCTAAGCAGAACAAGCTACTCCTTCCATGTATGGAAATATCTATCACAATTCTCTATGATTCACTTCAGCTAAATCCAAAGGGATTTTGAATTCTGAGTATTAATTGTATATTTTTATTTCCATTTAACCACTAAAATAGTTTTCTTCTAAAACCCAAGACTGCCCCTCTGTGTCTCGGTGAATCCTTTCTCCTTAAATGGGTTTCGCAAGCAGACTTGTGAAAGTGTTTTCTCTTCCTCAGGGAAATAGGAATTTCTATTATTAATATGTCAGAGAGCGATGGTTCTTAAATTTTGATGTGCATCTCATTTACCTGGGGAACTTGCTAAAAACACAGACACCTGGGTCCCGCTTCAGATCTACCTGATCAGAATATAGAATGGGATTAGGGTTGTGTTTGTAAAAGTTGTTCATGCCTCTTGTGCCCACCCTGTGATTTCTGTGTTTTTCTGTCTGAGATCCATGTCAGAGGACTGGAGATAGGAAAGAAGAAGGGTTAGTGGGGCTGTGAGTTATGAATTGGGATTGCCCCGGGGTCCAAGTTCCCCAACCATTCCTTTGTAAATGTTCATTGAGCAGCTATTTACTGTGAGCACAGAATGATGCTAGGTTTGGGGCTGACTCTGATAATGCAAACACTGGTCTTCCCTCAGGTGCTCGCAGATAGCTTTCTTGATGCTGATTTAGGATTCAGACAGCTCCAGTTTGGTGGGGGGAGAGGGTGTGGGTCAGGGGGTGAGAAGCTGCACAGGAAAAGGAACGTTTGAGCAGACCTTTCAGAAGAGTCCCAGTTTTCTGGGGAAAGGAAATTCTTAGATAGAGGGACTGGCCAGGGCTGAGGCTTGGGTCATAAACAGTGCGTGAGCTTACAACTCCTTGCATGGCTCCCTATGGCTGAAACCCCCAGAGAAATGTGTAGGAGAAGAGCCTGGGAAAAAATGGATACACAGCCCTAAGAAGTATGGATTTTTTTTTTTTTAAGATTTAATTTATTTATTTGACAGAGAGAGAGAGAGATCACAAGCAGGCAGAGAGGCAGGCAGAGAGAGAGGGGGAAGCAGGCTCCCTGCCGAGCAGAAAGCCCGATGCGGGGCCCGATCCCAGGACCCTGTGATCATGACCCAAGCTGAAGGCAGAGACCTAACCCACTGAGCCACCCAGGCACCCCAGAAGTATGGATTTTTTTTTAAAAAGAAACAATTACAGTAGTGTTCTTGATATGAAAGCATATCGTGTGCGTGTGGAATTAGGGTTTTTAATCCGTTACCGATATTTTGGTGGTTATTTATTTTTAATTAACACAGTCCCGGGCCCTGTGGTGCACCCCTCCTGGCCCCTCTTTCTGATCTCATTTGGGGTAATTAATACACTCCTTTAGCTATAAGCTTTCTCTTCTTTTCCTTGATCACTTTTCTATGTCTTGTGTGCTCTGTATCTGAGAGACTGCTTGAGCCTACAGTTTTTGAACCATCATATTAGAATTTATACATTCGACTTCCTTAACTGTTCCTTCTAAATTAAGCAGTCATGCCAAACGAAGCTCCAGGGATGAGATGGAAAGGCCAACTGTCTTTTACAGAGAAGATGGACCTGTGATTGTGACTTACATTTAAAAAATAATTTTCATTTCTTTTTACTGTCAGGAAAACTTAATAAAGCTCTGCCTAAATTTTTAACATAAAGGCCATCAGAGCCAGTTTTGATAATTGCTTATTTTATATTATCTACATGTCTTCTCTCCATCATCATCAGCAGCAGCAGCAGCAAAAACAACAAGAAAAATACTCAGCACCAGTTCAGAGCCTTAAACTTCCCCCTTTCACGTGCACTTTTTAAATGGTTTTATTCCGGGGGCGCCTGGGTGGCTTAGTGGGTTAAAGCCTCTGCCTACGGTTTAAGTCATGATCCCAGGGTCCTGGGATGGAGCCCCGCATCAGGCTCTCTACTCCGCGGGGAGCCTGCTTCCTCCTCTCTCTCTCTCTGCCTACTTGTGATCTCTATCTGTCAAATAAACCTTTAAAAAGAAATAAATGGTTTTATTCGGAATCCTGTGAATTTGGGGGAATGTTTTTATTGTTATTTACCCACTGTAACAGGTGAGACAATCGAGACCTAGCCTGACTGACGGTTTGCTGTGGTGATTATATTTTTGACGGTGAATGCGAGTGAGTGTCAGCATGACTCTGAAGGCAGTAGGCTCTCCTTCCATTTAAAATGGGATGAGGAACGCCTGAGTGGCTCAGTGGGTTAAGCCTCATGCCTTCGGCTCAGGTCATGATCTCAGGATCCTGGGATCGAGTCCTGCATCGGGCTTCCTGCTCAGCAGGAAGCCTGCTTCACCCTCTGCCTACCATTCCCCCTACTAGTGCTCTCTTTCTCTGACAGATAAATAAATAAAATCTATAAAATAAATAAATAAGTAAAACGGGAAGAAATGCCGATGACCAAGGCAGAGGCTTTGAAGCGATGGTGTTCTGGTCTCTGGTCCTCATAATTAAGATAGCGCTTATGTGTCCTAATACCTCAGTATCACATCTCCCTAATCGATGTCCTGAGCAAGCACCACAGTGACAAGATAAGTTGCCTGGTTTGGTTCCATATGTCTGTGTTCTAAGCCCTGCGTAGTTTTAATTGGTTCCCTGCAGAATCGCATTTACAAGCATATGGTATGGAAAATGCTGACTGCTTTTGTTATCGTGTGTTCTCCTAAGTGTGGTGGCCCTTACGTGTGATTATGAGGTTCTTCTTCTTCTTCTTTTTTTTTTTTTTTACGATTTTATTTATTTATTTGACAGACAGAGATCACAAGTAGGCAGAGAGGCAGGCAGAGAGAGGGGGGGAGGCAGGCTCCCTGCTGAGCAGAGAGCCTATGTGGGGCTCGATCCCAGGACCCTGGGATCATGACCTGAGCTGAAAGCAGAGGCTTTCACCCGTTGAGCCATCCAGGCGCCCCTGATTATGAGGTTCTTTAATGCGCTTTGTGGTGTACTTTTTCTTCACCTGCCTACCGAGTGTTAAGGGCCATCATTCCAGGATACCTGGCCTGGGCACGTCGGGGCTGGAAACTGATGCGGGAGAGCGTTCATCGCAGGTTCTCACGGCCGGAATCTTTTCTCCCTTCTGGCTCTTCGGGCAGTTTCCAAAGGCTCTACAAGGCTGCCTGCACGCTTGCTTCAGAGGAGGGCTGTTTGGAGCCCCAAAGAGCCAAGGGGCACAACTGAGCTCTCTGGCGCCTTATTTGGGAGATTTACCGGCAATTCCTTGAAAAGGGATTGTAGATGTGACATTAGACTCCCGGCCGGAAGAGACGACTAGCTATATTTTTGGATATTAGAGCCATTCCGGTGCTTGGGTGGTTTCCTCAGGGAGCGCTGGCGCGGAGTACAGCTGAATTATTAATATTTCTGAGACTCTGTACAAGGCTGCTGCTTCTTTTTTTAACCATTTTATTAGGGGAAATGTCAAGCCTATACCCGAACGGAAAGAATGGCATCACGAAGCCTCAGTGGACCTAGGGCTTAGGGCAATAGTTTCCTGGGCTGCCCTAAACCCAGTCCTGAAAACTGTGGCTTAAAGAGCAGAAATCAATTGTCCCACAGCCGTGGGGTCTGCAGGGTCATGCTAGCAAAGTTTCTGCTCCTAGCCTCTCTCCCAGCCTGGTAGGCTCAGTGTTCTTTGGTTTGTAGACGTTCTGCGTCTTCACATTGTCTTCCCTCGTCCGTGGCTGTCTGTCCAGATTTCCCCTATTCGTAAGCACGCAGTCGTGCTGGATGAGTGCCCACCTGATGACCTCATCCCCTCTGAACTAATTTCATCTTCAAGCACCCCATTTCCAAATAAGATCATGCTCTGAGGCACTAAGGGTTAGAGCCCCAACATTAATTTTTTGGGGGACACGGCTCAATGCATAACACTTGCCTTCTATAACCATCGATGTTCTGCCAGTCCGTTTCATCTGTTTCCACACCATACACGAACGTTTTTGTTTCCTGGGGTATTTTAAAGCAAATCACAGCCATCGTGCCATTTACCTATAAATTCTTCAGTATGCATCTCTGACCAAGCAGGACTTTGTGGGTGAGTGTGGGTACATTGTGTGTGTGTGTGTGTGTGTGTTTCATAAATATTGCATTCAGTGGTTTTTAATTTGATTTAGAAGCATGAAGAGAGCTTGCTACTTCTCACCTATCTTCCCTGGAAAAAAGACAAAAGTCACCCATTCTGAGATGCTTCCTGACCCTTTAGGGCAATTAACGGCTCCTGTCCCCTGCGATCACACCCTGTTTTCCAATGACCTGTAACGTACAAGTTATCACAGTGTTTTTGTAACAGGGTAAAGTAGAAATGAGGGCAGACTGGTCCTTGTGCCTCGTTGCCCTGTCTCCTTCCATGGCCTGGAAGGAGATACTTCTCCAAAAGCCCACGAAGGGCAAGGAGCTGAGAAGCTCACGGAGGGCAGACGGCAAGGTGGGGGGTGGGGCGGAGTTTGGTATATTGGGTCTGAGGAGGCCTTGGTGGTGAGCTGGTTGAGGCTTTACTCTCAGCAGGGCTGCTGGCAGTCAGAGACAGTCCTCCACAGGTTGACCTTCCAGTTGGCAAGGCCTCTGGTAGGTATGACCTGGCGTCCATTGTTGCTGGAGGGGAGGGGCAACGGCTGCCTTCTAAATACGCAGTTGTCTCTGCTCATCCGTATAAATGCTTATTATTTTCATTTTTTACAATGGCATTATCTATAGCGATCTTTTTTCCCAAATTACTGTAGTAATCTACCTTTACCCCATTTCCCCCCAGATAATGGAGTTGACCATGGTCATTCTTAAAACATGTCCAACATAGCCTAAGAGGTAGAGTGTGGGTGGACTGAGTGTGGCTGTGGAGATGCAGGTTTCTGGAGGAGCTCCACACGGCTGTCACTCCACAGGGCAGGGACGTGGTCAAACGTACAGACGTTGGGGATGCCAGCCCTGGGACAGTTACCTCAGGCAGCCTCTGTGGACCAGTCCTTGTGACAGTCACAGGGCGATGATAAAAGATCTCCTGAGAGTTTAGTGGAGTGATGCCAGGATCAGAGAAACTGCATCATCTGTGGAAAGGGCTTCGTGGTTGTTCGCTTTATGTGCGCATGAATGGGTCTCTCTGGAGCACGACCCGCGGAGGTTGAATGACGCCCCTGGAGTTGTGAGACGGTGAGGTATTGTTCTCTGCTGTCACTGTTGTTATTAACTGGCTGCTGCCTGTTGGGTTTCTGTGTCCAGTTGGCTAGAACTTGGCAACCAAGCAAGTGGGGAGAGAGGACGACCTTCCCCTTCTGAAGCTTCCACTTTCTCGCTTTAACTTTGTCTTGCTCCTTCAAGGCCTTTTTTTTTTTTTTTAAACTTTCTCCCTCCTTTCCACTCTGAGACTCTAAAAATCTCAAGTTATAGGTGAATTAAACGTGATTTTTCATCACACACACACACACGCATAATGTTGGTGTCTGGCTCTATTTTTCTTCTGAGGAGAATTGATATTTAATATGACCTAAGAACTTTTCATTGGTACAGGCCTCTGAAAAAGAGGCAAACAAACCAAGAACAACAAAAAACTTGGGAAGAGAGCCCAGGACAGGACTTTGATGTATTTGTGAAGACAAATGATACTTTCTTAATCAATCCAAGATCGCTACTAAGAGGTTACTACTCCTTTGGGTCTTCCAACAGTAGATTCATGTCTCCAGTGTTGGTTGAGTAGTAATTGAGAACTATTAGTAATGAGACTGTTTATTCCTTGATTGGTACCTCCAAAGGTTTTACATCTATACTTTCAGCTGTGGCTTTGCATTAGTCACAAGGGTAGAAGTGTTAGGTTACTCAGTAGTTTCAAATATTTTGGATTTTCAGAGCAGACACCACAGTATTAAGAGATTAAAATTCAATATTCTGGTTGTTGTTGGAATTTTAGACCTCTGCTAAGGAAATTACTCAGAAAATAAAATGGTGACAAAATCTGAGTGGTCAAGAGTTCTACATAATTCATCATTGAACATAGCCATAAATTAAAAAGATTTTTTTACAAAATGAGTAAAAAATTTTAAAAGCTGATGTCAGCCATTTGATAGCTCTGTATTATGGTGAAAGACTTTGGTTGATGTACTTTTATTATGTATTGTTAAGGTTTCCATAATACTTTTAAGGCTTTCTCATTTACCCATCCTTAGATGTATTTTTTTATTGAAAGTCTAACATGACACCTACTTAAGAATTAAAATAACACAATCTTTCTCTAATATGACAGCTCTTTTTTTTTTTAAGATTTTATATATTTATTTGACAGAGAGAGATCACAAGTAGGCAGAGAGACAGGCAGAAAGGGAAGGGGAAGCAGGCCAAGCAGAGAGCCCGATGTGGGGCTCGACCTCAGGACCCTGAGATCATGACCCAAGCTGAAGGCAGAGGCTCAACCCACTGAGCCACCCAGGCGCCCCGACGGCTTTCTTTTTTATGAGACTGATTTATTTAAAACATTAAGGCAGAAAGATTTGTTCACATATTTCATATTAAAGCCCTTTTCCATAATCTGTTCAGTTGAAGATGCCCCATAAAATGACAAAAACAAAATTCAACTTGATTTATTGAAAAATTTCTATATTGAGGGGCTATATATAGAGACGTCTGACAATTCTCTTAATGAAAGAGAGCAGACAAAGAGACAAGAGTCTGGGCAATGGAAAAATAGGTTGTTTACTACTTAAACCCATAAAATCATATTATGTCAAGGTTGGGAGGGTCTGATGCCTAGAGACTTGAAACTTTTCATTGGGAATGCTTCTTATCAGAATGTATTGCCCAGTTAATGTTAACATGCTTAGGCTTTTAAAATATGAGCAGAATAATATAGAATTTATATATATACATATTTCTATATTTGTGTTCATCTGTGTCTATAGCCTATTGTGCTATTCTGTGCTACAAGACTTGTATTTTAATAATCCTTATTGAATATCTAACTACTGTGTTCCAACTACTATTCAGTTTGAAAAGAGTTTTCTATCTTGCAGAATGTTTTGAGAGAGAGAGAGAGAGAATAAGAGGTCACCTGGAAGGTGAGGGTTCTTCTGTCACTGAAAAACACACAGTGTAGTAAATAATGGCATCATTAAAAAGTGTCATCTTTGCAAAGTACTGTAATTGCTCTGCATATCCCTTGTACATTTCCCCGTGAACCCGCATAACTGCCTCTTGCTGGAAACGCATCTTCTGCTCCTGCCTGCTTCCAGCCGCTTATCTGTTCATTAATGTCATGTCTGAGCAGGTTTCAGACATGCCAGGTGTGTGGTGTCACCTGCCTGACGTCCGTTCCAAACAGAGACATCTACACGCGTGAGTATTAAAGTAATAGATCTTCCTTATGACAACAAAAAGCTGACTGCAGAAAAGCAAAGCTTTTGGGAAAAGTCCTTTGAGCACATCTTGGCTTGTTCATGGGGGTAGAAAACCTGACTAATTAGCTGCAGCCTTTCCAGTCTGAAAAGGGAAGAAATAATTAAAGTATCTGGAGCAAGCTGCTGCACAGAGGCTGGCTTCAGAGGGGGAACATGTTAAGAGAACGTGTTCTGAGTGAGGGCTCACAAAAAAAAAAAAAAAAAAGTTTTGGGAACTTGTCGTGGAGCAGCAGCAGACTTGTTTCCCTTTTCCATAAGGACTGGTTAAAAACATTTAAAATATTTATGGATCAGATATAGTCCAATAAAGGGATGCCTGGGTGGCTTAGTCAGTTAAGCATCTGCCTTCTGCTCAGGTCATGATCTCAGGGTCGTGGGATCGAGTCCCGCCTCCGTCTCCTTGCTTGTCCAGGAGCCTGCTTCTCCTTCTGCCTGCCGCTCCCCATGCTTGTGCTCTCTCTCACTCTCTCTCCCTGACAAATAAATAAATAAAATCTTAAAAAAAGAAATATTCCAGGAGAGCCTGGGTGGCTCAGTGGGTTAAGCCTCTGCCTTCAGCTCAGGTCATGATCGCAGGGTCCTGGGATCGAGCCCCGCATCACTCTCTCTGCTCAGTGGGGAGCCTTCTTCTCCCTCTCTCTCTGCCTGCCTCTCTGCCTACTTGTGATCTCTCTCTGTGTCAAATAAATAAATAAAATATTAAAAAAAAATAGTCCAATGAAAATTAAAATATTTTAATCAAAATAGTAAATTCCTACAACTTCTAACAACTTTAAAGAAAAGGAAAATAACACAAACTAGGGCTAGAATTTAATTATTAATATGTTCATCTACTGAGCGAATTTGAGAAATACTGCCATAAACACAGCTTTCTGATCTTTTTCTTCTTTCTTTTTCTGATTGCTCAGTTGTTTTGAAGCTCAGGGGATTGGGTGTTTCTCCTCCCTGAGCAGAAGTCCTTTGTCCCAGAGACAGACGCTGCTGTGAGCTGCGCCAGCAGGTTTGTGTGAGTGACCCACAGGGCCTCTCTTCCATCTCGGAGAATTCCCTTAGCTCGTGCTGATGCTCTGCTTCAGCTACTGAGGGAAGTGCATGACTCCCCCAGTTTCCAGAATCCTACATAAGTATTAATGGTAGCATCACTTCCCATGCTTCCTGTAAGCACCTCATTCAAGAGGTTATTTGTAGTGATGGACACAGCAAACCAGAACGCACCTGAGAGTAGTTGTGGACATTTACTGAGCAACCCAGCATTGTATCTGCTGAACACCTCATTTTCCAGAAGGCTCTGTATTCTTAGTAGAAGGCCCTGCAAAATGTGTTTGGAAAGACTGAAAACACAACAACAAAACAAAAGAAAAACAAGTAAGTTGAAGAGTTCAAAGGGTATTAGACCTTTTGCTACTTTGGATCTTTTCCCCTCTGTCCTTGATATTAGTTACTATAAAAGTTTTATGGAAACATTTAGTGTACGTCATGTATGTGCTAATAGTCATCTTCAGTTTTCCCAGGATATTTTGGTAAGAAGCAGTTGTGAAGGACTCTACCTCTATTTCCACCTTTGTGTCCAGAGGACATTTCTTCTTTCCATACGTGGGGAAAGTGAAAAACAAGGAGTCAGGTCTGAGTGATTTAGTGATCATGACAGAAACCACAATTTGGGGCTCTCTCTCTGCCTTTCATAAATAACATCTGGCGCTAAGTCAATTCTGCCCTTCTATGGTGCTTTATGGCCCAGAATTGGGTCTGCTAGATGTACATGTACTAATAGCAAGTCATATTTTGATCTAGAGGTCTATGCTATACTTGTGCATACTGCTTGAGACGTTTAAAAACAAAATTATTATTAACAACAGTTATGTCTTCACAATATGGATGTATTAGAATGTGGAATGGATTCACAAGTCAAGAATTTTAAGTCTTGGGAGGAAAGGAGAAAATCAATGATGACATAGTACTCATAAAATCCTTCACTTTATAAAATCATTTTAAAGTATTACCGTGCAGTAGATATAATGCTCTGGGTTATGTGTGTGTGTGTGTGTGTGTGTGTGTGTAGACAGAGAGAGAGAGAGATCGATCAATCCCACCACCAAATGAGAGTCTGTTAAGATTAAGGGAGAGAGAGAATTACCTGGAACCTGTAATATAAATTTTAACACTTGGGCTATTAACAGATTGTTCCTCCTAGTTCTGTTATTTCTTAGGAACATAGCAAACAGATGACGTAAAAATTGAAAACCCCCTTCTGCCCAGTTGTTACATCCGAAACAGTCGTTTTCATTAACAAATATTGGTTTGAGCATCTGTTATGTACAGGGCACTGCCTTAGGCATTCTGGAGGGTATGAAGTTTGAGATGTTTCCAGGGCTCTCCAGGAACCATCAGTCTGATGTAACTGGACCTCTCATACTGAAGAGCTAACCCCCAAATACACGAGTGACTAGGAGCTGAACACATATTTATTTCTGAATTCTACTCATGTATTACTACACTAACATTTAAGGCACATTGAGACACATATTTTAAAAAAATCAAAATTTAGAAGAATGAGATAACTAAGAATGTGTGTGGCTTCTTCCCTTGCTCTCAGGTCAACTGCCTCACTTTGGAAACCACTGATTAAAAAACAAAACAAAACAACAACAACAAAAACACTGCTGGGTTTCAACTGGGTGAATCCCAAGTTCTCTACCTCCAAACTGAAGTAAATCTAAATAATGTAACACCAGCAGTTCTCTCTGAAATTTTCCTTGATCAAATTGAGCAACTCAAGCAATCCCTTTCAAAAACCAAATGCATGTGTCTGATAGCCATTTGTATGTCTTGACTGGAGAAGTGTCTGTTCATATCTTCTGCCCATTTTTTGATATGTTTGCCTGTTTCGTGTGTGTTGAGTTTGAGGAGTTCATTATAGATCCTGGATATCAACCTTTTGTCTGTACTGTCATTTGCAAATATCTTCTCCCATTCCGTGGGTTGCCTCTTTGTTTTTTTGACTGTTTCCTTTGCTGTGCAGAAGCTTTTGATTTTGATGAAGTCCCAAAAGTTTATTTTCGCTTTTGTTTCCTTTGCCTTTGGAGACTTATCTTGAAAAAAGTTGCTGTGGCTGATATCGAAGAGATTACTGCCTATGGTCTCCTCTAGGATTCTGATGGATTCCTGTCTCACGTTGAGGTCTTTTATCCATTTTGAGTTTATCTTTGTGTACGGTGTAAGAGAATGGTCGAGTTTCATTCTTCTACATATAGCTGCCCAATTTTCCCAGCACCATTTATTGAAGAGACTGTCTTTTTTCCACTGTATATTTTTTCCTGTTTTGTCGAAGATTAATTGACCATAGAGTTGAGGGTCCATATCTGGGCTCTCTACTCTGTTCCACTGGTCTATGTGTCTGTTTTTATGCCAGTACCATGCTGTCTTGGAGAGGATGTGGAGAAAGGGGAACCCTCTTACACTGTTGGTGGGAATGCAAGTTGGTGCAGCCTCTTTGGAGAACAGTGTGGAGATTCCTCAAGAAATTAAAAATAGACCTTCCCTATGACCCTGCAATTGCACTCCTGGGTATTTACCCCAAGGATACAGATGTCGTGAAAAGAAGGGCCATCTGTACCCCAATGTTTATAGCAACAATGGCCACGGTCACCAGACTATGGAAAGAACCAAGATGGCCTTCAACAGACGAATGGATAAGGAAGATGTGGTCCATATACACTATGGAGTATTATGCCTCCATCAGAAAGGATGAATACCCAACTTTTATAGCAACATGGACGGGACTGGAAGAGATTATGCTGAGTGAAATAAGTCAAGCAGAGAGTGTCAAGTATCATATGGTTTCACTTATTTGTGGAGCATAACAAATAGCATGGAGGACAAGGGGTGTTAGAGAGGAGAAGGGAGTTGGGGTAAATTGGAAGGGGAGGTGAATCATGAGAGACTATGGACTCTGAAAAACAATCTGAGGGGTTTGAAGTGGCGGGGGTTGGGAGGTTGGGGTACCAGGTGGTGGGTATTATAGAGGGCACGGATTGCATGGAGCACTGGGTGTGGTGAAAAAAAAATGAATACTGTTTTTCTGAAAATAAATAAATTGAAAAAAAAAAAAACAAAAAACCCAAAAAAAGCCAAATGCACATACATTCTGTAGTTGACAGAAACCGTGTGGTCCGTGGGAGCTCATCCTGGGTCTTCTTTAAAGCCCAAACCCCAGTATTAGACTCTCCTGCCAACCTATGAATCTAAATGTCAGGGGTGGGGCTCAGACATTTACATTTCGGGAATGTTTTAGTAAGTGATCCTGGTGCAGTCAGCAAGACAGCATCGTTACCCAAGTGGAAACCACATCCTGCTTTTCTTCCGAGAGGCAGGATCCAGGCAGGAAGAAGCAGCCAATGGATGAAGTGGAAGAACATTGGAATACATCTTTGCAGGTTATTAGATATTGATCTGACTTACTTGTTTGGTAGTAGCTGCTTAGCTTCTGCTTTATGGATATTCCATAAACCCAACAACTGTTATACATGGAGGTCATTTCTTATTTTGTTTTCTTTTTCTCCATTACAAATACTGCTTTAACAAACATTCTTTGGGATTTTGTTAAATATCCCTATTTAGCAAGGGATTTTAAATAATAAGGAATTTTAAAATATCCGTAATTATTGGTGAGTTTGTTTCTCTAGACTCGATCCCTAAAAAAAAAAATTAAAAGTTGGATCAAAAAAATTGAACATTCTGCATTTTAATGGATACTGTCGAATTATTCCCATTTTGGTTGTAGTATTCCTAACTGCCGTGCACTCTCTGACCAGCAGTGGATGTTAACACACTTAATTCCTTGCCAATCTGATAGTAAAAAAAAAAAAAAAAAACCACGACATTTTCTTGTTGGTCTGATTTCCTCTTCATGACAACTAGTGAGGTTGACTTTGTCTTCATTTATTCATTTCTTTTGTTAATTGCCCATTTACATCTTTTATTGATCATCCCATTGGTTTGTCTTTTTCTAAATCAATGTGTGGGAACTCTGTATGTTAGGAACACTGCCCTTCTAATGGCAAGAATTTACAAATATTATGCATATATCTCCTGCTCTATTGCTTATCTTTTATTCTTTTTTTTAATTTAAGATTTTTTATTTGTTTATTTGACAGAGATCACAAGTAGGCAGAGAGGCAGGCAGAGAGAGGGGGTGAAGCAGGCTCCTGCTGAGCGGAAAGGCCGATGTGGGGCTCGATCCCAGGACGCTGGGCAGAGGCCAGGGCAGAGGCTTTAACCCACTGAGCCACCCAGGCACCCTATTATTCTTTTCTAATACAAAATTGAACTAACTGAATTATATGTTGTATATATATATTATTGAGTTATATTGATGTAAATATTGTGTTAGTTTCAGGTGTACCACATAATGATTCAATATTTGAATATGTTGTGAAATGCTCACCACCATAAGTCTAGTTAACATCTACCACCATGCAGTTACAATTTTTTTTCTTGAGATGAGAATTTCAGGATCTCCTCTCTTAGTCTTATCATTTTGGGGGTGCTGTTTCACTACCAAAATTTCACTGCATCTAAAGATACTAACAAATGATACTTTCAACACTTTAGATTTAAATTTAAGTTGCCTTAGCCTTTTTACCCAAGGCTAATGACAAAACAGAGAAGCAAATACACTCCAGGCAAGAGCTAAGAGACCAGGATGGAGTCTGACCTGTATTATTGCAACATTTTCAGAAAGCACATTTTCCTTTCTTGAGGAAAAGATGGCACAGAGTATAGCGTCATCCTTTAGTGCTTGAAATAATGAAGCCATATAAAATAATGCATGCTTATTGCATCGTTAATGCAACGTGCTGCTCCGTAGATGCCCAAACCAAAGGACAAAGTAATATCTAATTGATGTTGCCAGAGTTGAATATGTTTATAATATTTTAATAGTTTGTCAATGAGAGTAGAATAAAAAGCTCATAGGAAGACAATAATGTTTAATGTCTCTATGAAAAAAAATGATGTAGAACACTCATAATCACAATAAATACAAAATCACTTTAAGATGCTGTTTTACTTGTGAACATGCTAATGCTTAAATGCAGAATCGAAGGAATAAAAATCAGGTATCTCTATAGGTGAAAATGTAAATTTCTACAACCTTCCTGGTAAGCATTGAAACACTTACATTCTTTAACACAGAAATGTAAAATTCAGGAGTTTATCCTGAAGAAATAACTAGGCATGAGCACAAGAATATTATCTTCCAAATATTCCCTGCATTCTTATTTTATCTTATATAAAATTAAAATAATTTAAATCTACAACAGTAGAAGATTGACTAACTATATTATAGTGATCCTTATGAAAGAATACTGTGTCTGCTAAATGCCATAATTCCTTCATCGTTCAGGTTTTCAATAGTTGTGAGCACTCACTGTGTACAAAGCAATAGGCTGGCAGCTGGGGTTAGAAAAGCAAACACATGTTACCCCTGACCATCCCAACATTTACATTTTAGAATTTTAGAAGAATACTCAAATGTTGTTGAAAAAGAGCGGTTATAAAATACTATGTGTAATATGATCAAAGTATTACAAAAGAGAACACTTGTTAAAGTACAGAAAAAGGTTGGACAGAGTACACTAATTGTTCATGTGATTCCTTTGGGTCTTGAGAATTTGTGTTTCTATATTTTCCAAATGTTTTATAATGAATATATTTTCTACAGTAATTAACACTACTCTGATAGTATGAATTAACTATAAATTTGACAGGACAATTTAACCTTCAGTGACATGGGTTAGGTTTTTATATATGGTGTATCAGGGCTGTTCTTTTTCATTTGGTCTTTAAAACTCTTGTATTGCTTTGATAGCAATCATTTAGTAAAAGAAGTTCTTCAAAGCTTTCCCTAAAGTTCAGTTATCTGCTAGGTGGTTTTGAATTCTGGAATGACTCCAACCTGGAGGTCTGTCTGAGTCTGCTCGGGCTGCCACAACAAAATAACCAAATAGTACTATAGACTGAATGGCTTAAACAAGAGATATTTTTGCTCACAGTTCTGGAGGCTGGAAGTCCACAATCGGGGTGCCAGCATCATTGAGTTCTGGCAAGGGCCCTCTTCCTGGCTTGTAGCCCTACTCACCCTGTGACTAAAAAAGAGAGAAGGAGAGAGATGGGGGGGGGGGGGGAGCAAGAACTTTCATCTCAAGGGCCCCATTCACATGACTTCATCTAAAATTATTTTTTCCCCAAATCCCCATCTCCAAATACCATCACATTGGGGGTTAAGGCTTTGAAGTATGAATTTGGGGGGCACACAATTCCATCCATAACAAGGTCTAAATCCTGTAATGGGGCACAGACAGCAGAAGATCAGAGGAGCTAAAGGAAAGGCTCATGGATGCATGCTTTTATGGGTAGATGAGAAAGAGTACAGTTCTTGAGTCTTAAAAGAGGGAAATTGAGAGATTTGGAGACCTGTAAAACCATAAAGTACAAACTTCTGGGACAGGACATCTACTAAAGCTAGAAAGAGGTGGTCCTAAATGGGAAATTGAGGAGCTGTCCCATCCCGTTGGTAATAAATGTATGGACACATTTCCCCCCAAAATGGAATGTCCGTAAAATGATAATATGTAGGCAAGCTGTGTAGGGTGATTTCTGTAGGGGCTCTTTGGGAAAGGGAAGGACTTAGAGGGGATCATTCTTGACTTTTCATGGTTGAAGCTGTGGAGGAAAAATAATGGTGCTGCCGCCCCAAAACTGTCCTTTGAGGACATTGTCAGAATCCTGAAGGAAAATATAAAAAATGAAATGTCATAAGTCAAACACGAATCCAGCCCCCATCATTATTTTGACCCGGAAGAAGTAAATAAACCATATATGAGGTCACTCCTTTTGAGAACACTCTGTTTTCAAGATGGGCAACAAACAGGTTGAAGAAGAATGGATTCAGCTGAGAAGGTGTCCAGAGAGCCAGCTAAAAGGTGTCTGATCCCAAAGGAACCCGGGAACCAGATGGCCCACCCAAGAAAGAGGGGTGTCAGTCAAGACCTGGGTTTGGCTTTTGGGTGCCCCCACTGCCTACCCACAGTGGCCTCTGCCTTTGACAATACAGAGGGGGGTGCAGGTGCATTGGAGCTGAGCTGCTGATGACTGAATGTGCTCAGACTGACTCGCAGCCCCTATTTGTCCCTGAATGAGAGCTAGGAAGAGAGCGCATTCTCCAGCTTAATAAAGAGAAGCCTGAGGGGAAAATGATTGGGGTCAGCTGGGAGGGCAGTGAGGGGAGAGGTTATAGGCAATATATACTTATCTGAATGGATTCGGTTTCAGTTTTATCAGTAAGTGAGACATTAGAGTCTTATCATTGAAAGCTTTTTGCCTTTTCCTAATTCCTTGGTTCATATTCATCTAGTACATCACCAAGTAAATTAGGACAGTTATGAGAAAATTTAATATAAAATGTCTGTGTCCCGAATTTGCAGATTCTGGTAAATGTTTTTGCTTTTAGACATGACCTGAAGTACAGCTCTCCGAAGAAGTTAATTATGACCATTAGAATGAAACTAGACTGGGTGGCCAGTGAAATAGAGTATCCTATTTGGTGATATCATGGAGATTTTTTTTAAGGCACTTAATGGTGATTCCAGAAATTTTATACACACGTATGTGTTCATTCAGTTGCCACCCTTGAACTAAAAAGGATGAAGACGGTTCATAGTTTTGATCATGGCGCATGGTCCATAGCAGACTTTTAAGTGGAAAAAAAGGAAGTATCTAAGGAGTGGGAATAGAAGCTCCCCATTTTTGTAAAGTACACGTGTTAATGTATCTGTATAAATTAATAGTGTGAAATAATCCATAATTATTGAGCTGTTAACAATAATTAACTTTGTTTTATTAATTTTTGTTGTGTCTAACTTTTTATAATTTCATGTGTTTTTTTGGTTTTTTTTTTTTTTTTTCCTTACTGGAAAAATAAGCAAAAGTAAAGAATAAAATGTAAAGGTTTCAATTAGCAGGAAATATCCCTTTGTTCTGGGGATCTGCACAGTGATAAGCATTTCCCTCTTTGTTGTTGTAGTTGTTGTTTTAATGACTTCCGGTCGATGCCATGTCCTTTATTCCCTCTGGCATTCTCTCCCTCTGTGCCCCAAATTTTCTCCAGGTAATAATGAGATTATGAGACATTCAGGAGGTGAGGATATTATCTTAAACCCAGGCCCATGTCAAGACCACCTCGTTTGTTTACCCAATGAACAAGGGATGGGACTTATGTATTTCTGGTAGAGCTGACCTGGTTCCTTTGGAGGACCCGGTTGCTCTGGGCATTGCCTTTGTCCTTGTTGCTCACTTGCCTGCGGTCATTTATCCCCTCCTATCTGGATTTCCTAGTGACTGTGACTTGGGTGGAGTTGGGGACCTTTGGGGTCATGAGCTGCATGTTAGGTGTGACACCTTCCACTCACCCTCTGTCTTCTCACTTAGAATCATAGTAGCCTCAGGAGCATGGGGGTCTCCTGGGGAAAAACCGGGGCCCTTTTCTGGACGACCCACAGCCAGCTTCCAGGAAGGAAAACCCCTCATTGACTTGGAATTAGAAGTAGTCAAGGAAGCACTAGCTCAACTTCCAACTCTCCTCTTTGCCTGGGTTTCTTTGGAGATATAACCCAATACATCAAGAGCCTTCATTTTCTCCTGCTTTTTCATTTGTTGGTTAAGGATGAAGGCCTAAGAAACGTGCCTTGCTTTAGGGTGTTAGGAAAAGACAGGGTCCTAATAACTGAAGATTTTGTCTGCGATGTTTTCAGAACAAAATTCATTTCAGTTCATTGTTTTTGAAAATATTTTCATAGTATTTTTAAGAAAAATGCTTTGGGGAGTATGGGTATGAGAAGTCATAACTGTATCATAAGAGCTGTTGACCAAATGTTAATTATGGGACTTTCGATGTGTCAAGTTATAGGTTGGAGCAGTTTTGTTTTTCAGAGGATATAACTATGAGGAAACTGATGGAGGGGCCTAGGCCTCTGACAAGATCCTGGAAACCCTCTTTCCGATCGATTCTGCTTTCCGTGGGTGTATTTGAAAGTGCTTTTGCCTGACAAGTGCAATTTCTTTTAATGGGCAGTTGTATCTGAATGCGTAGGCATTTTGCTGGCTTTTTAGAAGAGATAAGTAAACTTCATTAAGAAGTCTCATTTTCGTGTCGTATAGAATTACATGTTGAAAGCATATCAGAATTGTGATCTGGGATACTGGCATGTGCAATATATCTTCTTTTATACATTGATTAAGGAAAGATTCTGCCCATCTGTTTGGAAGCGTAGATGACAAAGCAGTACAGTATCTATTTCTATCTGTTATCAGGATTCCATTCTGTACTGGGCTTGTGCAGCATTGGGTTTAGGCATTAGTGATGAATCTTCCGTCTCCTGACATTGCTTAATGCTTGGTGTGCTTGTGTCAATAACAGGGAATGGGTACTTACTTTCCAGATCCGTTCACTCCTGGTAAAAGTTTACAAGGTCACATTTAGAAAATGTATACACTAGGCAGTAAATATTTGTTGAACAAGATGGATGTAATCTCACCTCAGGGCCCTTGCCCTGGCTATTCCACTGGCCTGAGATATCCTTAGGTCCTACTTCTTCACTTCAGAACTTTTTCAAACATCACCTTCTCAAATAATCCTCATTCCCAGTGAACCCTACCCCTCAACTTACTAACTAATTATTTGGCTCTTCATATCTCCTTGAACTCAAATGCAAGAGCCATGAGGGCTGGGATTTTTGTCTATTTAGTTTACTGTTGTATAGCACAAATAGATTCTTATTAGTTGAGTGACAATAATTAATGAATTGATAAAACTGTCACTTTTATTTGGACATAATTTGTCTGCTTGTGAATAATTCAGACCACACTTTGAACTGTGTAAAGGGACATAGATATGAAGATTGGACATCTTCGAGTCTATGAATATGTGGAGATGTGAAGTAGGAAAGGGTCCACAGACCTGCTAGGAGAGGCACAGATCCAGGGAGTGTCACTGTGGTCAAGAGTCCCTTCTCAGTTCCAGGAACCTGGTTCACTGTTGCCCCTATAGATGGGACCACTGCCACAGAGTAGACCAGACATTATAGGGATCCCTGTTACCATATTTGGGCACACCTGAAATCTGTCCCTAGACTTTATTGCCAAGACTTGACCTCTGTTCTCATTAGGTTCACACAGCCAAGGTCATCTGTGGTGGGAAGCTTGAAAGTGGAGCCTGCATTCTCTGGTTGTTGACCCCCAATCTGAGAAGCCAAATCCTACCCATTCCTTGAGCTCACCTACTGTTTGAGTTTACATAACTAATTTCATGTTCTATTCCTTGAAGCAGGAAAAAGTCTTTTGGTACATGGTTGTGATAATATCTAACTTTTGCTTCACTTTAATTATATCTTAGTGGTTTTTGGTAGGGTACAGGCACTTAGGAACATCTGAGATTTTTTGAGGCTGAGGCTATCACCTTTTTTTTTTTTAAGATTTTATTTATTTATTTGACAGAGATCACAAGTAGACAGAGAGGCAGGTGGGGTGGGGGGGAAGCAGGCTCCCCGCTGAGCAGAGAGCCCGATGTGGGGCTCAATCCCAAAACCCTGGGATCACGGAATATTACTGAGCCGAAGGCAGAGGCTTTAACCCACTGAGCCACCCGGGTATCCCAAGGCTGTCACCTTTTTTAAAGATTTTATTTAGAGAGTGATAGCACGAGCAGGGGGAGGGCAGAGGGAATGAGGAGAATCCCAAGCAGACTCAATACTGAGCAAAGTCCCCAATGTGGAGCTGATCCCAGGACCCTGAGATCATGAACTGAGCCAAAATCAAGAGTCAGAAGCCCAAACGACTGAGCCACCCAGGTGCCCCTGAGCCTCTCATTCTTAAGGCTCAGTGGCAGGCATCAAAGTTACCTCTGGTTGTGATATCTCTTGTCTGGTCCAGTATTTTCAGCCAACTTGAAATTTCTGGCCATCTTTTGGGACTGTGTCAGAATCCCTGGAAGGTCTCTTTAAAATGAAAGTGTGGAATTGCTTACAGAGAAGCCAATCAGTCCCTGAGAGTGTGGGCACCAGCATGGCACATTTTGGTGAAGGTGGGTGGTGGGGTAAAGATAGAGTTGGAGCCTGGGTCCTGGGTCATGGAGTATAGATAGCAGATGGGAGCAAATGGCACTCAAAGAGGCCACGAGTATGAGGGAGGTTGATGTGTGGGAAGAAGGGAGATCAGAGGAGAAGCAGGAGAGTCTTAGGAGAGAGGCATGTAGCACCATGAGAAGAGAACCCTCAAGATTTTGTACTGGGACATTCTATAGTCTGACCAGTAAGATGCTAAATACTATTTTCTCTTTAAATGAACAAGAATGAATTAAACACAGTTTTGGAAAATGCCTGAGTTGTGAGAATTGGTCTACCATGCTTTGAGTTCACAATCTTAGTTAGCTTCTCCTTTTTTTTTTTTTTTAAGTAATAATTGGCTTAGACTTGGAAGTGAATTGACACACAAGTCTTCTTCTTATTTTCCCCATGTCTTTCATGAAAGTTGAGTATCGAATGAACAGCTGTGCCCAGGAAGTTTCAAACTTAGATAAGAAAACAGATAAGTCAGCCTTGGGGTAATCTTGATGTTATAAATGTCTGAAGCCTCACTATATTTAGAATGCATATTTAATGTTCTCTTTTCTTCCTCAACCCCATGCTCACTCATTTTGTAGATGCTGACATCATTATGGCATTGTGGAGTGGTTGGTAGAGGGCAAGGGAGAGGGCTCCCTGTACTGGATCATGGGGTCTAGGGATAATCCTGACCCATCACAGACTCCACTGACCTGTAAAAATATATTGTTAATCTTACTGTCTGCCTTACAAGTTTTGAGAGGAGAAATGAGGTAATGTCTACTTAGACCTTCAAATTTCTCGGAAGAACAGCTTTCTACGGTAATAAGATTTCCTAATGCATTTGTTTGTGTTGTAATAGAGTATAATTCCATTTACTTAAATTTCTTTAGGTGCCTCTAGAATATCTGACAGTCTTGCACAGGGGAGGCAGTCTGGCTTTCAGATGAGAACTGGGCCTAGGCTAGAACCCCCAAGGCTATAAGTGAGCCAGCTATATACATTTATGAAGTTAAGTGGAGGAAGCTGGGAGAGGAAGGAAGTGGGCTTAAAGCTGGTGGTGATGAAGGGGAGGGAGTTGTAATTACATTCAGAGAGTTTATATCATACGTTCTAGTCATTTTTTTTTTTTTACTAAAGATCAGTATCTCAATATATTTGAAAAAACACATGTTTATTTTAATTTAGCAATAGCACATATTAGATGACTCATCTGCAATATCGATCCTGCTCTGACTCTCTGTGTTGATAGACTCTTTAATTTCCTTCAAGATTTACTTTATTGTGTTTCTTGGGCCATAGCCTGGTTGTTTAAAAACTTGTTTCCGACTCTGACATCAGTAGTCCCATACTAACAATAACAACTTCATAGATCTATTTGTAAAATACCTAGGAGATTGCTAAATAATGCTTTGTCTTTTTTTCTGTAGAAAAAGAATAAGTTGCTTTTTGGAATAGTCATGAACAGTGTAATTTTTTTTATAGCCTCTTTGAGTGATACTGCAATTGAGTAGGCTTTCTAGTCAGTCCTAAAAAGAGAAGTTGAAACGAAGGGTGAAAAGTAGAGAAAGGACACCTATGTGCCATCTCTGACATACTATAAAGAAGTTAATTTAGGTTACAGTTATCACTATCAGACAGCATTGCTGTGGAACTTTCTAAAAGCAAGCGCTTCTTTGGCATTTCCAACACGGTATTTCACAAAGAGTTCAGCCTTCTAGAAAGGAATTTTAAGTAACTATTGAAGTTAACCTGGAAAGAAAACAGTATGTCTTGGTGAGTGCTGTGAAGTGTGTAAACCTGGTGATTCACAGACCTGTACCCCGGGGCTAATAATACATTATATGTTAATTAAAAAAAAGAAAAAGAAAACAGTATGTCTTCTCTTCCATAGAGGTGACTGTTTACACTTTTAATCACAACTGATTGTATTTTTAGAGCAATAATACTAATCATATCCCTTTCCTGGGGGGAGGAAAAAATGTTACTGCTTTCATTTGCTAAACTACAGAATACAATGCAGAGAGAACATAACCTGTTACCAAAATGTGGCATGAAAAATAAATCATTTCCAAATGCGTGTTGCATGACAAGGACAATTGAAAAAAGTCACTCCATCTCTCAAATTAAGAACAACTTAGGTGCACTTTAGTGGCTCAGTTGGTTGGTCTGACTCTTGATTTTAGCTCATGTCATGAATTTCAGGGTCATGGGCTCGAACCCTGCGTTGGGCTCCCTGCTCAACACAGAGTTCGCTTGAGAGTCTCTCTCTCCCTCACCCTCTGCTCCTCCCCACACTTGTACATGCTCTCTTTCTCTCTCACTCTCAAAATAAAATCTTAAAAAGAATATCTTATATAAGGACATGGCATAGAATACAGTAGTTCTGCCCTATCCATGGTTCCGTTTCCCATAGTTTTCATTACCCACAGTCAACTGTGGTCTGAAAGGAGTTGATCCTCCCCTGACACATTGTCAGAAGGTCGTTGGTAACCTAACACTATGTCAGAGCGCCTGTGTCATTCACCTCTCTTCATCTTATCACCTAGGAGTTTCATTATCTCAGGTCATCACAAGAAGGTTGAGTACAGTATAATAAGATATTTTGAGAGAGAGAGACCACATTCATGTAACTTTTATTACAGTATATTGCTCTAATTGTTCTATTTTACTATTAGTTATTGTTAATCTCTTACCCTGCCTCGCTTAGAAGCTTTACATAGGTCATCACAAGAAGGTTGAATACAGTATAATAAGATATTTTGAGAGAGAGAGACCACATTCATGTAACTTTTATTATAGTATATTGTTCTAATTGTTTTATTTTACTATTAGTTATTGTTAATCTCTTACCCTGCCTCGCTTAGAAGCTTTACATAGCTTACACATACATAGGTGTGTATGTATAAGAAAAGACAGAGTATAGGATTCAGTATTATCAGCAGTTTTGAGCATCCCCTGGGGGGTCTTGGAATGTGTCTCCTGCAGATAAAGAGGGACCATGATACTGTGGATTTTCCCTTTGGACCAAAATAATCTTTTACTAAAAAATTATGACTCAGAGACACAATTCATTATCAGGTTAGACTGTAATAATCTTAACAAGACCACATTTTTGTTGGAAAAGATCCATCTAGAGGACATGACTAATGGCTGGCTCATGAGCTAGACTCAGGTAATTGGAGGCTTTTCATCCTCGTCCTTGGAATATGCACTTTGTCCACCATTCCCACAGTGGGAGCTGTTCCAGGGATGCAGCCTTGACAGAGTAATGTGATTTGAGACCACACGTGACTGAGCCCAGTGAAGTCCCCTGTATAAATTTTTAAGATTCTGGCAGGTGGGTGTGAAGATCTACCTATCTTGCAAGCCTTGTAAGTAGGCTTGTTTATTAAACTACCACCTACCCATTTGGAGGGTTCTGCCTCTTTCTTTGGTCTCGCCCTGTCCTCTGCATGTGGAGGTCACTTGCAGATGTCACCTAGGGAACCTCCCAAGGTTGTGAACCCACCATTTTCTGTTCCTGACAATGCACTAGAATTTGGGCCTTTCTGAATGTTGAACATGTTCTGCAAGTTTGTGTCCTCATCTAAAACTTCATGATGAATTGATAAATTCCTGCAATTGTGTGTGATTATCGCTGAGCAATACGTTTGGAAAAATATTGAAAAATGTCTTTTTTATATTGATCTGTTGCACATTAAATTCTGACGTTTTGTTTAATTTGTTTCAGAATCGGAGCAAACGCTTGGAGAAGGTCCATGTGGTTATTGGACATAAATCATGTGACTTGGATTCTCTCATTTCTGCCTTCACATATGCTTACTTTCTAGACAAGGTGAGCGGAAATAAGATTATGCTTCTTGTATTTGAATTATGATGGGACTCATAAGAACAGACATTTTCTGGAAAAGCGAGGAACCTGTTCCCTTAAATTTTCATGTTCTGGTTTAGTGTTGCAGAGAATAATGTGTTATAATCTATTAAACAACACTTATGTGTTGGTCATCTACTATACGTCAGGCATTGTCTAGTTATTTTTTATTTACTTTCTTCATGAAACATTATTTCAGTAAGATCAATGGTTTCAAATAAAAATTTTTTAAAAATGTATGATAGTTGTTTACTTTTATGAGAATTCAGGGAACTAACAAGAGTAAGGGTCAGAATTTCTTGTTTTCCTATATCATCCTTATTGTTTAGCCTTACTGTTGGGAATAGAAAAATAGGTGCGTGAACATTACATGAGAGACAGAGCATGTTGGCTGGAATTTTCAGTGACAGAGGTATCACATGTCACATCTATATTCTGTTCTTGCCTTTTAGCCCTGACTTGTGCAGCAAGGTCATTCTCAGTTTGCTATAATCTCCCTTGAGTGAGAGTCTTTGTACTCTGTGAAGTCTATAATGTCCCTACAGAGGTGGAAAGACCTTTTAACAAATTGTTTAAAATTTCAATTTCATCAAATTCATCAGCCCATGATAATGAATCACCTCAAACTCTAAAAACACACATTATGAGTGTCTTGGTGCTATTTCCAATTTCACAGAATTTTTAATTTTCCACAGTCTGATTTGTTTTATTCCAATTTTGTTTGGATCCTTGGCTCTGAGAGTGTGCATAGCTGATCTAGAGTGATTTAAATTCATATGAAACCCAGTCTTCCAGAATGAGCTGTGGGTGGCAAGAATGGCTTAGGGCAGCAGCTGACAAAAATGCCAGGTAAAATATTCTGATCTCTACATACAGACTTCATTGTCCAATTTGTCTTAAAATTTGTTGAAATTTATGAGGGAGACTAATTGGCATAAGGAGATAAAGGTGCCTATGTCAAGACATGCATTTAAATGCTTAATCCTGGGGCGCTTGGGTGGCTCAGTGGGTTAAGCCTCTGCCTTCAGCTTGGGTCATGATCTCAGGGTCCTGGGATCAAGCTCCACATTATGTTCTCTGCTCAGCGGGGAGCCTGCTTCCTCCTCTCTCTGCCTGCCTCTCTGCCTACTTGTGATCTGTCTCTGTCAAATAAATAAATAAAATCTTAAAAAAAAAATGCTTAATCCTATTAGCTGGACTCTTGGACTCCTAGGGGAAAAAAAATGTTGCCTGTCCCAAGAACATAGAGTTAACTGAACCAGACTGGTTTTTAGACGGATGGTGGCATGGACTCTTAAGGAAATTATAAATAACACCTCCACCACCTACTGCAATGTCTTGAATATAACATGAGCCCAGAGGAATGGGAAAGTAGTTGTGATAGATAAAATGGATAAAGAGATGTGTGATCTCTTCTCTTCTTCTAAGGCTCTCCACTCAGTATGGGGACAAATATGGAATTATTGAAGTGTCACTTATTGGCATTTGCCCTATTTCCAGGCATTCCTCTTAGTTCACTGGGTCCTGCCCCCGACCAGAGGTCTGCATCTCCATTTGAATTTTTCTCCAAGAACGTGGTGACTTCCTCTGAGAGTATTAACACATAGAATCAATGTAGAACTGTGCAACTTCCCATGTATAGCTCCATTTAAAAGCTTTTCACTCTGGTAGGGAAGCCCCATTCTACAGATGGGTTAAACTGAGTTTCCGAAAGGAAAATGGCTTTCTCCAAGTCACACAGCAGAGGCTGAGGCTAGAACCTAGTTCTGATCCTAACCTCAAAATAGGTGCTGCCCCACCATGGCCTCAGGCCACATGCACTTGACTCAAGTTTCAATATCAGGAGTTTGATACAACTCAATTAATTAAAGAAAGTAACTTATCATACTTCAATTCCTAATGATTATTGCACAGCTGTGATTCAGGATTAGCCTGACAGGTAAGAGAAAAGTCACTTTGCTGGAATGGCCTTGTGCTTTGTATGCTATAGAAGTGGGTGATTTCTTTATTTCACTCAACAAATATGTATTAAATGCTTACTATGTGCCAGACTGTTTTATGCACGAGGAAATAGAACTGAACCAAGAAGACAAAAATCCCTGCCTCCTTTTTATTTTTTTAAGACTTTATTTATTTATTTATTTGAGAGAGAGAGGGAGAGAAGGAGAGAGAGAGAGCGAGCATGAGCAGGGGTGAGGGGCAGAGAGAGAGGGAGAACAAGACTCCCTGCTGAGCAGGGAGCCCCAAGCAGGGTGACATCCCAGGACTCCAGATCCTGACCTGAGCTGAAGACAGACACATAACCGACTGAACTCCCAGGTGCCCCAAATCCCTGCTTTCTTAATGCTAGGAGGGAGATGGACGAAAAATGTATTAAAATTATAGAATAAGCACTATGCTTTGATAGAGCTAGTGATAATGTGAGAACAATGTCCATTTACTTCATGAAAAAATTCAGTGTTACCAAACCCCCCCCTTCTCTCAGAGACATCTGGGGTTTATCACTGTGCACTCATAGTAATTTTTAAAAGCATCTTTATTTTTTAAAAAAATTCCTATAGAAAAGTAAGTGTGTCATTGTGAACCTAAAATTCTCCGACTCCCACCCCTCACCTATTTCCCCTTCTTACCATAATTTTTTAATAAGAGATTTGTTATTAATATGATTTAAAAAATAAGAAATGGGTTGAGATCACAATCTGGTAGTTTGTGGGCCAAATCTCGCTCATAAAAGAGTTTTTGTTAACCTACCCAGTATTTCCAGTTTAGAAAAATAAATGGTAACACACATCATGATCACAGCCCCAAATCTAGATTTCCAGCTTTTCTTGAGTAATTGAAAAGTTCACCTATCCCGGACTTGCAATTTTTGTGTGTGAACTGCCAGCTAGAGCTGAATGGGAGGCATCCCATGAAGATGGGACATATCTGCCCTTGTGTGTCACCACAGTCTTCATCTGCCCTGCTGAGATCATTCCAGTTTTCTGCCCATTTCATAAAAACTTACGAATCTGTTTCCCCTGAAAAGGAGAAGTGTGTGTGTGTGTGTGTGTGTGTGTGTGTGTGTGTGTGTGTGTTTTAATTGTGAAGGGGTTGAAATAGGACATGAAAAGAATAACAAGAGGTTAAAAAATATTAGGGACCATTTACCTGTAGCTAATGCTCTGCTAACTGGGTGCTGGAGAAGCTGATTCTGCAAGTCATATGGGTGAGTGAAGCCCAAAGACGTTTGTTCCCTTTACGGTCGCCCTCAGGCTTGAAGCAAATGGAGTTGTGCTCTTTCCTCCTGCTGCTGGTGGTGAATCAGTCAACTCTCTTCTCCGCAGGTCAGTCCACCTGGGGTTCTCTGTTTGCCGGTGCTGAACATACCAAGAACCGAATTCAATTACTTCACTGAGACAAGGTTTATTTTAGAAGAGCTGAATATCTCTGAATCATTCCACATATTCCGAGACGAAATTAACCTGCATCAGCTCAATGATGAAGGGAAGTTATCTCTAACACTTGTTGGCAGCAACGTGCTGGCCAGGTAAGGGTATGGAGGGAGGTTTGATCCTTGAACCAAGGCCTTGATGGAGAAAGGATTTTTGTGACCTGAGGGAGATTGCATTAAAGGCAGAGGGCATTAGAGGGAAAAGAATATTTTTTCTTCTCTTATGGCAAAGCGTGGGTTATCCCAGTCCTTCCTTTTGACTTTTGCATTTCAAATATGACACCTTTGAGTGGAAAGTTTTTGTAGCAGTGACCAAGATTATCATTTTGAACTATTTCAGATGGTGTATTATAGCAACAAAACAGTCCTGAATATTGATGCTGTAAATATGTAATGAAAACTGAAATTAAACACGAAGTAAAACTGAAAGGTTCTTAAGAAAGATATCTCAGGGGTGAAATGAAAAATCATATGCATCATCTATGAAAGTCATCTGATCATCGGCTCATTCATTCATAGCATTTAATACTATAAGAGCAGGATGGATTTCTAAAGTTCATGTAGCTTGAATTCATTATTTTATGGACAAGAAATCGAAACCCCACTGTTGCAAATGACTTGTCCGAGGTACCACATGCAGTTACCGGAATAGTTTGGGTTAAACTTGGGTCTTCTGCCTCCTTCAGTAAGTGCCAGTTGGTGCAGGAATGTACATGTACATAAAGAGGAATGAGCCCAATTGTCTGCCTGCAAGGAGTTCCCAACCCAACACAAAGATGCTCTTTTGAGAAGCTCGGTGGTGCTACCAAATGAAGAGTTACCAGTGAAACACCTTGAGTTTGAGACAATAGCTTTCTTGCATACTTTGCCAATTTGCTAATAGTTTAGGACATTCACAGGGGGCATTGATGTGAGTACACATGAAAGAAGAACTTGTACAATTATCTAATTTTTATTTAACCCTTGATAGGAAGTGTATTCAGGTATTGTAGGAAGTGTATTCGGGTACTCATACATGGTAATGCCAATCATTTGTTATGAAGAGTTTTGGAAACAGTCTGCCTACATGGGGCTATTTTTATCCCCATGCTGTTTGAAATATAAATTCTTTTGAGTATTTATTAATCAGTTGTTGACAACTGGCTGAGAGTTACTGGGAGTTTATTTGACTGACTTCAATTATTGGTGCTCAGGGTGATTGCCTACTTGACTAAATGTATGTGTTAATTTTTTCAAACCAACTAATGCAAGTAATGCAAGAAGCCAAGGAGTGAACTATGCAACATGTGTGTCAGTCAGAATCCTTGGAAGAGTTTTGTTCCCAGCTAAACTGAAAAACTTTAGCTGATGTTGGGACTGGTGCTGGGAATTCCAGCTTTAGGACTGTTTATGAAACAGAATGCTTTCCAAAAATAAATAGAGATCTTTGTGTCTTTTGTTGCCACTCATTTGTTTCTGGTTTCTGGGAGATGGGAACACCAGCATCAGTCTTATTCCCATCTTTCTTGAGGCCTTTGATAAAGCCACCTTATCTCATGTAAAAGATGACTGTGGAAATAAGTCAGCCCGTATAGCTTTTCTCCACCACTGGGACTGCATGCGCAAGTTCTGGAACCAGATTATCAGAGTTTAAACACAAGCTAGTCCGCTTACAAGTTTTGTAACCTTGGACAAATTTCTTAGCCTCTTTGTGCTTCCATTTCCCTATTTTTAAAATGGGAGTATTACTAGAACCCATTTCATAGGGTCATTTTATAGTGTAAGATGTAGTGATATTCCATCTAGTCTGATAATAGTGTCTGGCCAGTAATGGAAGCCTAGTAAATGTTAGCTATTATTAGTTATTGCTATTATTATTATCATTTACCAATAGCAAAACAAGATAGAAGTGCTGAGGTGTGGGGGGGGGCTACCTACTGAGACTCTTGGGGAGTGAATTCACTGAAATGGAATGTGAAAGCAATAAGAATAAGGGTCTTGTCTTCCGAGTCATGTGAGCTTACTCAGATTTTAGGCTCTTGAGAGGAAGTCATTTGTGTGGGAGTAGAGATTACATACTTCCAGAAAATGTGCCATATCTCTTTGTGTTTCTCTCCTCCATTTGCTTTACAGTGAGGACAAAACCTTAGAATCAGCGGTTGTGAAAGTCATTAATCAGGTGGAGCAGAGCGATGGCGGCCTTGAGTTCCAAGAGTCTTCCTCTTCCCTTGTGGTGAAAGAGATCCTCCAGGAGGCTCCTGAGCTCATCACCGAGCAGCTGGCTCATCTCCTCAGAGGTGAGAGACGGCTCTTTCTGTTAAATACTGGAAGGTCTAATGGAGTGTTTCTCAACTTACTCATGCAGAATGAGTGTGATCCATTCTTGGGTTAACAACCCCTTTCAAGACCACGGGAAGCTTCATCAGAGAAGCAGGGAGTAAAGAGTTTGTTAAAGAGTAGCATTATACTGCATATTAAAAATGTGCATTTAGAAATAGGCATGAGAGATCTTTGCTGTTTCACTAGATGAGGGTTTAAGTGGAACTGTGGCACCTCTGTTGAGGAGCTAGAAGAGCTCTTCCGGCCGGCCAGCATCTTCCAGAGATGATTCTTGCCCCACAGCCCAGTGACTCAGGGCCAGAATCCATGTCCTCGTGTTGAAATATATGCTTGGTTTGTGAAATATTGCTAAGATGGCAAAATAAACACTTTTCATGTTGGTGATTTTGTGTTGGGTCTTTTATAGTCACCTTGTCACCTCGTTGGCTGCCATCTTGTAACATTTCCCATCCAAACTCAGCCCTGTGTTCCCAGCACATTATCATAGATTCCCATTTGACTATTTTTCATCTCTGTCCATGAAGCCCAAACCACTTCCAAAAGGGCTTTCTAACCTGGAAATTGGTAGTTGACTTTAGTGGCATGAATTACCACAAAAATTCAGTGTTGTCTCACGTAGAACAGCTTTGGTTGTTGTATAAAGCTCGCTCTTTCTTTCTTTCAATAATCCATCTTGAACATGGTACACTTGGGTTTTTCTCAGAAATATCTTGCACAAGAAAGTGAAAAACAGGGATTAACAGACTGAAAGAATTTTAAAAAAAGAAAAGAGATGACCAAGAGTATGTTGACACCACTCCTTTGAGGACACTTTCCTTCACTTCCTGTCTCTTCCACAACGTGGAGAGGAAACTATCCAAAAGTTATGTAGTTCCTGTGAATATTTTAGAACCAGTGGCCCCAGTAAACCTGTTTTAAATTTTTTCTGGCAACGGACATCTGTAAAAATGCTCTGTGGGACACTGTGCCCTCAACTAAATCAAATAAATACGGTCATTTATCTCTGTGACAGAGCAGAAGGAAAATAAAGGTAATTAGGGATCCCAGCCAAGGGGGAAGTTGTTTGACGATGCAAATGTGCAGTGCAGGCAAATGCTGAAGAGTATTTTGTTTCAATTTTTTGCACACTAAGAAGCTTGATTTATTGTTTAAAAAATACATGTATTGTTTAATAGGAAGAAGGTCCACAAATCGCTTGTCATCATGCTTTTCTGTAAATAGTTCAATGAGATCAAACTGTGATACGTTGGTAAGAGGTCTGATTTTGCTGTCAATGACACAATAATGATGATATTCAGATTTGGGGGATTCGTAGGGATGCAGGCCCTTTTATGAGTGATGTTGGTTTTAGTTAGCAAAGCTACCAGGAGTCAGAGGTAGGGAAAAGGGCCTTGGTTTTTCTTATCATTGGAGCTTTTTCTTAAGGTTGGGCTTGAAATGGGATCCTATGGGAAGCTGGCAGAGTAGGGAGGTCACTCTGTTGCTGCCTGGACATTGGGATGTAAGAAGATAAAGTGCCTTTCTGTGTAAAGACTGCAGACAGAGAGACTGTCATGAGAGAGTCCAGAGTCACTAAGCCTGGAAAGTGGCTTGCTACAGGTGTCCCAAGAGGTTTGATATTAAAGAGGAAACTCAGCTGTTCAGAGCAAGAAGTAAAAGTTCCTTAATCGGGACACCTGGGTGGCTCAGTTGGTTAAGCGTCTGCCTTTGGCTCAGGTCATGATCTCAGGGTCCTGGGATCGAACCCCGCTTTGGGTTCCCTGCTCAGGAAGGAGCCTGCTTCTCTCCCTCTGCCTCTGCCCCTTCCCCATCGTGCGTGCAAGCTCTCTCTCTCTCTCTCTCTCAGATAAATAAAATCTGAAAAAATTATTCTAAGAAAGAAAGAAAGTTCGTAAATCTTTAGTAAGTATCAGAAAAGAATCAAGTTAAATTTTGCAATATTCATTAAACTCAACGTTAGATTTCATAGTTTTCCTAATCATGTATTATCACTGAAACACATGGGAGTTTTTGATGTGCCTCTAAATAATTTTAACATTCTTTATTTTTGTAGCATGGATAGTTCTCTGTCCAAAGAGTTTTCTCTAGAAACAGCTAGTTATTTTATATTTTGGAGTGCTCAACATAATCATTAATTCGACACACATGTCTAGAGTGTGTGTATGCATTTTTCTAGGTCTTGAAGGAAAGTAAAATTTCTATGCACACCTTTGCCACAAAGAATTTTAAAAAAATGTCTGTTTGCAGATGTTGTGAGACTAAATATTGATGGCTGAGGCTTAGAAGAAGGGTCTTTGAAAACATCCTAATTAGATGTCTTTGGGGGATATATTATTATGAACTTTGTGCTCAAAAAACCTGAATTTACTGTGAACCAAGTACTCAATGTGATTACTCTTGGCCTTTCATTCCCACGGTCATATCCTAGAACACAACATGCTGAGGCACAGTGGGGGGCTATAGACGGATTTCCAATGGGCCATCAATCCCCTCAGTCACTGGAGAGGACCCTCAGGAGATGCCTCTTAGCCCATTAGGCCGGGGAACAAAGGGTTAATTTTCAGAGTGTTCCTTAATGCTTCAGAGTTTGGACCTGCTTTTCCTTAGTCTTGCTTGATTAGCTGCTTCTCCTCTGTTCAACGTCTAAGTATTGCAGCACTGTCGAACTTCATCCTGGGACATCTTTTTTCTATACAATATTCTTTTTTTTTAAGCTTTTTTATTTAAATTCCAGTTAGTTCCCATAGAGTGTGATATTAGTTTTGGGGTAGAAAAGAGTGATTGCACACTTCCATGCATCACCCGATGGCTCCTCCCGACAGGTATACTGCTTAGTCCCCAGCCCCTCCCTTCTAGTAACCATCAGTTCTGTGTAGTTGAGTCTGTCCCTTGTCTGTACCCTGCGCTTAAGTGACCACATCTCATTCTGAGATTTTAGACCTCTCCGTAGCATAGTCCAGGTCCATCGGCAATGCCCATGCGACCTCTTCACATGCGTGTCCAACTGACACCCACCTCCCTGGGGCTGGAATGGAACACTGTGGTTCCTTCTACCTCCAGCCCTGCTTTATGTCAGCTTCCCCAGGTCAGCACTGCCAACCGCCACCCTTGACGCCAGCCACCACCTGAGCAGGTGATTCTATTTCCTTCCCTCCCTCATTGATCCGTGAGCCCGTCCTGCTGACTCTCCATCTACAGCCTGACCTGAATCCGTCCGCTCTCCGTGATACCAGCAGCAATGCCACTGAAGCTGCCACTCTATCTCTCCCACAAAGGCAACGGCCACCGGAGTGTTGCCTCTTCCCTCCGTAAAAGCTGTTGTTCATGAAGTCGTCAGAAATGGTCTTTTGAAAGTGTAAACCAGTTGTGTTCATCTCCTGCTTAAAATCCATCACACCAAAATCCAAGCACCATCCCCAAGCCCCCAATCTACGTATGGCCTCTCCCTGCCTGCCCTGAGGCCAAGGATCTGCCTCCCCCCACCTCCCGCCCTGCCCCCATCCTGTCCTTTCCCTTGGAGAATTCCAGGGACAGGGGCCCTTCAGTCTTTCAAATATACCAAACTCTTTCCACTCCTGAGGACCTGCATGAGCTGTCCCTTCCTTCTAGAATGCTCTATCTACTTCTCTATCACGACTTTCTTTCTCCCTTTTACTCTTCACTCCAGAATGCAAACTTCATGAGAAAACAGACCTTCTGTGTTTTGTTCACGGCTCCGCTGATGTGTCTCTGGCTCCCAGAACACTGCTTGCCACATAGACCCTCAGTAAAAACAGTCATAAGAGAGATTATGCACGACTGTGTATATACTTCCTATTTTGATGACTATTGATTTAGTTAGCTCTGTGAAATGATAATATCCATTTCATTCCTGCCTATTCCTGCAACCTTCTTAATGTGCAGAATTTAGACATTGTCTTTTTCAATAATCAGCCCTCTTCTTATGTTTATTTATTTATTTTTTTTTTAGCTTTTAGAAATCCTAGTGGAGGGGTGCCTGGGTGACTCAGTGCGCTAAAGCCTCTGCCTTCGGCTCAGGTCATAGTCTCAGGGTCCTGGGATTGAGCGTCACATCAGGCTCTCTGCTCAGTAGGGAACCTGCTTCCTCCTCTCTCTCTGCCTGCCTACTTGTGATCTCTGTCTGTCAAATAAGTACATAAATTTTTTTTTAAAGGGGGGGTGCCTGGGTGGCTCAGTGGGTTAAGCCTCTGCCTTTGGCTCAGGTCATGATCTCGAGGTCCCTGGGATTGAGCCCTGCATCGGGCTCTCTGCTCAGCAGGAAGTCTGCTTCCCTCTCTCTGCCTCCTTGTGATCTCTCTCTCTCTCTGTCAAATAAATAAATAAATAAATAAAAATTAAAAAAAGAAATCCTAGTAGAACTTGTTCTGTTATGCAAGTCTTTGTTTTTATTTTCATCTTGGTTGTCTCTCCCTCTCTCTCTCTCTCTCTGTATATATAGATGTATATAATTGTATATATAATTTTTAAAAAGATTTTATCTATTTGAGAGAGAGAGAAAGAGCTTGAATGAGAGAGAACATGAACAGGGGGAAGAGGAGTAGGAGAGAGAAAAACAAACTCCCCACTGAACAGGGAGATCAAGGCAGGGCTCGATCCCAGAACCTTGATATCATGACCTGAGTTGAAGGCAGATGCTTAAATGACTGAGTCACCCAGGTACCCCAGTATATTCCTTTCAAGAAGTATAATACACATATAGAAAAGAAGACAAAGCAGAAATATAAAGTTCAGTGAATTATCACAGAAGGAATATCTTTTTAACAATTACCCAGGTAAAGAAACAGAACAAGAAGACCTCTTTGTGCCCCGTCTCATCACTACCCAGTTTCTCCTTAACTGAAGCTAACCAGTCCGATTTTTATGGCACACACTTCTTTCTTTCCTTTATAGTTTTACTACCCCCAAATGTACTCTATAACTCCACGGATTGGTTTTGCGTGTTTTGCATATTATATAAGTGGAATCATTTAGTTATACTCTCCTTGTTATTAGAAGTCTGCACTTATGTTAAATATAGTATTGGGAGACTTGGGTGGCTCAGTTGGTTGAGTGTCTCACTCTTCATTTCTGGGGTTATGATCCTGAGATCGTAAGCTCAAACCTTGTGATGGGCTCTGTGCTTGGTGTGGAGTCTGCTTGAGATTCTTTCTCCCTCTGTCTCTCTTTCTCTGCCCCTCCCCTCCATGCACACATGCTCCCTCTCTAAACAAATAAATAAAATCTTTAAATAAATAAATAAATGTAGTATCTATTTGCATAAGCCCATCATCTATCATGTATCTGCTTTTTATTCGTGTCCTTCCTTCTCACGTAGAGTATTTGAAGTGGTTTACAAAAATGTATGCGGATATAGTAGAACAGGAAAAAAAAAGTCAATCAGGAAAAACAAAAATGTGTCAAGAAAGAAATAAGATCAAGATAGAATAAAAATATCAATGGAGTAAAAATCGTATTCAATCCAAAACATGGTATATGTGCCTCCTAGAGCCACTGAAAAAATAGAAAGCAAATTAATTGTGATATTTATACCGTTACTAAAACAAATACATAGACCAGTTTCTTATTGAAAAAAAAAAATAAGTCTAAAGTATTTTTCCCTTGCATCCGTCTTCTGGAAAATAGCCCTGACCATGTCATAGACTACCTCCAACCTACGCACTAACAGTTGATACAGGACTGAGCTGTATGTCAGAACTTCCCACTCCCTAGTCAGTCAGTGCGGGTGTGTTGTTTTAATCAATGTCGTGGTTAGTCTAGTAATCTGATTTTCTGCTCTAAATCTCATTTCTCTATGCGTTCCTATTTTTCTCTCAATACAGGAAATAAATCCTCACATTCAATCCTAGGAGAATCTTTTGTAGTCTTATCCTGAAAACTGTAAATATCTATCCCAGTGGTTGCCTTCAAATACTGAGGCATTCAAATACTGAGGTGGAACCTGGGTGTTACGGACGTTGTTAAAAGATCATTTATATACCGATTAGAAGTAGGCATTCTGTCGCCAGGGTAGAAATAACCTGCTGTGTTCCTCTAATAATCTCCCTTGTCCCTGTATCCTCTGGGCCACGGCACAACATCTACAGGTAAATGTCAACAGGTGACTCACTCATGGCCAGTGCGTGTTCAGACTGTGCAGGGGATTTAATGAAGTCCACATAATTTGCATTTCCTTCAGTTAATACATCTTACAAAAGCTAGGTCTCGCTGTGGTCTTTCAATAAGACATACGTCAAACGTAGAAATTTCAAGATTCAGATCATTAGCATCACGTTCATCTGGAAAGACACAGACTTAATTCCATCGATGACTTTCTAATTATTCGTCTAAGAAGAGAATGTGTTCGTTCAGATGGGACGATAAACGATCCTGATTTTTGGAAATGTCTTTTTATTTCCTGCCCCTCCCCCATGTCTATTTTCTGAGGTCGTGATTCTCTTTTTCTTTATTTTCTTTCTTCTCTTCTGCCTTTCCTTTTTGTCCCTTCTTGCTCTTCTTTGTTTTCTTTTCTTCCCCTTCCCACTCTCTGCTCTGCGATCCTTTTGTTAGCATTTTCAGACAAGCTGCAAACTGCATGTATTTAAAAGTCGCTGTAGACCATTAGAGTCGCCTAAAGTTGGTGTCTGGCTTTGCCCTGAGTTTTTGCCAAAAGCACACGATTATGAACCCGCCAGAATCCTCAACCTGTGTTCTTTAATTTCCCCCGAGGCGTGCACTAGAGGACTATTGCCAAATTTAAGGTCCATGAAATTGCTGAATCATCACATTAGGGATTTGTGTTTGTGTGTACATGCCTGTGTGTGTGTGTGTGTGTGTGTGTGTGTGTGTGTGTGTGTGTGTGTCTGGGAACCAGCTGGCAACGAAGAGATTGCAGCCACTGATTACCAGTCGGGTTTCCATTAAGACCACACTCCCCCCCTACCCACCATCGAAAGACCTGTCACGTTTATTTGTATAAAGCCTTTACAGAGCCACAAAATGAAGAGTGAAACAAGTAACAGCAATTGTCCATCATGTGGAAAACCTCTGCCCTAGGTTTTTAAGAAACACATTCTCTACTTTCTATTGGCAGTTCCATTTGAACTTTAATAAAGAATACTTGCTTGCTATTTTAGTAGCCCGGATTAACAGCTTCAGAAAAGATCCTTTTAAGGAGGTCAAATGGGAAAGGAACGGTGCCAGATTTTTTTTTTTTTCCCTCTCCTGCCCAAAGAGGGAATCATCCTCTCCCAGTGAATCATCTGTCTCCTGAAATGGTTACAAAGCCCAAAGGGAATTTCATCCATCCTGTTTTGCTGAGGAAGAGGGAAGATCTGTGCTGGGGGTAGAGGAAAGAGATTACTTATTATTTACTTATTTAATTTGGGGGTAGCTATAAAACCAGAACAATTTCTCAAACTCAGAGCTCTTATACCATGCCAAGATAAGCCTTATTCTTAAATTCAGACATTTTAAATTTATGAGAGTATTAAGCACTTGAGTAATATGCCTCCTTTTTATCCCTTTTCAGGCAAAAATGTGAGCTGTTGTAATTTCGATCGTTTTTTTTCTCCTTCCTTCTCCGCCCATTATTCTTTCTTTAATTTATTTATTTTTGTTTCACTATGAAAAAAAAAATCAATCCCAAGTGAAACAAGGAAAGAGGTTTAAATCCCTTCTTTTCTGCTAAGAATTTATCATGCAGAGTATGCCTTTATGTGGTGAATGTTTTCCCCAAACAACTTCTGACTTCATTAGATCATGTTTAATATTAATGTACTGCAATTGCTTTTGGCAAGAGGTCCTTCACTTTGCCATTCTTTTGAACAAAGAACATTGTGGTTGATGTTTTCTAATGGAATGAAATGTTTGTTACAGTAGTATTATAATTGCTTTCTTTGTTGCTTCTTGCTAATCCCCCCTGGCCCATGAATAGCTAGGACACTGTTGGGTCCATGTGTATGGATTTAAATATTTTTGTAGTTCTGCAGAATTTGCTGGAAGTGAAATCAACTCTGACTCCGAAAATGGGTTTGATTTTGCCAAGAGGTGCTTTTGGCTGCTGTATATCCTGATATATAGCTAATGGATCTTTAATGTGAAGTAAAAAAATTTGCTTCAGATGAATCCATTGAATAAAGTTGGGCCATACCCCATTCTTTTGCAGTAAAAACAACTGGGAGTGTGGTGAGCCTCTTTCTGAGTTATTTTTTCCCACTTATATCAGTACATCAGCTTCTTTCGAATTGTCAAGTCACAATCATAAATCAGTGTCGGAAGTCTCTTTCACGGAATTATTCTGTAAGACTCTGTTTAGTGCAGTGTATGTTAGATTAATTCCTGAATAATGCTTTTCCATTTTGTATATTTTAAAATTAAGATCCCCCAATCCAGGAAATTGGATTCTTGGTTTGACTGTAAGCCAGGCACATTTTAGTGAAATGTATTTCTAAAGATCTTATATTTTGATGCTATTACAGGTTTTTAAAAATTTATTAAATTCAATTCTCTAATTGTAATTGTTTATGGAAATTCAGATTTTGTATTATTAAACTTCTATCACGTGCCCTTGCTAAATTTACTTACTATGTTAAGCTCATTTATAGGTTCTTTTTTTTTTTTTTTTAAGATTTTATTTATTTGTCAGAGAGAGAGAGAGAGAGAGCGAGCACAGGCAGACAGAATGGCAGGCAGAGGCAGAGGGAGAAGCAGGCTCCCTGCTGAGCAAGGAGCCTGATGTGGGACTCGATCCCAGGACGCTGGGATCATGACCTGAGCCGAAGGCAGCTGCCCAACCAACTGAGCCACCCAGGCGTCCCAATATAGGTTCTTTTTTTAAAAGAAGATTTTATTTATCTGAGAGCAAGAGAGAGAAAGAGAAAGCACAGAGGGAGAGGGAAAAGCAGGCTCCCCACCGAGTAGAGAGACCGGCGTAGGGCTTGATCCCAGGACCCTGAGATCATGACCCAAGCTGAAGGCAGAGGCTTAATGGACTGAGATACCCAGCACCTCTCATTTATAGGTTCTTCTGAGTTTTTATATATACAAACATATTGTCTACGAGAAAAGACGGTTTTTATATCTTCTTTTCCTTTCCTTATATCTTTTACTTCTTCTGCTTGCCTTGTTGCTCTGGCCGGGACAGTGCAGTGTGGAATAGAAGTAGTAATAACAGGCATCTCTGTGTCAGTCCTGATTGGAGATGGAAGGCTTTCAGTATTTCACAGTTCAATACCAGGTTTGCTTTTTTTATTTGGTTTTCATAAATGCCCTTCATCAAATTAAGGAAGTTTTGTTCTATTTCCACTTGGCTGAGATTTCAATCTTGGATTTTATGAAGTAGTTTCATTACTTGGCATCTCCAGAGGTGATCATATGATTTGTTTCCTCTATTAATATGGTGAATTATATTGATTGACTTTTGAATGTTAATCTGTATTTTAATTCCTAGGAAATCCCTACTTGGTGACTATATAATAACATATCATAGATTGCTAACTTGATTGGGGACTAGTTTTAAAAGGGATTTTTGCCATGTTTATGAAAGAGAGTTGACTTTAATTCTTTTTTCTTGCAATGTTCCTATTGGGTATTGGTATCAAGATTATGCTAGGTTCAGAAAATAAGTTGGGATGTGTTCTCTCTATTCTTGGGAAGAATTTGTGTGAAAATTAGTATGTCTCTTAAAAGCTTGAAACTATGGCTATTAAACTTAATGGATTCATTTTTTTTAAAGATTTTTTTATTTATATATTTGACAGAGATCACAAGTGGGCAGAGAGGCAGGCAGAGAGAGAGGAGGAAGCAGGCTCCCCGCTGAGCAGAGAGTCCGATGAGGGGCTCGATCCCAGGACACTGGGATCACGACCTGAGCCAAAGGCAGAGGCTTTAACCCACTGAGCCACCCAGGCACCCCTGGATTCATTTTTTAAATTCTTTTTTTTGTGAAGTAAATTCAACCCCCAACATCGGCCTCGAACTTACAACCCTAAGATCAAGAGTCATACGCTCTCCTGACTGAGCCAGCCTGGTGTCCCTAATGGATTCATTTTTAGGCAGATACAAAACCATCCAGATTTTAAATTTCTTTCCTGCCAGTTTTGGCAAGTTGAGTTTTTCTTAGAAGTATTATTATTTTCAAAAGAATTTCATATTCTATTACAGTTTGTTCTTATCTCTTAGTATCACTAGAATCTGTAGTATGTCACCATTTCATTCCTCATTTTGGTAAATTATGTCTTCTCTGACTCTTTTTTTTTTAAGTAGTTTTCAAAAGATAATTTGAATGTGATATTTTCATTATCATTCAATTAAAACATATTCTGATTATGAGGTGATTTCTTCTTTTATCGTGAGTTAGAAGTACTTTGTTTAATTTTTAAATATTTGGGAATTTTCTGGTTTTGTTCTATTACTGAGTTCCAGACTATGATCATGGTGGCCATAGAATATAACTCTGTGACTGCAATCTTTTGAAATTTGTTAAAACTTGATTCTCCCCCAAAGCTGCCACCTCTAACACCCCTGCTGCCTCTGTGTGTGTGTGAACGGAAGTGGAGCTGAGGGCACAAGGAGAACCCGATGCCCCTCCCCCCACCTGTATTTAATATATAAATACAGAGATGTGTTAAAAAAAAAAAAAGACTTGATTTATGCTTCCCAGTTAGCCATTTGGGTTTAATGTCTTATTTGTGCTAGACAAGAAAGTGTAGTTCTGCCATTGTTGATGACAGTGTTCAATATACGCCAGTTAGGTCAAGTTTCTGACTCATGTTGCTCAAATATTCTATATCTTTTTTTAAAGATTTATTTATTTATTTTGGAGAGAGAGTTGGGGGGTGCAGGGCAGAGAGAGAGAAACTCAAGCCAGCTCTGCACTGAACATGGAGCCATGGCGGGATCGATGGGACCTAAGCCAAAACCTAGTTGACAGAGACAGAGATCACAGTAGACAGAGAGGCAGGCAGAGAGGGGGAACAGGCTCCCCGCTGAGCAGAGAGCCCGACGCAGGGCTCGATCTCATGACCCTGAGATCATGCCCTGGGCCGAAGGCAGCGGCTTAACCCACTGCGCCCCGCCAAAACCTAGGTGGATGCTTAACTGACTGCGCCAGCAAGCACCACCAAAATATTCTACCTCTTTCCAGATTTTCCTCCTACTGGTTCTTGGAATTGCTGAGAAGGGGGTCCTACATTTCCCACAGTGACTGGGCCTTTATCTCTTTCTTTATCCAGTTTTCTCCGTGTTTGCTTTGCCGATGAAGTGGTGGTGTTTAGCACATGTAAATTTGGGATTGACTATCTTCCTGAGGGTTGACCCTTTAATAGTTAAAAAAAATTGTCTTAATGTCAAGTAATTCTTTTGCCTTATAGTCTACTTCATCTGATATTAGTATCTTAGACTAATGTTATGCCTATTTCTACCTTTCACTTTCAACATTTCACCCTTGTTTCTAAGGTGTGTCCTTGCAAACAGTATATTGCTATTATATTCTATATATTTAAAAGCTATTGTGCTTTTAAAATTCACTTTGATAATTTTTCTCTTTTAATTTAAGTACTTTGTCTTTTTTACATTGGCAAAAAGATATAACATTAAATTTACCATCTTAACCATTTTTAAGTGTACAGTTTCATAATGTTAGGTATCTTCGTATAGTTGTGTGTTCAATCTCTAGAAGTTTTTCGTTGTGCAATACTGAGACTATACCCCCTGAGCACTGATTGTCTCCACATTGGATGTAATCGCTCTTATATTTGGGTTTCAATTTGTCGTTTTGCTGGTTTTCAATTTGTCTCACATTTTCTTTATTTCCTCATTTCTTTATTAGTATTACGCAAAAGTATTTTTGCTACTACATTTCCCCCCATTAGCTTGTGAGCTCTGAATTATTTTTAAAAATTGTTTTATAGGTACAATACAGATTTAACATACAATGAAAATCTCATGTAAGTTGATATTTTAATCACTTCCATGACAATCCAAGAAACTTGAGACACTTAGGCTCTACCTCGTCCCTTCTGCAATTTGTTAACATTGGAATGTATTTTAATCACACTCCATAAGAAATGTAAGATATTGCCATTGTTGGGGCGCTTGTGTGGCTTAGTTGGTTAAGACTCCAACCAGGTCATAATCTTAGGGTCGTGAGATCAAGGCCCACATCAGGCTCTGTGCTCAGTGCACAGAGTCTGCTTGAGATTCTCTCTCCCTCTGCCCCTCCCCCTTAAGATAAATAAATAAATCTTTTTTTAAAAAGGTATTGTGATTGTTTTATACAGTGAATATTGATTTATTCTTTTCCACATATTCACATTTTCCAACGTTTTTCTTTCCTTTCGGCATTTCTTTCCTTCCATCTATAGTAGTTTTCTTCTGCTTTTATTATTGCTTTTAGTGTGGGTTTTCTCTTGACAAAGTTTTAGTTTATTTCTGTGGAAATGTCTTCATTTTGCCTTCATTTTTTATGTGTTCACTCAGAATAGAATTTTAAATCAGCATGCACTTTATATCCACACTTTGAAGATAATTACATTGTTCCTTTGACAGTCATGTTCCTTTTTCTCTGACCGATTTAAAATTTTCATTTGCTGTAATTTTTAGCAGTTTTAGCATCATGTGTCTAGAGGTTTTTTTTTTTTTTTTTTTTTTTTTTTTTTTTTTTTTTTGCATTTATCAGATTTGGGTTCCTAGTTTAACCTGAATGGTAGAGTGATAACTTTCATTAATTTTGAAAGGTGATTGGCCATTGCCTTTTCAAATATAATTTCAGTCCCATTTTCTTTCATTTCCAAGGGAAACTCCCATTGTATGTATGTTAGACCTTTTCTCCATGTTTCCAGGGTCCCTTATACTCATCTCTATATTTTTCCTTCCCCTTTTCTCTTCATACTTCAGTATGGATAGTTCAGTCTGGATATTTTCTACTGACATAGTTTCCAATTTATTGATCCTCTCCTCATCTGATCTGTTGTTAAACATGTTTTATTTTTATTTATTTTTTAAGATTTTATTTATTTATTTGACAGAGAAGGAATGCAAGCAGGGGGAGTGGGAGAGGTAGAAGCAGGCTTCTGGCTAAGTGAGGAGCCTGATGTGGGGCTTGATCCCAGGACCCTGGGATCATGACCTGAGCCAAAGGCAGACATTTAATGACTGAGCCACCCAGGCGCACCATTAAGCACATTTTAAGTGTGTAAATGAGTCTTACATTCAATTATTAAATTTACGGTTTAAAAATTTCTTTTGAATATTTTATTTATAGATCCTAACTCTCTACCATAATTCTCCAGCTACTTTTTTTTGTCCCCTCTACTTCCATTTCCATTCTTTTTCTCATAAATTCCCCCACCCCCCGGAGTTTTCAGTCAGTTGATCATATTTTTTTAATGTCTGGTAACTTTTTATCGATTGATGAATAACATACATGAAAAGCGTAGGGATGATGAGTCCGTGGTTGATGAGATTCTTTTGCTCTAGAGAGGTTTTACTTTTGCACCTCAAGGCAGTTAGAAGAGGATCAGATAAACTTAATCTAGTTTGTGTTTGAGATGATTTGAATCAGGATTTCAGTCATCTGAAGACTAATCTATGTTTGCTTCATCCTACTGCTATGGCAGAGGTCAGCAAACTTTATCTGTATATGACCAGATAGTAAATATTTTACTATTGCAGTCCTATTTACTTTGATTTACTATTTTACTATTTCCTTTGCAGGCCTATAGGTCTCTGTTGCAACTACTCACCCTATCATGATAACACAAAAATCTCCGTAAACAGTATTAATAAGTGTGGTTGTATTCCAATAAAACTTTATTGGGGCACCTGGGTGGCTCAGTGGGTTAAAGCCTCTGCCTTTGGCTCAGCTCATGATCCCAGGGTCATGGGATTGAACCCCACATCGGGCTCTCTGCTCAGGGGGCAGCCTGCTTCCCCCTCTCTCTCTGCCTGCCTCTCTGCCTACTTGTGATCTCTGTCTGACTTGTGATCTCTGTCTGTGAATAAATAAATAAAATCGTAAAAAAAAAAACAAACCTTTATTTATAACATCTAGCAGTAGGCCAGATTTACCTGCAGACCATTGTTCTCCAACCTTTGTCCCGAGATACAACTCTCCAGGGGCCTCCTCTCAAAACCTGGTTTGTTTAACCAAGACTCTTTTTCTGTAGAGATCCCTAAACTTCAATTTTTGTCTCACTATTCCTGTGAAATGATTATTAGATCTGTGAACCTTCTTATCTCATTGGCTACAACTCAGGCATTAGCAAATACCTAGAGAGGAAAAACCACACTGAATGTGGGCTTTACCTTTTTGCACTTACCTGCTCTCCAGGAGCTTAACTTTTAAGATAGTCGCCTGGATAACTGTCTGACACCATCACAGATTTTTTTTTTAAGATTTTATTTATTTATTTGACAGAGACAGAGAGATCACAAGTAGGCAGAGAGGCGGGTGGTGGGGGGCAGGGGGAAAAGCAGGCTCCCCGCTGATCAGGGAGCCTGATGCAGGGCTCAATCCCGGGACCCTGAGATCATGACCTGAGCTGAAGGCAGAGGCTTGACTCACTGAGCTACCCAGGCACCCCAGATTGTTGTGGTTTTTTATTTTTTATTTTTTATTTTTTTTTCATTTTTATTTTATTATTATTTTTTAAAGATTTTATTTGCTTATTTGACAGACAAAGATCACAAGTAGGCAGAAAAGCAGGCAGGACAGAGGGGGAAGCAGGCTCTCCACTTAAGCAGGGAACCCGATGTGGGACTCAATCACAGGACCCTGGGATCACGACCTGAGCTGAAGGCAGAGGCTTTAACCCACTGAGCCACCCAGGCGCCCCTTGCTTTTTTTTTTTTTTTTTTTAATCTAGTTTTTCTCCTTGTTCTTGATATGTAGTTTTTCAGAGCCAGAAGCAGATGAGGGTCTTTTTTGAAATTCGGATTCACCATTACCTTAATAAAGACCGAAAAAAAACATCTTTATGTTTTGGATTCTATGTCAGTAATTGTCAGACTGAAGGGTGTACTCAGAATCCAGTTGGCTACTCTCTGCCTTTAAATGATAATTTGTCTCTAATCTGTTTACTTCTCATGCTGACTGCTCTGTCCTTGATTCTCATCTAAAACCACTTTCTAGGGTGCCTGGCTGGCTCAGTCAGTTAAGCATCTGCCTTTGGCTCAAGTCATGATCCGAGGAGGAATGAGTCCCATTTTGGGATCCCTGTTCAGCAGGGAGTCTGCTTCTCCCTCTGGCTGGCTTTCCCTTTTTTTCTCTTTTTCTCTCTTTTTCTTTCCCCTCTTTTTCTCTCGCCACCCCCCCCATCAAATAAATTAGGCCTTTAAAAAAATAAAACGGCTTTCGAATTCTCCTGATATGCTCTAATTCATTCTCTGCATGGTAGGTGGAGAGATACTTATAAAACATAAATGTGAGCATGTTCTCTCTCACTACTTAAAGCTCTTTATTTATTTATTTTTTTTTAAAGTAAATTCTAGGCCCAACACGGGGCTCAGACGCATGACTCCGAGATCAAGAGTCACACGCTCCACTGACTGAGCCAGCCAGGCACTGCTCACAGATTCAAACTCATTAATGCCTCTCCATTTCCTTTAGAATGTAAAAGACAAACTAAGATGGCCTGTGAAGGCCCTTCATGAACTTGCCCCTGTCTACTGTCCAATCAAATTTTCCAACATTTTTTTCTAAAGCCATACTGTCTGGTTCTAATCAATTGCTTTTCATTCCTTGAGGCAGTCAGAGCCTCTCCTGCCTCAGTGCCTTTGCACATGGTCTACCCGACCCGGGATCTTCATACTCTTCATCTTAAGACACCTTTCAAGTCTCAGTAAGGTGAACTCTCTTTACAAAACTGTTTTGACTCCTAAATTCTGGCCTAGATCTAGAGTGCTATGTATTTTCCCAGTGCTATTTCTCCCCCCACCCCCCCAATAATGAAATGGTCTGTTTTGTTTGTAGCCCCTAAACTACTCTGAGCTTCCTGGGACATAACTTACTGTATTTCAGTATTGAATCATTAGCCTCCAGCACAGCTCCTGGCCCGTAGTAGGTGCTTACTTGCTCTTTGTTGGATGAATGCATGTATGAATGCTTTAAATATATTAGACATTATTTGCTTTTTATTTTGATATTTACATTCATTGATTCCCAGTATAACTTTATAAACTGGGAAAGCAGTATTAGTTAGTTCCATTTTAAAATGGGGAAGTGATAACGGACAGACCAGATGACTTGCGTGGGGTCTTTCACGATGTTTAATGGTGAGTGAAGGTCTAATCCTAGATTCTGTAGGTTTTGGGATAGATGCTGAGATCGTGAGCCATTGTTTTCCCTCACTCACTACACCATTTCTCCTTTTCCATTCTCACCTCTTTCTCTCCCTTCCTTCCTTCCTTCCCTCCTTCCTTTTCTCTCCCCCATGATTATCATTAAGGCCACAACAAAAGCCAGAGAAAGGGTGACACCTTGATTAATCGATACGTTTGGGGACTCTTAGAGAATTTAATCATTCGTCATTAACCAGAACATTTCTTTCCCCGATGGCTCCGTGTTGTCCTGGGATCAGAAAGCAGGGGAAGGGGCCGTGACAGGTGCTAACTCCTCCTTTTCAAGGTGAGATTGTGCAGAGAAACTCCAGGAGTTTGCCAGAGGTTAGTTGTTCATATTGGCAAATTCCTTTGTAATCGGAGTTTGTAATGGAGACCTAGCTTGTGAATTTTTTTTTTTTAAGAATTTATTTATTTATTTGACAGAGAGACCACAAGTAGGCAGAGAGGCAGGCAGAGAGAGAGAGGAGGAAGCAGGCTCCCCGCTGAGCAGAGAGCCAGATGCGGGACTTGATCCCAGGACCCTGGGATCACGACCCGAGCCGAAGGCAGTGGCCTAACCCACTGAGCCACCCAGGTGCCCCTGTGAATTCTTATAAATAGATAGCGGTGACTTCAGAGCTGTGAGGGATGGCTGGAAGACAGAGAGTGGCCTCCAGGTGGTGACCTGGACAGATTGCTTTGCTGCGGACAGTGGGACTTGGCAATCATTTGCTTATTAAAGGGAAGAAGTTCACACGTGAAATCAATAATGCGATAAGTGGAAACCGTCTTCACTGTGGTCCCTTAAAGGGAATAGTAAAGGGAACTATTAAATAATTTAGATATTTTAAAACAGTTTGCCATTGAATTCCATTCTGAAATCATAAAGCAATGAATACCATTTTTGTATGTTTGTGTGGGAAAAGCTATGCATTTTGTTCCTTTCTCCATAAACTCCACCGCAGAGTGCCCTATAGTCAAGTTGTGGAGGTGAGTACCTGATGAACAAAGAGGGAAGGCAGACAGTATCTGAAGAGTTTGCTAAAAACTGTCTCTTGAATGCTACTCTGTGGAGGCCCCTGGTCCGGGCAAGAAACTGGAAGGGGAAGTATAGATCGAGAGGCCAGAAAAACGTTGATTTTCCTGACATGGCTGGAAAGTTTAAGGCCATTTTCATTCATGCCTTTCAGGTAGCATCCTTTTCAAGTGGATGACCATGGAATCTGAGAAGATCTCAGAGAAGCAAGAAGAAATTCTCTCTATCCTGGAAGAGAAATTTCCTAGCTTGCCTCCGAGAGAGGACATTATCAACATCCTGCAGGAGACCCAATTCAGCGCTCAGGGTGAGTGGCTGTCCCCCAGCTCTGTCGCAGCTCCTGAGCAGGGATGGTTTATGGGAAGGCATGCGGTCAGGGCCCGGAAAGTGAATTTGAGTGGGCCTTCCTTTTCTTCCCTATTGTTTGTGCGTGGGGAAGAGTTCCAGGCACGTAATGTCAGCTCACCGGGAAGGAGACAAGCTGACGCACGGCAAGCTCTCCTGTGAGGCCTTTGTGTCTGGATGTGTGGCTCATTCACGCGTCTAACGTGCACCCCAGATGCCTCATTACATGAAATCCTGTGCTGAGCAGGTTCTATTCTGAGAATGTGGCAGAAGCAATGTCAAGCACAATGGGATTTCATAAATCAATTAATTTTAGGGAAAAAAAAAAAACAGAGAGAGAGAAGACAGCTAAGCAGATAAAATTGTTCTCTCAATCTCAGCTTTACCAAGACAGACTTGACTCAATTATTCTATAATAATCATAAATAGATATTCACAGAGTGCCTGAGGCGTACAAAGTTTTGCTGGTGTAACTTGGCATGGATCATCTTACGGAGTCTTCGTGACAACCCTGAGAATCAGGTGCTATTGATATCCCCAGTTTCCAGATGTGAACACTGAGGCACAGAGAGAAGCAGCTTTGCTTTCTTGTCGTCACGTACACGGTTGGCAAATGGCCAGGCCAGGACTGAAACCCAGACGTGGACCTGGCTTTCTCCTTGAGTTTGGAATCCCCTGGGGGCAGAGCCTGAGGGAAGGCGGTTTATTTGGCAGGTGATCCCCGGGGCGCACTGACAGGAGCTGGCGTGGTTGGTCAAGCGGGTTAGCTTGGTGGGAATTCATGCCTTCACTCCGCTAGGGAACCTGAGGAAAGAGTGTGAAATGGCGCCTCGGTGTTTTCCCACCTGAAGGGCGCAGTACTGTGAAGGAGCTTGTCCAGGCGAACTCCAAGGGCTGGTTGGTGAATTTTCAGGAGTTTCATGAGTTGGGCAGTATTGAGTTGGCAACGTGAAATCTGCCATGGTGGAAGGACTGACCCCCTCCAGAAAGGAGCAAACACTGCAAATCAAGTCTATTGCTGACTGTTCAGCATTTACCCACATATCACTGGAGTACTGAGTATCCAGGGCTCCTTGGTCCCAGGAGCTATGAATTCCCCCAGAGGAGACTCTGGGGCCAGAAAGAGGCCTCAGGAAGAGATGCAGGGGCTGGTGCTTGGGCTTCACGCTGGGGCACACTGCGATGGAAGAGCTGGGGAGGAGCGAGGGGTCACAGAAGCGTCTGGTACAAACATGCGTGTGGGGAGGTATGTGTATCTTGTCATTCACTTATTTTTTAAAAGATTTTATTTACATATTTGACAGAGAGAAAACACTATCGGGGGGAGGGAGAGGGAGAAGCAGGCTTCCCGCTGAGCAGGGAACCCACTGTGGGGCTCAATCCCAAGCCCTGGGATCATGACCTGAGCTGAAGGCAGTTGCTTAACTGACTGAGCCACCCAGGCATCGCTTGTCATTCACTTTTAAAACGAGACCAGGTTTTTTTTTTTTTTTTTCCTTTTAAGATTTATTTATTTATTTGAGAGAAAAAGAGAGAGAGAGAGAGAATGCAGGGGGAAGGAGCAGAGACTTTTGTTTTTGAAGATTTTATCTATTTATTTGATAGAGAGCAGTAGGCAGAGAGGCAGGCAGAGAGACACGAAGAAGTGGGCTCCTTGCTTGCAGAGCAGAGAGCCCAATGCGGGGCTTGATCCCAGGACCCTGAGATCATGACCTGAGCCGAAGGCAGAGGCTTTAACCCACTGAGCCACCCAGGTGCCCTGAAGCAGAGACTCTTCAACAGACTTCTCACTGAGCTAGGAGCCTGACGTGAGCCTTGATCTCACGACCCTGAGATCATGACCTGAGCTGAAAGCAAGAGTTGGATGCTTAACCGAATGCACCTACCCAGATGCCCCAAAACTAGACCAAGTTTTAATGTCACAGTATATTCTGTAAATCATTTTATGTTCAGTATAGTTGATGGTGGCCTTTGAGTCTTGAAGTCAAGGAAAAGTATTTTGTACTCGGTCTGTTTCCCCACACTGCTGTGACTGGCAGAGTGTTCTAAGTTGGAAGGGCAGGCAGCCAACTCTGGTGTCTTAACACGTATCTGGGAAGGACGTATGTGCTCTACGGGGCTTTATCACGTGTCTTCTTCCCAAGAAGGTAGGCGTAGTCAGATATAATAACATAGGTGAGGGTAACATGGCAAGCCAGAGCTTTTTCTCTTTTCAGGGATAGATTCTATGGAAGCACAGTGGTCACCCGACTCAACTATGCAGTTCTGGGTAACTCAGCCATTCCAGATTATTCTCCCCATCATTTACGGAATCCAGCGGCTCTGATTGCCAAAGTCCATTCCAAGGGTGACCGATTTAATCACAGTAGTTTTGTGCATTACCTTTAAAAAGTGCATTTTGAGTAAAATTTCACTAGCATATATGGGACCTCCCCTAAATCCATCCTAAATGCAAATTTTGGCCTTGTGAGGTATGACTTAGCTAGTTTGCCTGATAACACTCGGTTTTCCTCCTTTGCCCACCTCTTCCCGTTCCAGTGTCTGCTCTTATCTGTTCTGGGTCTCCGGAGGCTTTTATCTCTGAGCATTTAGTCCTGTGGCTTCTGGCTTGGTTTGGTTAGTGAGAAGAGTTAGCAACCCATGGGGGGTGGGGTTCAAGGGAAGGAGAAGAGAGAGGCGGGGGCCTTTCTTCCTTGCTTCCTCACTGATTTGATGGTAAGTTCCTGGTGGCCTCTCTCCTCTACTTTCAGATCTCTGTTTCTTTCCTTCTTCCTTTTCCAGTGTCTGGATGCCTCACCATCTTTTACTCATTTTCTCAGCCCCACCCACATCTCTGCTATTAAAAAATCTTTTTCTTTTTCATCGTGAGGGGTGAATTCTATTTCCTGCTGGGATCCTAACTGGTGCAAATATTGCCACCAATGTGATTTTTTTGCCTTGTTATGGGCAAAAGAGATCTTGGGGAGGGATATTGAAATGAATATGTGAATTCTTCGCATAACCCCTTGATACTACCAAGAGCAGGTCCCCAAGTGTAACATAATGTTTTCCCCTCTCATATACAGGTTTAAGTATTGAACAGACAATGCTGAAAGATCTAAAGGAACTGTCCGATGGAGAAATAAAAGTGGCCATTAGTACCGTGAACATGACCCTCGAGGTAAGGGTAGGAATGATTTTTTTGTCTGGTTGTCTGGTTGGTCGGTTGGGTTTTTTGGGGGCAATGACAGATTTTCCAGAACTGCCGTCTGAGCAATTGGTGTGCAAACCTCCGCAGCAGAAGTCGGCGTTAGTCTTCTGCTCTGAATGCTTCTTTAGGATACGTTTGACTAGGAATGTGGGTTATTATTTTGGATGAAACCACTGTGCCAAGTCAATGAAAAATGGCAAACATGGATTCCCAAGGCAAGTGCTATTTCGTTCATCTCCGTGAAACAAAACCCAAAACACAAACGCTCACGTTTGGATGTGTGCAAGGGCAGAGTCTGCTTACTGGTGATGATTATACATGTGAGTGGCTTCCCTATCCTTTGTTCTGTGCACCGCTCCACGTCATCCATGGAATTTTCCAAGAAAACAAGTTGTCCTTTGGCCCTTGTGAGCTATTTGGATGCATGTCATTTTTGGTAATAATGGTGACAGCTCAAGTATTCATAAAACTCTCCTTCCTATCTATTAAATGAGTGACTCAGGGTGACTATTACTCTTGTTGTTGCGTGTTTCCTTGGTAAATTATCCTTCTTCTACTTTGGGGGTTTTCAGTGACTTGTATGTTAATCTTAATTAACCTAACTAATTATAGAAACACACCACGCCGAAGTCTGCGTTGTCTCTGTCCTGTTATATTGCCTGGGTCGAGGCACTGAGCTCTCAAGTTTATGGAGATAAAAATTGCTGTATAGCAATTCATCTTTTGGTTTTTAGAATTGTGTATACCATTCTTTTTCTTGTTCCTGCTGGTGTTGATGACGCTATCAATGTGTATATTTCCTGGGAGTAGCAGGCATACACGGGGCAGAAAACCCAAGACCAATGCAGGTGCTTTTCTTTGTAATTTCTTTGGAAAATTTATTCCCAGTTATTGACATGGTAATTCAGGTCATAGATCCATATGAATGTCAGGAGGAAGACTGTTGTCACTGGAGAGAGTGACATTTGGTGGTTATATCGTGCCTTGTAGTGTATGGAGGACGTTCTCATTGTGTGTAGTTGGTAGATTGACGCAAGTGTTTCTGTGGACTTTCAAACTGATAGATGCTTCCCATAATTAGATGTTGATGTGACTCAACACAAGAAATGCATGCAATTTGGGATGTAGTAACTAGATAATCACCTTCAATTAGAAATCTGCTTTGTGTATAGAAATCCAAGGAAAACATGGATCTTGCAAGGGTCAGTAGCTCAGAGAATCATTTCTCCTAGTTCAAGCCTTAGGGTTTTCTGTCTCCTCCCTCCCCTCCGCTGCCTCCCTCCACTTAATGGCATCTTATTAGGTTTTAAATGCCTTGTTTGGAATTCCTTTCTAAATTAACATAGAGCATCTTATAATTGCTTAGGGAACTGTCTGTAGTTAGCAAATTATTTTAAGGCTTTTATTATTACAGACTTACCATAGCTTTCATGTACCTTTATATTACAGGGGTATATGAATGGCTTTGTCAGAATTGTTAAACTGTAAATGTTTGTCAAGCTGAATAAGCGATAAAATGATCATATTTACAGAAATTTACATAGAGGTCCAGTAATTAATCAGGCAATTAAGTACATCTCTGGAAACACTATATGATCTTCTGGGAGGAGGAAGAAGGACATTTGTACGTGTAAAAGAAGGGTACACAGATTAAATGCTAATCAGCCGAATGAGGGCTTTTCACTTGTGCATAATGGGGATAGTAAATTTGACTGAGAAATGGGGAGGCAGCTCCTTAGTAACATCGTATGGCGTCTTTGGAAGAGCAAATGCACATTATTTATTTAGTCTGTCCATTGGAAAAATCCCTCAGTTAAGGGGAGACCTTGGTTTTCTCCACAGGGTGTCCTGTGACATGGCGTTTCCTCCTCCCTACTCACATACAATTCTGTCTTAGCCTTCCCATTCCATGCCCATGCGCCTCTTTTTAAAATAATGATAGAATCCCCATAATCTTATTTTGTGTGCTTTAAAACAGCTGTCAAAACACCCTTTAAATCTAGATAGATTCTCATAGAAATATTCTTAGATCCTATGAGTGTCTAAGTCTCATTTGTCTTTCAAAGCATGTCAAGACATAGCTTCTTCATGATGACTTTTATAAATTCTCCATTGTTTATAACCATAATCTGAACTCTTGCAAAGTTTGGCCTGAAGGACCAACTCAGGACTAAAATAGTTACCATAATTTCCATTAATTCTGAGCTTGGTTTCATGTATTTATTTAATCACAGTTAGACCATTCTTTAAGTTAATTTAGCACAATGATAGTATCTCTTGAGTTTTGTTTTTTGTTTTTGTTTTTTTAAGAAAGGCAGCAGCAGGGTGCTCTTGGGGGGTTGGGGTGGCCGAAGGATAGAGAGAGAGAATCTTAAGCAGACTCCATGCCTAGAGTGGAGCCTGACCAGAGGCTTGATCTCACAACCCTGAGATCATGACCTGAGCCAAAATCAAGAGTTGGATGTTTAACCAACTGAGCCACCCAAGGGCCCATCTTTGACTTCTATCTCCCTTTAATATCCTGGCACAGTGCTAAGCATATAATAGATGTTTGGGAACTAGAAATACTTAGTACGTATTGGTGTTTGCATTTTGTCCCTGTGATATCTGATTTTTATTTCCTTTCCAAGTTAAATAAATAGCTAGCGAAACAAAGCACCTAGCTGTGCCTCCAAGACTGTCTACTCTGTTCCCTCCTAATCAGTATTTTTTTCCAGATAACTATGTCTGAAGGCTGAGATCATATAGATAAGGTATGGCCCATGTATTATTTATAGATAGCACTGCTTCTCCAGCTGTACAAAAGTGGATCAGGCAGCTTTGAAAATAGTTGTTACTGGAAGGAATCCACTGGAAGTTCTGTGACAGGTCAGGGAAAGGGGGAAAAGGATTCTTTAAATTCTCAGTGGTCCTTTGGAATGCTGCAGGTGCATAGCTGGACATGTCATGGCCTTCATTTGACTGATGACCCAATTAATTTGGGGAGGTAAAAATTTTGAGAAAATCAGAAGAATCTGTGTCCTTGAAACATACATAGTAGGAGCCACTGGTATAGGAGGTAGAGACAACGGCTTTGACAGATGGGCTAACTCTGACCTTTAAGGTTGTAAGAAGAAAGCTACTAACCCTTTCTCTGTTCATGTTCATGGTAGTATATATCATAAAGAACAGTTTCAATCTAATCAAGGATACAGGTGCTATTGAAAGATCTGCCACAGAAACCAAATAATTATAATAATGCAGAGTTTCAGTACTTTGCTCCATATGAGGTCAGAGTGAATGGGACTTTGAGGAAGAGTGCATTAAAAAGGGGGCTTCTCTGAAGGACAGCTGGAGGGCTAGCCCTTCTCACAGAGAGGACTTGGAAGCGAGAACCATGGAGAAGATATGGCTGTCCTGTTTCACATGACCTCCAGATTGTTCTGAGTCCAAATATAGCACAAATCTTGTGGGGCGTACACCTCACATACTGGAATTCACTTCACTGATTATGGTTGTACCTGATCCTTTGCGCCCTTTTCATTGCTTGGCAATTTGATTAGCGAGAGAAACACAAGTGGTTTTGATAATGTTCTAGTCCTCCATCTTGTTTTCTATTGAAGTCATTGACACATAAGGTTACATTACTTTCTGTTATACAACCTAGTGATTGGACAAGTCTATACATTGTGTTGTGCTTTCCACAAGTACAGCTTCCAGTCCCACGTTTTCACAGCAGAACCAGTAGGGAGAGATAAAGGTGGCCAAGAACTAAATCCATATTAAAAACTAGAAAGTATAAAAATGAGAAATAATATAGCCTCAACCAGAAAAAAAAAGAAAGAAAGAAAAACATTTATGGCTATCAGAACATATGCGTCACTGGAACAGACTTTGCCTGTGTTTCTTCACCAATAATGAAGTGCTGATTCTACCTTGTGGGCCTACTACACAGTTAAACAGGAAGGGCCCAATCTTTCCAGTCCACTGAGGTACCACTACAGCAACTGAGGTTAACCCCATTAACGGTTCCCTTGCCAATATCCAATATGTTTAACCCTCCATTAAGCATCTCTGAAAAGCTGTGACTCGTTAGCATCTTTCCTCAGCAGGGACCATAAGCAGGTGGTGACTTGATGACTCTTTGTTATGATCAATGACCTTAGGAGTCATTCCGGCATATATTCTGTATCAGTTGGCTCAGACTGTCCACACAAAACAGCACAAATGGAGTGATGTAAACAACAGACATTCAGTGTCTCACAATTCTGGAGGTGAGAAGTTCACATGTTGGCAGGCCGGCTTCCTTCTGAGGGCCACGAGGCTCTTCCGTGCCTCTCACCCAGCTCCTGGTGCTTCGCTGAAGTCTCTGGCGTTTCTCGGCTGGTCGAAGTGTCATCAACCATCTCCGCTTTCATGTTCACATGGTCTTTCCTCTCTCCTTGTCTCTGTGTTCAAATTTGCCCTTTTTGTGTGGACCCCAGTCATACTGGATTTGGGCCCTCCCCAGTGACCACCTCTTTACTATACCTACAGCGACTCTGTGTCCCAGGAAGGTCACATTCTGACATGTGGAAGTTAGGCTTTGCTGTATAAATTTGGTGTGTGTTGGGGGGGGGGGGAGGTTTACACAATTCAACCCATAACATAGACTATTTTTAAAGGTAATAATTTTCCAGACAACTGAAGAGAATAAAACATACGGCACTGTCTGAATGATTCTATTGCCTGCTAAGCACATTTCATCTGTTGCTTCCACATGTTTTGTTTTGTTTTTTAATTTTATTTAAATTCAATTAGCCAAACTCTAGTACATCATTATGCTTCCACATGTTTTTATTTCAAATCTGTTTCCTTTAAATGAGGAACAGTGGGGATCTACTCTTGAGATTTTGTGTCCTTTATTTGGAACTGGAGTCTGAGGGAAGTGTTCAGGCTTGTTTTCTCTCCAGGGCTCCCCTGTGCTCTCAGCTCTGGGCCTCCTCATGATCAGATACTCTGCTATTTGAAACCTGGAATAGAGCACATGGGATGCATTCTGGTAAAGTGACTCAGACCGCTGACTCATTCTGCCCTGTAGAGATTACCAGCCAAGCTGCACCTTGGAACACTGCAGAGGGAAAAATACCAACATTTTCCCTCAGCATTCAGAGCACAGAGCAGAACGAATGCCCAAGATCATTACTAAACTCTTCCCAAACAAAAGTTTTGTTTTACTTTTTACTAGTTACTCAGGGCGCAGTGAAGCATCCTTGAACCACTGTAACCCATGTTTTTTTTGTTTTGTTTTTTAAAGATTTTTCTAAAAATTTATTTATTTGTCAGAGAGAGAGAGAGAGTGAGCAGTGGCAGATGGAGGCAGAGGGAGAAGCGGGCTCCCTGCCGAGCAAGGAGCCTGATGTGGGACTCGATCCCAGGATGCTGGGCTCATGACCTGAGCCGAAGGCAGCTGCTTAACCAACTGAGCCACCCAGGTGTCCCTGTAACCCATGTTTTAAGACTAAGCAAAGCAGTCCGAAATCTGGTTTGCCAATTTTAAGCACCATATGTGATTTCTCATTGCTGGAGTTCAGAGCTTTTGGCGATCAAAATGGAAGCACCTTGAGAGTATTTATCTACCTTGTTCTGTCATAGAACATGTAGTAGGAATATTTGAGGGGAGTATAGATGATTTTTGACTAAAGTATTATTGTGAAGAATACGGTAGGTGCCTTTTCAGAGCCAACTGGCCAACCAGTAGAAACATGTGCAACCTCTCCCCCAGGCTTTTAGGTCATAACTGCCTCCATTTCCTCTTAGGTCCGGGTCGACCACCTCCTCTTGCTAAAGAGTTAATGTTTGATGTTGAGCATTCACTGCGTACCTGACAGTAGAGTGAGGACTTGCGAGTGTTATCTCATTTAATCCTTCCAGGAAGCCTGTGAGGCAAGGGTGCTCTGGTCACTCTGTACTGGTAAAGGCAGCTGTAGCATCTATAACAGATAAACCCCAGCCCTCAGAGACTCAACACAAAAGTTGTTCCATTTTTGTTTGTGTAATGATCCACTTTGGTGTTCCTGGTCCGTGGCCACGGGAGATTCAGAGATCATGTTCAACGTGGCTGTCCTAAGATGCCTGTGGACACTTCCATCCTATCACCAAGATGGGGAAGAGTTTGGAGGGCCATCACTTTGGCTTACCTCTCATTGGCTTGGTCATGTGGTCCCGTCTAGCTGCAGGATCTAGCTATGTGCTCAAGAAGAAGAACCACTTTGAAGACTAGTAGCCAGTCTCTGCCACAGTCTCCATCTTGGAGGAGAGGAAATTGGAATGTAGAGAGATTAAAACATTTGTCTAATGTAGAGACAGAACTAAAACCCAGGTTCGTCCTGCCCCAGTACTGTTTTCACTGCTTGGGATATGGTACCGAAGGGCAAGACTAGTGGTAGTCTTGGAGGCCACCCAGGGCTTCACTAGTAAGTCATCTAGAGTCAGTGATTGCCCCAAACTCGGGGTGTCAGACAGCTTAGACCTCCCCAGGAGTCCTTGGTTGAATTCTCCTTTTCCTTACTCCTCATACCAAGCCCCTTTCCTCTTTACCTTCATGTCTTTATTTCTTTTAAAAATCTTTTCAGTTTTTGGGGCGCCTGGGTGGCTCACTGGGTTAAGCCTCTGCCTTCGGCTCAGGTCACGATCTCAGGGTTCTGGGATCAAGCCCCGCATCGGTTCTCTGCTCAACAGGGAACTTGCTTCCCCCTCTCTCTGCCTGACTCTCTGCCTACTTGTGATCTCTATCAAATAAATAAATAAATCTTTAAAAAAATAAAATAAAAATCTTTTCAGTTTTGATATATAAACATCTAACTTCTAAGTGTTCATAGTGAAAGTAGTTATTGGCCCCTAACCCAGAGATTTGGTAAATAAATCAAGTATATACAAGTAATAGGAACAACGATTATGGGACAAGGGGTTGGGTAGGACATACCATGCAGGGAGGAAAGAAGTGTGATATTTCTTCTCAGCCTGACCCCAGAATTCAAGGATATGAGTATTCTGGTTTGTCTCGCCGTGATATATAATTTTTCCAAATTGGTATTCCAAATGGAGAGTAGCCTAATCAGTTAGTGAAAAAAATTCAGTGGTAGAGATCTTCTGTTGAAAGGAAACAGTATCACTTTTGAGCAGATACTAACTCCCAATAACAAAAAATCTGGGTAGTTGAAATCAATTCATACCTGACTCAAGGGTCCAAAGGGATTTAAAGCAAATGCCAAACACAGGTAACTTTCATGGTATGAATTTAATAATCAGTGTGTCTGAGGCATCTGAAGTGTGACTTGAGAGCTAATAATTCATTCTTAAAGTGATTTAGAACTAATAACTCATATCTTCTTGAAGACAGTGGCAGGATGAAAGAAATGAAAGATAGAACCACAAAAGTAGACTTGCGTGCCTTTTGAGCTACAGTCAACGGTTCTTGGTAATAATACATCACTGAGATGAGAGAATCAGAAATCCTTAGTTAGGGGTGCCCTGGTAGCTCAGTCAGTTAAGCATCTGCCTTTGGCCCAGTTCATGATCCCAGGGTCCTGGGATCGAGCCCTAGTCAGTCTCCCTACTTAGGGAGGGGTCTGCTTCTCCCTCCCCCTCTGCCTCTCCCTCTGCTTGTGCTCTCTCTCTCTCTCTCTCAAATAAATAAATGAAAAAAAATTTTTTTAAGAAATCTTATTTAAAGAATGGCTTATCATATCAGTGGCAACAGCACTTTGTCTTTGAAACAAAATGTACTAAGCAGCGAAATCTTATCATATTTAGAATCCTTACAATTTGTATGTAGGTAGCTCCTTCTGCAGATGGCCAAAAATATTTCAAAGACACCAACCAAAGCCTATAAAAGCAGCCTATTTGGAAGTGCCTTATAACGGAATCCTGATTCGTATCTACAGCTTGAGTGAGCTTGGAGCCAAGTGGAAGTTTCGGTGACACATTTTCTCTGTTTCACTTATTGGCCAATTTCAAGTGGACTTAAATGATTCACGACACTTAACCTAGCTAGTCATACTTCTCTGTATTTATGTCCCTAAATGGTACAAAATACCTCACTACAGCTTTTTCTAGCAATCATTTGGCAGCAGGAATGAGTAAACAGTGACCCAGAGTTTAAAGATAATAAAGTTACTCATTAAGCCCTGTGCTTTTTTGGGCATAGGGTCGTGCCCTGGACTTCTGTCCTTCTCTCCTGTTAACACTGACCAAAAAAAATGCATTTACGTGGAGGGGATAGAAAAGGGGGTAGAGAAAACAGAGCGCTTGCCCTGGGTGCGGAGTAAACCTCTCCTCGGGGCCCAGAAATCCCCAATGACTTCCTGGGCAACTGTGCAGTGAGAATAAGATGATGAGATGAGATCCCACGAGGCTGGGGGAATGGAAGTGATGCTAGCCTTCTTTGGCTCAGTGCAGAAAGTGAGCTGTGCAGAAGTGAACTGCTTGCTGCTCCAGGAAGCCTGAATACGGTTGATTGGTAGTGAATGAACAAGGAAGTGTCAGTGCCCCACCCCGATCACTTTTTACCTGCTGTGTCTCTAGCAGAGAGTGGCTTTGTGGGATTCAGATTTATAGGCAAAGGCAGAAGTGTATTATTGATTATTATTCCCCACTTTTAGTTACATTTTGTTCTCACCACCCCCAACATGTCCTTGTATCTGCTTTTGTACCAAGAGCACGGAACCAACCAGGGCTGCAAGGATTCCTGACATCAGGATGTGTTGGGTCCAGTCGGCTCCCCTCTCCCTGCTTCCCGCTCACGGTGAGACAGTGTTCCAGTTACGTGCTGCTGTTAGGGAGCCATCCCCAGAACCTGGAGGCTTAAAATAAGATGTTAGCATTTCTCATGGTCTATGGGCTTATTGAGTTCAGCTTGGCAGTGCTTGCTTGGGGTTTCCTGTGCAGTGACCTGTCAGATGGTGGTGAAGTGTGGGCTCAATTGTGACAGTCACCTGGCTTGAGTTTCTCCCAGCATGACACTTAGAGAGACATGCTACAGGAGCAAGCTTTCTTTTCTTTCCATTTTTTTAAAGATTATTTTTATTAACATATAATGTATTATTTGCCCCAGGAGTACAGGTCCCTGAATCGTCAGGCTTACACATTTCGCAGCACTCACCATAGCACATACCCTCCCCAATGTCCATAACCCCACCACCCTCTCCCTACCCCCCACTCCCAGCAACCCTCAGTTTGTTTTGTGAGATTAAGAGTCTCTTATGCTTTGTCTCCCTCCCAATCACATCTTGTTTCATTTTTTCCCTTCCTATCCCTGGCAACCCCCTGCCCTGCCTCTGAAATTCCTCATATCAGAAAGAGCATATGATAATTGTCTTTCTCTGATCGGCCTATTTCGCTTAGCATAAATAATACCCCCTAGTTCCATCCGCATCATTGCAAATGGCAAGATTTCATTTCTTTTTGATGGCTGCATAGTATTCCATTGTAGATATACACCACGTCTTCTTCATCCATTCATCTGTTGATGGACATCTAGGTTATTTCCATAGTTTGGCTATTGTGGACATTGCTGCTATAAACATTCGGTGCATGTTCCCCTTCTGATAACTACATTTGTATCTTTAGGGTAAATACCCAGTAGTGCAATTGCTGGGTCATAGGGTAACTCTATTTTCAACTTTCTGAGAGACTCGGGTGGGAGCTGTAATTCTTGTGACCTAACTTAAAATGTCTGAGTATGACTTCTACCATTTTCTATTGTGGATTTAAGCCTCAGAGATCAGACCTGACTGATGACAAGGGAAATTAGCAGTGGTATGCTGGTAGGTATTTGGGGGAGAAAAAATACACACACACACACACACACACACACACACACTACTGTTGTAAAAAATATATAGCACAAAATTTACAAAGAAAACTCCTTTTTTTTGTAAATGACCACATCATCAATTAAATCTCACAAATGAATGAATTAATTTTTGTGCAGTTCTTGCCTTGAGGTTGATGAATGGGTATAGTTTCAACCAGGAAAGTAGCTGATATTTTTGTTTTCCTTAACAACAAAGTGAAACAACAAAGTCTTCTGTCTGAACTTCATCTGATCGTCAACAACAAGAAGGCCTTCTTTACCAAATAAATGGTTTTCAAATAGTGATCATGTCCTCAGGGTTTTTTGGGGTTTGGGCATGTGCTCTTCACCATGGGATGGCCGAAAATACCACATGCTTTGAAGTTTAACTTGTGTTTTAACTTTTTCTTAAGTCCAGACCTGGTGGATGGTTCTTGAAGAAGCCAGATTGTAGATACGTTAGATTCTGTGGTCCAAGATGCACGCTTGAGGATATGATACAGGAATTCAAGTCGTAGCAGTTTGAAAACCTTTAGCTCATGGGCCATTACAGAACCAGTCAGTGGGCTGCACTGGGTCTGCAGGCTGTACTGGGTCTGCAGACTGTAGTTTGCCAACCTGCTCTAGAGGAACAATGAAACAATAAAACAAGCCTTGATGTGTAGTGTTTGCCAGTTTCCATAAATGCTCTTACTATGGCTGATTTGAAAGCACCAATAGGAGATCATCAAAACAGAATTGGGAATAGTTGATAATACTTTATTGTACAATTGTAATTTGGTCCTAAGTGTTCTCACCGAGGGGGAAAAAAAGGAAAAGATAAAAATCTAACTATGAGAGGTGTTGGATGTACGAATTAACTTGATTATGGGAATCTTTTCTCAATGCATACATATATCAAATCATCGAATCATAGACTTTACATTTATTATAATTTTATTGGTCAAACCATACAAAGGGGGAAGAGATGTGCATAAGCCTGCCAGTAAATAGTATTTCTGCTCTGCAGATACTATACTAACTAGCACAGGTAATAGGAACAAATAATAAAATAGTTATGAATGGATGCATTTCAGAATTTGACTTTTGTTTTTGACCCAACTTATTTAATGTAAAATGTGTAATTTAATTTTTGTAATGGCTGTTTTGAATTTGCAAATGATGGGTTTGCAGATTTTCCCCCAATTTTATAATTTTCCCTCATAAACCTGTACAAGTCAGTTCCAGTACACCAGTGGGAATTAGACCCCAATTCTTTTTTTTATTGCTTTTTTAAAAAGTTATTTATGAGAGAGACAGACAGAGCAGAGGGAGGGGCAGAGGGAGAGAGATAAGCTGAGCATGGAGCCTGATGCAGGGCTCGATCTCACAACCCAGAGATCATGAGCTGAGCCGAGACCAAGGGTCAGATACTTAACAGACTAAGCCACCCAGGCACCCCTAGACCCCAGTTCTTGATGTAAGAAGGAGCATGGGCATAGACACTGGGAAGAGATTGAAGGGGGCTACCTTTGGAGACACTTACCCAAGGAGGGAATTGCTTTTGTTATTTAGGACTGTTTCATTGAGTCCTAGACTTTTTTCTATAAATCAAGGAAAAGTAGAACCTTCATTTATGATTCAGAGCTTACTTATCTGCTTTCATACATTTTGGCCAACGGTTACTATTCCATATTTCCATCAGTTAATAATAGCTTAGATTAAGAGTAGCCATGGCCACCTGGCAGCGGGAGGTAACAGATCATGTGTACAGTCTTGAACAACATTGAATAATTAGTCTTCAAGGCCTTTCCTATTTGGACACAAAACATCGCAGCCACCCCCGGGTTCACTCCTCAGTCAGTCGCCACACATGCTGGGGACTTGGGCTCTTGCCCCGGCAGCCTGTCTTCCCCCTCCCTGTTTTCCTCTCTTCAGCTACAGACACAGCCTGCTCTCTCCAGCCACTTTCCTCTTGAGCTTCAACAACCACCAGCTGCCTTAGTGAATTCTAGAACTTTCTTTGGACCACACCACGGATTGTCTGGACCACTTCATGGCTCTCTGCCTTTTTTCATCTTAGTAGATTTTGCACACCCTTCCCTTTTCCATACGTCCACCCGTTCTGCAGAACCCCGGTTCCAGTCCCCACTGGAGTATTACCACACTTCCTTCCAATCACTTCCTGATGCACATTTATTATTTAAAATGCCAATTAAAAAAAGTCTTTTACATGTCATCAAAATGCCTATGGCTTTCCATTGCTTATGGTATTTCTGGTACCTCTGTGACTTTATTTGGGGACCTCTCATTTATATTCACATTCACCTTTGGGGAACTGGACATATTATCAGAAGGCATTCTGAATAAATTCTTATGTCACCACATCTTATGTAAATACTAATTGTGCATTTCTAGAATTTCAAAAGTCATAAGCAGGCAATTCTGTTTTATTGAAATCCTTTTGCAGGATGAGGTCGGTTGACTCTTACCTTGTGAATGAACCCAAGTATCAACGCCCATCTTTCTGAGACGTGAGCTCCAGGACATGGGTAGAATTAGGCACCTTTCTTGTTAACCCTTGAAGAAATGTTGGTATTTGAAAGCAAATAGATAGACTTTGGTTCTAGTCACTTCAATCTTCCCATAAGATGACAAAGAAACCACAAAAGAGCCCTATTCAGTTCACTCCCTTTCCACTTCCACCCGGCTGAGGGAATTAAGAACCAGCATCTCACAAAATACATTTGTGACAATTTGAACTTTCTTCGTGGTTCAATATTGGATTCCCTCTGCATCTCTCTTCGTGAGGAGGGAAACCCTCAGGACATGGTGAGATGCTAGGATGACTGCTCTTTCTCTCTGTAAATACATATTTTAAGTGTACTCTAATGTCATTTTGATGGTTTAATTTCTGGAAGGATTTGGCTAATTACATTTTTAGGAATGTATTCAGACCAGTTTTAGCTGCCTGGAGTTACTTTTAATAGCAGCTGTTGCTTACCTTTTCTCTTGTTTATTTTCTCTCTCTCTCTCCCTCTTTCAGAGTTATTTTGCTGATTTGGAGACCTGACCTTGGTTTAAATTAGTTTGTAACACTCCTGTGAATCACATGCAATATTTTAATGGTTAATTACTGCATTACCTCAACTTGTCATAGAAAAGCAGGCTGTGTAGCTAAAGGAAAATTGCTCCCTTTTCTTGTGACAGAAGAAACCTCTGCAAGAGAGAGACAGTGGCGGGTGGTTGTCTGAGTGCCCCTTTCCTACCCAGTAGGTAAATGCTGAATCGGTTCCCCGAGTAACAGAGACTTTTTCAGTACACACTGAAATGAAATAATAAATTTATACCAAACAGCCACTGGCGATTCAGAGAAATAAGAAGACTCAAACAAAGGAATAATTTAGGATACTTACTTTCTAGAACAGACCTCTTTTTCGTTGTTCCTTAACCAACCAACAGTGATGGGTAAGGTCGGCTGTGTTGAAGTCTAGAGGAGAAGAGTGGGTTACGATAGGTCAGTGGTGTCGCCTAGTGGTAGAAAAAGGCAAACAGATAAGGCGCTAGAACTAGGATTTGGTACTTTATTCTTGTCTTCTTTTATTCCTTCAAATGAATCATTGAATGCACATTTTATTCCTAGTACGGGGCTAGTCGATATCTTGAATGATTCAAGTTACAAAAATAAATATAATCGTAGCCAACATTTGTTGAGTGTTTACTATATACCATACATTGTATTTTCATTGACCTTCTAGGACTGGTCTATAAGATGGGTCTCTTATTTCCTTTTTATAAATGGATTGTGACAGACTCTTCTAGAAAAAGTAGCTCATGACATTAAGTGCTTATGGCTATGTTTTGCCTTCCAACATATTAGAGTAGCATTCTTTTCATAATGCCATTATGAAATCTAATTGTCAATTTCTTCTCAAATACCCATGCCAAGTACATCTGTTCTGGCCTTTAAAAGTGCTTTCTTAAGGGGCACCTGGCTGGCTAAGTCAGTAGAGTATGTGATTCTTGATCTCAGGGTTGTGAGTTCAACCTCCACATTGAATGTAGAGATTATTGAAAAATAAATAAAATGCATATCAAGCCAATAAAAGTGCTTTCTTTTTATCTCAAACTAAAAACGAAACAGTCATTTTCTACCTACACACCCATTTCATTACCTACGTATCCATGGAACCAAAACAAAGAGGCTCCCAACTTAACCTACAGTCATTAACAACACTAGCTCCTCCCATAGCACATCAGATTGGATAATGTGTCCCTGGTACATCAGCGTTGAAGAGGAGGGCTTGAATGCATGCACTCATTTCATTATCCACTTAAGCACCCATTAACATAGTCATCTGTCATCAAACATTTATTGAGCAGCTACTATGTAGCTAAAATATGGACTTGATACTTCAATATAGTGGTTTCCATCTTCCTTAAGCTTATGAATGATTGGTAATTCTAATTGGCTTTAATGGGTCAATGCAGGATACCAGACTCAATAGCTGTGGGGTGGGACTCAAAAATTTATTTCCAGTAAGTTCCCTGGGATGCCGACACTGCTGGCGCAGAGACCACACTCTGAATTCCATTGGCTTAGAGCCATTTGATTCAGATCCCAGCCTTGGGATGTGCATACACAGATACTGAGGAAGGGAACTGGCATTCACTGAGGCCCTACTATGTTCCCAGCACTAAGGTGGGTGCTTTATGTTAGTTATCTTTCAAAATTCTGAAACCTTCTAAAAAAATTTTTGAAACATTCCTTATGACATAGGTAGTTATTAAATTTATTTTACGGGTGGATAAACTGAGACTCATGGAGGTAATATGAACTACCCCAGCCACAGAGTAGGCATTCCGACCCAGGGACTTCTAATTCCAAAGTCCTTATTCTTTCCCGATTGTTCTATGCTAGATCACGGAAGAATAAGCTTATTGTTATCATCATCATTGTTGCTTCTCATCAAGTATGAGAGAGAAGTTCTGATAGGAAAGATAAGAAGGGCTGTGTTTCCCCAAAACTTAGTGGATTCAAAGACAACAGTTCAGTATTTTTCATGATTCTTTGGGTCTTGCCTGAACTCACTCATGCAGCTGATGGCTCTGCTGGGTCATGTAGGGTGGCCTGGGCCTCAGCTGGGAAGGTTGGAAAGGACATCTGGGTGGCTGAGTCTCTCTTTAGGTGTGATCTTTCATCCCAGGGTTCTTCATCTGAAAACGGGAACCTTCAAAATGGAGGAAGCAAGCCCTTTGGGGGCTCTCAAACTCCAAGGTCTAACCACAGGCTGTTGGACAGAACAAGTCATAGGACCAGCCCAGACAAAGAATGAGGAAAGAGAATCCACCTCCAGACAGGAGGAGCTAGAAATCATTTGTGACCATTGAAAATCCACCAAGACCTCCAAACAGGACTGTCTCATAGTTATCGAGTTTCTTAAGTATTCGTAACTTGTTCATGGTTTCAGTTGTCTTGAGTCTTACTCAGATAAAGACCATCCTATCAAGTGTTCTTAAAAACTCATTAGAAAAGTCACATGACTAATGAACTTTGGAAGAGGGCAGTGATTAAATGAAGTCCTTGCTTTTTGACTGATCCAACTGATGATACATCATATCTCTGAGGATGGGACCAGGGTTCCAGGGCATCTGTAGTGTTGCAGGCTCAAAGGTCTTCAGTAATAAGGTTTTTATGAAATATTTTAAAAATATTTATTAAGATTTACTTTGAGGGGCATCTGGATGCCTCAGTCGGTTAAGTGACTGCCTCCAGCTCAGGTCATGATGTCAGGGTCCTGGATCAAGTCCCACATTGGGCTCCCTGCTCAGCGGGGAGTCTGCTTCTCCCTCTCACTATGTCCCTCCCCTCTTCCTGCACTGTCCCTCTCTCTCTCAAATAAAACCTCAAAAAAATTTACCTTGATTTTTCAAGAATTCATCATAATAGGAAATTATAGTGTAAAAGGACATCTGGGTGATCAGGTTAGAAATGATCATTCAAAACACTTATGGAAGAGGAACTGGGCACATTTTGCATTTGTGTATGGATAGTATAGTTTCAAAAATATTATAATGTTTGCACATCTCGAGGTAATATATTTGTAATGAGGCATTATCAGTCTCAGCAGAATAGGTGGCCTATTCAATTAAGATAATTTGAGGAAATTCTGTTGAGGTGAGCTGTTTTATCAACTTGAAGGCAGAGTGAGGGATACTACAAGGAAGAGAGTCATAACCAGGGGTTGACGCCCTAACTCTGACAGGGAAGAGAAAAGGAAAGGAGAGAACTTTTCCAGAGCCTGGAAGGAGAAGAGTGAAAAGAAAGGGCCAACTCAAGAGGAGCCTTGAGTGGCCAAGTTCAAGGTGATCCCAGCACCCGCTGGGGTTTTCCATTGACTGAAACCAGCGGGAAACGAGAGGCTTGGAAGAGACGCTCGAAGCTGTCTCTAAAGCCACTGTTGTGGCGAGAGCAGGTGGAGGAAGGTGGACAGGATGTCTGCAGGGACACCAGGAAGACAGCTTGTAGACAGACCTTCTAACTGAATTCAGTTAGAAGGCTCAGCAGACGCTCCAAGGCAGTACAGAACCCGTCCCAAGGTAATGTGCGACCCCGTGATACACAGTTCTCCGAAAAAGTAGATGAATCTTAATTATCGCGTTTTTAAGCTTCTCACTATCTTCAAAGAAATAAAAGGACTGAAAAGAGAAACGAAATGTGTATCCCATATTACTGAGGTTGAGGGGGCACCAATCCCTCACCTGAAGCCAAGGACAATAGGTTCTGGAAAACCCCCTCGGAGAGACTCGTATGTGCCCCTTTCAGTTGGGAGGACCCTGTGTTTGGGCACATGTCTCATTCCTGCTTACAGAATCTGAACGGTGAGAAACCTGTGGACAGGCTGTGTTGGCAGAAAGATCTAGAACAGGTGGCTATGTGGAGTAGCCTTCACCCAAGAAAACTGTTGGGGTAAAGTGAATGCAGAAATATTTACATGGGTCAGATCTGAGCCACATGCCAGAGACGGCCAGGTGCATTTTGTAATAGATACTGCCCAAGAGGGCTGACTTGAAGTGAAAACAGAGCAGATCTCAGCTGAAAAAAGCTGGCAGAGCCATCTTGCCCAGGGCCGGGGAAGCGAGGAACGGGGATGGATTCCAGCTGTCCAGGAGTACAGGGGAGATGCCATACAAGCTCCGACGGTCCCTGGGGAGCCAAGGAAACTGACCGACCTGTGAAGAGCAGGAAGCTCTAGTATGCAGGTGGACCGTAAAGTCACAACGAAGTGATAATTTTTCTACTCCTCCTCCCTCATCTGACTTCCTTGTTTCCAACCCCCCCAAAGGGCCCAAAATAACAGCAGGATGAATGAGGGGTAGAGGGGGTGAGTGGGGAAGGAATGGAGGAGGGAACATACAGCCTCCCACCAGCAGTGGGCCTCCCTAGGGGAGGGTAGAAGCTTAATTCCATAAGTTTGACTACTAAATCAAGATTCCATCTTGCGGATTGAAATCCTGGAGAAGCTTGGCTACCTGAGAGTAAAACACATCCAGAAAAATTGTGGGGTTTGTCTGATGTTTTTCACAGGCCCGGGGCAAGAATCAGCCCCACAGCGTGATTCTACACTCACAGGTTGTGAGTCCTGCTTGTCGTGTGTCTATATGTACACCTGTAGACAAACTGAGTTACTGTTTTCTCTGAGTTAAGAAGGTGGTGGTGTTCCTTTCCCCAATCCTTCCATTCCTTCCGCCAGCTATTTGTTCCTTTGTGAATTCTTTCTTAAAAACTGTCTTGATGTTTTTCCTGTATGAGAATCTGTTGGAAGCCAAATGCAGAAAGCACTGAAGGAGGGAGCAAACAATGTGTTTTTGCTTAAAGGCCTGTCTCCTAAAGGATGTCCCTGGGCTTACAACGTTTGGCTGTATGAACCCAAAGTGAAGTGATTTAAAACTAAACCATACTTGACAGGAAAATGTGTTGGTATCAGCATGAATATTAAAAGCTGATATGTCCAGGACCAAGATTTGTGGCATATTTTAAGCATGTCATATAAAGGGGGGAGGGGGAAAGCTTTCTTCTTGGAACAGCCTGATAGAACTTTCCAAGGATTAGTATTTTTTTTTTCCCAGACAAATTTAAAGTACACGAAGTTTTCTTGTTTTTGTGTTTAACGAAGATTCATTTACAAGTTTCAACTTTGGCTATCCATCCATTGTTTGATTTTAGTTTTGGGTATGTGCAAACTTTCTTCCATTTTATATTCATGTCCTGTGCTGGGCACCAACACGGTACACGAATTTGTTTTTGTCACTAAAAGAGCAAGTAAACATGTTAACGTTTAATCTTCCAGTAATGGAATCGGAAACAAAAATCTCAGCAACTTCCAGTGCTGTTCAGAGATATTTTTCCACTGCCTGTTGTGCGAAGTTAGGGTATGTAAAATAAATGATGTATGGAGCCGTAGGAATGCGACTTTTCCAGACTACCTTATGTCTAAGGAACATTAAACATAGGGTTCTCGTTTAGCAAATAAATAACCATTCATTTCAATGGCTGCGTAGTCCGGACTTTCGTGCATATTTTTGCAAAGATAAGGAGAGGCCATTAGGGATTTAATATAAAATAAATCGCCAAGGGGTCTTCTTGTAGTCCTAGTCTTTCTGCCACATGGTGTGTTACTAATGTGCATAAATGGGCTTAAATGAATTTGTTATCTGTATTACATTTGCAGTATGTATATATTTATATATTATTTTTTAATTGTGTTTAAAAATAAAACATTAAATACATCATTTTGGAGACTTGAAAACGTAGAATACGTAAATCAATCAGCTTCAATTAGTATTAAAAATGTCAGTATATGAGAATTGCCTGTGGGTATATTTACCCCACAGAGTTTAATATATTTTGGTTCTGTCATCTATGAGGTAGCCATATGGTTAATTTGTCACCTTGTAAGAATAGACTGTTACAATCCAAGCTCGATTAATGACATAGCGCTTACGCACCATTGAAAGAGTCCGTGTCTTGGTTGTTTTATTGATGCCCTAGGTCAGATTCCGATCCTCATCACCATGTAGTATAGATGGCTTTAGCTAACTAGGCAAGGGGCTTGCCGCTTTGCTCTCTTCTTGACTTACTTTCACCATGTTCACAATTACAGATAGAAGGAAATTTTCTGTATCACAGCAAGCAATTTCATTGTATATATGGTAAGATCAATGCCATAAGAGTTCACCTTTGGATTTTCTTTCTCCTTTTTACCAGTAGTGGAAATGCTCCTTTCTACAATGACCAGTGGAACTTAATGAATTCTCATCTGGTAAGATTTTAAAGATAGACCCGGTTCTCTTCAGATGAGATTCTGAAATGATTCCAAATGGTTTTGATACCATTTTCAAAAATAGTTACTCATCTCATAAGAAAAGCTTTGATGTTTGTCCCGTGGAAATAACTCTTACTAAACAAATGATCCATTTTAAGAAATTACAGAGTGATGACAGTTAATTTTTATTACTTTTCATTAAGGACCCACCCACCATGTGATGTTGAATTGTTGCATCCATGCTTAATTTTCTGTTTTATCTTCCACATGTAGACTGGGGCATAAATATATTCTAATATTCTTTTCTGCTGATCAATTTTATTGGAGGCTACCATTCTCAAAAGGAGCAAAACCTTTCTCAATTACGTGCCCCCAATATTTCCTTTTCAAGCAGTCTTCATGCTGCCCTATCATCTTTAGAAATATCAATTAAAATATTTCTTAGATAACTATTAGATCTTGGTTGATAGCTTTCACTCATACGTATTTCTGAACACAAATAAAATCACTGTTTTGTATAATGCGATACAAGGAATAAGGCAGTGGGTGAGCATATGTGTGGAACCTTTGCATATGACTAGTAAGGAAAATACTACTTATTTTGACTTCTCTAAATTTGAACGATTTATCATTTGAGGGTTGTTATTCTTGCTTTTATCACTGCTTTACTGAAGATGTTTATGGGGCGAAGGCTTTGCAACAGCAGGAGGTGTTTTTTGAAAAAATGTTAAGCGTGAAGCCTATTTTGTAATGTATTCATATATGATTCACTGTTTGTTTCCACTCATTGATGATGTAGGCGTATAGTCCGACATTTATCAGTGATCTTAAATAGATGAAAATCGCCTTTGATCTGCTATTAATCCAGGTGGATGAAGAGAGGAGCGGAGGCTCACTGCAGAGGTGAATTCTAGGTCTGGAAGACTTAGGTGCAATGTCCTCCTTTTCCAAAACATAGACTGCGATAGAAGTTATCTGACCTCACAGAGGTTAGCAGTCCATCGCCAAAACAGCTCTTTGGGGGTGATGATGGAAGTTTTAAGAAGAACAAGAATTGGAAAATTAATTCAGGTATTTTTTAAGATTTTATTTACTTATTTGACAGAGAGAGATCACAAGTAGGCAGAGAGGCAGGCAGAGAGAGAGAGAGGAGGAAGCAGGCTCCCTGCCGAGCAGAAAGCCCAATGCGGGACTCGATCCCAGGACCCTGAGATCATGACTTGAGCCGAAGGCAGCGGCTTAACCCACTGAGCCACCCAGGCGCCCTTAATTCAGGTATTTTTAATTTAAACTAATAACACCCATAAATGGCCATAAAAAGTCACTTCATTTGTATACTGCTTTGCTATTTCCTAATAAATTACCAATCATATCTCTGATAGAAAGACAGAGAGAGGCTGGGCTTCTCATCTCCAAGTCTTTGGTCTCTTGGCTGATGCTGCTGAAGCACATTCTAGGTTATTTGCCACGTAACGTTACATAAACGTTACATCATTTTAAGAAAATCCAAGTGTCAAAATGAAAAGTAAACCTTTCCCTCTACCCAATCTGTCAAGAGTAACACCGTGAAATGCTTGTGTGCGTGGTTGCATTTTGGAAGCAAGCTTAATAACTAGAGAAAGGCACCGGGCAGGCGTTCTTTCTACCCAACCAGCATAATAAAACAGATTGCGCGGGTAGCACGGAGTGTGTAGCAGACACTGTCAGCTGACTCAGGGGAGGTAGGTGGCGAATCAGGTTCTTTCTCGGAGTCTGGTCAGATTCTTGCTTTCTTACCACGCTGTTGCCAGGCCTGTCCTTCGTGGGCGTCCCCGATCCTGAAGACACCTCTTGCCACTGGGGACTCTGCCACTGTGTGTTTCCAGCCGTGCGCTCCACTGCCTCCTACCTCGGACCTCTCCTCACCTTCTCCCGAGCGTCCATCAAGTCCTGTCATCCCCTCTGCCTAAGGACTCTGGAAGCCCTCACCTGACCCCATCCACAAGGCTTCCCCAGCTGCTCAGGTCCTTCTTGAGGCCTTGGAGCATGTTGCGAAGCTGCCCTTCTGGCCTCCTCCTCTTTGCACGAGCCCCTGTCCAGGCCGTCGGGTTCACTGATGCAAGTACAAGCTGGGGCACATTGCCTGCTCTGCTGGAAACCCTACCGCGTCTGCCGGCCACCTGTGGAATCAAGTCCCGCTGACTCCGCCCCCCACCCCCCCTAGCTGGGAGCCGCGGGCACCGCCTCCCGGACCACGTGACCTGCAGGCGAGGCTGGAGGCGCGGGGTTCTCTCTCGCCTCCGCCTCCCCTGCTCTCGCGGGCAACACTGGGCTCACCGCCAAGGCTTTTCCTCCTCCAAAGGAGGAGTCTCTAACTCCTCAACCCTAGGCTGCACCACCTCCTCCGTCCTCTGCCTGGGGAAGAACCCGGAGCCCCGCCTCTTCGCTCTCCTAGTGCCATTTGCATTCTTCGATCGGTGTTTATCGCTCTGGAATGAAGCTTCTGGCTTGAGCACCTGCTCTCTCCTCCATACTGAGCCTTTCTTTGAGGATAGAAATTTTGGTTTCCTGTCTCTTCCGGTGAATTCCCGGAGCCTAGCAGAGGGTCTGCACCTCGGAGGCTCCCTGTAAACTACAGGCTAGGAGAGTACATGTCCTTGACTCCTATAGTAGCTCCACCCTGGTGTCTTCTAATTTTCATTCTTTTCCTCATTCAGATCCTTTTTTTTATACTGTTCCCTCCCTATCACCTTCGCCATCCTTTTCCTGCTTCTGCCCGGTGTTACCCTGGGGGATTTATCATAGCGATATAGGGGGAATTACCGCAGTGAGGTCTTCGACAGCCCTGGCCTTGTTTCTTATTTTCAGTCATTGATTCAGTCAGTTCCAGTGACACCTTCTGCGGTCCCTTCTCTTGCTATTTAAAAAATTCCTTTGGAAATGGCAGGATTTGTGGCTTGTGTGGCTGTTAGAAGAGCATGATGCTTTCTTCATCACTTTACATGGCATTTTATTAATGACCATGCATCTTTTATAGAGAGAAGGAGTTTGTTTACCCAAATTACACGCAGACTTAAGTATTAGAGTCTCAATGAAGCAAAATGAGGCATCTGTGAAGTCAGGGGTTGCAGCAGCCCGTAAGTTCCCTTGGATTTATAAAATCCTTCAATCATTTACAGTAATCTCCTGGTCTTGATACCTGTCTAGGTCTCATTCTCTCAATATGAAAACTCAGAGTCTGGGCAGAAATCACTGAGTGATTTCTGATTACCATTTGATTACAAGGTCACATGTGATTTTTGTGTACACTTGAGATTTTGAATTAATGGGATGTATTCCCCATCAGTTGTAGAACATGCAACACGTGGTTCTTTAAATGAACCATATTTGGAGGCTGTTAATAAAAGTCTGTGTTTTTTTTTTTTTTTAAGTTTATTTATTTTTTTAGTAATAGCTACACCCAAAGTGGAGCTTGAACTCATGACCCTGAGATCAAGAAACACCTGCTCTGGCACTGTGCCAGCCAGTACCTCAAAAGTCTATATTGGTTAAATGAACAAAATATTTATATTTCTCTCTCCTTCCTTCATTGCTTCTTTCCTGTTCTTTCCTCTGCCTCTTTCTCAGACTTGTTTCCAAGAAACCATAAGGTAGAGACAATATGGTTGCATCACTTCCAGAGACCTTACACTGACTCTCACAGGGGCTATTGGCAACTCAAAATCAGACTGGGTCACAAGTAAGACAAGCTGAGTCACAAACTCTCTGGAGACAGAGGCATGTCTTCAGCTGTTTCAAGACCCAGTGGTATCTGTTGGATGCAGTTTATAGAATGACACTGGAGGGAGCAGAAATGAGGCAGAATCTTTCCCAAAGGCAGGAGGTTCGTGTATGATTCTTCTCAGTATTAATCTGGCTCTTGCCAACTTGGTGTCCATGAAGTTATGGTGCTTTGACAGTGCGCAGATGTCTTTGAAGCCCGGTGCCGTAGATGGTGGCATTATCCAGAAGAAGGTAGACTTGTATGCCCGAGATGTCCGTAGCTGAGTCCTGGATGGAATAATAGTTTATGCTAATTCGTTCTGGAAGTTGGCCAGAGCTGATTCTCAGCCTCTGACAGCTGAAGCCCAGCCACCTGGGCACTTAATTTCTTCCGCTAAACTCCCATTCCCAGGTAAAGCCTGTCTACTGTCTCAACCCCTGCCATATACTAGAGACCTTTTTCATGGCAGACAGACGAACATTAGAGGATCTTTCCCTTCTAGTAGGTCTAGATTAAGAGACTGATAATTCAAGGGAATCATAATAACAATTGGTAATAGGTTTCAAATGCTGTGTGTTCTGGACACTGTTTAAAACGTCAGGTGAATGGTCCTATTTTCTTTTTTTTTTTTTAATGGATTTTGTTTATTAATTTAACAAACAGATCACAAGTCGGCAGAGAGGCAGGCAGAGAGAGAGGAGGAAGCAAGCTCCCTGCTGAGCAGAGGGCCCAATGTGGGGCTTGATCCCAGGACCCTGGGATCATGACCTGAGCCAAAGGCAAAGTCTTAACCCACTGAGCCATCCAGGTGCCCTGGTCCCATTTTCTTCTTATGGCTGCTCTATGAGGTCCTTAGGATTAGTATTCTCAGTGGATACAACAGGTGCCTGAGGGTATGTAATATACTCAAGGTGACTCAACCAGGACTGGCAGAGGAACTGAGATTTTTACCTGGCCATCTCATGTCCTGAGGCTGTGTGCTTTACTACCAGGTCGCTTCTGGGAGCATTCCAATGATAAGACAGGTGGCCTGAGTCTGAATTTCTCCCTCTGCCTTTCACTTTTTAAATACATTCATATATTTCCTCAGAACCACAGTATCTCACCCATGGAAAAGAGACTTAAAATCCTATTTCAAAAGATTGCTTTGAGGAGTTATATGTAAAGTACTTAGTAGTTCCTGATACATATCAAGTGCTCGATAAATAGTAGCTAGTCTTACTAAATAATTTTTAAAGACTCAACTTAATTGGCTCTAGACCAAGCAGAGCATTGTCCAGAAGCCAAAGGCCCTCTGTGATTGCCTGCAGCCGTCACCGGGTTGCTTTATAGTATCTTTAGAGGCCCGTGCCTTTTCAAAAATGAGACTGGAAGGAATATTTGCTGAGATTCTATGAATGTTGTATGGAACCAAGAATCACAAAGTAGGCATTAAAAGATTGGAATTCTAGAGTGAGATTTGCGATGAACTAGCTAGGTGAATTTAAGCTAATCATGTAAACCCCTCTGTGCCTTGTTTTTTCTTTGTTGGTGAGGATGCAGAGAAAGGGAAATCCTCCTACACTGTTGGTGGGAATGCAAGCTGGTGCAGCCACTCTGGAAAACAGTATGGAGTTTCCTCAAAAAGTTAAAAATAGAGCTACCCTATGTTCCAGTGACCATGATGAAGTTATTCTAGAATATAGGTGAGGTTCAGTGGGGTGGAGTCTGGAGCCAATGACCCAGAAAGAATTCTTGAGATATCTTTGGTGCAAAATAGTGGTTTATTAAAGCACGGGGACAGGACCCAGGGGCAGAGAGAGCTGCTGCCCCGGGGGTTGTGAGGTTGTGAGGCAGGTTTGTAGGATGGGTGTGGGGGAGGTAAGGAGAAAGGAAGGTTTCAGTAGAACTTTCAAAAGAGGACCTATAAAATACCAGATGCCTTGAGGCCTTGTCATTGTCAGGGTTTTTCCTTCTAGCAAGGTATTAACAAGAGATTCCTAAAGAATGTCACCTATGTCCCACCCAGGAGTGGGGGTGGGAAGGTTGCAAGGTGTCAGCTTTTGCTTTGTCCTTAGCCAGCCTTCTGTTCCCTCATCAATCACACTATTAGATATTTACCCAAAGAACACAAAAATACTAATTCGAAGAGATACACACACCCCAATGTTTATCGCAACATGATCTACAATAGCTGAATTATGTAAACAGCCCAAGTGTCCATCGACTGATAAATTAATAAAGAGATGTATTTAGTCCAGGTACGTACAATGGAGTATTATTACTCAGCCATAAAAAGAATGAAATCTTGCCATTTGCAATGACGTGGATGGAGCTAGAGTATTATGCTAAGTGAAATAAGTCAGTCAGAGAAAGGCAAATACCATATCCTTTCACTTATATGTGGAATTTAAAAAAAGAAGGAACATGGTGGGGGGGAAAGAAGAAAGAGGCAAACTCTAAAACAAACTCTTAACTATAGAGATCAAACTGATGGTTACCATGTAAGGGCCTATTCAGCCAGAGCAGCCCCTCCCGAGTTGAACTGCCATTTTGTTGTAAAACTTAAATTGACCTTGCCCCTCCCCACCAGGGGAACTTACTTAAAAGCAAGTCTGGGAAACCAGTCCCACGTAACAAAGTCCAAATACAAGGGTGGGTCAGGCCAGGTGGAGATAATCAGTGCGGGCACATACTGTCTCCTAGCGACCAAGGAGTATGGGCCCCGCCCTTTGGGCACCTTTTGGGCACCAATTCTGAACTAGGTGATAGGCTGGTTCAGATGTCTACTAGGGTAAATTGTAATTCAATTGGTTACCTAGTATCACCGTGGAGTTTCCTGTGTGTGTTACAATCTCATTGGCCACCTGTGCATGGCCGGGCCCAACCACCTGGCCTTTGCTCTATAAAAGTTAGTCTGCAAAGCAGGGAGGGGTTGTCCTCTCTGAAGGGGCAGCCCTGACCAGTCTCTTTGACGGTCAGTTTGATTCTTGATGCTTGGCGCCAAATAAAGCTTTGCTTGACTTTCGCCTTGTATCAGTCTCACTCCTTTAATCACGGACCCATTATTGGGGGACCCATCTTTTGGGGGACCCAACAACCAGAGGGGAGGTGGCTGGGCAGATGCCTAAAATAGGTGATGGGGACTAAGGCTTGCACTTGTCATCATAAGCACTGGTATTGTATGTAAGTGGTGGGTCATTAAATCCTAGCCCTGAAACTAACATTGCCCTGTATGTTAACTAGCTGGAATTTAAATAACAACTTGGGAAAAATAAAAGAACAATAAGGGGCTGGCTTTGGAAATAGGGACTAGTAGATTGGATGTGCTCTGTAGAACTTTTGAGTAAGAAATTCTGTGATTCCAAATCTAAGCCAATTCAGCTGGTATTATTGTAGTTGATAAGTGATGCTCAGAGTTTCTGGTCCTCTCTCAGTTTTTCTCTTGCCTGACTGGAACCAGGTCAGAGATCAGGGGGTCACCATTCTGAGCCACTTCCAGGAAGTTCCAGGACAATGTGCCTAGCTATCAACAGTCTAATGACATGGTCCCTAGGTGAGCCCAATGGACCGCGTTTTAGCTTGAGTAATTTCATTCTTCTTTTCAGTCATGGATGACCTGTCAGGAAAACATCCATCACTCCTTAGCCCCCTGACTCTAACCTTAGCTTGTCTTTTCTTTTGGGGGGGGCGTGCAGGTGGAGGGGAGGTTGAGAGGGAGAGGGAGAAAGAGAATCTCAAGGATACTCCCTGCTGATCACAGAGCCCAACACAGGGCTCGATCTCACAGCCCTGAGATCATGACCTGACCTGAAATCAAGAATAAGATGCTTAACCCACTGAGCCATACAGGTGCCCCTAGCTTATCTTTTCCTCTTGATTAATATCCACCATGCTTACTGCTTGGTGTATGCCATATTAACTACATTATTTTCTTTATTCTTTGTATATCTATTGCCTTGTGTCTCAAAGAGCATCCTTTTATCTTACGAATTGGCAGCCCCTTCCAGCCTAAGAAGCAATGGTCTGAAAGCTCCTTCTGCATTTTCCCTTATTAGATGTTATAAATGTAGATGTACCAAACTGTGCATGGTGTAATAGACTTGGATTTGAGCAATTCCTTATCCTCGTCCTTTAAGTTTGGATAAATTACTTAACCGGAAGCATCAGTGTTGTTCTCTGTAAAATGGAGAAGACCCACCTTTCAGAGATATCATGGGCTTTAGAGAAAATGTCAATAAAATGAAGCACTGAGCCAGCCCATACTGAGTGTGGGCATTCACAAAGTAGCTGACACGATAATGCCCAGCTCTGGAAAGAGGAAAAGAAAGCCTTACATTAAAAGACCAAAATAAACAAAGGTTGAGAAAATATTTGCCACTCATTGTCAAATAATAATATCGTTAATGTCTGAAAATATCTTCACAAATTAATGAGAAAATAGCTAAGTCCTTAAGTTAAAAAAAAATGGACAAAGGTCCTAAACAAATAGCTAATACATCTATGAAAAAATATTTAGCTTTAGTAATGGATAAAATATGCATTTGAACCCCAGTATATACTTTTTCTGAAGACATTTTTCATATATTTTCTTAAATTATGATGACAAGGGTGTTAGATTCCCAAACATCGGACCTCTTTCTCTCTGCTCAGACAATGCCACTGTGGGACACATGGAGAAATCTGCAGTCCCTCTCTCCCCCTTTCCTGCCGTCCTGTGACACTAGTCTGGATCTGCCCCAGTCTTCTGTGAATCCACTGCTTCTGCCCTGGCTTCATGCAGAGAATGGAAACGTTGATGTTGGCTACTTTGTTAGAGCTTCTTTAGTAGTAGTTACTTCTTTAGTTAGTAGTTTTCTACTCTGGGTGCTCAAATCTCTCAGAGGTGTTTCGTGATGCTGCCTTCCCTTCCTCTTTCTCCCCAGCCCTTTCTTGGGGTCCTGTCCACGTCTTTCTCCAGGTGCCCCAGCGTCAAAGCTTTCTTCCTTCTCCTTCTGATTCTTCATCCTCCCCCACCTCGGTTTAGAGCTTCTGAGTCTAGTGTGGAAAGAGGGTGGTCTGATTCTTGGTCTCATCCTCCAAACCTGTCACCTACTCCTTGAGTCCTTTTCCTGTGGTTCACTTGCATCCTGTTAGCAATGACCAGTGAATGCCCCATGATCTGCTTCCGTGAGACAGAAACCAAAGGGTTAAATGAAATGCTAGGAATGAAAAACATACTGTTTCCTGTATTCAAATTCGATTTTAAAGGTCCCTGGGTGGTTTAGTAGGTTAAATGACCGGTTCTTGATTTCAGCTCAGGTCATGATCTCAGGATTGTGACATGGAACCCTGTGTCAGGCTCTGTGCTCAGTGGGGGGGTCTAACTGATAGTCTCTCTTTCCTTCTCCCTCTGCCTCTCCCCTTGCTCACTCTCTTTCTCTAAATAAATAAATAAGGGGCTCCTGGGTGGCTCAGTGGATTAAAGCCTCTGCCTTCGGCTCGGGTCATGATCCCAGGGTCCTGGGATCAAGCCCCACATCAGGCTCTCTGCTCAGCGGGGAGCCTGCTTTCTCCTCTTTCTCTGCTTGCCTTTCTGCCTACTTGTGATCTCTGTCTGTTAAATAAATAAATAAAATACTTTAAATAAATAAATAAAATCTTCTTAAAAAATAAAATTCTGTTATATACTCTATCTCATACTTCTTCTGTATGTACTAGAGGATAAAGATCATGTGGGACAGTTCTTGCCTTCCTTTGGCTCTGGCTATAATGCCATAGACTAAAATGTATTCAGAGAGCAGCAAGGAAAGATGGGTTTCCTATGGTCAAGTCAGGCGGACTGGCCAACCTGGGCTAATACATTTTAGAATCCACAGAAGGAAGGGATGAAACAGTGGCTGTCGAGGACAATCTTGACTCCAAAGATCAGTTATAAATATCTATTAACTGAAGAAGAGCAAGAGTAAAGGGATAGCTGAGAAGAGGGAAGAGATTTATTTAACTCAGCACCTGCTTCTGGCTGGGGCTGTGATGGGAATTTCACATGGGATCCTCTGAAGGACGCTAGGCTGGAGATCCGTTTTTCTCCTTCCCATTTTGCAGCTAAAGGAATAGAAGCTTGTGAAGGTTTCCTGACTTCTTACACTGAGGTTAAATGTCTGAGCCACAGTCTAAACAGAACTTTAAAGCAGAAAAACTAAAACAGAAAGGAGACACGTCCAGGATTGTAATTTTGTGCTTTTGTTCACCAGGCTTCATGGACACAACCTTTCCATGTAAGCAGGGAGCAGTCTGCTTGTGGATATGAAAGGGCAGCAGCATTATTGCTTTCTCTCCTGAGTTGTTCATTTACGAAGACAACTAGAGCAAAATGAAAACTAGAAAAATGAATGAATGAATAAAGGGCATTTTGCATCAGAAGTAAGAATCTCTAGATCTAAGACAGTTGAGTTTATGGTTCTTTAAATATTTATTCTAATGGATTTTTACAGTCTCCTTCACACCTTTGCCCTATATTATACTTTGTAATAATAAAAATAGAAAAGTGAAAAAGAATCTTTTTAAACTTGAGTTCCAAATGACAATGAAACGTGAGGTTCTTGACTACAAAAAGTTTGGTCATTAACCATCTTTCATTGTACTTGGAAGCCTCATTGGATTTCTAACTGTTGTTTCCTGAAAGCTTGCTGGATGTGATGACAGTCCAAATAAACTGAACAGAATTAATTCAAGAATAAAAAATCATTTCTCTTCGTGTGTCTCAATCTGATGTTTGCCATATGGGAAGCTCAGCATCATTCACGCAGCGGGCTAATTTATGGCAAACACACATCCACATTCAGTGAATAGGGGAAAACATAGCCTCTCTTCTTTATTTTTATAAGATCGACTGTGGACTTTTTTCTTTGCTTTGCCTGCGCTGATTTAAATTTAATTAAATGCAGATTTCCTGGCAATAGGGGTGGGAAGTGGGTTGCCACTGATGGGTACAGAAGGAATATCAACAATATCCAGTCACATCTGAAGAGATGGAGAGAATCCCAGAGTTTTATCATGGACTGCTTCTTAGATGTGAGAATCCGGACATCAGAGGTGACTAATGAGATGTTCTCATGTTTTGTGGGTTGAAGATTCCCCATTGCCATCTAGGGGTCATTGCAGCTACAAACTCTGCTGTGTTCTACAGTTGAATTATCACTAATTAATCATTCAGTTAATTCATAATTTCTTTTTAGCCAAGAAGTAATCCCATCTACGTTGACTTTGCTTTTTGACCCTTGTTCATGGTTGCCACATATACATTATGTCCTGTGAACACGGGGTTGCACATTCATCCGTGAGCTTCGTTACCTCATCCTTGGAACCAGAGAGTTGAGTTCCTCCCAGCAGCACCCCTGACCAACCTCGTGCAGTAGTAGATGTCACAGAGATGTGAGCGGACAGGGAAGAGCAGAGGCCCAGACAAGAGAATGTCATTCAATGATAAAGCGGGAAGGCCTCCTCACTGGCCAGGACTAAGGTCTCACGGCCATGAGCATGTGGGAAAACCTCGTGGAGATGCTTGCTGGTATCTAGCTGAAGGTAGGTTCCCAAGTAGACTTCAGGTGGTGGGCCTTCTAAGGGAGGCTGCTTATTCAAGTAGTCTTTTTTGTTGTGAATGTTGCTGCTGATTCACTAAGGTCCATTTGAAAATGAATGCTTCCACATGGGAGCCTCCGAGAGTAAACACTTCAACTCAAAGAGAACTTGATTCCCTATTACTGTGGGAAGCCCACTAGATGAGAAGCTTGATGTCTGAAGATTGAGTCTTGGTCCCACCACTTACTACTGCTGTGAACTTCAGCCCTCTGATCCCAGACATCTTTGAGTCACTTTTGTTCTCCAGTAGTACGGGAATGATAGTGATTGCTTTGGCTCCATCAGAGAGTTGTGAGGTCTGATGGGACAATGGATGGAACAAAACACCACTGTCTTAGTCCAGGCCTCTATAACAGAATTCCATAGACTGGCTGGCTTATAAACAATAGAAATTTATTTCTCACAGTTTTAATGGGTAAGAGGTCCAAGTTCAAGGCTCTGGCAGATTTGGTGTCTGATGAAAGCCTGCTTTTTTTTCCCTCCCCCCTCTTCTTTAAATTTTAAGGTAAACTCTACCCTTAGTTGTGGGGCTCAAACTCATGCCCCATCGCGTGCTTTACTGACTGAGCCAGCCAGGCACCCCAAGGGTCTGCTTTTTAGTTCTTGTTATGTCCCACATGGCAGAAGGGGCAAGGGAGCTCTCTGGGTTTCTTTCATAAAGACACTAAGGCGGTTCATAGGGCTCCCCCCTCATGACCTAATTACTTCTGAAAGGCCCCCACCTCCTCATAACATCACACTGGGGGTTAGTTTGCAACACATGAATTGGGGTAGGGCGGGGGTAGACACACAGACGTTCAGTCTGTAGTCACCACTGAAGAGGAAGAAATTATTTGAAAGTGAAGTTTCCAGATGTTTATATATGCTCAAGGTAGCAATGGACTTGTAAGGGACTTGTCTTGAAGCTGCACATTTAAGACGTTTCCCATGGAAGTATAAACGTACTGACTGTCCGTCTGAAAATGCAGCCTGAAGGCGATTATGAAGAGTCCTCCAGCTTCCACTTGACCCTTCCTTGGGTCTCGCCCTGGGCGCGATCGACTCTCAGAAGTTTGTTACTTCTCTTCCCAGCGAGGCCCAGTCAGGACAACTGTCTTAACTCCAGCATGAAGCTTATACGCATCTCTTTTTGAGAGTTAAAACAGCAAAACAGAGACTTTGATTTGGGTCCTGGTTCAGTGAATAAGATGAAAGAAACCTGTTCGAGTGTGGGCTATGTGCCAGGAATTTACGAGTTCCTCTGTACCTGCTAATCTGACCCTGTTCTCCTCTTACTGTCGGATGTGTGATCCCTGTAATCTCCAGTTGCCAGGTATAGGCCCACTCAGGTTGTTATCATCGTCAAGTTGGAATAGTCAAAATGACTAACCCGTCATGAGGGCTTAAATTGTGTCCAGCATTGCTCTAAGCACTTGCTGTGTATTTGCTTAAGACACTAAAAATGTCATCAACATCCCCATATTACAGATGAGGAAGACTGGGTTTTACCTAAAGACTACGACTAGTACGTAGAGGAACTTTGCAACCCAGGAAGTCTGACCCTATAATCCGTGATGTCAGCACTTGGCCTCAGGAAGCTTCGCAAAAGGGAAATGAGTGGTTTGTGAGTTTAAGGTCCAGCGTATTATCAACCAGGTTCACAAGGTGTTTGTAATATTTTAAAAATAATGTCTTTACTTGTGCTGACTCTACCTGGGCTAACAGAGCTAAGAGCTATGTCTCTTTAAGGGACTGGATCTGGTTAGAGTTAACATCGGTTACTGCATGCCGTTGGACTCACACGTCTTCAGTCAAAGTGAGGAAATGGGGACTTGGGAAATGCTATGTCTTTAGGAGACAAAAGTCTTTCAAAGAAAGGGGTGCTGTGAGTTCTGAGGCTCTCCCAGGCGATTGCACAAACATTATAAAATCGGGTGAGGGCATAGGGAACTTCAGCTGCTGGTGATGGCTTCGGAAGCCAGTGACTCTTGAGAAGAGTCTTGAAGGATGAAGAAGAGCGGAGTGCGAGAAGGGACAGAAGACATCCTAGATGAAGAGTGTTGTGAGGCCACCTGTGAAAAGCGAGTGTGGTGACTGGAGATGACAAGGAGCCAGTGTGGCTGAGGATGGAAGAGTGGAAGGTTGTCTGAGCTGAGCAGGTGAGGAGAATGGCTGTGAAAGGCCTCAGGCACCACCTGACAAGACCTGGCTTTCTCCTGAGCCCTGGAAGCCTGGACTACTGAGGGGAGTCTGTGGGGGTGGTGGGGGGAGGTGCTGAGAGGTGCTCAGGATGGCGCCATCAGCGGGTCAGGTGGAAGCTGCTGAAGGTCTGAACCAAATCAGTGCCTGTGGCTGTGGGGAGAAAGGGATGAGAGTGTGAACTGGGTGGGCTTTTCCACCCCAAAAAAAAGAAACAAACCGGGGCCTCTGGGTGGAGCCATTGGTTATGCTTCCGACTGTTGGGTTTTGGCTCAGGTTGTGCTCTCAGGGTCGGTGGATCAAGCCCTACCTCCAGCTCTGTGCTTAGTCTGCTTGAGACACTCTCTCCCTCTCCCTCTGCCCTTCTCACTCATGCTCTCTCTCTCTCAAATAAATAAATAAGTCTTTAAAAAAATAATGAACAGAAATTAGCAAGAGGAAAACCTGAAATATATACCAAAAAGATAGTAATAAACATGGCAAGTGATCAAATTTTATGAAGTCACCAATAAGGATAACTGTATAAACCACATTGAATAAACTGGTACTTAAGAGGATAAATAACAGTAGATAAGTAATAAAGCAACGCAATCTAATAATAAAATAAAAAGAATAAAAACATTTTGGTGATGTGAGATGAAGAGTAGCTGTAACAAAGAATCAAAGTGATATAGTATGTCAAAACATACTATAAAACATAGTATGCCAGAACTATGTAAGAGGGGCACCTGGGTGGCTCAGTGGTTTAAAGCCTGTGCCTTCGGCTCAGGTCATGATCCCAGGGTCGTGGGATTGAGCCCCGCATCGGGCTCTCTGCTCAGCAGGGAGCCTGCTTCCTCCTCTTTCTCTCTCTCTCTCTGCCTACCTGCCTCTCTGCCTACCTGTGATCTCTGTCAAATAAAGTAAATAAAATCTTTTTTATAAAAAGATTTATGTAAGAAATAGTAGTTTGGAAGGAGAATTTTGGAAGAAGAAATTTTCAGCAAGTTTAAAAAATTGATAGGACAAATAAAAAGTGTGAATTCCTAACTGGAATTCTCAGAGGTAGCACATTCTGTGACTCCTTGGTAGAAAAGGGAGGTACAGAGGTGCCCAGGGGACGGCGAGCATCTCAGGTCTTGGGGGACTTTGAAGGTCCAGGAGCAACCCCTTCCATCCAAAGGGTAATCCGTCATCCTTCTGGCTTCCTTGACTATCTCCCCTCAGCCCTTGCAAGCCTGTACTACAAAAAGCCCCTGGGTTTCTCATTTGCATGACTCCATTGAGGATCATGCTGTTCAGTGCAATCAATAATAAAGGCAGAGGAGCAAGTCTAGGAGGAAAAGGAAAGAGAAGATAATGAGTTTGATTTTGAATATTTTTTATTTTAAATACCGAAGAGTAATCTAAGGCGATGGAGCCAATAGGCAGTATCTGTTGGAGATAATAAACACAGGTATAGGCACTCAGGTTAGTAGCGGGGTTGGAAACAGACCTGAGGGTCAGTGTTACTCTTGTGGAGAAGGTCAAAGCAGCCGAGAGAAGAGAGGGTTGCAAGTACTGTGTTGGGGGTAAAGACAAAGACAGGGAAGCAAAAGCAAAAGCTAATATGTGTCAAGAAAAGAGTCAAAGATGGCCAGAAGCTAGTGCCAGGATTAGGAAAATTAAACTCCTGACCCTGGGCTCATTAGTGTAACTCTGACGGATGGAGATTCGTGACTTGAGCCCCGCTGTTGCCTGTGGCTCATGGAGGCAGGGACAACGATTTCTCCAAGTTCTTTGTATCCTTGTATCTTTTGACCAATGTGAGTTTAAATCTAATCTTTCATTAGTATCATTTAGGGTTCTTTTTTTCTTCCTTGTAAGCATCTGTTTAAAGATAACCTCATTCTTCAGACCATCAATGAACAAAGAGGGACGGAACTTCAGAGAAATCTGTGGGAGCACCTGAGCTGCCTGGATACTCTCCAGACCTGGTAAATGATTCCTAAAAGATGAGAGAATTCAAATTCTGGCTTCCACTGAGAACGGAATATTTCCCCAACTGCCTGGTGCACAACCCCAGCTGAGACCTAATGCAAGTATTTTGCTTAAGAGAACTCGCAAATGCGAGGTGCTTCTAACAATATGTGTCAAGCAGTGTGTAGCCGATGGTAGGAGTTAGATTTATGCATATTGTGGTTGTCCATTTCCAGCTGCTTTTGTGAAGTCAAACTTTTTTTATGTGAACAGATCACATTATTATCACATTTAGCGGAGAATAATGAGATATGATGGTGATACATCATTGGCAGCTCATAGCGCCATTTGAAAACATGCTTGTTTTTAAATCTGCAATAATGGGTCAAAGAGAGAGAGGCACACTCTGGCTTGCACACAGCCACAAGCACGATTCTTAACAGCTAGTCCTGAGGAGCTCTCTGGAAATGCTTTATTGCCGGAGCGAACCTCAACAGTGGCTCACAAGAGTGCCCTATTTCTCCCCATTAACTCAGGGGAAAAAGACATCTCAGAGTTGTTGAGATAAGTGACCAGCGATTACCATTCTGTAGTGGCCATTCTGAATTGTCAAAGTGTTCTCTACAGCCAGTAGTCTAGTCTCTGTTTCTCTGTTTTTCCTTTATCTTCCTTCCTCCTTCTCTGATTTACCCTTGGAGGAGTATGGATGGAAGGAGAAATGAAGTGTAATATGTGGGATATTAGAAGGTTCTCCGTGTCTTTGCCCTATGACCCGAGCCCTGAACACATTTCCCATGAGGCTTTCGCAACCCATAAATTTTTCTAAACCTTTTGTAAACAGGTTGTACTTTTAGTGTGTTCTGTTTTGTGTGATAGTGAATTCCATAAGTGTCCCTATTTGGCGTGAGGTCAGATATTCTATTTATTAAAAACTTTACATCAGTCAAGATTTAGGAGATGGAAAAGAGCCTCTTAGTGAGAGGGAATAATGTGTGACTGACGTGTCTGGGGAATTAGGAACTAGAGAGATTTTGCTAGAGCCCATTGAGGGCTCATTGATGGTGATGACAATAAGGCTGAAGGCTACAGTGAGACAAGGTCCTGGAGAGCCTTAGTGCAAGGCAAAGCATTTGAACTTTCCACTGGAAGGAAACAAAGGGGAGGGATAAAAGACTCAATCATCTTCAGATTGTAAAATGCCAGTGGTGTCCCTCAGGAGTTTTCTGGCTCCAACAGTGATTATTTAAGACTAAAACCATTTGCACAAGGATGTGAAAGATAGAATGTGTAATTAAATTGCCACAACTGCACATAATGTTGAGTTCTTCCAGGTTGGAAAAAAAAAAAGTTGATTGGATGGATAGTAAGTGGGATGACATTTTCAAGTCTTGAGCCACCCAAGCATCCCAATGTTTGGTCTTTGAATGAAATGGAAAAATGTTATTCTACCCATGTAGAGGGGCCACAGTGGAGAGCTAGAAGCTAAGCATCAAAATGAATGTGGCTACATAAATGGAGAATGTTGGCACCAGAGCAGCCAGAGAGACCAAATGTTATGATGTCTTTGTTTTGCAGGTTAGAAAGTGGAGGTTAGGACATATGAAAGTCTTGGTCATGGACACACAGTTCAGGTGGCAGAGCTAGGATCCTAACCCTGTAACCATGGTTCTTGCAGCCTCTGCTTACCCACCTCATGGTCAAAACAGTGTTCAGTTAGATTTGTTGTACATCTTGTGAAACCATCAAGATTTTCTTGCCTCTTTCTCTTTCTCCTTGGTAATGCTTGCTTAGTAACTGCATTTCAGACCCTGAGTCATTGTTAAATAAACTCCATAATAGGATTGATTTTCCTGTTTACCCTTCAAGGAACACAACAGTTTATGTTCTACTGTCCTTCCCCAAGTAGAAGGGGAAGTAGGCGCAGGGCAAGACTTCCTGCGCCTACTTTGATGTTCCAAGATGGCGGCACTATACCTCTTCCTAAGATGTGAGAGTGAAAGACAAATATAGGACAGGGACTGAGCCAAGGTAAGGATTTCAGACTCTGTGAGGATAAATCCAAGGTGGCCGGACAGACCAGGAGAATGGGCAGTGAATTCTGGGAGGCCATGGGCATGAGCCTCCCAGGAAGCATGGACATGAGCAAAGGAGGTCAAGGGCATTAAGAATTTCTGAGGAGGAAAGAGGTGCTCAGTGTCACTTTATAAAGTAATGATTTCTGTGCTTCCTTTTGTATTCATGTGAGGGGCACTTAAAGGGAATAAAAAGTATACAAAAGTATATCATTCAGATGTTATATTTTCATCTTGCTGTTTCCAGGGACATCAGTCATCTCAAATGCACCAGATGTGTGGCCTCAGTTGGGATAGTCACCAGCCCCTATTATTTCCCTCCTGGAAATGTATGCCAGCACATTGAGGTGACAAATGATGAATGTCAGCCATACCCTGAGTCAGGAACTACCCATGATGTAGGCTTCTGGGTCTCACAGGCCCTTGCTCTGTTTCTTCCCTGAGCACATAGAATGTTAGCACTTATGTCAGTGGGCTGTTGGCAGGAGCAAATGAGGTGAAGTTTGTAAAGCTATTCTTGCGGTGCCTGGCACATACTGGGCCCTCCACACATCGTTCTTGTGAGCTCCCTGAATAGACCCCTAAATAGGTCACAGGCGTGCAGGTTAAGGAATGCAGAACCAGAAACAACTGATGTTCATCAAGTGTCCACTTTGTTCCTGGCTCTGGGCCTTTCTGTTGAATTGGTGCAATACCTACTATGTGCACTGGTTTGGGCATTTTAGAAGAAAGCAAAGAAATAGAAGACAGTTGGGACGCCTGAGTGGCTCAGTGGGTTAAAGCCTCTGCCTTCGGCTTAGGTCATGATCCCAGGGTTCTGGGATCGAGCCCCACATCGGGCTCTCTGCTCAGCTGGGAGCCTGCTTCCTCCTCCTTCTCTGCCTGCTTTTCTGCCTACTTGTGATCTCTTGTCTGTCAAATAAATTAATTAAAAAAAAAAGAAATAGAAGACAGATAATTTGGGGGACTAAGAGGAGTCTTAGCCAAGGTCACAAGCTCTGTAATGGCAAAGCTACAGTTAAAAACCAGAACTTGTAGTTTCTTGTCTGATCCTCATTCTACCATGTAACTCATTTCAGCCATCAAGATGTCCATTAGCCCTTGGTGCATTGACTACCCACAGAACTAGTGTAAGCAGTGTGTAGCTGATAGTAGGAGTCGATAGTAATGGCTGTTAACCTAAAACCACATCACTGCCAGGACTCAGAGTGGACTAGCTCTTTGATTATTGGTCTTGGTGCTTATTGAGACACTGAATATTTGTTGTAGTTAATTAGGATGAAGAACAAAGAACCGAAGGAAATATCATCAAACCAAGTTATACTGCTCATAAATTCTAAGTTTTAGTTTTACCTAACATACGTCTATAGACCTTAGCACATGGCAAGTACTCTTGGGTGGGTCTTCTAACAATGAACTCATTCAATCCTGGTAACAACTCTGGGAAGAAGTACTATAGTTATCTCCATTTTTCAGATAAAGAAGATGAAGCCCAGAAAGAATAAGAACTTTCCCCAAAACATAAATATGAAGAAGCAGAATCTGGCCCAGAATTCATGCTCTTAACCAACTCCCTTTACTGCCTCTCAAAAATTATCAAAAAACATCAAATGCTTCTCCCAATGAAGGGTGTTGTTTCACTCATTCTCTCCCTTTCAGGAGCTCTTCTATTTCACTTCTCTAAGGAACCGGAAGTCCATTCTGATTATCTTGCCTACCTGTATCCTGACCCCAACACCTCCATCCTGAGCCCAACATCTCCATTTTCTTTGCTGTCTTCCTCGATTATGGGGAATTAGAGTCCAGTAGAGTAAAAGGTAGAACACCAAGACATTTTCACTGGCATCTTCGTCTGTACTATATGCTATATGCTAAGTGGTAGGGGTAGAAGGAGAGGAAATACACACAGTTCTTATCCTTGTGGAGCATTCAGTCTAAGGGGAGAGCCAGACATTAAATAATCATGCAAATAAACATATATTTCAAGCTAATATAAGTTCTGTGGAGATAAATACAGGGTGCTGCTCTGAAAAAATAGAATATAATTATATATTCTATATAATAGAATGTAATTATAATAAACAATCATATAAAATTATATGTTAATTAATAATTAATTTTTTAAAAGATTTTATTTATTTATTTGACAGAGATCACCAGTAGGCAGAGCAGCAGGCAGGTGGGGGGGGAAGCAGGCTCCCCACTGAGCAGAGAGCCCATTGTGGGGCTCGATCCCAGGACCTGGGATCATGACCTGAGCGGAAGGCAGAGGCTTTAACCCACTGAGCCACCCAGGTGCCCCAGTTAATAAGTAATTTTATTGTGCATTAATTTATTATTAATATTTACTTATTCATAATATTTTTATATATTATTGTATTATATATAACATATTATGTAAATAATATTTATTATTAATGATTTTTAATTTACTTATAATTATATATAAATTATATAAAGTCATATATAAATTATATAAAATATACAATTATATATTTTATATGTTCATGTATTTATAATTATATATAATTGTCACTTATTCATAATACTTATTTATTAATTTTATCAATATATAATTATATACTATAGTGATTATATAAATATTAATTACTTAATATTTAAAATATTTTATAAATATATGATATAATTATATTATATATGCAAGTAAGTAAAATTGTAATAAAATATAATAACATGGGGTGCCTGGGTAGCTCAGTTGGATAAGTGTCTACCCTCAGCTCAGGTCATGATCCCAGAGTCCTGGGATCGAGTTCTGCATCAGGCTCCTTGCTCAGTGAGGAGACTGCTTCTCCTTCTGCCTGCTGCTCCAGACAGACTGCTTCTCCCTCTGCCTGCCTGTGCTCACTCTCTCTTTCTGAAAAATAAATGAAATAAAACCTTTAAGAATATGTATATGTGTGTACATAATAACATAACCTAATTTACATTAGATGGGGAAGTTGTGTAAAGCTTCCTTGAAAATGTAATTTTTATAAGCTTATAAATCAAGGGTACGCTATAGTAGGAGAAGACTAGGGTTAAGTTTGTGGGCGAAGGACTAGCAGTGCACAGCTCTGCAGGAGGAAATAGATCAGCACATTCAGGAAAGTGACGGAACTTCCATTAGGAACTGAATGGGTCACAGTGAGTGTGGGGAGGGGAATGGCATGTGATGGCTGGAGAGGTGGTCGGGTCACATCCCACACGGCCTCCCAGGTGAGAGTCAACAGTTTGGATTTTATTGTAATTACAGTTGAAGCCATCGGAGGACCTAGAGGTGGGCACATTGTGAAGAATCAATGGAAAGAAAGTAAGAACTCAGAGACCAGCGGGAGAAGAGACAATGACTTGAAATCGGAGGGGGTCAGTGGAGCCATAGTAGAACAAAGGGAAGACATTCTTTTGAGTTAGGTGGAGTAAGGTTTGCTGATGGACGGGCTATGGTGATTAGGGAGAAAACAGTGTCATGGGTAAATCTCCGGAGTGTAATATAAAGATTTGGGGGTTGTACAAGATCCTTTGCTGAGATGGACAGCCCAGAGGTTGGGGTGGCAAGCACACCGTGCGGTCTGCCTGGCTGATAAACCCACACGCAGATGACCTCTGACCCCTGTAAGCTGACTCTGCTGTAGCTGTCATGGTTATCTCCGCGCCAACAACTGTGCAGACCTACAAAAACCCATCTTTTTTTAGCTTCACCTTTTGCCTTGGTTTTAAATAAATCTTAGATACAGGTGGCCCAACGAAACAGTATTGCAAATTTTCTTCCAGTTTAGGAGTTTTGTCTTTTGATAGATTTCACTCCTTTCTACAAATGTGTGTGATTCTGAATTCATGGCGGTGGGGACTATTTAATGATTGATTTATTGGCTCATAATCAGATAAATAGAAAATGTAAATGGATCATGTAGTTATCACTAACTGGTTTGTTGTTTGTTTGTTTGTTTGTTTTTAAGTTTTCTTTCTTTTTTCTTTTTTTGGGGGAGGGGTGGATATTACAGAGGCCTGAAAGTTTAATCGCACTACTTTGGGAATGTCTTTTTACCCATTTGTTGAATTAGAGGCTAACAATGGTAACTCCATTAACAACGGTAACTCCTTGAGAAATTACCATCGTTTTTCCTAACAGTGAAATCAAGGCTTCTTGTCCAAAGATGAAGTAGTTATCAGAATCTACCTACTCTTACGGGTTTGTTTTTGGTATTTTCTGTAATAGACCTGCGTTTTCTCAGCGGCCCTCATGTGATTTCTTTGTGAAAAATATTTCTCTGTAGAGAAGAAAGTTTATCATTTGGAATGTTAAATGCAATTATATTGACATATGGTGATAATGGGATAAAGCATACGGGTTAAAGGTTGCGGGAACCATGGCTTGGCAATTAGCGATGTAAATGAAACATTCATTATCCATCATGCTGAGAAGTTGATGAACTGTACAGTAAATCTGAGCCCACAGTCAGGACTGAGATAAGTCATTTCAGACAATACAGTGGATTGTTTATGAGCACCCGGGACAATGTTGTAGATTCCTGTCATGGCGATTTCTTTACTTTGTAGTTTATCATGAATAAAAGGCCTTACAGAGTCCAGACCACAAGTCTTTCCTTCCACAGGAATATATATATGAGATTCTATCACTTTCTATTAAAGTCAAACCTTTTGAGAGCTGAGGTGACTAAAGATGGACAACTGAAAATTTTCCCTGAAAGTCCGTTCCGTAACAAAGACATACCGTGGATTATCGGTCTTGAAGAAAGGCTCTGATGTCTTTCAAAATAGAACCTGGGTTCTGGAAGAAAACTACATTTAGAAACTTAAATCTTTCCCCAAAGAATCTCAGTCCTGCGGGTTAGATTAGGTAGAAGTAATGGCCCTTTTTCAATTCTCTACCAAATAACCAAAAGAACATTATGATGCTACCCGAAAGATTGTTTTCTAGGCTTTTTACTCTGCCTATTGCCCATTTAATTCTCTTGTTCATATTCTAACATGTTTCCTTTCAGCATGAGACCCTTCCTTCCAGACAGTGGGGGTCTACATTGATTTTATATTTCATTGACTCCCGTTCTGCTCGAGCTTTTAAAAATTGTAACCGTACAAAAGAGTGTCTTCAAAAGTGAGAAAGAATCGCTGAAGAAATATTAAAACTTTATTTATGGTAACTGTTGACTCAGCTGGAAAGCTCAAGAAGTCAACTAGAAAGGAAATGAAGGGTCATGGTGCTCCGCCTTTGTCCGGAACCAGAAATCCTTGTTAACAGCACAATGTGGTTGAGGCTCAAGTAAAGGCAAACCAGCTCATGTCGAAGGATTGAAAGCCCATAATCATAATAACAAATGATGTTTCTTAAATTTGGCTTCATGACATTTCTTGATTCTCCACTATATATGCTAAGCCAGACATTGTTCTGAGCACACAGAATAAATTACTCATTCTTTTAATAACCAAGCAAAGTAGGTCATTATTTTTTTATTTTTATTTTTGGAGGAGGGGGCAAGAGCAGAGGGAGAGAGAAAGAGAGAGAGCCTTAAGCAGGTTCCACACCCAACTCGGAGCCAGACACAGGGCTTGATCTCGCAACCCTGAGATCATGACCTGAGCCCGAATCAAGAGTCAGACGTTTAACTGGCTGGGCCACTCAGACACCCCCAAGTAGGTCATATTATTATCATATAATTTAAACCTCATATTATTGTTAAATAATACAATAAATAAGCATGTCATATTATTAAACCTCAGGTCCAGCCCTGCGCCCTCCCAAAGTCTTCATCAAACCACTTTGCCGTTGAGCTTGCTCCAAGCTGATTTCCCCCACCTCCAGTCATCTCGTTGTCGCAGTTGTGCTCTAATCTGGAGACTTCTTTCTCTACGTCAGTAGACATTCAGGGCCTGACGGTTTTTAATTGTCTCCTTCTACCAAGCCTGAGACAATTAGTCTTTCTAGACTTCAGGAGAAAATCATCCATGCCAAGAGTTAATTTGTTGAATTTGTTGATGAAAAGCTGCATTTCTGCCCTTGGAGAATGCTAGCTGCTTCTGGAAAAGGTTGGACCCACTTTTGAACAGTCCTCTGCTCAAAAGTACCAGTGGCTACAGCAGTGGTCCTCAGCCTTGACTCACTTAAGAAACTGAAAATCTTTTTATTCCCAAGCCTACCTCCAGAGAGACTCTTTCCCACTTCATAAGAGGTCCCCGAAATCTTTCCCTGATCCTTTGTCCCTGGCAGTCCCAGATGCCTGGGGTCTTTGCGTGTCTTCGCGTGTTCTCTGCCTGCTTCCCCCTTATCTCCTCCCCACACCCTCATCTCTCAGCAGTTTGCAGCCTCAGGGCCGTGGGGCTGTGAGGGAAGACAAGGGTCCTGCAGCAGGCTGGCTGGTGGGCAGTGCAGCCACAGATGGGGAGCCCAGCCAGACACAAGAGGAATAGTCTACAAGTGCCAAGAATCTCAGCTGAGTGGGAGAAAGATCCAGGCCACTTTTCAGTGTATGATGACAATAAGAAAGGGAATTCCAGGGAAGGTTTGATCATTCTTTTTTTTTTTTTTAAAGATTTTATTTATTTGACAGAGAGAGAGAAATCACAAGTAGGCAGAGAGGGAGGCAGAGAGAGAGAGGGGAGGAAGCAGGCTCCCCGCGGAGCAGAGAGCCCAATGCGGGGCTCGATCCCAGGACCCGAGATCATGACCTGAGCTGAAGGCAGAGGCTTTAACCCACTGAGCCACCCAGGCGCCCCAGGTTTGATCATTCTTAATCATACAAAATAACTTTTAGAGATAGGAAGTTACTCCAAGAAGCAGAACTGGAGACAACAGTGTAGAAAGTCCTAGAATCACAGGTTTTGAGTCCATTTGTGGAAGTCCTTTTATACCACTAGAACTATCTAACAATAAAATGAATGACTCTGGTTCCTTTGTAAGAAAGTGAGGTCTCTGATTATGGGGACATTCAAAGAAAGGGTAGATGACCAGTTATGATGGGTGATAGATTCCAGGATTCGCTGACAGTTAATCAGGGATGTCGTTAAAGTCTTTCCATCTTTAGAATGCTGTTAATCATTGATTAACAAGATATAAGAAAATAAAATCAATGAACCATATGGAAATTTTAGATATTTGTGAGTAGCAGCAGAAAAATAAAAATTTGATTCTCTGGTTAAAATCAGTCCCCTTTCTGGGACTTCTTAACATTTTTTCTAAACTCCTTTATTCTAGTGTTAAATTTTTATATGCCAGTAACTATATGATGTATTTGATTACAAAAGGGAATTATATCATCATCATTTGTTGATTACTCAGGGGTCTTCAGTTCATCACTTTAAAAAGCCAGAGAGAACAATGAACTGAATAACAAAGATCCTAGTAGTTTTGGCCATTAATCAGGACTAAGCGTCTGAAAGTCGGGAAAATAGGGTTGATGAACCCACTGTGATTATTTACATCATTGTACTCCTTGTAAAACAGCTCTATGTGTTCTACTGAATCAATGTTCCATTTGTATTTACTGAGTCTTTAATTTATTTCTCTTGAATTGATTACTCTGGGAAACCAGAAGTTGTTTTTCATAGTTGCAAAGAAGCAATGTTTAAAAGTGAAGTCAGCCTTCCGGCTCTTGTCTTCTCCAAATCTGGTACCTGGAAAACGGATTTGAATTTTTGGAAAGGAGAGTGTAAGAGAGTGTAGAGCTAGGAATGTTTCTTAGGAACGGACGTAATTGGATTGGGGTAGTGATGGCAGTCACTACAGATGGGGTCGGACCTGGTATTGGGTGGAACCAAGAGCGAGAGCATATCTCAGAAATGGGCTTGTGTCACTGGCCTGAAGACCAGGTGAGCAATCCCTCTGCATTTCCAGAAGATATAAGACCTGGAAGGATTTTCCTGAAAGGGGATGATATAAAACCAAGTTTGGTTTTTTGTTTTGTTTTGTTTTGTTTTTTAGATTTTATTTATTTATTTGACAGACAGAGATCACAAGTAGACCTAGAGGCAGGCAGAGAGAGAGGAGGAAGCAGGCTCCCTGCTGAGCAGAGAACCCGATGCGGGGCTCGATCCCAGGACCCTGGGATCATGACCTGAGCCGAGGGCAGCGGCTTAACCCACTGAGCCACCCAGGCACCCCTAAAACCAAGTTTTATGCCTAAGAAAACGTCAGGAGCTCCAGGGCGAATGTAGAGATAGATAATGTCATCCTTGCATACCTGAAATATGGGTAGAGGAAGAAAATGCTTTTTCAAATGACAAAGTATAAAATGGTCTTCTGATAGTAATGTTCCTCTTTGTCACTGCAGAGATGCATTCTAGCGGGATGCCTTCATCTATAGCTCCCCTATCTCAAGGCTTCTCTTCTTAGTCCTCCTGTCTTTCTCATGGGTGTTTAGTGAACAAGGCCATTTTTTCCCCATGTAGACTTGATTTTCTGTCTAATCTGTCATTTGGCAAGTGACAGAGAGGCTAGTTCTTCCTCTTTGGGACTGAAGTATTATTTTATAATTCACCGAGTGATCACAGTGCACCAAAAACCTGACATAAGTTATTTCTGTTTCTTGTAACCTCTGTGTAGAGCTGGAATTAGCATACCCATTTTACAGATAAAGAATTTGAGGCTCAGGGACAAAAAGTCACTCACATATGATAACAGAGTTGAACTGATGTTCTTCTGTCCCTATAATCTGCAATCTCTTCATTCCCTACAGGCACTAGATCCCATCTGGTCCCTCCATTTTATTTTATTTTATTATTTTATTTTTTTTTAAGATTTTATTTATTTATCGGGGGGGGGGAGAGAGCGAGCACAGGCAGACAGAATGGCAGGCAGAGGCAGAGGGAGAAGCAGGCTCCCTGCTGAGCAAGGAGTCCGATGTGGGACTCGATCCCAGGACGCTGGGATCATGACCTGAGCCAAAGGCAGCTGCTTAACCAACTGAGCCACCCAGGCGTCCCTCCATTTTATTTTTTATGTATTTATTTATTTAAAGATCCTATTTATTTGAAAGAGAGAGAGCAAGAATCAGGGGTGAGGGGGGCAGAGGGTGAAGCAGACTCCCTACTGAACAGGGAGCTTGATGGGAAGCTCGATCCCAGAACCATGAGATCATGACCTGAACTAAAGACAGACACAACCAGCTGAGCCACCGAGGCACCCTTTGGTCCCTCCATGTTGAACTTAAAAAAAAAAAAAAAAAAAAGACAAAAAACTTAATTTCTCTCTGATTTAGAGAAGTAAGCTTACTCCTTTTCCTCTTTTCTGCCCAATTTTTCAAGTAGATAATCTAGTTTATTATTCGAGACAGTCCAATTAAGTTTAAAAATACTTGTCCTTTCCTAGCCCTGCAGACTTAAAATAGATCTCCTGTCTTCTAAATAGTCATTTCGTTCGATATACATTCCCCCCCCCTCTTCATAATTCCCTTTTCTGTCCTTGCTTTATGCCATCACTTGTTTTCCACCTTCTTTCTGTAGGGTAACTTGTACCAAAATTAATTAACACATGGGGTCTCCTAGGTAAGTTACCTTGTTAAATTCCCTTTACCAACCAGCTGTAGCATAGTAACAGGCAAGACAGGGTTCTGATGTTACTGTTGCATATAGTTATATAAGGTGTATTCATTTGTGTGTGGTGTGACCCAAAGGGGAAATGTGTAGCAATTGGGAAGCCGGACAACATGGACCAAGAATCGATTGTCCCACGCAGATCAACTTTTCTTCCAGTTTTTCATTCTGATAACATCCCGCAGCTCACAAAGATTCATGTTCCTTCAGTGGGAGAGGTTTGTGGGTACTGCGAGCTGTCTATTTCATTCTTTCTCCATTCCCACCTATATTAATTCAGAACTTTTTTCTTGAGCTTGATGAATTGCAGTAGTGACCACAGAAAACCACTTTAAGAAAGCAAAATTAGCGTGAGGGCAGGGTGCCTGGCCGGCTCCATCAGCAGAGCACGTGACTCTGGATCTCAGGGTTGTGAGTTTGAGCCCCATATGGGGTACAGAGATTGTGTAAAATAAATTAATTAATTAATTAAAATAAAAGAGAACAGGGATGCCTGGGTGGCTCAGTTGATTAAACAGCTGCCTTCGGCTCAGGTCATGATCCCAGAGTCCTGGGATCAAGTCCTGCATCGGGCTCCTTGCTCAGCAGGGAGCCTGCTTCTCCCTCTGTCTCTGCCTGCCATTCTTTCTGCCTGTGCTTGCTCTCTCTCCCTCTCTCTCTCTCTAACAAATAAATAAAATCTTAATATATATATATATATATATATATATATATATATATATATGAGAACAGATCTTTAAAAAGAAAGGAAAGCAAAATTAACTTGAGAAATAAGTATGTGTTTAAAGTAATAGAAAGCTGGGGAAGGTGGTGGGATCTTAGATAATAAATTCTGATTTAAGAAATTGTTTTGGTGATTTGATTTGATTATTGTTTCTTCACATGAATTAATCCTTTCCCCAGATGGGAAGGTTCTGGGGCAAATATGAACCTTTCCGGTTAATGGAAAAGAGTAAAGCATGACTAGCTTATGCTTCCCAACTTTGGTGAAAGCCACCTATTTTTGAAATCCCCATGTGGCTGTCTGTCAGTAACTTCCATCATCAAAAGTGGCATTTGGCCTCCCCAGGGGAGAAGACTTCTATGAAGTCACGGGCTGTCTTTGGTTTGCCTTTAAGAATTCACTAGAGCTTAGGGCATCTGGGTGACTCAGTGGGTTAAAGCCTCTGCCTTCGGCTCCAGTCATGATCCCAGGGTCCTGGGATTGAGCCCCACGTTGGGCTCTCTGCTAAGCGGGGAGCCTGCTTCCTCCTCTCTCTCTCTGCCTACTTGTGATCTCTTCAAATAAATAAATAAAATATTGAAAATTGAAAAAAAAAATTCACTAGAGCTTGGAGACGAGTAGTTCCTGGGGTCTCAAGGCTACTTATGAACTCTAACAAGAGGTTCAGTGAGCTCAACCTCCATCTCGCTCTGGTTTCAGATTTATTCCAATGGTTTAACTTTTTAAAACAAGTGAAATAACTATTTTTGACAAGATGATCGTGAGTATTGAATAAAAGAATCTGTTTCTCAGAGGGCATCTCTGTGTCATGAGCTGAGAAGCCGTGGAGACTCTAACTTCTGTCTGTAATGGACACTGGTGTCTACACAGGGAAAAAACATTCCCTTTGGGCCCCAGACTAGAGGGAAAATAACAAATGACAGACAAGAACGTCTTTTTCTTCAGCAGCCAGGGAGCAGAGGCAAGGCCTTTCCCGGCTAACCCCCGGGGTCTAAAGCCCAGAATGGAGGTCAGGGATTCATGGGTTAAAAGCCTTTGCCCTCCACCAGGCTCTCTGTTCTCTGACTCCTTGTGCGCCAGATTTGCTGCAGTGTTGCTTTGTCTGGGGCGGCAGTGTACTGAAAGCTTCCTAACAAGCCCACCGAGTCACATCTGTTTGTATTGTCCTTGTCACAAAGTGAGTGTTGGCGCTGCCTTGTCATCAAGTCTGCTGGAGTGGCCCTTCCTTCCTCACTGGGCATCAAGTCAGCAAACCACACCTGAGCGGGCTGTGGCCTTTGTGGGCAGGGCAAGGAGTGTGGGGGCTTCTCCCGTCCGGAAACAACTGGAAACAACACCAGAATACATTAGCAGACACTTGGGTCTGGGCCAGCCGGAATGACATTTAGGTTTGGTTTTCCTGCGTTCTGGCACTTGCTGAATCTTCTGAAAGTCAATTTGCTGAATAGACATTTCACAGATTTTAAAAATAATGCAATTTGCTGCAAACTGTTTTGATGTAGACATTTTCCGGCTGTTCAGGACTCTGCTCAGGGTTGCCTCGCCCCATCCTTGAACGCTCTTGCTTAAAATGACGGCTCCCTGCAGCCTCCCCAGTAATCCCTCACCCTGATACCGCCTTCGTTTTCTTCATCACCCTTCCCGCCGTGTGACCTTGCTACGGTCTGTGACCTTGCTACGGTCTGTGACCATCTCCTGGCTCCCATGAGCTTTACCTGGAGTAGGGCCTTGGTCCCCTTCTGTAGCTCTCGCTCCTGGGAGAGTGCCCAACACACAGTAGGACTTCAATCAATCTTTACTGCAGGCTTAGAGAAAAAATGCATTCTGAACAGCCTTGGAAGATTTGACTTGTGAAAACAAGCATGTGTTATTTCTGTCATTAAAATTTTTGACAAAGCAAAATGTTTTGGTAGGAGGTAGGAGGAATTGTCCAAAGTAAAGCTTTACAGGTTCTTTTTGCAAAGCATGAAATCCATGCAGCATGTCATCCCACACAAATGTCCTTTGATTTATGATCAAATCAGAGGGAGATCCACACTTACAGGATAAGAAATTCAGAGGAAGTGGTCAGGGCCGGGGGAGGTGGGTTACACTTTTTTTTTTTCTGCAGTGGGTCTTTCACGAGATGGCTGCAACTTCGGTTTCCTTTGCAAGCTGAAGGGAGGTAGAAGACCTAAGAGAAAACGAGAAGTGCTGGCTGGAGGTAGAGATCGGGAGTCTGTTCACACCGAGATGCTAGTTCAAGTCTAGAGGGTGAGCAGTGTTCTCAGGAGGAGAATCGTGCCTGTGTGATCCTGCTCTGTGGGCAGCGGGGTTGGGTTGGCCGACAAGTCTTGTAGAGCCGCAAGGTGGTGGGACCTCCTAGGACCTGCCCTGGGATGTGTGTGGCTGGACAGTGGTTCCCAAATCTTGCAAGAAATAATGCGGAAGGTCCAAGAAATGGGACTGTGTAACTCATCTTTACCTCCAGCTGCTCTTGCTCTTTCGGGAGCCTAAGTGAGGAACCGAGAGCACTGGAAGCCAGGGAAGAAGGGAGGAGTGGAAGGACTGAGGGGTAAATGGAAGAGTGTCTGAGGGAATACAGGAAACAGAGTCTACCTCCACTGGCTGGGTTTTTGGGTCACTGCTGGAGCTGTGCTGGACAGGCTGGATTCACTTAAAGACTCATGAGGGACTGTGTAATACACATGGAGAAAGCTGATGAATCCTTCAAGTTCCCCATATTAGGAGAGGAGAAGCAAGAGAAGTCAGCAGAAGAAGCAGGGATTAGGAGACAAATAGGAGATCAGACGTCAGTGATCCCCAAATGTTCATCTGCAGCTGAGCTCAAAACCTGTATCTCTACCTTTGCCAGAGTTGACATCTCCACTGAGATGTCTAGTAGGTATCTCGTATTTAACACATTAAATAGAACTTTTGACTTTTCCCCTAACTCTCCCTTGCACAGTTCTTCTTGCTCTTGATAAATTCGTTCAACAGCATTTAATTAGTGTCTTTTATATGCAAGTTCTAGTCTAGATACTGGCAACCGAGTGGTGAATGAAACAAAATTCCCTATTATCAACTTCTATTCCATGAAGGATCTCGTGGAGGCCAAGCAATGGCTTGTCCAATCCCAAAAGGCCTGGGACCCATCACCACCTATCTCCATGGCCAATAGAGTAACCTTACTGGTTTCCCTGCTTCTACCTGTCTCTACACAACGCCCAGTCTCTACACAATGACCGGAGTAATTTGTATAAAACCCAAATTTAAACATAGATTATAAATTCACCCCAACGTTAAACTTCTAGTAGCTTCCCATAACTCTCTCAATAAAATCCAAGCTCATTCCTGGGACCCACAAAGCTCTGCGTAATGGAAACATACCCGCCGCTGACATCTGCCCGCACCTGTCTTGGCTGCTGCCACCCCAGCCATACCTCTGTTTCTCTAATCTGCAGGGTTGATCCCAAGCCCTTTGCATTTGCTGATTCTTCTTTCTGGAACTAACTGACCTCAGAATTGGAAGGAGCTAGCCATTTCTGATCATTCAAGAGTGTCACTCGTATGTCATCTTATCACCTGCCCGATATCCCCATTTAAACCTCTCTTTTACCCCATCCTGTTATTTCCCATCACACTAAACGACATACTACTTGACATTTACCATTATTAGAAATTATCTTTTTGCTTGATTGATTTACTTCCTATGTGTCTCTGTGTAGTAAAGTGTAAGTCCGTGAAAGCAGTGGCATGGTCTGTCTTGTTAGTTATCTTGTGATCAGTGCTTACAACTGTGCCTGGCACAGAGAAATTGCTCATAAATGTTTGCCCTGTAGACCAGCAAATAAATGATACTAATGAATAAGGACACTGACCCTACACTTGCCTAACACATAGTCTTATAAACCGTATGAAGTGATATCCACAGGTCCTTCTAGTGAAGCCTAGTCCAAACAAGAACTCCCGTCTTGGGTAGTATCTCTCAAGCATACAGCCCAAGGCAAGAGGCCTTTCTTCTCTGACTCCTTGACTCATGGACACCGCTTACTATGTAACCACAGGATAAATCTTCCTCTACCCTACACTGTCCCCTTCCCTGGTCCTGTCCCATCTTCCCATTCACCACTCTCTTTTTCCATTCTGGGACACACAGCATATCCCATCACTGCTGTAACATGCAACACACCCTCCACCCCAACTGTTCTCCAATGGCTACCAACGTGGTATATAGTCTTTCACTCTTTAGCGAGAGCAAGGGAGGCAGGAAAGCTAAGAAGATCACATCTAAATGCTGCATTGGGGATGGGGAATATGAAACCTCATAGGTTCATTATTTTTATTCCATGACAGCCCATTGTAGGAATTGGGCAAGTCAACTGTGAACTACTGGTAGATGTTCTAAATGTTACGATTGGGTAACATTTAGAGACTGGGTGGCAGTCTCTCTCTCTGGGAGAGAGTAGTGAGGAACCATATTTAAATTGCAACTTGGGGGGCATCTGGGTGGCTCAGTGGGTTAAAGCCTCTACCTTCGGCTCAGGTCATGATCCCAGAGTCCTGGGATGGAGCCCCACATCAGGCTCTCTGCTCAGCGGGGAGCCTGCTTCCTCCTCTCTCTCTCTCTGCCTGCCTCTCTGCCTACTTGTGATCTTTGTCTGTCAAATAAATAAATAAAATAAAAAATAAATAAATTGGAATTGGGGGTGACAACTCCCAGGTAGTGGCCAACACTTAAGTTACAGTGCATTTAGTTTCTTGAGCTTCCCACTATAATTTATCAACACCTACATGGTTGACAGTATAACAGGCACATACTCTGTCCTTTTCAAGTAACTTGTTTAAACTTCACACAGCTCAGGGGCGCCTGGGTGACTCAGTCTATTAAGCGTCCGCCTTCAGCTGAGGTCATGATCTGAGAAGGGATTGAGCCCCACATCATGCTCCCTGCTCAGCGGGGAACAGCTTCCCCCTCTCCCTCTGCCCCTCCCTCTGCTTGTGCACTCTATCTCGCTCTCAGATAAATAAATACAATCTTTAAAAAGTCACATTGCTCTAGGGGGCCAATATTCATATTATTGTCCTGTTTGATAAAGAAACTGAAATTATGTAACTTGCTCAAGAACTCATAACCAATAAATGACTTAACTGGGCTTCAAACCCACGTAGCCTTAAACTCCAGCGCCTAAATGCTTTATCCTTACACTCTAATCCTGCCCTGGCAGAATTCAGTCTTCAAATCCCTTGAGATAAGCCTTGAAGGAAAAGTCATTTGTCAGGTGGAGAAGGAGGGGATTGTGGTGAACCCGTTGGAGGTGACAGAGGTGTGTCACACAGGCTGTTCTATCAAAAATAGTTGCAAATCAGAAAGTGAATGTCCAGTGTCTGCTGCTCTCACTTGAAGATGGCTCTGTCTGGGCTTTATCTTTCCTGTAACGAAAGTGCCTGTATGGTTTGCCTGGAGCAAGATTTCCAAACTGCTGGAAAACCAGTCTACCCATTAGGCGTCTCTCATGTCAGCAGCGGAGCTCATGGTGCTCAGTCTGGTCTTGTCTCCAGCTGGCGTACCTACGAACGTACACCTACATACAGGAGTCAGGATGAAAGGAGGCAGAGCCACTCTAGACAGACTGCATTTTGAACACTTCAAAGAAATGGGAAAAACGAATGATTTGGAAAGGAGGGGGCTAGGGCATGGGAATAAAATGACCATGAGCATCTCACAGCCTCTTCCTGAATTTGTTCAGAGATGAAACTAATATTCCTGGAATCTGTAGATTGACCCAGGACAACTAGGTGTTGAACATGGGTTTTATAAAAATGGGCCTCCTCCAGAAAGCTCGGGCCAAGTAGACAACACCTAGATTATTCCAGTGATAGTCATTCTTTCCCCACATTTCTCCACCCGCCACTCCCACTTTCTTTATTGATAGGTTACCTAGAGATGACTTTGGATGACTTCTTCCTGCATTAATACACTTTTTAAAAAATGTATTTGAGAGAGATTGAGCACATAAGCATGAGCAGAGGGAACAGAGGGGAAGGAGAGAGAGAGAAAAGGATCTTGAGCAGAGTCAGCATTGAGCAGGAGCCGGGCTTGGGGCTTCATCTCACGACACCGAGATCATGACCTGAGCCAAAACCAAGAATCGGATGCTCAACCAACTGTTCAGGTGCCCCTTAACACACTTTTTGATGAAATAATGGGAGTATTGCCATTAAATATTTGGGAATGCATTGCCCTTATACAACTCAAATGCAGCTATTTTTTATGGATAAAGTAGAATTTAGGGCAATAAACCACTTTTTTCCAACAGCACCAGTATGGCAATTTCCAGATTGGCTTAAAGATCTTTGTTCCAACCGTTCTTTTTATTTACAGTTATCAACCTTAAAAATGATTTTAGAATTTGTTCCAGACTTTTTCACAGGCTGTTAATGTATGGTTAGGAAAAATTTTAAAGCAGTTAAAATTATATGACAATAATTTGAAGTCTCCTTGCAAATGAGATAGAATCAATTGTCTGACCACAGGGGATATATAATTTGTTATAGCTTCAAAGTAACATTACTTAAATAATAGTTCATGAGTCTTTTCAAATTGTATCTATAACCAGTGCAATAGCTATAATTTCACATAAAGTTAAAATGATGTATTTCAAAAGCTAGTGAAGGTAGATGGACAAATATATATTGCTGTTTGGAGCTTATGTGTTTTTTGGGGTGTGTGTGTGTGTGTGTGTGTGTGTGTGTGTGTGTTTTACCGTCATCGTTGTTCTCAAGTCAACAATTGTTGAAAGAAGTATTTATAAAGTATTTGGCAAGAATTGCTTATTTTTGTCAATGTTTTCTAGATTTTTATTTTCCAGTGGAAATTCAGAGCCACCTAGTGACCAAAAACAAAATGTCTAAGATAAAAAACATGACAGCAAGAATAACAACAAAAAACCCTTCTAGCAAAAGAGAGAACCAGTCATTTGACCCTGGTTTTCAATGCCTGAGGATAAAATTGCACCCAGCTCAGGTCTACAAAATGAGAGTTCCCATAAATTCAGTAGACTAAGTCTTTGGTTCATTTGGGGGTTTAAGACTCCAAACATAGATTTGAGATGGTATGTATGATGAATTTTTGCAGTTTTAGTAAAAATACCACTTAATTCTGTGAGATAGGTGTGACTGACACAACCGTAAGCTACTACGCCCCACAGACTCATGTCCTCTTTCTTGATAATAGCTTCTACTCTGGAGCAGCTCCTGAAGAAAGAAAAGGGGGTCCTACAGAGGATAGGGCTGATGGTGGAAGGAATGAGGATGATATGAGCAAGTTAACACGGCCCCATTGAAGCTTCTGGTTCATATTCAATTCTGAGCACAAGGATTCAGGCCATTCTCTTCAATGGGGTTTGATGAAATTCAGCGAACCTCTGCTGAGTCTTGTTATGAACAAGTTTCTTGCTAGGTAAGAATGTGTAAACCTAGGCTATGTTTGGGAAGCCAGAGTGTTCAGTTTGGTTAGGTAGAGTAAATCTGGAAGAACATAATAGGAGACGAGGGTGGGAGAGGTAGGCTTCCGCCATGATGTGGATTGCTGGGGCACTTTCTGGGGACTTATGACTAAAGTCCTGGTAAGATTTGAGAAGACTAAGCTGGTTGCTCACTATAGAGATGGTAGGAAGAGCACTTAGGTTATTTCAATTGTTTTGGGCAGAACTCACAAGCATACAACCTAGAATTATTCGTCAGAAGGAGAACAGTGGTCACACAAGAGAAGAAAAATCTTGGTACTGATATGGGGGAGTGACGGAAAGTTTTATAGAGGTTAATTCTAAAATTATAACAGTAATAGAATTAAGGACCCCAAGGAAGTAGCTGGTGTCTCATGGGAAGAGTATGAGTTGATCCTGAATATCCATTCATTCATTCAGAAAAATGAATGGCAGGCCCACCATGAGCAGGTGCTGAGGCTGGCCCACCATGAGCAGGTGCTGAGGCTGCAGTGACAGCAAGAGACTCCATCCTGGGGGGACAAAGCCAGCTCCACTTCTTCACCAAGGGGCCAGATTAGATCCAAAGGCCAAGCTCTTTGCCAAGTACATCGTCATATTTTAATGAATGTATTTGAAATCTATAACGACTCTGGAAAGCAATTATTATTATGTTCATTTGATCAAGGAGGGGCCTCAAAGTCAAAGGAGATGCAACCATGAGTTCACAGTCACACAAGAACTCTGTGATAGAGGCAGGCTTCCAAAGCATTGTTTCCCTGACACCTCCTGTGGTTGTCTCCAGGGAGTGAGACCCAGATGAAGAGGCAAGCATCAGGGCCTCTCTAGCCAAGAGCGCTACCTATGCCCCCTCAGCTCAGCGGCCTCTAGCTCAGAGGGGTTTGTTCTTCCAATCTGGTCTGCTTCTCCGGCTCGGCCTTGCTCTGGAGCATAGCAGGCTTTGCAGTTCTTGTCCACCAGCTCCTTCCTGCACTTTCTAAGACCTCCAAGGCTTCATTGCCTGGACCAGACCCCCTCAAGGGTAGCCATGGCATAGAGAAGGATCAGAGCCTTGGCTTTGAGTTCTCAGCCATTTGCTACCCGTGATCCCCACCACACCCCCACCCCCCCGGACAGATCACAGAAAATCCTTGGGGCCTCAGCCTTCTCATCTGTAAAATGGAAAAAATACTACCTGAGCTTGAGGATAGCAAGGGATAAATGAGATAATGTTGGTGAACGTGCTTTTGGTGGGGGTTTGTCAAGTTCTGTGGGATGTAAGTTGCCTACTTCCCTTCCAAATACCCTGACTCAGCAGAGCCTTCCTTCCCTCTCCTGGCTGGTCCCACTCCATTCTTCTGCTACCCTGCAGCACTGATTCAGCGATCACGCCAGCTCCCGCCAGACTGTAAATGCGTGTGTATTCCTCTGAAACCAAACCAGTAAAGGCCGGACAGGACAGAGGGCTCAGTCCTACTTAGTTTCATCAAACCTGCTTCTAAGGAAGTTCTATACAGTTCACGCCAAAAGCCGTGGGGCGGTTGTACACATGAATGGTATCAGAAACGTCCCCTCTATAAACTTAAACATAGACCTGCTTTTGGAAATACAATTATTTTCCTTTCTTTTACACTTAGATGGTTTTGTTAAGTGTTGAGTAATCTTGAAGATTAGATTTTCTTTTTTAATCTTCTGATTGAAGTTTGCAAAAGTAACTGGAAGAAGAAAAAACTGCAATTAAAAATATTTTTTTTTCAGATTTGCAGAATTAAATAAGTGTAAAAGGAATAAACTAAACTTCCAAGTCATGTTTTATGTACTTTCAAAAACATGTACTTCTGAGGTCATTAAAGCCCAAAGGCGTGTTCAGACTTTGGGGGAAAATTAGACTTTATAACCTGGATGCTGTTTTTTCTTGGCTTTTCTCAAAGTGTGGCCTGCGGATGACCAGCATCAGAATCCCCTGGAGGGCTTGTTAAAATGTGAATTCCTGGGCCCTTCCTCAAACCTCTGGGGCAGAAGCCAGGAATTTACATTTTAAACGCATTCCTTCCATGATTCTTTGTGAACCCATGAGCTAATACTTATTTTCAGTGCTATCATCTCTCGATCATTCCACAAGAAACAAAGCTTGAAGTTTCACAGATACATTCTCCCTCTCCTCGATTCTTATCGCAATTATTCCTGCCAATCAAGGGCTTCCCTCTGGCTGTGACTTAGTGGTATTCTCAAATATTAGTCATCTCCAGCAGAAAAATTCAGGATGGTTTAATGCGTCCCGTAGTTTCAAAAATTTCTGTCTTGATTCCAGTGTGGGCCCATTCCTCGCTTAGGGATGAGTAAAAGGCAGTAGGCAACAACTAGCATCATTCAGAATATAACCAAGCAATCAACAAAAATCTTCCGGGGGGCGCCTGGGTGGCTCAGTGGGTTAAAGCCTCTGCCTTTGGCTCAGGTCATGATCTCAGAGTCCTGGGATCAAGTCCCGCATCGGGCTCTCTGCTGGGGTGGGGGGGGCTGCTTCCCTCTCTTCCCTCTCTCTGCCTGCCTCTCTGCCTCCTTGTGATCTCCGTCTGTCAAATAAATAAATAAAATCTTAAAAAAAAAATCTTCCCTTTGAGTTCACCAGTTGACAGTATTTATTCTGGCAGTAGTTAGTGCATCTAAATATTAACTAATTACTCTGTAATATTCGCTGCTGGTTGTGCTGAATGAGGTGGGAGTGGGTCAAATCGACAGACCATTCACGGTCTCCAAATGCAAATAAAGTAGCATTTGTTTGTAGGTGGAACCAAATGATTATAAATGAATGGCGGGCCATCTCCTGGGATTGGACATAAAGGTCCTGTAAACGGAGAATTGTATCAACAAACAGCTGTTGGGAAAATACTATTATGCTGTAATAGCTGCTATTAAAATCCATTAGCAATCTTGATGGCCTGTTTGAATTTGATGCATCATTTGCTCTGAATAGCGTTTCTTCCTAAAGTTTTGTGGTAGAATTTATGCAGATTGATGGGCGGTAGCAGTGACATTCTAAGAGATTAATACCGATTACACACTTTGCCTGCGCGGACTAATCCAGCCCTGAGAAACTCTGCAAACAGTACAGATTAAGTGTCACTGGGGGGGGACCTAGACAGCGTCAGGACACCCCCCGCCCCTCCAGGGTCTTCTCACAGCTGTTTTGTAAACGGGTCCTCTGTTTCCCCCTTTTTAACAACCTGGGTTTCCCCACATCCTAGTACCTTTGCCAGACTCTGAGGAGTCCCCCAGGGCCCTCGGGACAGAAACTCGGCCGAAAATGTTAGCTGTCTAATGAGATTTTGAAAAAACGCCTGTATTGTCAAAGAGAATGCAGCTGTTCCCAGGGTGGAGGCCGCGCGCCGACGCAGGGGTGAAGTTGGAGGAGCCGGAGGCGTGCGGGGAAGAATGGGGCAGCAGCGCCATCTGGCGGGCAAGCGAAGCAGAGGTTTCCAGGGGCTTTGTTCATCATTTGTTTTGGCGCGGGTTGATGCCAAGCCTGGAGTTCCTGGGCCCGGGTGCCCCTGCGATCAAGGCTCACATGCAGATCACAAGAGAAATCAGGGCGGACCTAGGAGTCCAGTGAGTGAAATCACAATGTCATTTTGTGTCTGAAAAAAGCAATTTCTTTTGACACGTGCACTTTCTAGACCATTCATCAACTGGGGGATTTTTGAGATTTTCACTGAAAAGACCCTGAAAAGAGCTGCACTGTAAGAAGACCGTGGGTGTCTGAACATCCGTTCAAGTTGAAGAGGCAGGTTTGAGAGGATGAGAGTTATCTGTCCCCTCAGTGAAGGTGCCAAAGACTTTGGATTTTTTTTTTCACTTTTTTCTTTAGATTAACTCTCATATAATTCTCACTGAAATGATATTTATCAATATTTTATATGAAGGTAGGAAAGCATTGGTTTATCTTACTTATCTTATTTTTATTTTTAAGATAAAATTTGTTTTATTTATTTGAGAGAGAGAGAGCACAAGCAGGAGGCACGCAGAAGGGAGAGGGAGAAGCAGACCCTCCCCCCCCCCCAGCAAGGAGACCATCCCCAGGACCCTCGATCATGGATGTGGGGCTCGATCCCAGGACCCTGGGATCATGACCCGAGTGGAAGACACACGCTTAACCAACTGAGCAACCCAGGTGCCACAAAGCATTGATTTTAAATATGGATTTACTTAAAATTACGCATGATCAATTTCTTAAAGTACTTTTTAGGAACATCTAATGTGTGCCCCTTAAGCAAGTTCTCTCCCAAATTCTGGAGTCTGGGACTTCAAGTCTTAGAATTCAGATTTTTATTAATTGAGAGCTTTAGTTTTTTTTTAACATATGCAAGAAAGAGAACGGTACTCTTGGGGGTGCCCGGGTGGTTCAATGGGTAAAGGCTCTGACTCTTCATTTTTGGCTCGGGTCCTGATCTCATGGTCCTAAGATCCAGCCCTGGAGTTCTGTCTGGCTTGTGCTCTGCTCAGTGTGCTTAACACTCTCTTTCCCTCTTTCTCTTTCCCCTCTGTTCCCACTGTTCAACACACTTTCTATATCATGAGACTCTGGCATAGGTATTCACTCATCTGTCTATCCATCCATCCCTCCCTCTTACCCTCCCTCCCTCCCTCCGTCTGTCCATCCATCCCTCCCTCCCTCCATCCGTCTATCCATCCATCCATCCATCCATCCCTCCCTCTGTCCGTCTATCCATCCATCTATCCATCCATCCCTCCCTCCATCCCTCCCTCCCTCCATCCGTCTATCCATCCATCCATCCATCCATCCATCCATCCTTCCCTCCGTCCATCCCTCCCTCCCTCCCTCCGTCCATCCGTCCATCCATCCATCCATCCATCCATCCATCCATCTGCTCACTTCTCACATCCATTCATTTTCTCATCCATTCACTCACTCACTCACTCACTCACTCATTCACTCATTTGTTAATTCCTTCAGCAAATATCTGTTGAGCGCCTTCCATGGGCCCCCAGTATTTTGGGTACCAGGGACACAGCATACACACAAAAAAGTTCCCTGTCCTCATGGGCGTAGCATTCTGTTGGGGGCATGGGAAGATGGACAACAAAGTGAATAATCAGATACACAATACGAATTCAAGCTTTAAAAAGCGCATTGAGGAAAAATAAATCCAGGTCAGGAAATACAGAAGGCCTTCGATGAATATCTGTCTACTAAACAGCTGAATGAATAAAACAAGTAATAGGTCAAAACAAGTAAGGATGGCAATTCACAGATCTGTACACCTGGGGCTAACAATACATTATATGTTTATAAAAAAATTTTAAAATACTAAAAACAAACAAAAAACCCCTAAGGAGTATTAAAAAAAAAAAAGAATGAGAAGGAAAAACTATAAATCTTTAACAGGAATTTTAGAACCAAAATAATCAATTTATGAAATGTCCTCTACAACTAATGAAATTAGAGGTAAGTACACGGCCTGCCAGGAGAGCTCTGCTACTTAAGAGAATTTAAAAAAAAAAAAAGATGCTCATGTTTGCCCATATAGAAAGAAAAGTCCATGATTCATGGGGATATGCTAGAGTGTTTCTGTGGAAATGGTAAGGTAGGAATGTCCTGGGACATTTTAATTCGTGAGTAGAAGAGTGAAAGCTGACAGGAGTGATGGTAATGTGTCAGGAGCTGGCCTGTTCGTCTGCTTCTTTCTCTTCGTCATATCAGCAGGTCCTGGGTGGTCCCCGCTTGGGTGGGTCCTGAAGCTAGCTTCTCTGTTACTCACTCACACATGCATCTTTCCCACTACCAAGGGCTGTTGTTGTTGTTGTTGTTTTCTTAAAGGAACTAGGTATTAGGGAGAGATGCTGGCAATAGTGCAAGTTGGGAGCAATTCCAGATTGTTGAGTCGCGACCCCCGAGTCTCAATCCTATCCGTTGCCTGTTAATGGCCACATTAACCTTTTATAGGTTTGCAGCCTGAAACACGACTAGTCACTGATCCGTGGTTCTCAACCCGGATGTCACAGTGGAACCATTCAGGCAGCTTTAAAACACTACTGGTGCTTGGGTCTACCCCTCGCCATTTGGATCAGAACCTCAGGGGAGAGGTGGGCATGGACAGTCAGAAAGGGCCCTCAGGAGTTCTAACCTTCATCCAGAAAGGAGGACTCTTGGATCAGCTGTTCTGTAAGTTTCCTTATTAACTCGTGACAGAGAGTAAGAGTTCTATTGTTTTGTTGCCCAAACATAGGTTGATATAAGCAGACTGTTCTCAGTTCTAATGTAATCTCATAGGTCTGCCTTAATGGTATCCTCTAGTAAGAAATATACATAAAAACATAGCTTTTAAAAAGTAATACTTTCTTTAGAGTTAATAGATCATTTCGGGTACCTGGGTGGCTCAGTGGGTTAAGCCTTTGCCGTCGGGTCAGGTCATGATCTCAGGGTCCTGGGATCGAGTCCCGCATTGGGCTCTCTACTCAGTGGGGAGCCTGCTTCTTCCTCTCTCTCTCTGTCTGCCTCTCTGCCTACTTGTGATCTCGTTCTCTCTCTCAAATAAGTAATAAAAATCTCATTAACAGATGATGTTAAAAGCTACAGTTCTCTTTTTTATTTTAAACTAGAATTTTCAGGGGAAGCCCAATGGCTCTCTTCAGACATTCTCAAAGATTTAGTTACCCAAACTTTTGGTTATTAAAGTATAGAACTTGGACTCTGGAGTCAGTATGCCTGACTCCAAATCCTGGATCTGTCATAGCATGTGGTCTTGGGAAAGTTATTTAACCCTTCTGGGCCTCAGTCTTCTCCCTCTGTAGATTGGGAATGATATTAACATCGATACTAACTTATCTCAAGGATGATTTTGAGTAATAAATTAATTCATGTTATATGCTCAAAGCAGTGCCTCCCTGTTATAAACACTCCAATATTCATGGTTGTTACCAGCATTCTGTTTGGAGACCCAAGCCACTAAGAAAATGTTTAAGGAAACAATTTGCCTCTGTATATGGGGACAGCTGTCCAGTAGCCCTATCCAGAGGTGGACTGAGTCAGCTCAGGTGGTCATGACTTTCCCATCTGGAGAGGTGTTCATAAGCACTTGGCAGAATGAGGCAGAAGAAATTTAATAATTGGGTGGGTGATTAAATTAAATGGACTCTAGGGCCCATCTCAAACCTATTATTTAATTTTGCTCTCCGTTTAATTCTAAAATTATGTGATTCTAGGAAGAATCCCACCAATCTACCTTCCCTGAGGAGAAGAAATTTCATTGATTCTCCCAAATAGTATCATGGTTTTGTTTCTTTTTTTTTTTTTTTTAAAAAGGTCGATATTCAGTAGTTCTCTACATTTCAATAGTGGGAGAAAAGTCCATTGTTCTGAAAACCACCACCAGTGTTTTGATGTATAGAGTTTTATAAAGAATATGATCTGGATATTCATATATTCTTTCCATCCTAATAACTATCTAATGAAACGTTTTTGGTTATTTGGGCTGGAGTTTGGAGGGATTGGTAAGAATGTCTAGCAATACTTTTTATGAGAGACTTTTCCAAACAGTATGATTTAAACAAACAAACATTTTGCACATTCCTTCATGGATTTCTCAGGTCTGATCCCCAAGAAGACACAGATCTAAAGTTCTTCTAGTTTCTGTGACAAGAGCAGAGGGGAATCTAAGGAACCATCACTTACTGAGCTAGTGACAAATTATCTCTTACTCTTTCAAAGGGAAATATAAAATGGAAAAAAAGCACTTTTGTTCACAGCAACTTTCCAAAATAAAACCTGCTGGCATCAAGCCCAGAAAAAAACACAAGCTTGGGTTTTTCAATTCCAGGCCTTTCTGACTCTAAATTTTAATAACTCCATTGATGAATATCAGTGCTATTGACCTTACTAAAGTTTCTGTCTGTGTGTGCACGTGCGTGTGTGCGTGTGTGTGTGTGTGTGTGTATATACACCCTAGGGAATTGCTGCCATCTGTCAGTGAAGAATTTCTAGCATTCTTGCAAAGAACAGCTGTTTGTATCCATCCAGACTGTTAGCAAAGTGCATGAGAAAAGGCTATTTGGGAGGCAGGAGGAAAGTTCGACTTCTCTTGCATTACGTGTATGTTATGGGTTTAGATTTAGGTGGGCTCATGTGTGTGGAGCCAATAAGCTTGGCAGATTGATCCAGGAGGGACCTTCTGTTGAACATTAATCATTTCTTCCTGGAACTTTCTACTTGCCTTCTAGTACAGCTCCGTAAGTAACGATGCCTTTTGTACCTTACGGCAGAGACGCAATCTCAGTCCACATTCCACAGACGATCCTTTGGGTGTGCAGGAGCAACTTCCAGATTCTATTTTCAGAGCCAGCCTTTAGTTAATTTCCAGTCACATAAGGATGTCTTTTGACGGGTATCATGCACATAAGCACCTCAGACCCCATGAGGCCAACGTGAACTTGTCCCCTTCTCTCTAATCTCATTGCCACTGCCTTTGTTCAGCATCTTGTCTTGTCTTTTCCAGAATTCTAGCAACTGGGACTGCAAGGAGCCCATGGGCACATTGTGCAAATTAGGGAAAGGCCCTTTCCTTCCGTCCTTAGTCCCACCCCACAAAATGACTTTGTGAGGGGGTCGTGGGCTGGATTTCAGTGCCATTCACTCCTGGTGAGCTTTGGCCACAGCAAGCTTTGGCCCTGGGAGGGGTCTCTTGTGAACCATGGGCAGGTAACTTCTGATCTTGAAAAACAAATCGTCTCTGTGCCCTTCCCGTTAAAATGCAAATCGAGCTGTACCCTGCTTCCTTATTAAAAATCCTTTCAGTGGCTTTCCATTATTTTTCCAGTTAAGATAGGAAAGCCTTGTGGGGCAGACAGGGGCACCTAACTTATGATCCTGGTACTAACTTGTACTTTCTCAGATATCCGGATTCCTTTTCATTCTCTTAGGGGACGAAGGCCTTCCTGGTGATAGGAAAAGTCTGGCCGTTGACCAGAATTCCTAGCACCAGCCAGGTGAAGAGTGTGGAGAGAAAAGGGTGGGAATTAATGAAGATGAAAGATTCTTCAAACAGTGTCCCCCCCCGCCCCCTGCCGACTCCAAGGGATTTATTGCCATTGTAAAGCAGTATTGCTGAAGGAATTCTTTCAAGATTCCATTTCGTAAGGGGACTGATTGATTTTCTTCCCTTGGAGAAGTTTCTTCCCACATCCAGGAACTAATGTTGAATGAAAACCCACGTGGTGAAGCAGAGGGCAGAGACCTGGGAGCCCAGTAGGACCCAGTGTGAAGGGAGGCTCCACTGATTCCCTGTGTGACATTATGCAAGTTGCTAGTCCCTGCTGAGCCTCTCCTGTCTCCTCACCTACAAAATGGGCAAGATAATGGGATTATTGTGGAAGAGCAATTAAAACGAGACAGTGTGTTTAAAGACTCCAGTACAATTCCTGGCACATTGAAGATTCCATAGATACTAACTTTGGCAATTATTAGGATTCTTGTTTTAAAGACAGAAAACCAATATGACTCTAGTTAAGCAAAATAAATTGTAAAATAATTTAAATAAATAAATAAAATGTTTACATGGAAAGACCTTGGCTGTTGCTTGTAGGGGCACATGCCTCTTCCCTTTATGTTTCACGAGGGGTAATGAGAGGCAGCCATTATGATGAGTCTGGTTTGGATCCCCTGCCTGTTCCTGTGGCCAGAGGGATCTGCTAACAAAAGGAGAGAAAAGATGCAGGGCAGACGAAGAACAGCAGGTACCTACTACTATCTTCTGTCCTCTTTGCTAGGAGGTAGAACTATAAGCCAACACCAGGACTCACCAAAGCAATGGCTGCCCTGTCTTAGTAGGAGAACTTGGTGGGGAGAGTCAGGCTTGACTTGAGAGCGTTCCCTAGAGAACAGCGCCCTCTAGGTGAAGCCCGCCCAACTGCAAGGGACCAACTAAAGTGGTTCATGGAGAACGGTGGGCAGCATCCTTTGATCTGCTCTCGCAAACGAGGTCCAAGGCAGAGTGGTTCGGAGCCCTGGCAGATGGGTGGGGCATAGTGATGGTGAATGGGTGTGCAAACTGTCAAGAGTCGGAGTGTCTGTCCCAAGCAGGATGAACAAACGGGTTCATGGTAGGTGTCAGAGTGACATACAGGGAAAGGAAGAAAGAGATTATCTGCCATGCAGGGAACATCGTGGGAACTTGGGTTACAAGGCTAGGGTATGCCTTTGTAAACTACGTTAACAGTTTCAGCGAGTTGAAATTTAGTTCTGCATCTTTATTTAGAGCGGGATGGGTATGGGGGCTGCTTAGTTTTAACACTGAGTGTGCAAGGGGAGTGATTTGGGACAGCTGTGCAGAGGCATGGAATGTCGCCAGAGGAGACCACCCCATCCATGGGGTAGACAAAACGCCCATCTAGTCACGAGACCCCAAGTCACATGACCTTTGCTCTCCAGCCCATCACCAGTGAGGCCTCTCCCCACTAATGGAAGTCTTCTGTGGTCCATCCTTTATTCCAGAAGGAATTTTTCCTAATCACTCACTCAGTGCTTTTAACTTCAACCTCCTTTATTGCTTTGACCTTGGAACGTTTGGTTTTCTAGTTTAAATCTTACAGATATTTTCCAACTGAATAAACGACTATAACAACACAGCCTCAGAACTTGGCATAGGAGACACATCTGCAGAGTTTTTTTTTTTTTTCTTGTTTGGGTAGATAATGACTTGTATTTCGTTCAGAAGGAACTGACTGTTTAACAAATGAGTTGCTAAAGGCAGCTCAGTTAACTCTCCTAACTACAAGTGCTCATCGGTGCCCTTAGACAAACTTGGGCATGTTATCCAGACTCTACCCTATAAAGCAAAGACAATCTCATAGTTCTTTCTGTTATTCTCTTATTGTCCCCTTATCTAGTTTTTAAATTGCAAAAATATATATGCTTATTTTATTAAGAATAATGGCATGAAATATATAAAGAAATACACACTCCTACACCCTCAATTACCTTCCCCCATTATGATTAAAATTAACAAATTCTATGTTACACAATCACATTCAGACACATATATGGAATCACATTCAGACACAAATTCTATGTTACACAATCACATTCAGACATACATATATATAAATAACCAATATGTGCTTCTCTCAATGTATATAGTAGGATTATACCATATACATTATTCCACAATTTTCTTTCTTTTTTTTTTTTTTGTCTTTTAACAGTATGTCACGTAAATCTCTATATCTAACTCAGTCTTTTAATATCAAGCAGTATTCCTTTCCGTGGTTGGATGGGGCATGACTGTCCTATTAGGGGGAGAGACTGTCCTCTTAGAGAGTCAGACTATTTCTAACTTTTTGCCACTGTAAAACAATGCTGTGTTAACAATCCTTGTATAATATGTCTCAAACTATATATAGTTTGAGTATATATATATATATATATATTTTTATATAGCATACGTGTACTATACATATATTTCAACTATATATTATATATACTATATATGGTGTATATATAGTTGACTCATAGTTATGTTTCTTTTTTTTTTTTTTAAGATTTTGTTTATTTATTTGACAGACAGAGACCACAGGTAGGCAAAGAGGCAGGCAGAGAAATTGGAAGAAGGAGAGAACCCGATGCGGGGCTCGATCCCAGGACCCTGGAATCATGACCCAAGCCTAAGGCAGAGACTTTAACCTACTGAGCCACCCAGGTGCCCCGTTATGTTTCTTTTTAATCACAATGTCAGATTATTTTCCCAAATGTTGTTGTAATGTACACTTTTACCAGTTTTACTTGAGAGAACTGTTTTCCTGTATCCTTAGCAGCCCTAGATTTTCTTTCTCTTTAAAATTTTAGACATCTGGGGGTGCATGGGTGGCTCAGTTGTTGAGCGGCTGCCTTCTGCTCAGGTCATGATCCCAGGGTCCTGGGATTGAGCTCCGATCAGGCTCTGTGCTCAGCGAGGAGCCAGCTTCTCCCTCTCCATCTTTCCCTGCTTGTGTTCCCTCTCTTGCTGTCTCTCTCTCTGTCGAATAAATAAATAAAATCTTCAAAACAATAAAATAAAACTTTAGACATCTGATATTAAAACTGGTATCTCATTTTTGCTTAACTTGATTTTTTCCTTTATTACTTGTGAGATTGAACCTTTTTTCCTATATTCATTAATCATTTACTTTTTTTTTCTCTTTTCAATTGCAAGTTTATTTCCTCTGGCCATTTTTCAGTGGGCTTATTTGCCTTTTTTCTTAGTGATTCCTTTGAAGGTTATGTATGTTAGAGATTAATATTTGCTTGTCACAAGTACTACAAGTAATTTTCCCAGTTCATTATTTATCTTTTAGCCTTATGACAGTTTTAAAATAAATTTTATGTAGTCAAATATGTCTCTTTTGCTTCTGGTCTTGGAATATTTAGCATTTCTTTAATGTTTCTTTTTTTTTTAATATTTTTTAAATTTATTATCTGAAGAGAGAGACGCAGCAAGAGAGGGAACACAAGCAGGGGGAGTGGGAGAGGGAGAAGCAGGCTTCCCGCTGAGCAGGGAGCCCAATATGGGGCTCAATCCCAGGAATCTGGGATCATGACCTGAGCTGAAGGCAGACACTTAATGACTGAGCCACCCAGGCACCCCAGAATATTTAGTATTTAAAATAAACTCTGTTGAATACCGTAATATAAAAATAATCTCCTTTGATTTTCTTCAAGTAGTTTTTTATCCAGTGTTTTTACATATGGCTCTTGAATCCATCTGGAATTTAATTTTAGCATTCTTTCTTTGAAGGGTATCAATTATGTTGACACTATTTATTAGTCAAAATGTTCATTTCCCACTGAGTTTGCAACACCACCCTTGTCGCGTATGAGGCGCCTGTATAAGCTTTCTGGATTTGGGATTCTGGTCGGGTATCTACTAGCTGGCATTTATTCCAAGACACTGTTTTTGTGATCACACTAAGCACAGTTCAGCAACGTCAGAAGAGAGCACTACTATAGCCTTGTGATTTCTGAGAACTAACACGTTTTTAAAAATTCCATATTTATTTATCTTCGTTTTTGCAGAGGACAAAATGGTACAACAAATCTCATTCAACTCAAAACCCACCTCACAAAATTAGACTTATGTTTGCTTTTATTTATTTAGAGCAGGAAACAGATTAAACATTACATATGATATAGTCTTATCCTCTTTATGTTTATGATAACAATCTACCAGAATCATGGCAGATCTGCTTATGTTCTCCAGTTTATCTATCCTTAGCATAAATCAAATACCTCCTTTAGCTTTCAAAATTACCACAGACATCTTTGTATGAAATACATGCATTAGACGACTGAAATAAAAATGTTGTCATGTCTTTTAAATATAAAAATAATCCCACGGGAAATAATTGGGGTTTGTTTTATGACAGACTAAGGGTCTCAACAGGTGTGGAAGAGGCGGAGGAAAATCACAGATGGAAGAACAGATCAGAGCAAAATTGCGATAGCCGAGATTTATCATGAAGCATGATTTCCTTCATCTCTGGGTCTTTGATTGGAACCCTTTCACTACCTGGTCCATTTTCCACCCTCATTCCCTTTATCTGGCAAACACCTCAGGATCCAAGAACTAATACAATTAGCATGATTGATCTAAAACCTCAATTGATGGAAATGTGATGACTACCTATAGCTACAGTTCACTGTAGGCCATATTTGTATGTGTTTAACAAATGGAATATGCTGAATGGAATACTCTGGGTTGTGCACGTAAAGAAATTGCTTCAAAAATTGTTATGAGGGGCACTTGGGTGGCTCAGTGAGTTAAGCCACTGCCCTCAGCTCAGGTCATGATCTCAGGGTCCTGGGATCAAGCCCCGCATTGGGCTCTGTGCTCAGGAGGGAACCTGCTTCCCCCTCTCTCTCTGCCTGCTTGTGATCTCTCTCTCTCTGTCAAATAAATAAATAAATAAAATCTTTAAAAAAAAATCTTATGAGTATAACCTGAGTCATTAAGGCTTGACCAGAAATCCACAGCCCCAGCTCCAGGAAAAGAATTTATCTGATATGAAGTTCAAACCTCACTAATTTAGATAAATGCAGAAAAAAACAACAAGGGAGAGATGTAAATTAGAGGTTATTTTTTCAATAAAAATAAACATTCTAACTTTCAGAAACAGAAAGCTTGAATCAGCCAACCAATAACCTGATAATGAGAGGCTATTGGGCCATCTACCCGGGTCACTAGCTAGGAGAGATTTCTAATTAAATGCAAAATTTTAATTTTAATTCATAGCAAAAATATTTAATTATATATATATATATATATATTTTTTAAACTGTTTTTAAATACGACATTTCTCTTGAAGCATTTGGGAACCACTAAATGTTTTCACTGAGAAAGCAAATGTAAATTCTGAGCTGTCCACCATTTGAATTAATTAGTAGAGTTTATATTAATGAGATTTTACCTTAATGCCTTTTGGCTCTCTCCTTTGAATTGACTCAGGTTGATGATCAACTAGATGACCTTTTAAAGCTTAATTCTAAATTTAGCTCAGCACGTAATTAGAAGTGATCTCTGCTCTTTTCACTGAACAATGGATATTCAATATTTAACATTTTATTGAGAAATAGTCCAGGTCTATGATCCCTCATCTGCAATTCTGAAACCCAGAAAGCTCTGAAAAACCCTAGGGTTTTTGAAAATGTTTGACAGCAAACTCCAACCTGGTATTTATGGTCCTTATCTCACCATCTACATTTTGTTGCATAAATATTTGTGTGTCTTAGGGGGGGCCGTCCTAGCATAGTATACATCATAGGCATCGTATTACCTTTCCCAAATAAAAAAAATTGGACTTATAAAGTATATCCCCAGGGATTTCTGTTAAGAAATTATAGACTTATATTTGGGGAAGGCTCAGCGGAATTTTTCGTTGCCATTATTAATGATGGCATTAAAGAATATTAGTAGTATCACTTATTGGGTAGACATTGCTTTAAACCGAGAGCATGAGGCCATAACTCTCCCCTTTGAGACACGTAAAGACAGAGCTGTGTTGAATACCGCCAGTATCCCAACCAAGAATTCCAGTTTACTCTCCTCTCTTCTCTATATTTCCCCACGAGAGTTTCTCTTCACCTGTGGGTCCCTGCTTCATTCCTGCAAGTTGGTATTATTCTCTGTAGAAAATAAGATTATATGCAAAGTCACATCTTAGCTACAAACTCACAAATATCTTCTTAAAGGCAAAGAAGTGGATGGCTTTGCTCTTGGTTTCTTGAGGCACTTCGACGCACATGTCTTTCCTGAGGATAATAATAACGGGCTATCCTAAGGAGTCCATTCATAATGTCTTTTGGTCAAGGTCCTGGAATGCCCATCTTCTTCCCTTCTCAGTTTCCTCCTTATAAAATGGGCTCAGAAGCAAGCTTTGCCCACTTCCCAGGTGACTGCAAGGCTCTGCTGAGATCACATATGAAAGACTGTGAAAGGTAAAATGTGGCCTGTGACACATGACTTTGACTTCATCCCCCTACAAACACCTTCCCGAAGCAAACACCTTGACTTCTGAGATGGGACGGTCTACCATGTCCAATGTTCAGAGTTCTAAACCGAGGTTACGCAGAATTGAACCGTCAGAGGAAGGAGAGCGGTGAAAGCCGGGGTGACTCTGAGCGGGCCCCGAAACATATCCCTCAGCTCCCCCCGGAACGTTTAGGCCAGAGTTGTCGCTTGGGAACCTGCCATCTTCAGAGAGTGTCGCTGAGCTTTGCAGACCCGCAGTGGTTAAATCAATAGTTAATGATGTTCGTCATGTAATTTGAGCCTCTAGTTTGTTTATGCTAGACCAACTTTATCCATACTCCAAACAAATTATCTCTTATAATTACCAGCCCGAAGATAAATCTCTAAATGTTTTTCTGATGATAGTGCTGTGGTTGGCAGGTGTTAAAAGTGCCTCCCAGGGACAAAGATTGAAGATGAGCTCGTTCCCGCAAATCCTTCAGGCGAGGATGTGGAGCTTTCTATCCTGCCATGTGCAAAGGAGCCTTGTATGGTGCTCCATTAATGAAATCTAATAGGCAAAGGTCATATATCTTTACAAAGAAAAATGCAAAGCTTGTATGTGATAAATGGACTCCATGGGGCTCAGTGGACGAGGTTCGGTGAGAAAACCCATGTTGAAACATCGGTTGGGTTTCTCTCTGATGTTTACGCCTTAAATATCTTCTTGTAGTGATTCTCCTCACCTGGTAGAATGGTTAAAATAAATACAAAAACAAGAAGTGTATGTGTCTTTAGTGCTTTGAACCGAAGTGACTGGCCGTCAATGTTAACAGTAAACATTACCAGAACCAACAGTCTGCATTGCAGAAAAGCTGTAGATCTTTAAAGAAATCCTTTTTTGTTTTTTTTTTTTGAACTACCTAATAGCGATGTGCTTTTACAGTCCCCTAGAGGAAGAGGTCCTAGAATCTATATGCTTCGATAACTGCCATCAGAACACTAAACAGTGTTTGTAATTATGCAAGGTTTTATCCAAAATTTGTATTGTTTAGAAATACAGTGAAAACCAACGTGCATAGGGCTCAAATGCAAGAATACGTGAAATGTGGAATTACAAAGAGTTAAAGAAATCGGATATTGTTGAATTGAATCGCGGCTGGTTTTAGGAGAAGTTGCCAGTTCATTTGCTGTAGTTGTACTGCTGAGCTAAGAGACAGTTCAATAAATCAACTCAAGCTTGATGGATTCTTCAATTCATTGAAATGAGTGCGTGGAAGAGAAAAGAAATCTCTTAGTATTCCCTCCTTGACAAAAGGGTATGCAAAGAGCCTGAATGGATGAATGGTTGATTAATTTTGCCAGAAATTTTCTTGACAGCAGGAAATGTGTTTTTGCATTACTCTGTTTGCCTGGGATTTATTTGGTAGAATATGAATTATTGCATGTAAATTTGTACCTGAGGCTATGTTGCTGAAGTAGATAGCTCCTGGTGAGGTTTCTGACTATGGGATCTGTAATATCTTTGTATGGTCTTGTACTCTACACCCTTACGGGTTGCCTGATAGCAGTTGATATAAATGTTTGCTCTCACGGATATTAGTAGTAAAGTCAAGTGCTGCCAGTGATTCAATATTGAGCTTGGTTTGAGGGATCATCTGTGCCCCTTTCAAGAAAGGATGGGGCTGGAGGCAACCAAACGCCAAAGCTTGATAATTCCTAGACTCATCACCTGGCAGTTTACTTACAGACTCTTACCTTTAAATAAGGAAGAGAAGGCACAAGGTATCCCCTTGTGCTTCTGTTTATAGAAAGCCTACAAATAAGCATGTTTCTTAGTTTTATCTCATCAAGAAGGCTTACAGCTACACAGAGAAGTCCTAGGCTCATCTCGATGACAGCATAACTTGGTGAGACTAGAACTAGGGATAGGGGCTCTCCCTTTCACTTCACACCTTTCCCATAAAGTACGATGCTCTGCTACACATGGTGACCTTTTCTGGGTCATCGTAGAGGGTAGGACGGCGTACGGTTCTTAGAACCTCTGGGCAGTTGGATGCTTCCATGTAGACCTCTTCTGCTGCCATTTTCAGACACTGGGAAGCTGAAGGCTGAAGCCACTCATAAGCTACGTAGCAACTTCCTGTTCATTTTGTCCTTCTAGGAGTTAGCACCATGACTCCCTCTTTCTTTTAGAGACCAGACCAGAGATGATCTATGGTGTAAGGCACATCATACAGCATTTTTCCTAACTGTGCAGTATGGGGACGTTTTGTTCACACACCAACACCAAGTCTCCTGAGTGCTTACCACCACACTGCTTATACTGTTTTCAAAAATAAATGTATAAACTCTCTGAAAAGTTTTCACACACACACACACACACACACACACACACACACACACACACATTCTACTAAGCCATGAGGCTGCAAAATCATTTCATCACCATCGAAATTTGGCTTCTGATATTTCTCCTTAGATTATAATAAGAGAATGAGAAGTGATTAAAAGAAAGATGATGTTGGGGCACCTGGGTGGCTCAGTGGGCTGAGCCTCTGCCTTCAGCTCAGGTCATGATCTCAGGGTCTGGGGATCAAGCCCCACATCAGGGTCTCTGCTCAGCAGGGAACCTGCTTCCCCCTCTCTCTCTGCCTGCCTCTCTGCCTACTTGTGATCTGTCTGTCAAATAAATAAAATAAATAAATAAAATCTTTAAAAAAATAAAAATAAAAATGATAAAGAGAGCAGAATTGAAAAATTGTTAGAAAATATAGGCTCAGGGGCACCTGGGTGGATCAGTGGGTTAAGCCTCTGCCTTTGACTCAGGTCATGATCTCAAGATCCTGGGATCGAGCCCCGCATCGGGCTCTCTGCTAAGTGGGGAACCTGCTTCCCCCGCTCCCCCCCACCGGCTGCCTCTGTCTGTCTCTCTGCCTACTTGTGATCTCTCTCTCTGTCAAATAAATAAATAAAATCTTTTTTTTTTTTAAGGCGAAAAAAGATTTAAAGAAAGGGGGCACCTGGATGGCATCGTCAATTAAGCATTCACCCCTTGGTTTTGGGTCAGGTCATGATCTCAGGGTTGTGAGAATCAAGCCCTGTGGGGTTCCACACTCAGCACAGAGTTTGCTGAGGATTCTCTCTCTCCCTTTCTCTCTGCCCCCCTCACCAACACACACTCTCGCATGCGCTCTCTCTCTCTCTCTCTCTCTGAAATAAATAAGTCTTTTAAAATTTTTAAAGAAGGATCTGTGGCTTTATGAAGATTCCTTAGAAACTATATAATGAAGTAACAAATGAGAGGTTTCTAGTTTGGAGGAAGTTTGTTGGTCAGCAATATCATTTCAGTTCTTAAAGATGCTTGCTGTCTGTTCTTCAGATGTTGAGGCAGTGCTATTGTATGTGTGCACTGGGATGGTATGGGAAGAGGTTGAGCCTGGCTACACAGGAGGCAAAAGGCTTCCTTCCTGTCCCCTCCCAAGGACCCCTACCTGTTGATATACTCAGTCAGGTAGAATAAGAGTGGCCTTTTGGAGCAGGTTGAGAAATGACCCTACTGTCATTTTCCCAGCTATCCAGCTGTCTAGCTACTTCCAGAAAGTTTTAAAATATAAATGATTTGTATTTCTCTGATGATCAGTCATCTTGAGCATCTCTCCATGTGTCTGTTGGCCATCTGTAAGTCTTCTTTGGAAAAATGTCTATACATGTCTTCTGCCCATTTTTTAACTGGATTATTCATTCTCTGGGTGTTGAGTTTTACAAGTTCTTTATGTATTTTGGATACGAACCCTTTTGCAGATGTGTCATTTGCATATGCCTTCTCCCATTCTGTAGGTTTCCTCTTAGTTTTGTTGACTGTGTCCTTGAATTTAAGAAAGAAAACAAACGAGCAAGGGGGAAAGAGAGAGAGAGGGAGCAAACCAGGAAACAGACTCTTAGCTATAGAGAACAAACTGGTGGTTACCAGCGGGGAGGGACAGGTAAACAGGCAATGGGGTTGGAGGAGGGCTCTAGGGATGATCACCGGGGGTCATAGGGGAAGTGTTGAATCCCTATGCTGTACAGCTGAAGCTATTATTACACTGTATGTTAACTAACTGGATTTTAAAATAAAACATTTTTAAAAATCAATATAATGACAGAAACGAAAAGAGAAGCCGTAGTCCCAATCTATCTTGAGAAGTAGTTTTGAAGACCTCCTGTTTCCGCCTCAGCAGGTGGAGGGTCAGACTTAGTGCAGAAAGCTTCCCAGAAGCCTTATCTCAGTTCTTAATCGAAAGGATCAGTGTTCAAATGTGAAAGTACCCATGGCCACTACCTCATACACTGTGTCAAACATCTGCCTTTGAGATTTTAAGCTGTTTTATCCAGACTTAAAGAAATGCTGACAATTTTCACTGGACGATCTATTCATTGAGCTACTTCTGACACTGTCATAAGGTGGTACTTCAGGGGGCACAGAAACCACCCAAGCGACAGTCCCTGTTCATCAACTAGTTTGACACACATGTATCCGTGGTTGCTGGAGATCTATTCCTCCCTCATTCAGCCCACCTCAGGAGAAGCTGTGTTCCAGAGACATGTCAGAAGCCAGAAGTAGGAGAGACTGAGGCTCTCTCTGAGCCTCATGAGTAGACATCTCGAGCCACAGGGAAAACTAGACACAGACAAACTACACAACAAGCCACTGCACGTTCTTAACCAAGCTGGGCCTGCTGACCAGAGACTATGGAGAACTGGGTTCCTTGTCTTTGCAGCTGTGTCTGAAATAAGAAAGCATTAGCAGTGTCCTGATTCTAAAGTGAAGGCAAATGAAAGGCAACAAAACAGGAAAACTTCAAAGTTGTGTCATGATCCTGGAGTCCCAAGATGGAACCCCACGTCAGGCTTCTTGCTTGACGGGGAGTCTACTTCTCCCTCTCCGCGCTGCCCCCCAGCCCTGCTCGTGTTCTGTCTCACTCACTCTCTCTCTCAAAAAAAAAAAAAAAAGGGGAAAGAATAGTCAGTATTTCTTTCCAGTTCACTTTTTGCATCATCCTTTTTTGCTTTTCCTTTCAGGATGGACCCCTCCGCTTTTCTAGCTTCTAATCACAGTGGTTAATATCATGCTATTCAAAGTGTGGCCCACAGACCAGCAGCCCATATGTCACCTGGGATTTTGTAGAAATTTCGAATCTCAGTCCCCATCCCTGACCTACTATTTGAGAATCTGCATTTTAACAAGATTCCCAGGTGACTTGCATTCAAGTTTGAGAGGCTGTGGGTTTCTATATCTTAGGACTTGAAATCTATATTTTTGAGCGATGAGGAGGTAAGGGCTGTATATCTTGCCTGTGATAGTGGAAGCTCTCTTGATCTTCCCTGAACTAATGTGCTGAACTAGACACATTCTCCATCATGCTCTGTGCTATGTTACTGACTGATAACCTCAGCTGAACGCTTCAGACCCGCTGAAAATTCTGCAGAATGCACAGGGCTGTGCATCTCCTTTAACTGAATTCAGTGTTTACCAAGAATTGGCTGTGTTAGTTCCCAAACCTGTTTATGCCAGATGTACCAGTTAATAAAATCGCACACTTTAAATAAATTGAAACAGGAGGAGAAAAGATCATGTTTTCTAAGATAAATGCTTTAGAAAGGCTCAGTGAAATGAAACATATTGTCATTGAAAATTTGCTTTCAAATAAAGGCAATACAGCTATCAAAAATTAGGAGGGGACCATAACAATGAAGAAGAAGTCTACATTTGGATCATCTCACATATGTCTAAGGTTTTATTCTACTTTAATGAAACTGAAATCAGAAATTGAACATTATACTTCATATGTATGACTTAGACAACAAAGAGGATGGGAGGCTCCCATAGACCTATGCTCAAATATTTTAAAAGATCTTGACCCAAATCAGAAAGATTAAAAATGAATACATAGAAAAAATAATGAATACTGTTATGCTGAAAATTAAAAATAAATAAATAAATAAATAAAAATGAATACATAATCTTACATCCAAATCAATGAAATTGATGTTATTTCATTATAAAACATTTATTTCTCAATTTCCCTCTTTAAAACTGGACAGCAACATGCAAAAAAAACTAGACCACTTTATTACACTGTACACAAAAATAAATTCAAAATGGATTAAAGGCATAAATATGCAATCTGAAACTATAAAAATCCTAAAAGAGAACATAGGCAGTAACCTTTCTGACATCAGCCTCAGCAACTTTTTTTCTAGATATGTCTCATGAAGCAAGGGATACAAAAGCAAATATAAACTGATGGAATTACATCAAAATATAAAGATTCTGCACAGCAAAGGAAACAATCAACAAAACTAAAGGCAACCTATGGAATGGGAGAAGATATCTGCAAATGACATATCTGATAAAGTGTTAGTATGCAAAATATATAAAGAACTTATTAAAATTCAACACCCCCCAAAACAAATAATCCAATTAAAAAATGAGCAGAAGACATGAACAGACATTTCTCCAAAGAAGACATACAGATGGCCAACAGACATATGTAAAGATGTTCATCATCATTCACCATTAGGGAAATGCAGATCAAAACTGTCATGAGAGATCACCTCATACCTGTCAGAATGGCTAAAATCAACAATACAAGAAACAACAGGTGATAGCAAAGATAGGGAGAAAAGGGAACCTTCTTGCACTGTTGGTGGGAATGCAAACTGGTGCAGCCACTCTGGAAAACAGTATAGTATAGAGATTCCTTTAAAAGTTAAAAATAGAAATACCCTACAATCAGGAATCACACTAACTGGGTATTTACCCAAAAATCCAAAAACGCGAATTCAAAGGGATACATGCACCCTATGTTTATTGCAGCATTATTTACAATAGCCGAACTGTGGAAGCAGCACACGTATCGTGTCCATCAATTGACAAATGGATAAAGAAGATGTGGTATGTGTATACACACACACACACACACACACAAACACACAATGGAGTATTATTCAGACATAAAGAACGAAACTTTGCCCTTTGCAATGACATGGTTGGAGCTAGAGAGTACGATGCTAAGTGAAATAAGTCAGTCAGAAAAAGACAAATACCATGGGATTTCCCTCCTGTGGAATTTAAGAAGCAAAACAAATGAGGGGGCGCCTGGGTGGCTTAGTCGGTAAAGGATCCAACTCTTGATTCCGGCTCAGGTCATGATCTCCTGGTCATGAAATCGAGTCCACTGTTGATTAAAAATGAATACATAAGATCAGTGGGAAGTGTGCTTGAGATTCTCTCTCTCTCTCTCTGCCACCCTCAACTCACGTTCACTTCCACGTTCTCTCTCAAAATAAATAAGTAGAAGTCTTTTTAAAAAAAAAATGAGCAAAGCAGAAACAAAAGAGAAAGAGAGAGACAAAACAGGAAGCAGACTTTTAATTAGGAAGAACAAACTGCGGATGACCAGAGGGGTGGGGGTGGGGGTGGGGGTGGGGGATGGGCGGAAGCGGTGATGAGGATTAAGGAGGGCGCTTCTTGTAATGAGCCCGGGGTGATGTGGAATTGTTGAGTCACTGTATCGTACCCCTGCGCCTAATAGAACACTGGTAACTAAAATTGAGATTAAAAACTTTAAAAAATAAAAAAAAATCCCTCTTTAATCAAATTTTTAATCAATTAACTTTTCTTAATCCTATCAGCTAGACTACATAAAAACCTAAGTAGCAGGGTGCATGGCTGGCTCAGTCAGTTAAGTGTCTGCCTTCCGCTCAGGTCATGATCCCAAGGGCCTTGGATCCAGCCCCATGTCAGGGTTCCCACTCAGCAGGGAGTCTGCTTCTTCCTCTGCCCCCCAGCCCCCGCTCCTGCTTGCTCCCTCTCTCAAATAAGTAAATAAAATATTTTTTTTAAAGAAAGAGAAAAAAGAAAACAAAAGTAGAAGTCTCCTGTTGCAGAGCTTTATGTTTAAAGAGTCAAGGAAAGTAGAAACGATGAGTTTTCTGACTTTAATAGACTCTTCCTTTTTCAGGGTAGGAGTTTGAGGTCCAGAAAGGGAAAATGTCTTGTTTTGGATCAAGGTGTGGTTCTCAAAATGTGGTCCCTATGCCAGCCATATCGACATCACCTGCGAGCTTGCTGGAAATGACGATTCTCAACTGGCCCCAGATCTATGGTATCAGAAACTCTGGGAGGGGGACCCAGATGTTTGTTCTCAGAAGCCCTCTGGGTGAATGTGACAGAGCTCAAGTTTAAGACCCATCAGTGTACTGTGACCATTCAGTAAAATCAGAACCTGGAGAAGAACCCATTTCTCCATCAATCTGGACCATTTTGCTATCTGGCAAATTGATCAGGCACTTTCTCTAAACTTTACCTTTCTTTTCTTTTCGTTTCTTTCTTTTTTCTTTTCTTTTCTTTTCTTTTTTTTTTTTTTTTTTTTACAATTTTTATTTATCTATTTGAGAGAGAGAAGGTGAGCAGGGGGAATGGGCAGAGGGAGAGGAAGAAGCAGACTCCTTGCCGAGTAGGGAGCCAGATATGGGGCTCGATCTCAGGACCCTGAGATTATGACCTGAGCCGAAGGCTGTGGCTTAACTGACTGAGCCACCCAGGTGCCCCACCCCCTCCCCTTTTTCCAATCAGTAATTTGAGAGCTCACATAATGTAGACAATGGGCTACAACAAAAGAATCTTAGAACAGGACTCTTTCTAACTTACATAAGGTAAAGAGGTAATTTGTAAACTCTAACAAAAGATGGGTAATTTTCATTGACCTAATTGACAGATAAATTCGCGGTTAAATCATTGTAGCTGTCAGTCCTGCTGAGGCTGTCCTAGCACGTCCAGAAGGTTGACTGTCAGAGATCCTAGACCAAGCATTGTAGAGATTAGCTCGTTTTTTAAAGTAGGTTTTGCCCTTATTTTCCGGGTGAAAAAAATGGATGCTTAGCCTGATCCAGTAACTTGCCCAAAGGCACAGAGATAACAGGGTGTGGAGCTAGGATTTGAATTCTGGGCTGTCAGATGTCAAAACCCGTCACATTTTCATATCCACTCATTTGAAAGAGTTAGATCTACTTATTTTACAAATAAGATGGGAACATATATTTTTGGAATTTGGGTTTTCCCAGTGACTACGGAAGTTCACTCAGTGGGTTGAGAATAGAAACAAGAACCACTGATTGAGAAACTATGTCTACGAGGCATGAATTGAAAATTGTTCCTTTATATCAGTATAGACCACCATTCTGCACCTGACCTGCACATTAGAATAAAGGCAGGAACTTTCTGGAAAATATATGGGTTCCCAGCCCCCCTGCCTTAAACCAATTAAATTTAAATATCACTAGGAGGGGTGTGAGTATTTGTATTTGTGTGTGTGTGTGTGTGTGTGTGTGTGTGTGTCCCTGGGTTATTCTAAGGTGCAACCAAGGTTAAGAACTAGTAATGTAGACATACAGGTTCAGATAATTCAGGCTCAGAAATGGATTTTGATGAATTTTTCCCTGTAGCCTGTTATCAGACATGGATCCTGGCCATTCATGGATTACTCACAAGGCCCGAGACATGTTGCATTGCTCTCAAGACCCACTATATTTGGGGTATACCATAACTAAGTTAACAGATAAGTCTTTATATCATTTTCAGGCATCCCAAATATAAGTATGGTGTTTAAAAATGCCTTACAGGGCGCCTGGGTGGCTCAGTGAGTTAAGCCTCTGCCTTAGGCTCAGGTCATGACCTCAAGGTCCTGGGATCAAGTCCTGCATCGGGCTCTCTGCTCGGCAGGGCGCTGGCTTCCCCCTCTCTCTCTGTCTACTTGTGATCTCTCTCTGTCAAATAAATAAATAAAATCTTTTAATAAATAAATAAATAAAAATGCCTTACCCATTACTCACCTGGGTTTATAGAATTTTTCTAGACTAAAAAAAAAAATTACTGGAAAATACCCAGAGAAAAACTTTGTTTTTCTGGTACAGGAAATAGATGTTTCAGTAAAATCTGGCTTTTTTTTTTAAAGAAAATCATCCTGCTTTTCCTTTGTTTGAGAGAATCAAAATGCTGTTTATTTTACAAGCATACTAATATAAACTAAAAGACAATTGATGGAAATTTTTAATTTTTGCCTACTTACAAAAAGGAAACATTTGGCTGATGAGTGCGATGTATTCATGTAGATGTCCTCATCCCTGAATTTTTTTTTCTCCTACGTAAACCAGATGAAATTCATGATGTGTCTTGCTTTTTGCAGTAATGTTTCTGAAAAAGTTGGATGTGATTTGAGTTATTAAGTTTGAAAAACTCCCCCAATATTATTCTCTGAAGTTATTCTTAATTAGGGCATTTTTTTGCCCCTTGGGGACAATTGACAATGTCTGGAGACATGTCTGTCACAACTCGGGGAGTAAGTTTGCTACTGGCATCTAGTGGGTAGAGGCCAGGATGCTGCTAAAAACTCTGAAATATACAGAACAGCTCCCACGACGAAGACTTTTCCAGCCATAATATCCACATTGCTGAATTTGAGAAACCCTGCTCTGAAGTTATTAATTTTTTACCTGTTATGAATTCAGATCCCCCCCAGCATTTGGCCTGCTTAAAGCCCTTCTATAAATAACTCTTGTATAAAATGATAACATATACACACAACTGTCCCTAAATACACTTTGCCTTACAGGCGGGGGCTGTAGATCATTTCTCATTTGTATTTAAAGCATGTTGGTGTCTCACATGTATGGTGCAAATAGCAATGGAAATTTGACCATTATAAGGGAGATCAGAGCATCTGAAGACCTCTGGGGCCAGAAAGGGGATTCCCACATTGACCTAAAAGGATAAAGGGTGAAGGAGGCTTGGCCTCTTTTTCCTGGGTTCAGTAGATGGTGCTATGTATTTTTGATTGATGAAGCATAACTTACATATCATAAGCTTAACATGTTTATAGATTTGCTCTGTCACTCCTTTTTATAATACCTCTCTTAACTGGGGTCCAAACCACCATGAAATGAAACAGCTAAATCATTTGACTCAAGTTAACTTTCCAAGCATTGTATATCTCTGTCTGTGACTGGGGCTTGGTTAGCTAGAAGGAAAATGGGGATTTGGGAAATTATCTCGTGTGTGTGAAAGAGAGAGAGAGAGTGAGTCCTTTGAGCTTGATAGCTAGGGTGCCTATCTGTGTGTTGACCTGATCAGCCTCCTCTTCCAGGAAATGACTCTTACCCATCTCTCTTGTCATGATGAGTGCCATATCGGTATTTATGGTCTTTCCAATTTCTCTCAGTTGCTTGGTGCAGGATTAGGCACCCAACCCAAGTGGGAACAACCAGAATTCCTTCCCTGTGGTTTTCAAACTCAAAACCAAGAGGCAATGAACCTTGACTGAACTTGAAGTGTCTACACTGGGCTCATGTTTCCCAGCACACAGAAGATGCTAGTTGGTCACAAAAGAGGAGAAGGAAGCCAGAAGAGAACAAAGAAGCACATCCCTGGCAAACCCCCGCCTCCTCCCAACTTACTCCCAGTTCTTCATTTGCTTTTTTGAGAACACCCCCCAGATCCTTCTGACTTCCTTTCTCTGAAGTCAGTGTAAGTTACTGTGACTTGGGACCAAGAGAGTAATGACAATACAGTGTCCTTCCCTGAAAACGAATTCCTTGAGATCCTCACACACAGACGTCTCCAAATGGAAATAAAACCACACACCCCAGAGTGTATCTGTTTGCAGGAGGGGGGTTCTGGTAATTAGCTTAGATTGCAACAAATGGTACACACAGACTGTTGGCTCTGCATGTGTGCTCCAAGATTGGTGTTTACCCTATTAGATTCCAATTTAAGAATGTCATAAAGTTTATCAGTGAGCAAATGGAAACTAGCAAGAACTCATACATAAGTGGGGAGAGGCGTGTGCCTGGATAACATTGATTTGTTTAGACTTCAAAACAATTACTTTCATTGGGGTGATAGCAAAGGGGACACAACGATATTCCTCCACTTAAACTTGGGGATGGTTGGGTATTTTAAGCAAATGAGTTGTCAGCAGAAAGGCTTCATTAGACCCATCAGGATATCTGCCCATGAAGAACGAATCCCAAACTGTACTGACAGTTTCCTTGAGCCAAAATGATGAAGCACTTCTGACAAGAGGCATATTGTGCTCCCCATGTGAGGAGCGTGAGGAACAAAAGAGACAGTTTGATCTTCATTTGGTCAGGTTAATATTGACACAGCTTAGAAACATCGGAAGTGTGTGTAATGTACACGTACAGCTAGTGCTCTAGAGACTTGACTGGTGGTTTCCATAAATCAGAAAAGGGTACCCAGCGAGGAAGGAAGGTTTCCTGCTTTCTCGAAATATTGTTCAAACTAGATGATTTATTTTTACAAAGAAAAATAAATAAAGCTGTAAGTTTTAAAGCTCATGGCTCAAAACAAGCCAATAGGGATTTTTTTTTTAACATCTATACAAAATTGTAGAAATAATTCAGTATTATTATCTGGTAGCTGGAGTGTTGCCCAGGTTCCACCATTTCAAAAATAAAGCATGACTAATGAGTGGATTTTCCATTACGCATGGGTCCTGAGTTACTCATTCCCATATAGAAGTGCTTATAAACACACATAAATTCTAACAAAGGGACCCTTCGAGGGGAACAACAGTGTAGCCCTTTTCCTGCTGAGTCCTTCCATCCATATTGTATCAAAAGTTTTGATGATTATGGGTCTATCCTTAAAGGATGTGTAAATTAGGCTGACCTTGTTAATGAGATCGTGACTTATTTATATTTAATTGGTTGTGAACCTTCCCACATGCACTTATTCAATCTACTATTAACTAGTTGTAAGTGTCTGCCTTCATCTCGTCTGTGGAATACAGTATATAAGCATCATTATTCAGGGCAGCTCTCTGTGGTTCTATCATTGGTTCTCTTTATGATGGAGACAGTAAGGATTGGGCAAGACTTCAACTTGTTTAATTTCAGGTTGACATGAAACCACTCCATTTTAGGAGGTTCTTCATTTAAACCTGTGCTTCCGGTTGAGCTCTTTCCCCTCCTCCTCCCCTTCCCTCACTCTCTCTCACGTGCTCTTTCTCTTCATTAATGATATGGTTATAGGAGGTAATAACTATTTGATGACATGAAAACAGTAATTTTCTATTTTCAACAAGCATGTGCAATCTCCTTCTCTTCTTGAATTCTTTGACCCAAATGACGACGTTACGAGGGTGATTGTTTAAAAGACTTTTGGTTTCTTCTTTAATATTTATGACGTGCTTGACCTACACTGAAGCATCTATTTGCAGATTGACAAATCATTTTGTCATGGATGGTTATGCCTTTATAGGCGGGCTTTGCTTGAAGAGATGGTGGTATCATAAGTTCTTCTGCTAACCTTAAAAATTAAAACTGTCAGGTTTTTTTTTACCAACAAAAAAGGATTTATTCAGGAGTAGCAGAGAATTGCAATCCAGGTCAAGCAAGCTATGGAAAACCATAGGCAAGTCAGAGCCTTGAAGCAGAGGAACACTCTTTTATAGAGGGAGGGGGGAGCAGGGAAGGTCATTTGTTGGAAACATAAAGCTCACTGGAGTAAATTGGGAGTCTGAAGTATCATGGCTTTTCATTGGCTGAGTTGTGACAGTCTCTCATTGGCTGGGCTGTTACCAAGGCAGAAGGAAAGCCTTTCTTGCTCCTGCTGGGTAGTAGTGTTTATGTGCACCTTCAGTCTCTTCCTGATAACAAGTGGTAAAAAGTGAGAGCTTCCCCTGCTGCCCTCCTGACATCATTCTAAATGAGGTTCCCTTTATTAATTTTTTTGTCCTTTATCCCCTTTAATTAATTTTCACACTTCCTATTAAGATTCCCATTCCCTCATGGTTAAAAATTACTTCTTTATTTTATACATTATATTATATTTTATATATTTCATGTATTTTATATATATTATTATATATATTATATATATTGTAAATGTATTATATATCATAAAAATTACCATCCTGTGAATCCTAATTCCGGTTTCTTTGGGCTTTTGAGCAGAAGAAACAATTTTGGGAGCGTCCCTAGATAACGTTTTTATATCCTGAATGTTTATTGAGATTCTTTCATGATGCGTGGAAGCTACCAAAGAAAGCAAAACTACATGGGGGCAACTCTGGGTAACCTGTGACCATGCCAGTTCTCCTGCTTTCTAGGTTTTCTGCATACACATGCATGCCCAACTTTTTAGAAGTACATATTGCTATAAGAATGTCAAAACATTCTTTCTTCATAGCAGTTTCTTTGGGTGAGTTTTCATTTTTAGGCCTATGCATACAGTTAATGGTCATCCCACACTTCTATTTCAGAGAGTAGATGACAAACTGGAAATTGGTCATAAGGCTTGATAATATTGAATCACAAAAAAAAATGTAAACAGCTCATTATTATTAGCATTTGTTAAAATCAGGGGTGTGACTTGCTTGTGTATAATAATGAGGGTGAGTGTATACTACATCGTCACAGAGGAAGGGCCAAAAAAATGTTTTTTGTTAAATTAAAGCCAGAATTAATTAGTAGTATCTTTGGTGGTGAAGAATTTCTCATTCAAGAAAAACATAGAGGTCAGAACATGGGTTCTACTCCCATTTTTCACCTGGATCCACCATGTGACATCGGTGTCTTTACCTCTCAGAGCCTCCTTTCTCCCAGTGTGAAACAGAAATGATGTTACCCACCTCATCAGGGCATCTTCAAGTTTAGATGAGATGATGCAAAGCATGTAACAGGAGGCTTAAGGTAGACACAGTGCTTGGTTAAATCATGATAGGCAATTCACTACTGGTTTCGATGAAAATCACACTGATACATATGTTATATACTCATTTATATAATGTAGCATTTTTAATTTTCACAAAATCTCTTCACAATAGACCTCTCTCTTTAGCTATGAAGAATATTATGTACTGTCTGACTCTATTTTCAAAGTATGATGCATAATATAGTTTTAATAGATCCAGTGAAGTTTTTACTACTTAAATGCCTTGGTGAGCTTATAAAAATAAGAACAATAGAGCTTTTTGGTTTTTTTTTTAAATGACATCTGGTTAAAACATGGGAAATATCTTTGCTTACCAATTAAAGAGTGGCTGAAAAACAGAATAAATGAAATCTCTTAATTTATGCATTTTGTGTTCTCATAAATCATTTTCCTGTCAAAATTATCAGACTTTATTATTGCTGAATATTTTAAACATCATAATGGAATTTTGGTAGCATAAATCATAAAGCTTTCAGTTAGAACATTTGTGTACACACCTCAGCATTTTTCTTATATCTTGATGAAAAAAAAATAGTCCTCAGTCTAGAAATAAATCCATGCAGAGTATAAATGTCAAACTATACTCTTAAATTTCAGTAACTCAGCAATCCATGCTGGTCACTGTGCTTGCTAGGTGGTTATGGACTGTCAAGCTATGTTTCTAAACCTCGCTGTTTCCCCAAAATGAAGCTCGACATGCTTCTGTTTTCATCTTGGGCATGATTTTTATCCTACTTGCAAAAAAAAAATACCTGCCCACTTGATTTTTCTATTTCTTATAAGATGAAAAAAATCTCAAATGTAATAAATCCTGGCATAGCTTGTTCTTGACATTAGAAAATAACTTACTGCATTTACTAAAAGCCTTATGCAATCTATTTCATTCATAATTTGTAAGAGAGAGACAACTGTTTTTGGATTAGGTATGTAATCCAGAATGCTGGACCTACATAGAAAGTGTTAGCATGAGGAGTAACATCTAAAGAAGGGCAGGTGGCCCTTGGAGGAGAAACAGTGGTAAGGAAGGGGCAGGCTCTACTCTTGGTGACTTAGCAGAAGGAGAAATCACCATGCAATCCTTTGATCCTTTAAAAGCTGTTATTTGTGTATAGAGAAACAGAAGCTCATTCACTGAGTGTAAGTTGGAATTAAATATTCACCCAGTTAAGCGTCTGCCTTCGGCTTAGTTCATGATCTCAGGGTCTTGGGATTGAGCCCCACAACGTGTTCCCTGCCCAGTGGGGAGCCTGTTTCTCCCTCCCCCTCTACTGCTCCCCCTGCTTCTCTTTCTCTCAGTCAAATAAATAGATAAAATATTTTTTTAAAAATAAGGATTTCAGTAACAAGATAAACACTCTTTACTCATCTTAAATCTTGTATCATTTTTTAAAATATTTTATTTATTTATTTGACAGAGATCACTAGTAGGCAGAGAGGCAGGCAGAGTGAGAGGAGGAAGCAGGCTCCCCATGAAGCAGAGAGCCCGATGCGGGGCTCAATCCCAGGACTCTGGGATCATGACCTGAGCCGAAGGCAGAGGCTTTAACCCACTGAGCCACCCAGGCGCCCTTGTATCATTTTTTAAATGACTTTGCTTCACATTTAACTCTGTGTAAATTCCTCAATCCCATCACCTTTAAAAATTTTATATGTGAGTCACTTAAGTGACTTAAAATGTGTGTGACTATCACTTGAAAGTTCATATATATTATAAAGGATATAAGGCAAGAAATTTTAATAGGAATAACTAGCTCTTATACCAAAATTTGTAAAAGCACAGGGTCTGTTCTTTTGTGTGACTGTTTCATAATTCATGTAATCATTTCTCTATTGTTAGACATTTAGACTGTTTCTAAGTTTTAGTTATTAAAGCAACAAACCAGTGAATAGCTTTGTCCATAAACATTTTGTGTGAGTATCTGATTATTTCCTTAGAATGTATTTCTAACAGTGTATGAGAATGCCTCTTAGGAGGTATTTGGCAATAATAGGAAAAGATAATGTGAAATATTTTAGTATCAAAGGATTTCTAGAATTATCAGCGAGCTCAGGTATTTATTGGCATTTGTATTTCAATTGTAAATGTCATATGGTCAACTGTTTTTCTATTGCTTTGCTTACTTCTTTCCATTAATTTATAAGAACTTGATTTTGAGGACATTAAGACTTCCTCCTCCCAGTTAAAAAATAAATAAAATGATAGTAAGTATTAACAGTTGCCCTGAAAACTTTTGAGTAGCTATAAGCGAAGTGTCATGATTCTGCTTACATTTTTATTTTTTTATTTTTATTTTTTTTAAAGATTTTATTTATTTATTTGACAGACAGAGATCACAAGTAGGCAGAGAGGCAGGCAGAGAGAGAGAGAAGAAGCAGGCTCCCTGCTGAGCAGAGAGCCTGATGCAGGGCTCAATCCCAGGACCCTGGATCGTGACCTGAGCCGAAGGCAGAGACTTGAACCTACTGAGCCACCCAGGCGCCCCTCTGCTTACATTTTTAAATGCTCTTTCTTGGTGCAGCAGGAAGAACTGATCGTAAGACACAAGAGCAGCTTGAGGGAGACCAGTCAGAAGCCTGTTGCCACTATTCAAGTAAGAGATGATGGTGACCGTGGCTGGGACAGTAATAGAGATGGAGAGAAGTGTTTGGACTCGAACCATGTTTCAGAAGTAAAAATCACAGGATTTGTTGATGAGGAATGAGAAAAGAAAAGAATCAGTGATACCCAGATGTTTGGCTGATTTAACTGGATTCCTGATGGTATCATTTAATGATATGGGGCAAACTGAGGTCGAGGTTGGTGTTTGTTTGTTTGTTTGTTTGTTGAGATGTTTATTAGACATTTAGGTGGAAATATCATGTGGATAGACAAGGGTAGGGTTCAGGTGGATGTGGCTTGGTTGTCCCTGGTAGACAGACTGTTTCAAAGCCAGCGCACTGGATGAGATCCCCAAAGAGAATGTGTACATAGAGAAGAAAAAGACGTGTGAGAACACAATCTGAGGCTTGAACACTTAGAGGTTCAAAAGGAAAAGGAACCACAGAGAGGACCTAGTTGTAGCCTGGGAGCTGAGAGAAAACAAGGGTAATATGGCAGCAAAGTGAAGGGAGGACATGTTTCAAGGAAAGGGGAGGGTCAACCTCGCGGAATTCTTGGGAGAAGTCAAATAGAGTAGAAGCAGGAAAGTGACTTTGGGGTATTCTACCTGGAAACTATTGGTCCTTTTTTTCCCCCTTTTTTTTAAAAGATTTTATTTATTTGTTTGACACACACAGAGAGAGAGAGCACACAAGTAGGTGGAGTGGCAAGCAGAGGCAGAGGGAGAAACGGGCTTCCCGCTGCCGAAGGAGCCCGATGCTGGGGCTCGATCCCAGGACCCTGAGCCAAAGGCAGATGCTCAACTGACTGAGCCATCTGGGTGCCCTGTGATCGGTAGTTTTGAGAAGAGCAGTTTTGTTGGAAGGATGGAGGCAGAAACGGCACAGGGGGCTTCAGAAGACAATAGAGGATAGGACTATACCAGCAATGTAATAGAGTGGGTTTTCCTCTCTCAAGGAATAGCCACATTTCAGTACTCAAACGTTTACAAGACATCGCTTTTATTTCATGTGATCCACTACGACGATCAGCACATGGCACAAAGACTCAATTTTTCAGAGCAATGGAATAAGAACTAAAACAGGATTTTAGTTTGAGAGAATGTAATTTTCTACCACGTTTGTCTGCAGACTTTCAACCACAAATGTAATGAATCTCCTGGACACTATCACTGTCACTGTCTCGCCTGTGATATGAGTTCAAGTAGAGCCATCTCATTTCTGTTTCCCTGCTCTTGGTCATCGTGATCATCAAATTCACCTTTAAATAATAAAGCCTTTTTCTCCCCACACTTCTGGGCTCTTCCAACCCATTCCAAAACTAGAGATTACTTGGACAACAGTACTCATGACCTCTAAAAATGTTTAATGATTGAATCTTTGGACCCATGGATAACAGAGGACAGTGACAGGGGCACTTCCCATTCTTCCCAGTTGAGGTACTGGAATAGGCTGGCTTTTGTGCCAGCCAGTTAGTTCCCAGCTCTAACGATGAGCAGGGTAACTTTGTAAATTCCTAGCAGCAGTCTCAGGCTGGGGTCCTGCTGCTAAGGTAGAAGATTGTATGATGGGGACCAGGGGGTGGTAAGTTACGATAGGAGCTCTTCATTTTCTAAACCTTTGGCAAAGTGAGTGAGATACACATACGTGTATGTATATAATTTTAACTGAAGGTGGAAGAGACATTTTGGAGACATTTGAGCAGATTAACAAATAGTATTTGTATACATGTAACGAAAACAGTAATTTATCAGGTGGAAGGCAGATGGGGGGAATAAAATGCCAACCTGTACCTACAGTTGGGTTGTGTTGATGATGAAGTGCTGTTTATTCAGGGCCAGCCTAGCTTGTCAGCAACAGAAGAGCTGCGGTAGCACATGACTCCCTGCGTAGCTAGAAGACAATAATAAATTATCTCCTATGCAAATAGCACCGGCATAAAAGCAGAACAAACAGACTCTGCCTCCCAGATTCCTGAAGATTCTCACTCACTCCCTTGTTTGGTGCTGTTTTCAACATGATCCTACTGACACACTCCTAAAGTCATTAAGATCAACTCTGGTTGGGTCCGTTACATGAGGGTAGACAGGACATAGTTGTTGGCGACTGCCATTTTGGAGGTAGAGTAACATGAAACACGCCCAAGTGATTCACGCGAATCTTTGTTTTTTCAACACTTCGTATGATCGTATGGGTTTGGGAGCCACCCAGAGGAGAACTGGGGATCACCCAAAGGAGCTTGATTTGAAGAATCACTTGATTTTCACATCATGAAAATACAGAATCTTGGACCCAATCCTCGACCCGGTAAATGAGATATTCCAGCAAAGTGGCTCAGAAACACACACCCACCCCGGGGTGATTTTTATGATGAAGGTGGTGTGAGGAACCAGGAACTAAGGTGTGAGTTAATAAAAGTCCCAGGAAAATGACAGCATTGAAAGAACCCAAAGAAAGGGGCAGAAGGAAATATATCAAAAAATATATTCCTCCCTCCCTTTTTGAAATGGCTTTTCAATTTTCAATGTGCTTTCGAATCACCCAGGATTTTTGGAGAATGTACTTTCTGCTTCAGTAGGTCTGGAGCATGGCCTGAGACAGCATTCCTAACAAGACGTTTGGTGTTGCCAAAGCCTTTGGACTTGAGTCCCAAAAGATCCTAGAGCTGTCATTTGTACACAGAAGAATCCAAACAGATTGGAGTTCAGCCAACAGTTTGGAATAGCAAATGTTCCACAACTATGGCTTTGAATAATGCTGAATCTACTGCATCCTATTCTTGGGCTCAGCTACCAGTAAAACCTGCCTTCTTTTGTTCAAGTGACCTAGCTGGGAGTCTCGTAATAATTGTTGTGAAAAATCTCTTAGAAGTGTTGTATCTTCTTTCAAGAGTTTATAACTGTATGCGGGGGATTTTCTGTACATACAGAAAAAAAAATATTTTGAAAGGGAAATTGCTAAGCTTTTTGGCCAACACCGTTAGTCTGGAAGATGTAGGAGATAAGACGTAGGTAGCTACTGTCCATTCTTGTTTTCCTTCAGGACCATAACTGCTTTTATAATTCATGACAGCAATAAGTTCAGCACTGAGGTCCTCTTGAGGGACACGATCAGTGATGATTTGAGATAATTTCATTTATTAAATGTGCATTGTGTATCATGTGAGGTCCATTTAAAAATATATATCATTTTAAATATCTACTTCTATTGTGGATGAATTTATTTTTTAAGTATCTAGAGATTGCTACTATGACACACACACAATAAATAAAAAGCATGAAAACTGACAGTATGCTTTCTGAGACACATGTTGCAAAAGCTGTTGTATTTGAACATCCTAAATTTCACTACCAAGTCAGTACAATAGATCCTTGGTATTCACCAACAATGTATCCTGAGAGCTTTGTCAACTCCCCCATGCAATTCCTTGTACCCAAAAAGGGCAGTGTTTCCTGGAGACGCCTAGTGAGAGCGGCTGCTGCAAAAGTAGGCAACAACCACTCCTTGAGGTGTGGAAGCTGATGGTGGGCTGGGCCCCCACACCTGTCAGGTGTCTCGTGTGGCCTCTCGGGGCCTCATTCAACTCATGACATTCAACTCAGCAGAATTACAGAGTACATGTGTTATGGATATTTTAAGCAGCCAGTAAATAATCTGAGCGACAAATATGAAATCCACAAGTTTCAAAGAACAGCCACATACAAACATAAAGCTGGGCACGGGAAATGCCCTCATCTCTTTGCCCTGAACTGTCTGGCCCCTGGTCACAGTTTTCTGGGGAGGGTGTACGTGGCACCTCCACTTCCTGTGGTACATATTTCTGTGTCACTTTAATACTTAACCAGTGGTTGGGGCATCTGGGTGGTTCAATGGGTTGAGACCCTACCTTCAGCTGGGGTCATGATCTCAGGGTCCTGGGATCGAGCCCCACATCGGACTCTCTGCTCAGCGGAGAGCCTGCTTCCCCCCCCCCCCCCCCCCCCCGCCTACTTGTGATCTTTCTCTCTATGTCAAATAAATAAATAAAATATTTTAAAAAATACTTTACCAGTGACAAACACAGTTCTGATGCCTTTTATATTAGAACAAAAATGAGTAGAATTCTTCGTCTCTCTTGAGTGCACGTTGTGGTGATTTCAACTGAGAGGTGCAGTCAACTGTCGATTATCTGTGACATATATGTGGATATATATCATATATCAGATATGTGATATATATGATATATACATATCATATATATTTATATTTAATTACAGTATATATATATATATATATATATATATATACACACACATCTGTATATATATGCTGTGATAGAAGGTTATGTAGCAAAGGCTGATTTTGTGTGTCTGTCTCTCCAGTCATTCAAAAACATTTTTTTTGAGGGGCATTTGGGTGGCTCAGTCATTAAGTGTCTGCCTTCAGCTCAGGTCCTGATCCCGGGGTCCTGGGATCGAGCACCATATTGGGCTCCCTGCTCCTCCCTGGAAGTCTGCTTCCCCCTCTCCCTGTGCTCCCCCCTGTCCCACTGCCCATGCTCACTTTCGCTTGTTCTCTCTCTCTCTCTCAAGTAAATAAATAAAATCTTTAAAACAAGACAAAAACATTTTTTTGAGCAACTAGTATATTCCAGGCATTATGTTAGGGGCTAACGTCCGGTCTTCAGTTCCTTCCTTTAAGAAAGAGAAACAACTATGCCAACAACTATGCCAGTCCTCATTGCCATTAATAAAACTGAAAAAGGCCAGCACATATTTGGACATGATGGGAGCCGCAGGTTTGTGGTCATGGGCTCCTTTTCCACAATGATTGATTCCTTCTTAGCTACCACATAGAGCAAGAAGATCTGATATCATAGCCCTTCCTTCAGTCTCCAGACTCCCACACTGGAATAAAAAGCATACAGTTAACTTAGCTAGAGTCATCTTATGGATTCTTCCTGGCATCATACTTATCACTGGATAACAGCTATTTTAAAAACAACAATAAAAAAAATAAAATAAAAAACAACAACTTCCTCCTATTTTTCTGGCAATTGGTTGTAGCAATAGTCAGCAGCTATTCATAATCCTGTGAACAATAAAAGGAAAAGTATTTTTTACAAAGCCAATGTTCAAATAAATATTTTAGGAAAAAACCCTTAAGACATTTGTTACTTGTCTGAATTATCGGAATAATGGCCAAGATGCCTGGGGCACGTGGTTGGTTCAGTGAGCTAAGCCTCTGACTCCTGGTTTCAGTTCAGGTCATGATCTCAGGGTGAGATGGAGCCCCAGGGGGCTCTGTGCGTATTGGGGAGTCTGCTTGGGATTCTCTCCCCACTTCTCTCCCTCTGTACCTCCTCCCCTGCTCCTCCCCGCACCCCCGGCCATGTTCATGTACACCCACTCCCATTCTCTCTCTTAAAAAAATAAAAAATACTGGCAAAGACTCCTTCCTTCCTTAGGCTAGGAAAACAAAAAGCAAAGGATGTTTTAAGCCATAGCATGAAAGTTTGCCAACTTGTGTGTCTGATAAGAAATACCTGTCACAACACATCACAACATGGGACCAATTTGTGGCACAAGTGCTGAGGCGAGGCCGTCTGACATTAACATCAACGGCCCTGTTGTTGTTTCAGAACTGTATGTTTCACAGCAATATCAGCAGTGACTTGAAAGCATTTGCGGACAAGTTCGGCTTTGATGTCCTCATCCTCCTGGCCAGCTACCTGTCGGAGGAAGAGCAGCCCAGACGGCAGATCGCTGTGTATTCCCAGAACCTCGAGCTGTGCAGTCAGGTAAGGACCTCCTTCTCTCCCGCCCATCTGCTTCCTAACCTGCTGGCTGTCACAACATGCTGCGGGACTGGGGAACCTATGAGCGGCTCAAAGAAATGCGCCTGAGAGAGAAGGTCCTCGAGAAATGTTGGGGGTATTTCGCACCTTGGGCCATTTATGTATGTAGATACATATGTATGCATTTCTGTTTCAGATTTTTCAGAGTTTTTTTTTTTTTTCAGTTTTGAGGCTATGTCACCCAAAAATCACCTAATCAGAATTGGCGGTGAGATCAATATTGGTCCTTTTTAAAAAATCGAGGTGTGATTGACATATAACGTTATATTAGCTTCTGGGACACAACATAACGATTGGTATCTGTGCATATTGTGAAGGGATCACACCCCAGGAAATCTAGTTCACATCCATCACCAGGCGTAGTTACAAGGAATGTGTTTGTGGGATGAGGATGTTAACGACTCCCTCTCTTAGAGACTTTCAAATATATATTATGGTATTACCAACTGTAGTCACTGGTGCTGTACGTTACATCCTCAGGACTTATGTTTTGTAACGGGAAGCTTGTACCTTTTGGCCTCCTTGACCGCCCTCCGCCCCCATACAAGGCCTTTAATTTAATGTTATTTTTAAATGTATTTTGTAGTGCAGTACAGTTGACCCTCCGTGTTCCATTAGTTTCACGTGTAGAACATGGTCATTCAGCAACTCGGTATGTTATGTTGTGCCATGAGTGTAGCTACCACCGGTCATCACACAACACCGGTATCATGGACTTATCCCCCATGACCACATGGGGCCTTTTAAAAGATCCCCACATCTGTTTGTCTTCTAGACCGAATCCATAGAGAGAAAGATCGTATCTGTTTCACCCAAAGAGAGGCAAGTCCTCCTGGGGGTGATATTTTCCTTGAGGGCTGCTACTTGGTTATACCTTAAAAAAAAAAAAAAAAAATTAAGTCCCCGTCTGAATACCTATTGGGGGCCCAGTGTTTAGTAACTGATCTAATGCTTTGATCAGAATTGGCTTGTCTTTAAGTACTAAAATTCTGACGGGGTAATTAGCTCCTCTTGGTTGATCACTGAATTTTTTAACCCAATGTTTCGGAAATAATGTAAGTAGACAACATGAATCAAAATAGGGCACTGGCTATACCAAACCAGGTGTACTTAACAACCAGTAGGAGAACCTACGTGATTCATTATAACCTGGACATGAGCATACACCTGTTTCGTCACTGTCCTCCCTCACTCACGGACCGGACGCCGTCTCTCCGCCGGGGCTGCAGGCAAAGTCTCGCGAGACTCCTTTCTTTCTCTCGCGAGACTTCTTTCTCCTTCTGCGTCCTCCCTTGCGGTCCCCCAAGAGCTCCATCTTGGTTGTATTGCATGTGACTGTAGATGCTCATGGACTCCTCTGTGCATTCCCAACTGCAAGTGTGAAAGAGGAAGGAGCCCCTCTCTGCTCCGGCCGGATGTGTTTTTCAACCCCCCGCTTCTGACCCTCACACACCTGCGCATTGTGTTACCAGCCTGTGGCTTTTTCAAAGCTTGGTCTGCACTGGGTTTCCAATGCAGTGTCCGGTCACTGGTTTCCTAGGGACCGACTTACACCTCCTAAGCCTCCAATACGGTGGCTTTCAAATCGCTTTAGTAGCGATTTGAAATCGCTTTAGTGGTTTAAAAACTGGTTAATCTTAGACAGAAGTGGACGAGCCGGTGAAAGCATTAGAAGCTCCGGAGCCGGCTGGGCGTGCCTCTCCTCTTCCCCCCTGCTGCCCCCCGCCACCTGAGAGACCACTCTTGAGCCGACACAAGGTCAAGACAACCCTAGAGGAAACCTTCTGGGTCCCTGGGACCACAGTTGGTTAAGGGTCAGCCTCTGCAGAATTCACAACATGGCTCTGCCACATGTCACCTGCATGGCGTCGGTCAAGGTATCTGACCTTGCTACGTCTCTGTGTCATCACTGGCAAAACAGGGATAAAAATCCTTACCTTGTACAGAATTGTCTTGAGGATGAAAGGAAATAGTGTACATAAAACCCTTAGAACTGCGCCTGGCGTATGGAAACAATAAATGTGAGTAAGTATCATTATCTATGTGATCTCCCTAGTTATTTTCAGTGTTGTTGCTCTCACCTCCGCTCTTCCTGTGGGGCCATTTCAAAAGCCCAGTGGGCAAAATATCCCTGACATTTCCTAAAAATCATAGAGGGGCGGCCCGCTTCCGGCCTCTCACCACCTTCTCTTGTCCTCCAAGGGCATCTCGGTCTGTTCTGGGCTCCAGGCCGATGCTTCCAGGGGGGCAGGAAGAGATAGTTGGGGCTCATATGCTGTTGGAAAGCTCCACCCCCGGTAGCTTTCTCTTTCCTATTTCCTCCTTTGCCTTATGAGGCAAAGGCTTTCGGAGGTAAAAGAGGGTCCTGGGTTCCTCCTTCTGCTCCATTTCCCTTCATGCCCATACTCATCCCACCCCCACTTCTTCTCAGCAACCAGCATTATCTGGGCTTTTTGCGAGCTTGAGTTTCACTCCTGTTGGAAGATGATATTGTGCTACACCAAGGAAAGGATTTAAATGGTTTAAATCTCGTAACCTGTAACTCTCAGAAGCAAACAACACTGAGCAGCGGGATTTTGAGTTAAAAGAAAAGCCGGTTTGATGGGATTGTAGAAAGAGGTGGCGGTATTTTAAGTGGGATTTTCCGTGTCTTACATTATGCGGTCTTCGTTTGTTTGAGATCATCTTTGTAGAACGATGCACATAGATTAATTTTATTTTAAGAAAAACTAAGAGAGACAAATTGCAAAGAGCAGAGTGCCTAAGTGCTCACGAACCCCTGTGCCTCCCTGACAGATTTGCTGTGAGCTGGAGGAATGCCAGAACCCTTGCCTAGAGCTGGAGCCCTTTGAATGTGGCTGCGACGAGATTCTGGTGTACCAGCAGGAGAACCCTTTGGTGACCTGTGATCAGGTGGTTCTTCTCGTCAAGGAAGTCATCAACAGGAGGTGTCCAGAGATGGCTTCCAACAGCCGGACGTCCTCGACCGAAGCTGTGGCAGGAAGCGCCCCACTGTCCCAGGGATCTTCCGGGATTATGGAATTGTATGGCTCCGACATAGAGCCACAACCCAGCTCCGTGAATTTCATAGAAAACCCTCCAGATCTGAGCGATTCTAACCAGGCTCAGGTGGATGGGAACTTAGACCTCGTCAGCCCCGATAGTGGCTTGGCCACCATTAGGAGCAGCCGTTCGTCCAAGGAGAGCTCAGTTTTCCTCAGTGATGACAGTCCAGTGGGAGAAGGTGCGGGGCCTCACCACAGCCTTCTCCCAGGGTTTGACTCCTATAGTCCCATCCCCGAAGGAGCAGTCGCTGAAGAGCACGCCCGGTCCAGAGAACACAGCGAATCTTTTGATCTCTTCAACTTTGATCAAGCGCCCATGGCTTCTGGGCAGTCCCAGCCGTCTTCCCATTCTGCAGACTACTCTCCTGCAGACGACTTCTTCCCCAATAGTGATTCCTCAGAAGGACAACCCCACACCGGACCTAAAGAAATCAGTGGGATAGGGATGGACATGTCTAATTATTCATCCAGTTCGCTTTTGTCAGGGGCTGGCAAAGATAACCTTGTGGAATTTGATGAGGAGTTTGGTCAGAGACAAGATAGTCCCCGGGATCACTCTGGAAGAAATTTGAGCCTGACAGGTTTTGTGCGAGATAAAACTCCTTCACCAGAAAGGCTAAAAAATATTGGAAAGAGGGTCCCACCAACACCTATGAATAGCTTTGTAGAAAGCTCACCATCTACCGAAGAACCAGCTCTATTCTATCCAGATAATATGACCCAAAAAACAATAAAAACAGGTCACATCGGGCCACCTCAGACCCGTGCGAGGTGCAGCAGCTGGTGGGGTGGTTTGGAAATCGACTCTAAAAATATTGGAGAGGCATGGAGTTCCAGTGAGCAGGAGTCTGTCTTCCAGAGCCCCGAGTCATGGAAAGATCATAAGCCAACCCCAGCAGATAGGAGAGCCTCGGATTCTATATTTCAACCAAAGAGTCTTGAATTCCCAAAGTCAAGTCCCTGGGAGTCTGAGTTCAGTCAACCTGGGCTTAGCAGCAATAATATTCAAGAACGAAATGAGGACAGTTTGCAGTTTCAGAATGTGCCCCCGGAGAAATTGAATTTGCCAAATGCTTCTCCTCAGGGAACAAATCACCTGATAGAAGACTTTGCCGCCTTGTGGCGTTCTGATCGCTCTCCCACAGCAATGCCAGAGCCGTGGGGTAATCCCACAGAAGACGGCGACCCCGCCGCTGCGGTGTCGTTCCCAGCCTGGAGGGCCTTTGGTAAAGAAGATGGCGCCAAAGCTCTGGCAAGTACCTGGCACCTGCACCCAACCAGTGGTGAGACGCCGTCTGTGAGGGACCCGAGCCAGTGGGCCATGGCAAAAAGTGGGTTTTCTTTTCCTTCAGAAGACAATTCACCCAGCAAGGCCAAGAATGAAGAAATCTGGGGCCAGAAGAACCACAACCCCAGGGACAATATCCTTATATCTGGGAATCCCAGCTCCAATCTGGATCATGCATGGAATAGTTCTAAGCCAACACAGGAGGATCAGAATGGTTTAGTGGATGGAAAAATTAGGGGGAAGGTGTATGAAAAGGTTGATTCCTGGAATCTTTTTGAGGAAGGTATCAAAAAAGGGGGGTCGGATGCCATGGCACCGTGGGAAGATTCCTTCTTATATAAATGTTCCGATTACAGTGCATCCAACATGGGGGAAGATTCCGTGCCTTCCCCCTTGGACACCAACTACTCCACATCTGACTCTTACACGTCGCCAACATTTGCTGGAGATGAAAAAGAAACAGAAGACAAGTCATTTGCCAAAGAAGGAGACTTGGAGTCAAAAGACGAGAACTCCACCGTGGGAGAGATTGAAATCCCTCCTCAGTCCCCAGAGCAGCCACCTAGAAATCGAATTAGCTCAGGTCCTGGGAACCTGGAAATGTGGGGTTCCCCTGATGCAGATAACAGTTGTTCAATAAATGTCACTCATAACTCCGATAAAGATTTACTTGAGACTGAGCCCACCGATGATAAGAACATCTCCCTGGATGATGACATTGGGGAAAGCAGCCTGTCCAGTTACGATGACCCCAGCATGATGCAGCTGTACAACGAGACCAACCGTCAGCTCACGCTTCTACACAGCAACACCAACTCCCGCCAGGCGGTCCCCGACAGCCTTGACTTGTGGAACAGGGTGATTCTGGAGGACACGCAGTCCACTGCGACCATCTCTGATATGGATAACGATTTGGACTGGGATGACTGCAGTGCCGGCGTGGCGATCTCCAGTGAAGGTCAAGCACAGGGATACACGGCTGAAGGTCCTGAACCTGAGACCCGATTTTCCGTGAGACAGCTGGAACCGTGGGGTGTGGAGTATCAGGAAGCAAATCAGGCGGACTGGGAACTCCCTGCCTCTTCTGAGCACAGCGAGGACCCTCCTGCCAAGGAATATGACACCTTGAATGAAAAAAGTGGGCAGCTCATCGCAAATAATATTTGGGATTCCGTCATGAGAGATAATGACATGTCTTCGTTAATGATACCAGGCCCACCATGTGTTACAGATTCTGAACTACACAAGTCACCTCCCGAAACTCCCAACTCATCAGAAAAAATTAAGGACAGTTATATCCCAGAGGTGCTAGAAGCTTCTGGAGCCAACGAGTCAGGAACACTTGATCCTGATAAGCAGGACACGGGCAGAGGAACCCTGCCAAGGGATGCGGCATCCTGGGCATCCACCCTTGAGAATCCGGGACATGTTGCAAACTCAGATCCGTGGAAAGGTCCTCACTATGGACAAAGTGAAGGTGAGGAGGAAGCCCATGGAGCTGTTGCTAGGGAACGGCTCAGTGAAGAGGAGATGCTAGATAGAACCTCAGAGATTTCTGGAAAGGGGCCAAGCCACCAGGAATGCTCTTCCCCCACGGCATCTCCACATCAAGAAATCTGCGACGAATCGGGCAAAATCAGCTCTCATTCAGCCACTTCCAGTCCTCAGAATGAGGAACCCCAGGAGGTTTTAGAGTATGAGAGCGGGTCCTACAATCCGGATCCCTGTGATGGTCACACAGACCTGCAGGTCCAAGAGACCTGCGACAGGCACCTCATGGATTATGGAAATTCAGGGGAAACCACAGAAATTTCAGGTGGGCTGAAATTAACAAAAACTGTGTCTTTACCTGAAATGGATCTTGAGAAAACTGGAAAATGTAACGTTCTGGAACCAGAGAGAGTGAACAAAGAGCCACCCCACGAATGTCCCCAAAGCCTTGACATTTGGGAGGCCTCTATAGAGACTAACACGCAGGTCAATTTACCAAGTTCTGAGATAACTAAGAATCCTGAAGTCGAGAGTACCAAAGACAGCCCTCCAGGAGCTGACCCATCAGGAAATTATCGCAGAGATAGTATTTCTAGTGAGTACACACATTCCAGCGCATCCAGTCCTGGCCTAAACGATTCTTCAGCTGCATTGCTTTCCTGGGACCAGGGACCCAATACAAGGCATCAGAAGCAGCAGCAAGATGATTGGAACCAACAGAATCACCAAGAATCTGCGCTAATTACTACTGACAGTCAAGTAGAAGTAATTACTGAAATGCAGGACCTGGAGAAAACCAGAATGGACAGGTTGGAAAAGAGCTTAGATCACAAGGTTCCTAAATTTTTAGAGATTTGGAATGACTCCTTAGATGGCGATTCCTTTTCCTCTTTATCCAGCCCTGAAACAGGCAAATATTCAGAATATTCCACTGCCTGTCAAGAAGGAAATCTAGTGGTTAGCTGTCAGGAGAAAAACGAGCATGACATTTCTAAAACTCTGCAGCCAGAGGAGGCCAGGTTCATGGCAACAAGCTCAGGTTCTGATGACGACAGCATAGGGGATGAAGAGTCAGGGGAGAAAGAGAGGCATCTGGGCACTAGTCAAGCTGCTAAGAGTGAACCCAGGGCTTGGGATTCACTGAATGACCCTAATAAGTTCTCAGCCACAGCTGATCCCAGTGATGAATTTTCTGCCTATGGAGGCAGTTCAGAACCAACAAAGTCAACTCCGTTTTGTGACAGTCAACCAAACAGCCCCGATCACTGGAGTTTCTCGCCACTAAAGGAGACTGAACTGCAGATCACAGCAGTGGGAAAGGAGATGAGATCTCCGGAAACAGAGAGGATGGGAGATACCCTGTGGCAAATCTCCCCCCAAAGTGAATCAAAGACTGAGAATTATTCTAAATTGGAAATGCTTGGCTTCTCAGCAGAGAGCACTGAGTGGTGGAACGCCTCTCTACAAGGAGGACGACCAATTGAGAGTACATCGGAAAGGGAATTACCTAGCTCAAGTAGCATGTTAGAGATGAGCTCTTCAGTGTACCAAAACTTGAGTCCCTGGGGGGTACCCATGCAGGATGATACGGAACCCATGGAAACACAGTGTACCAATCCTTTCACTGAGGAACCTCAGTCACCCTTCCTGGATAGCAATGAAGAGAACTCCCATAAGCAACTTTGGAACATTCAACCAAGGCAGCCAGACCCAGAAGCTGATCAGCTTAGCCAGCTGGTAATACTGGATCAAATTAAAGAGAAGGATTCCAGAGAGCAAAGCTCCGTGTCTTCTGCCAGTCAAGAACCGACTTCGGAAACACCTACCCAAGATCAGGAGTGTCAGAGCGCAGTGCTGTCTGTCTGGGGTCAGCCGGACCCAACATTTACTCACACAGATGAGAAGGGACCTATGATATCTAAAGTTTCGACGGTTGAGTGTCAAGAAACAAATTGGTGGGAAGAAGGAAAATCATATCCGGATAAAATAACGAATTCATCCACTGCCTCAAAAGATTTCCCCACTGTCAGTTCTTCCACCGAGTTGATAAAGAAGTCGGGTTCTGAATGGAATGTCTGTACCTCTAGTGAGGGCCCCCAAGGCACATTTGTTCCAGATATTTTACATGGCAACTTCCAAGAGGGTGGGCAAGTGGTCGCAGCTTCGCCTGACTTGTGGATGGATGCTAAGCAGCCCTTCAGCTTGAAAGCAGATGGTGAGAATCCAGATCTACTGACTCACTGTGACCCTGACAGCAATTCTCAGGCTTCCAACAGCCCTGATATATGTCATGATTATGAAGCAAAGCAAGACACAGAGCAGCACATTCAGGCTGGAGTGGGGCCCGGAGGGGTAGCTGGTGAGTTATATCTCCCTGAGCCAAAGACGGATGAAGAACCCAGTCCAGAGCCTGGGCAGGAATTTGTCCCAAGCAATCCAGAACGATCTTCTGAAGATGTGATTCCACTACCCCCAGTCAGTGATCTGGTGGACACAAGGGGTTCATCTCCACCTGCCTCTCACAAAGCTTCCCCTGAACCTTCTGAAATCAGTGGTGGAAATAATACAGATGTCCAAGCATCTGAGACAGGAGTTGCCCCAGATCCAGCACTAAATCTGCAGCTCGCAGACAGGACAAGCCCAATGATCGAAAACGTGGGAACGGGTATTTGTGTAACTCTCCACGAGCCAACTGTGGACAGCAACAGCTCGCCGCTGTCAGAGGGCTTTCCCCCCGAAAGCCAGACAGATGCAGGAGCCTTGCTGGACCATGAGCAGTCCTTTGCTACCGAGAATTCTCCTCCTGGTCCTGACGCCCTGCTGGCCTCAGACACTTGCCTGGATGTAAGCGAAGCTGCCTTTGACCACAGTTTCAGCGACGCCTCAGGTCTTAACACGTCCACGGGAACGATAGATGACATGAGTAAACTGACATTATCAGAGGGCAATCCCGAAACGCCAGTTGACGGGGATGCGGGGAAGCAAGATATCTGTTCATCCGAAGCCTCATGGGGTGATTTTGAATATGATGTCATGGGCCAAAATATCGATGAGGATTTAATGAAAGAGCCCGAGCATTTTCTCTATGGTGGTGACCCTCCCTTGGAAGAAGACGCTCTGAAGCGATCCCTGGCACCTTACACACCGCCCTTTGATTTGTCCTACCTCACAGAACCGGCTCTTGGTGCCCAATCAACAGAGGAGGCCGGGTCCCCCAAGGATGAGTCTCTGGGCAGCGAAGCAGCCGAGATCCTGCTTTCTGCCCTTCCCAAGCAAAAAAGCAATGAAAAGCATGAAGAAACCCCAAACAGCCAGCCTGGACAGCTGGTTGTGCTGCATATTCATGAAGGTCCTGAGCCAGAGGGAGCCCACTCCAACCTAGAGTGGTCTCCATCGAACATTGACTGGGAAGTAGAAACGGATAACTCGGATTCACCAGCAGGTGGAGACATAGGACCACCAAATGGTAAGAAACAACGTGGCCCTCCACCCTCCCACCCTACTGCCTCCTCCCACCCCACCCCCTGCCCCCACTCCTGGAACCTGCCGCTTTCGTTCAATTAATGTATTTGTAAACCAAGCTCTTCCTATCAAGGGGGTAAAAAGAGGAACTAACTGCATTTGCAATGTATGCTTAACCAAATCCTCCATTAATAGCAGTAAATGTCTGCTGTTTTTATAATACCTCTCTCTGAGAGTGCCTGGGAAAATAAAACAGCTCTACCAAAAAAAAAAAAAATATATATATATATATATATATACACACACAAAATATATATATCATATATATAAAATATAAAATATAAAATATATATCTATAAAAATATAAAAATATATATCTATATAAAATATAAAATATATATCTATAAAAATCTATCTCTCTATATATATATCTTAAATTATCTCCTTAGATGGATCATTTGCAAAGATCACACATCACATAAGGTGCTAATTCTGCCTTGTTCGCCCCTTCTCGCCTTCATCTTCCACTTCTAGGAGTCAGCGAGGGAGTGTCAGAGTTGGAAGAAGAAAAAGTAATTCCTATCAAAGAGCCTGAACGGATAACACCAGAATACAGGGAAGAAAGGTCCACAGAGAAGAATGAAGATCGTCACACGCTACACATGGACTACATACTTGTAAACCATGAAGAAAATTCACCCCCAACACCTGAGGCCCGGAAAGCTCGAGAAAGCATATGCGAATCAGGAGAGTTTCCCACGGGTCCTGAAGAAACAGGGCTGCCGGGAACTCCGCTAGCTGGCCTCTCAGATTCCTGTCAGCCCGTCTCCCTCAGTGGAAGAGAAGATGGTTCTGTAGAGACAGTGTCTCCCAAAGGTGATAAGGATAAGAGATCATCTCTTGAGAGCCCTGGGCAAGACCAGAGCTGGATGGTCTTGGGTCACAGTGAAGAGGGCGATCAGTCGTTGGAAGCTAGGAACTCGGGGCCTGGAGGGTCTGGCCAGGTGGTAGAGCTGACCTCCCCTTGTGGCTTAGGTGAGGGCCCCCACATACAGGTTCTAGGAGGAATGAAGCCTGTGGAATCTTTAACTCTAGAAGAGGCCCCTGGTCTGGGCAGCCAATCCCGGAAGAGCAAGGGCCGAGGCAGAGCTGGCCCAGACGCCGTTCTAGGGCAGGCCATCCGCCATGACAATGAATGGGAAATGCTTCCACCTCAGCCTTCTCGGAAAAACAGGATCCTTGAAACAGAAATGGAGGAGGAGACAGAGTTTCTGGAGCCCAGAACGAGGGAACCGAGACCAAAAGGGTAAGCTGAAAGCTAGATTTATTTTTTTTTTACTGAAAAATATTGTATTAGAATCTGGGGAAATGGTGAGGGATTGTGGAGTATGAAGAACAAGTGGGAGCTTTGCTTCCACGTGTGGCCAAGCAGCACCTGTAAAAACAGCCGACAGATAAACATAAAGATAATGAGGATTTGTGGCCATTTTCAGTCACAAAACAAAACAAAACAAAAACACTTCAGTTTCCATCCAGAGTCTGTACTTACCCTTCTGATACTTACCCTGCTCTACCTACTCAATACCTATATTACTCTTAAACAAGCAGTTGGAACCAGAGAAAGCAGGGCACTGACAATTTTTTCATAGAGCACCAAACAGTTTGCTTATATTATCTCATTTAATACTTACAACAACCCTGATGTGGATGGTATTATTACCTTTACTTTCCACACCTCGGTGGGGGCGGTCCCTTGAAGTAAGTAACCAGAGGGAACACTTGGATTTTAAGGTTTTTCACCTCTAGAGCCAGTACTTTTCCAGCAGACACACTGCCTATCTCACACAAAGGGCAAGGCTGGTTTTATGTCACAGCTAACTTACGAGGAGGGCTAACTAAGGAGACGCCACAGCAGGCTCAAAATCTTAGTGTGAAATATTCACTCCCCAGCTGGCTGAAAAATTGGCCAACAGCCATCAGACTAGGGATTCATTCATTCATTCACCACATGGGGTCTGAGAATCTGCTCTGTATGGAGTTTCTGGGTAGCCAGTGGGTGTAAGACAGAACGTCAGAGAACAGGATGTCATCTCTGCCCTCGAGCTTCCCAGGCCCTGTTGACACCATGAAAGGTTGTTCATTTCTCTTTATTTGTCCTAATGGAGCCCTCTTGCTCCCAGGGACAAAAGGCCAAACTGTGACAAATTAAAAGGGAAGATCTTATTTCCTCTTTAAAATGTAGCGGAAAAAAGATCTCTTTTTTCTACTCATTTCGGGAGCCTAAAGGACTATGCCTACCATGGACTCACTGTGAGTCCAAGAATCTGGATCCCAGCCTAGCTCTGCCGTGACTGGCCATGTATGTTGGGATCAATCCTAGGCTTAAATTTCTTCCTCCATGAAATTGGTGGCTTTGGCTGGAGGACCTCAGGCCTTCCTCAAGTTCCCATCCGCAGGAGCCTCATTTGCCAGTAAACAGAATGTGTCCTCAAGAGCTTTGGTCTTCACAAATTTCCTCTCTCCCCCCGAAAGGAATAAGAAAAGAAGAAGGAAGAGCAGGGGTAAATCAAGGGTTCTTAAAGGGCCTTAAAGAGTTAAAGTCTCATATTCAAGGGCAGTTTCCTAAATCCAGACCTTTTCAGTTGGCCTAATCTTCCTTTTTCCTGTCAAGCTATTTCCTTCCAGAGAGCCCCCAGATCCGTTATAGAAAGAGGGTAGCAGATGGATCCCAGCAGCCCCGCTGGTGTTGTTATGGATAGAGCTCAGAACTCCGGCAGCCTTGCCTTGGCTGAGCTATTGTTTGGCTTCTGGTCTGCATTTTCATGCCCCTGTGGTCCAACAGATGAGACTGCTCCCTGGTGCCACCAGCCCCCTCTCTTGCCAGCAGATTTCTTTGCTCATATTTTTCTGCTCAGCCCCTCCAGTAATGACAGTTTTCTCACAATTGGGGAGGGGGCAGAGTTTCCCCACCGGCATCTGTATTATTACCTTTTGTGTAAATAATTTACTCTCGACTATGTTTGAAAGGTCTCTCTGTGCTAGATTTTGAGAGGGCACAGAGCTGTGGCAAACAGTGATTCTCTAAGTGGGGTCCTACAACCAGCAGCCTTGGGGCGCCCAGCTGACTGCCAGTAGAACATGGGACTCTTGATCTGGGAGTTGTGAGTTCAAGCCCCACGTTGGCAGTAGAGATTACTTAAGTTTGTTTGTGTGGTTTTTTTTTTTTTAATAAAAGCAGCAGCCTCAGCATCACCTGGGTGCTTGCTAGAAATGCAAGTTCCTGACCCTACTCCTCACTCTAACTGAATCAAGAACTCCAGTTGGGGTCCAGCAGTCTGTGCTTTAATATGGGTGACTTTGGTTCATGCTCAAGTTAAAGAACCACTGGTCTGACCACTGGTCCCAGTCCTCTAGTTTAAGAAGAGAATGAAACACAGGTGAAGAGGAGATAATAGTGTAACATGTAAATCAAAGTAGTTGATGACCAACGTGTGTGTAAATATACATAGCTATCATGAGCGTTCGCCATGGCCGGCGTACTGAGCCCCGTGTGTGCACTACCTCATTTTTCCATGGCAGGAATTACACAAGGAAGAACACTGATGTTCAGAAAGGTCGAGGGGCGCCTGGGTGGCTCAATCGGTTAAGTATCTGCCTTTGACTCAGGTCATGATCCTGGGGTCCTGGGATCCAGTCCCGTATCGGGCTCCCTGCTCAGCGGGGAGTCTGCTTCTCCCTCTGCCTCTTCTCCTGCTTGTGCACTCTCTCTCTCTCTCTCTCTCTCTCAAATAAATACATAAAATCTTAAAAAAAAAAAAAAAAGAAAGAAAGGTTGAATCACTTCATCTGGTTTCTAGTTAGAAATTGAAGAAGCTGCGATTCGAATTTCAGTCTTTCCATGTCCAGAGTGTGTGTTCCTGCTAGTAAATTAAGAGGGGAAGCATCTGTGTTGGGCACTTTTATGGTGGAGGAACTAGAAACGGTTTGTTATCCATCCACATCAGGAGGTAGGGTACCCAGGGCCCCTGATACTTTTAAAGGGCCCACATGAAACTTTGAACTTCTTTTAATATCTAAAGAAAAAAATTATTATACTTCTTTGTAGATTATGTGTTTTTTCCTACCAATGCAGATGTAAAAGAAAGTTCTGGATCTTTTTTTAATGAAGGAAAGAGCCCGGGAAAGTAAGAGTGCCTAAGGCCCCACAAAGTCCTAATGTGGCCCTAGGAGGTGTATTTCAAGATAGGCATTACAGGAAAGTCATATTGTGGAAAGGCAAAGAAGAGGGTAAGAGGTCAGCCAAGCTGTCTAGGAAGAGGGAGATGAAGGAAACCATGGACACAGCAAGATAGTCACCCAAGCAATATGAGATAGTCCTATTTTTCTGACTAAAAACTTGGAAACATCTTCTGATATAGAATTTGGTCATAGGGCAGAACAAAGACTATCCTGGAAAAAAAAAAATTGGGGCTTCAAAAAGAGATAGTATATGCGGATAGTATATGCAGATAGTATACAAAATATGACATACGAGCTAGGAATTGACTTCTAGCCCTCCCCACCGCACCCCGTCACTCAAGTGCCCACCCTGGTTTGAGAGCTGCAGGCCATATTTCCAAAATGCGAGGACGCCTCAAAAGGTGGCTTTTCTCCTTGTACTTCATCAACTGGCTCTTGTTAACAGGACTGTGGAGTGTAGGGAGAGAAACACTCCCCCTTAGAATCTGCAGTGCTGTGTTCCGGTTCCTAGGATCCACCTTTCCTCTTCCCAGAGGCTCTGCCAACACCTTGGTCATCCTCCAGCTCTACACCCACCAGCCCAGGATCACCACCAAGTCCCAAGACAGTAATGGATAGGCCCGATCTTTCTGGTGGGGTTACAGAGAACATCTGCACAGTAATCTGCCCCACACACTATCTTCTTAAAATGAAGAGCCCTTTATAGGTTTCTTTTAAAGAAGGCATGGTTGCAAGAATGTCGTGGGAGAAAAGGGTCATTTGATTACGTACTAGTCAGGGTTCTCCAGAGAAATGGAACCAACAGGAGCAGTAGAAGATATCCATCTATGTTTGATCTAGAGAGAGAGAGAGAGAGAGAAAGAAATGATTTTAAGGAATTGGAATTGGCTTGCCCAGGTTTAGAGGCTGGCAAGCCTGTAATCTGTAGGAGAGATCAGTGGGCTAGAAACTCAAGCTAGAGTTGTTGCTGTCTTGAATCTGAATTCTGCAGGACAGCAGGCTGGAAACTTAGCAGAGTGTCTGTGTTGTAGACTTGAGGAGAGTTTCTTATTTTTTGAGAAATTTCAGACCTTCCTCCCAAGGCCTTCAACTGACTAGACAAGGCCCACCCATGTTCTGGAGGATAACCTGCCTTACTCAAAGTCTGTGTTAATCACATCTAAAAAAAATAACATCCCAGCAACATCTAGACTGGTGTTCGACCAAATAACTGGGCACCATGGCCTCGTCAAGTTGACAAATAATAGTAATAATTCTAGGTTATATTCAAAAGCCTGAACTAGCTACATGCTAAGTGAATTGAAACCATTAACATTTGTAAACTCACCGCCCTCTAAATTATACAAAAGTGGGTTGATCGATATACAGATATATTGGCTTTCTCTGGGTGTGGGGTAAGGAAGTAGCTGTGCAGGGTGATAAATGGAAATAATGTCCAAGAGGAGGAAGTAAACTGACTCTGCTTGTCTCGGCTCTTGTAGATACACACAAGGGTGAGGGGCAGGGCAGTGGGAGGCAGAGGGGAGGCAGACAAGGGGAGCTCTGGCACAGGTGCTTTTGAAACAGTATTTAGAAATAACCTGACCCACCCAGGGCCACCTGGGTGGCTCAGTGGGTTAAGCATCTGCTTTTGGCTCAGGTCATGATCTCAGGGTCCTGCGATGGAGCCACACAGTGGGCTCCTTGCTCAGGTGGGAGTCTGTTTCTCCCTCTCACTCTTCCTCTGTGCTCTCTTGCTCTCTCTCTCAAATAAATATAATCTTGGAAGAAAGAAAGAGAGAGAGAGAGAGAGAGAGAGAGAACGAACCCAATCCTTGTATCCATGGAGCTATAGCTTGTCTTCTAGCTCTGTGATTTGGTTCTCCCTGAAACTAAAATGACCTCCAATCCCAATAGGTGTCATATTCTTCACAACTTGCTTCTTTTTTTTTTTTTTTTTAAAGATTTTATTTATTTATTTGACAGAGAGAGATCACAAGTAGGCAGAGAGGCAGGCAGAGAGAGAGAGAGGAGGAAGCAGGCTCCCTGCTGAGCAGAGAGCCCGATGCGGGACTCAATCCCAGGACCCTGAGATCATGACCTGAGCCGAAGGCAGCGGCCTAACCCACTGAGCCACCCAGGCGCCCCCACAACTTGCTTCTTACGGTCATCTCTGTGCATTCTTTCTTTTTAAATTAGTAATGTTGGCCTTTTTCTTCTGTCTGGCAAGGCTGTGGGAAGTAACTCCCTTTTCTCCCTATGAGCAACCCCATTAAGCCTTTATACAATTTCACAAGACCCTCTAAAGCCAGCCTTTTTCTGTCTGGGACTTAGGGTTGAGGTATTAGTACATTGGGTCTTAAACCCACATAAATGCTGAAAATGAAAAACGGGTAAAGAAATAATCTGTCGACTCTTTCTCTCGGGGTTGGGTAACGTTATGTTTGGGCTCGCAGAAGAATCAGGCTCTTTGAGCACATGCCTCCCCCTCCCTGGGTCTTGCTGTTTGGATGGGCTGCATCCCAGTTCCAAACATTCACCCTTTCTCCCAGGCCAGCCCATACTCCATAAATGACAGCCGTCCCTTGTTTATTCACGGTTATTTGGCTTTGCCCTGAACCAAACCTGGAAGACCAAACTTGGCACTGACTCTGTGTTCATTTATTTTTGTAATTATATTTGATCACTTGGTGTGTTATGTTTGGTGGCTTGGTGGTGATAAATATATTCAAAGTTCTTTAACTCTGCAGTTTAACTCAGGCCTTAGTCTCCTTTTCGGAAAAAAAAAAAAAAAAAGTTTTTTTTTTTTCCCATGTCTCCCCACTAGCCCCCTGCTATGTCTCCACTTCTGGCCAGCCCTACCCAGAACAGACTTCAGATAAGTCTGGTCCAACCAGTCACCCTCTGAGCTCAACAGGGTGAATTTTATTATCCCTACTTCATAGATCAACCAGCTCAGTAAATGAGCCGTTAACGTCATCCAGAAATGAGACTGTGGTAACATAAGGACTTGAACTTCTGTCTTCTCCCTTCCTGCCCATTGCTTGTGGATACAACACAGAGGCCAAAGCAATCATTTTTTACCGCGTATTCTATAGGTTGACATATTTCTTCCTATCCTCCCGTTGTCCTACTGAGAAGTATATCACGTTTAATAGCCAACATTCCCAGAGTTACTTGGAGAATAACTGAGCAGAACTTGCCTCTGCCTCTTCCCTTTGTCATGTGACCCACCGAGGCCTTCCCGTGCCTGAAAGCACATTTCACGCCACAGCTAATTCGTGACGGTTACTGCCCTGTCCGTGGGCTGCCCTCCATCTGTGGTTTGTGGGGCCAACTCAAGCAGCCAGAGGCGAGAGGGGGTGAGGGAATCAAAGCCCTTCACTATACATCTACGTTCCCCATTTATTTATAGATATGGTATTTTGTGGTAAAGGATTTTATAGCCAGAGAAGGCCATGAACACCAAGACGAGGTGGTACAAGTCAGCTGTCCTGTGGGAGGAACACCCACAGAGGAGCCCTTTTGTGTTGTGCTGGCTTCTAGTTTGAGAAAGAATCCAAGGTATTTCTCCAGCTGGAATGGTGAAATGTCAAAACTGATGTCAGGAATTTAAAAAAAAAAAAAAAAAAACCTCCATGAAAATTGATGGCGTGTGAGGAAGAGGAGAAGTCATGGCTTACAGAAGCCGGATACGTCAGTCTGTCAGAGAGCCAGCAGGAGAGAGAGGACACATTCAAATGAGGATAATTCGAGAAATATTTCATAAAGGGAGTATTTACAAAGATGGAGGGAAAGTGTGAGGCGCTCACAAGGAACGGTATAGTAGCTCAGGGATGGAAACAGGACGGTCGTTCTCGTTCCTAGGCCTCGGGTGCTTTCCAGAACTCAGAACAAGAATGTTGGGGTTTTCGTGAGGATAGCCCTGGCGGAGAGTTGGGGGGCATTCCCTCGGAGAGGAAGCTGGAGGACTGCAGCTCCCTGCCTCCCGCTTCCTCCCTTAGAACTCCCACCAGGTTCCCCAAAGCCAAGCGGGATTCAGAGTGGGAGGGAGCCTCCTGGGGCCAAGAGCAAGAGGGAGAAAGTAAGCGAGTGAAGCCTGCACAGCTGGCTGATTAGAAAGCCATAGAGCCCCAGCTTCGGAAAAGTGTGCTGAGATCTGTGAATGCGCAGGGTCGTTGACTGTTCCTCCAGTGCAACAGAGGACCTGTTTCCAAGATCCAGGGGACAGCTCTCTTAGGACAAGCGCTGTCGAAGAGTCGCCCCAAGATTGGGTCCAGCTCTGCAGAAACCCAGGTTGTGCCAACGGAAGAAATGAGGATGTTACGTTCCCCCACCATGTTAACTTTTGGTTAAGGGCTGCGGCTTCTTTTAATTGTCAGCCTAAGAGAGTTTTGTTCTAGGTAACGGCCTGGCAGGAAAATTTTTAATTCCCTCCCATAAACTATCTCAAAATATTGATCAACTCCAAATCAAAAACTTATGGAAGATGGAGTCCAACACGCGCACGTGCAAATACACACACACACGTGCACACGCTACTCAACCTTCCATGGCAGCCCCGCCCTGGTTGGCCCACTCCACTCCTATCCTCTGGTCAGCCCGCTCCTGCAATCCATACTCCACTCACTGGCTTGAGTGAGCCTTTCAGATGTAAAGATCCTCCTTTCGCCACCCACTTTCTTATTTTTTTTTTTAATTTTTTAAAATTTTTATTTATTTATTTTTAAATTTCTTTTCATCATAACAGAATTCATTGTTTTTTCACCACACCCAGTGCTCCATGCAATACATGCCCTCCTTAATACCCACCACCTGGCTCCCCCCAACCTCCCCGCCCCTTCAAAACCCTCAGATTGTATTTCCGGAGTCCACAGTCTCTCATGGTTCACCTCCCCTTCCAATTCCCTTCTCAACTCCCTTCTCCTCTCCATCTCCCCTTGTCCTCCATGCTATTTGTTATGCTCCACAAATAAGTGAAACCATAGGATACTTGACCCTCTCTGCTTGACTTATTTCACTCAGCATAATCTCTTCCAGTCCCATCCATGTTGCTACAAAAGTTGGGTATTCATCCTTTCTGATGGAGGCATAATACTCCATAGCGTATATGGACCACATCTTCCTTATCCATTCGTCCGTTGAAGGACATCTTGGTTCTTTCCACAGGTTGGCGACCGTGGCCATTGCTGCTATAAACATTGGGGTACAGATGGCCCTTCTTTTCACGACATCTGTATCTTTTCACCACCTACCTTCTTAAAACCATCCAACGTCATTTTGGAATTCAATTCTGATTCTTAACTACCACCTGTAAGGCCCTGTGTGTCCTGGTTGCTGCTTACATTTCCGTTGGCAGAGTACTCTTTCCATCAGTCTCTGAGCTTGTCCACCAGACCCTTTAACAATTCAGTGAGCTGATGCCAGCTGTACTCTCTGTCTAGACTTCTCTTGATAGGGCTTATTCTTATCATTCATGCTCCCCAGAGAGCTCTTCCTTCTACACACACCATGTCACTCTGGGGCAGATGCTTCTGGCTTCTCATGGGTAAAGGCCTCAGATGCTGCTACATGTCTTACAACACACAGGAGGAGGGCCCTTCACGGTGAAGGATTATCTAGCCCTACGTGTCAGTATTGCCAGGGTTGAGAACCCTGCTCTTCCCACTGCCCTGATTTATTTTCTTCTGTTTATTTGTTTTTTTTTTAATTTTTTATTTTTTATAAACATATATTTTTATCCCCAGGGGTATAGGTCTGTGAATCGCCAGGTTTACACACTTCACAGCACTCACCAAAGCACATACCCTCCCCAATGTCCATAACCCCACCCCCCCTTCTCCCAACCCCCCTCCCCCCAGCAACCCTCAGTTTGTTTTGTGAGATTAAGAGTCACTTATGGTTTGTCTCCCTCCCAATCCCATCTTGTTTCATTGATTCTTCTCCTACCCACTTAAGCCCCCATGTTGCATCACCACTTCCTCATATCAGGGAGATCATATGATAGTTGTCTTTCTCTGCTTGACTTATTTCGCTAAGCATGATATGCTCTAGTTCCATCCATGTTGTCGCAAATGGCAAGATTTCATTTCTTTTGATGGCTGCATAGTATTCCATCGTGTATATATACCACATCTTCTTTAGCCATTCATCTGTTGATGTTGTTGTTTTTTTTAAAGATTTTTATTTACTTGAGAGAGAGAGAGCATAAGCAGGGGGAGAGGCAGAGAGAGAAGCAGGCTCTCCCCTGAGCAGGCCTGATGTGGGGCCGGCTCCCTAGACCCTGAGATCATGACCGGAGCCAAAGGCCGACACCTAGCCATCTGAGCCACCCAGGAGCCCCCTTCTGTTTATTTGCTTAGTGGATTCTGTTCTGTCTCCACATTTGAGAATACGCTCTCCAGGAAAGCAGTTGCCATTTATTAGGTGCCCCAGAAATACAGCCTGATTGAACGAATGGCAAAGAAAGCCAAGTTGTTCCCATATAATTTGCTTTTAATGAAATAGAGCATTTCTGGTGTTTGCTGCTTCCTTTTCCAAGGAACACATGGTAAATTTAGTTTGGGCATGACTTAATTCAGGCTATAACAGATTCCCATAGACGGGGTGGCTTATAAACAAGAGAAATTTATTTCTCAGCTTTGGAGGCTAGAAATCTGAAATCAGGGTGGCAAGAAGGTCAAGTTCTGATGAGAATCCTCTCCTCGGTTGCAGACTGCCACCTTCTCCTGGTATCCCCACAGCAGAACTTCCTCAGCGGAAAGAGTAAGAAAGCTCTCTGGGGTCCTTTCAGAAGGGCATTAATTCTACTTACGATGGGGAAGCCTCATCTAATCCTAATTATTTCCCCAAAGCCCCACCTCCTAATACTATCACATTGTGTGTGTGTGTGGGGGGGGTTCAGTAGATGAACTTGGTGGGGGACGCACTCAGTTCATAACAGGGATATGCATCTTTTCAGATGTTGCAAAAATTCATCTTTCCTCTTCTTTTGGAATTAAGACCATAATTACTTGAGTGTCCTTGTTTCCCGGTATACAGTTCCTCCAAGATTCTCAAAGCCTTTCGGTTTCCTTAAGTGCTGTTACCACTTCCCTCAGCCTCATGGAGAAAAGGAGGTGCACCTGTCAACTGTGCCTACACCAGCTTGTCCAGAGGAGAAAAATACTTCTGCTTAGTCATCTGTCAACCATCAACTCACGTAGCTGTTGACAATATATATCTTCAAAGACCTTTTTTATTCTTATTTTTTCACCTTAATTTATTAAATAATGATTTGGATGTATTGGGCTCTCAAAGCATAACTGAAACTCCCCTGGAGAATTGGACTCTACCACCCCCACCCCCTTTTCATTTATATAATGATCAGGATGCTACTTCATGCGTTTAAGCAGTTATTATTTTCCTTTTTTTTTTTTTTTAAATAATTGTAACTGCCGCAGCGTCGCAGTGAATAAAACAATACATTTACTCAAGTGACCAGCTGACTCTGACTTAGGGCTCTTTTGCTCCGGCGCAGGCTGAGACAACATCCTATAAGACAAAAGGAAACATCATTGCTGAAAACAGATGTCCACATTTCCCCCATTTAATGAAGTGCCTCTTAAATTTTTAAAGGTATCTGTGATGGAACAGATTCCGTATCAGCTGCTGACTTTTAAAAACAGATTATAAAATAGATTGAATTACAGTGTCTGTTCTATGACACTTAACTCCTCTTTCTGTACGCTCCAGCGGCTTCTTTTTTTTTTTCCAGCTGATAAGGGGAAGTCCTTGTAATGAGCCAGCACTTCACAAAGATCAGAGCCCCATTTTTAGCCATCAGCCTGGACACCCAGAGTAAGACCAGCTCTAAAGCTGTCTGTGCTTCCCTGACGGTTTTGGCTCATCTTGGCTTTGAGAAACGCACTGACACTCTTGCTGAACCTCTGTGGGTCAGTAACCCTGCCAAAGACACACCTTCCTCATGCTCACCCCTCTTTGGTCCTCCTCCAGGTCTGAGAGGTAGACAGCACTTGAGAACTTATGTCATAACTGCTCATAAGCCTGAATAATTTTGTAGGCTTTTAGTTTATTTATTTTAGAGAAAGAGAGAGCGCGCACAAGCAGGGGTTGTGGGGAAAGGGAAGAGCAGAGGGGGAAGGAAAGCAGACTCTGTCTGAGTACAGAGCCCCAAATAGGGCTTGATCTCATGACCCCCTGAAATCATGACCTGAGCCGAAATCCAGAGTTTGGATGCTTAGCCAACAAAGCCACCCAGGTGCCCCTGTAAGGCTTTCAGTTTAAATAAAGATATAAAAAATTTGCTTCTTCCTCTTCTCCCTTTCCCACTGCCCTCCCACCACCCCCGGCATCCATGGTGAGGAAAGAAACAGCCATCATTTTAAGTACTAAGAACAGGAGCTTACGTTTCTTAAGCACTCAGCCGGGTACTCAGCTGAGTAACTCACTTTCCTATTTTGTTAATGGTTTCCTCTTTTGTTGGTACCTAAAATGGCCCTATCCCCCAATCATAGCCTCTCCCCCCAGCCCTGCCCCCACCAAAGAAAAAACAAAAACAAAAACAATCTGAAAGGTTATGTAACATGGAACTCTGAGCAATCCTGTTCTGAGGACGGTACCTATAGTTACTTTTTGCTTTGACATTTTGCCTGATGGTGATCACAATTCTTTGGTTTGTCTGATCATATTTTTTTTTAATGAAGAGCAAAAAAGCAAAGAAAGGAATGCATGAAACTGGCATGAAACTTTTCCTTCCTATTTCACTGACTTTACCTGTCAAATATTTCTGTCAGTGTTTTGAGAATTAATGATTGTGTTAGTAACTAACATTTCCTGTGAGTGGATTTTCACCTAGACTCTTTAAGATTTCTAGATGCATCATTCTTCAAAGTGCTGGTATTCTTATTGTCCACCTGGGAGTCAGCGGTCTGAGTCACCAGGCACTGTAGTAACTGGTCGGAATTCGCTAATAAATCGTAGAAGTTAAATTCAAATTCTAGGACCTCTGACCACAAAGCCCACACGTGTTATGGCCCCACGCCTCTTTCTGCCAACAGCCATGATTTTGTGCAAACATCATAACCGTCTCTGGAACCTTGATTGGCCTTGTTTATGTGTCTGACCATGCTTCCAAAGTCCATTTATTACGATCTTACCCATTGTCCATGCAAAGGAAATAATCGCGCTGCCATCTTACTGTATTGTGCTGTGAAGCTACAGGATTTTTTTTTTTTTTTTTAAAGATGTTTCAGGGGAACTAGATTCCTTCCAACCTGTGCTTTGAGCCCACTTGCATCCAGCCTCACTCAGGAGCAGGGCTGGGAGCACTTTTGGGGAGCAGGAACGAATACCAAGGGGGCTTCTGTCGTTCCACAACCTGGATGAGAGAGTGTCTGTGTTCCCTACCGCAGCTCGGCGCGGCCCCGGCTCCATCCCCCCTCGCGGGAGGGCCAGCGGCCGCGGGGTCACTGGGCGATCTGGGAGGCAGGTGATCATCCTTATTTAGATGTGGCAGGGATCACGTGACCAGAAAATGGAGGCGAATGTGTATTCCCAGTTAACCGCTCCGGAAGGGAGATGCTGAGCGGCTGCGACCGAGCATCCTTCTCGCCCTCCGGGTAGCCGGCCTCCCCGCATCCTCAGGAGGTAGGTGGGTCCCGGTGCGGCTCTGGGAGGACCGGGTGTCCGCAGGACACATCCCAGTGGAGAGTGTCATTCTCGCGGACCTGTCTATTGCTGCTGGGAAGTTGGAGGGGAGAGAGGAGGAGGAGGAGGAGGAGGATGCGGGGCTCTGCCCAGCCCCTCACCAGAGACAGCTGGCAGCTGCATTTCCTTGTGTATCAACTCCGACTGGGAAGGCTTGGGGTCTTCCAGGCTATCTCCTGCCCCTCCCTTGGTGAGCAGGTCATTAGGGAACCCAGACTCTGTAACAGCTCTAAACATTTTGCCTTCCGTCCTATGATGAAAATGGAGATAGAAAATCGAAGGAAGGGACAATTTGGAAACTGTTGAGGACTCTTGCCTAATGGGTATGACGGTGTCTGTCTGACAGGCGGAGAGGCCCTGGTACATATTTATTTCTTATTTCCTGGCATGTTTATTTCTTGTGTTATTGCTTATAGTTGCCAAAGCTGGTAACATACACTTCTCCTTTTTTCGAATGAATCTTGTAATCTTTAAATCTTACCTAAGTTCTAAGCTGCAGAAATAGGTCATCTTCCAAAATGGACCTGTATTGTTCTCTCCCACCTTTTCAAAATCCAGAGATAAAAAACACTATGGACAGAATATTGCTATTTCACTGAGAAACTAAGTTATATGAGAAACTAAATCAAAACGACTACCTGGTCAATTTCAAACAAGAAATACATGGGTTATTAAATTCCTCTGTGGAAGCAAAAAAAAAAAAAAAAAAAAAACAACCAAAACTAGACTCCCACCTAGGAGGGATTTAAATCAAGTATGATTCTTCCAGAGATCAGAGTACTGGTTGGTCTTGGTGATTCCAGGGAGAGGGACAGCATCTGTGTCAACCGCCCCCTTCTTTCACATGAACTCCTGAGGTGGTGTGAGTCTTACGCAAACCGCCCTGGGAGTGAGCCCAGCCTCCAGGCTTACTTCCTCCTGGATGACTGCCCCAAGCCATAGAGAGAAATGGGAACGGCCACTGCCTGAGACCACTTTGAAATGTTCAATTTGACAAAAGTATTCTTAAATATTAATTGGTCATATTTGCAGAAAGTAAAATCTGGAATCATTAGATTAAAATTCCTGGTGATAAAAAATAAAATGACCCATGAAATTTCTCTTAATTGATAAGCGACTTCTTATCTGGGAGGAAAACCCTGTCTTTACTGGTAAATTACACATATTCCGGATAGGGCAAGTTCGTACTTTCAAATGGCTTGAACCTTGCATTGCAACTCAGATAAAAAGGACCTGAGGCTGTTGTCCTTTGCAGTTAGCAGTGTTTAAACGTCTTCAGCGAGATTTTACTTTGTAACGCAAAGTAACCTTTCTGTCCTAAATAAGGTGTAAAGCTTTAAAGGTACTTAAGGATAATAAGCCAGAGTCTCCTTCCTATTACTATGAAGCCAAATTAACTTTTTTTTTTTCCGTGGCAAGGGTTCTCTTTGGTATATCCCAGTGAATTTTCTTTACATCCCATTTGGTTTTTCATTCTTGAATGGCTCTGTACTAGGGAAAAATTTAATCTCTTATTAAAGGATCGTAATACTTCCTTGACCTTTAGACTTCATACTTCCTAGCTAGCGAGAACACAAGGTGTGGGGTTGGCCTGTAGGTTCAAATACTCAATATAGTTTATGACAGGAAAACTTGAGTTCACCCACAGCACATAAAAGCTTTTCTTTTCTTTTTTTTCTTTTTTTTAATTTTTACCGAATCTGGAATTGCCTGCCCTTTCTCTGTTGCCTCAAGATCTGGTAAATAGAGGCTTTATGAAAAGCAACTTCCTGCTAGAGTAGTATTTGAATTTGGGATGGGTTCTCAGTTCTTTATCAATTCCAGTCAATAGTGCAGCTGGGGCAAAGGGGCAAGCGGAAGAAGGGGCAGAGGGAAAATCAGCGAAGGACAGATTCTGTCCCTGGTATCCTGTCTGCATCAGAGCTGACAAAGAACATTGGGCTGCAGGTCCTTCTACATTAATAATGGCAGGAATCGTGAGGGGGATAGGTGTGCAAGACGGGTGTAGGATAAAAGGCAGGAGTGGATGCCCCCTGTCCAAGCACATTATCATTTGAGGGCTCCAGCAGGCCATTTGCCCACTATTTTTGATAGTTTGCTGAGTCTCTGTATTTACAACCCAAGTTTCAGTTGGTAGGGTAAGAGAAACTGAAGTAAATCTTAGAATTTTTCACTCACTTCTTCAGTTTACAGGCAAAGGAAAAAAAAAATGAGCCCTGGTTACAGCAAGGGATTGGCTCAAGGTCACCATCAGTGGCTGGGCAGCTGGGATCCGGACCAAGAGGCCTAGCTCTTGATCTTGTGCTGTTTCCTCTCAGCCTTATCAGAAGCTTCTAGCAAAATCTAGTCCATGCATTCAAAGTTCTCAGGGCTTAAAAAAAAAGAAAAACTAGCAGTCTTCTATTTTAAGGATAAAGTGGCATTTCCTAATTGCTTTCCAACCCTTAAAAATTTGGGGAAAGGTGCAAAAAAGTCTGGGAGAAGTGTAACTGAACGGCACTCTCAGATCTTGTGCCTTTGAAATACCAACTGAATATTACTCCCACCTTAAAAGACCACCAGAGACATGAGTCAAAGCCAAGCAGCAGGGGTCGTTTATTGCAGGTTCGAACCTGGACCTCTGCACCGCTCGTTGCCCATAACGCCGAGAGGTCGGGAGCTGGGTCGGTGCAGGATTTTTATAGACAGATACAAACAAGTTTCAGGTAGGGCTGAGCTGATTGGTTGACAGTTTGAACAGGTATACTTGGCGTCAGTGGATTGAGTCAGGGGACCCGCGCGCGAAAGCAGGGGTCCGCGGGAAAGCAGACAAAGGGTCCGCGGGAAAGCAGACAAAGCAATCTTACAGAAGCAGAACTGGCCGGTTAGCCCGCGTGCAGGAAAAAGCAAGCGTTCCTACAGAAGCGAAACTAGCTGGTTAACAGGATAAAAATGCACTTCTTGCCAGGGGGGGTTCTTTTGGTCTTTCACTTTTCTTATGGACAAGATGCTACCCCTCAGGACTGAGTGTTGCAAAAGTAATCAGGATGCAACCCTCACTCTAGCGAGGAAGGGAAGAAACAAGTGGCTTGCAAAGGGCAGAAGGAAGTCAGTTCCATAAGAGGTGTAACTGTGGAGCTCTGGGCCCTCAAGGGTGGGAGGGCCTTGTCTTTCTCCTCGGTTGTAAAGGGGCAAGTACAAGATTCAAGGATAAAGTAGGTTCAAGGTGCCTGGGTGGCTCAGGCATTGTGTCTGCCTCCAGCTCGGGTCATGATCCCAGGGTCCCTGCTTGGCAGGAAGTCTGCTTCTCCCTCTCCCACTCCCCCTGCTTGTGTTCCCTCTTGCTGTGTCTCTCGCTGTCAGATAAATAAATAGGTAAATAAAGTGGGTTCAGTAATCGGGAGGAAGGTGCCCTCCAGCAGAAGGGAATATAAAGCAAGCAAGCTGTGGAGGCAGGCGAGCTGTCAGCAAGACTGGGGAGCTAGGAGCTCATTTTGCCTGCAAGGTAGAGCATTTGGAGACCCACGGCTGAGTTGGTCTAAATGCTGGAGAGCCCTGCGGGTGAAACATAGAAGTTTGTGTTATGTGTCTTGGCAGTGGGAAGCCAGAGATTTCTGAGCTGGGTGTTGTGACTGGCAGTGGACAGCACTGGAGTGGGAGAGCGGGGAGGCAAGGCGGGAGCTGGTTGTCCACCTGCGACATCAGAGAAGCTGGAACTCTGCCCCGGGCAGAAAGAAGGGCGGCCATCCCAGAAGGGCGGCCATCCCAGAAGGGCAGATGTGGAAGAGAGGTTAGAGTGCTTAAAAATTGAGGGAGAGGTGCCTGGAGAAGAGTGGGCTCATCTGGGGACAGGTTACCATGTCATTCCCCATGACTGGGAGCCTGTATCCTTGCTGCGCTCGCTTCGGGTTAACGTAAGCAAGGTGAAGAAAGCGTGATGGCCGCCATCCAAGCAAGACAAGAAAGCGTGATGGCCGCCATCCAAGCAAGACGGAGCCGGCTTGGATGGAGGCACCTGCAGAAGGCTAAATCCACGTCTGATTACTCAGCACGAGGTCATGGTCTCATGCTGGCCCGTGGTTTCTGCTAAGTGACGACACTTAGCCCAGGCCCCAAGCCTCTGCATCTACTGAGCTCTCCCTGTTGGGCTGGGACGTGAAGGGGATGGTGACGTTTTCCTCTAGTCGTCCTCTTTCCTGCGGGGACTACGGCCGACTCTAATCTTACAAGAAGAGAAAGGAGAACTCCTAGTCTGAAGACAGGAATTAGGCCCATCGGTGCCCCTGATAAGCTCCAAGAAGATTCTGGTTCATAAAGAGGAAGAACAGAATAGATCCTGACTGTGGGTGTGAGGGCTGAGGACAAAGGGCGGAGAAAGGAAGCAGGAGCGCTCAGATGCAGTCAGTCCCCTTCCCTCCCCAGCCCATCCACCAGGTCCCACCCAAACACTACCTCTCGGCTGGAGCTTCTGGGTTCCTGGACTCTGTGCCCTTGGTCAGAGGGGCTACTCTTGCCTCTGAAACTCCCGGTTATGTCTCGTGGCTTTGAGTCCCCTTGTGCTGTTTTGTGTGAACCTGAGTGTGTCTTTTCTTCTCTCCCCTCTTAGATTTTAAATTCTTTAAGGGCAAAATCTGTGTCTGAACCATTCTTTTTGTCATGTACCCTCCCCAGACTAGTTTAATGCTTTCCATATGGTTCTAGGACACACATGTTTGTCGAACTCCTACCCAAAAGCGTAGCCCGATAAACAAACTGAGTAAAAACTGAGTACCGTAGAAGCTACTTCCGTCAAAGCTTGTGGGAAGCTAGTTTGGAAACCTCCAGGTGGATAGTCAGAATGTTTAGGTCTGGTTTTACCTGCAGACAGAGATCCTTCAAAGTCCCTTACAGTGCAAAATTCGGAAAGGAGCACAGGCTTCCTGTAGCAGCATATAGTCCAAACCTGGTGTGGAAGCCGCCATTTAGAAAGCCACCACTGCCCATGAAGCAAGAGAACCTTTTATTCAAAGAGGAATAAAATCGTTACTTAGCTAATACTTTTTTCTACGTCCAACTCCCAGAAAGATCCAGGAAGCGTTGATGAAATCGAGAGTTCTGGAAATAGCGCTTCCTAAAATAAAACAGGCGTGAAGGCAGCCTGGTGTGATCTCGAGAGAGCAGCTGTGTGAGAGGTAGGTTAGGAGGGCAGGTGACAGGGAGATGAGAAGACAGCTGTAGATTTTTGATCCATGGGAAGGCTAGTATTGATAAATGAAAAAGAGAAAGCTTGGGATTCAGCAAAACCCCATCTGTGGCTAGCCATGGGGAGGTTTTCTCTGTGCCTTGGGCTAAGTTCAGGGGTGATCAAAGATCATGTCCTTGATACAAGGCCAGAGACAAGATTTGGCATAAAAAGGCTGTCACCACGTTTTTCGTGTACTTACGAGTTTATAAGCTCAAGGCTTGTTTCTAACTAGCTCGGGGGGTAGGTGAATGGTCTTGGGCTGTTCATTTTCTCTCCCGGTACTAACTGTTATTCACTAGCATGGAAAGGAGGGAATGGGGAGTGATAGATGGAAGAGTTCGGGAATCCCACATAATGCTGTAATTCTGTGAACGATTATTCAAAAGCATAAGCACATTTTCTCCCTAAATAGCTGTGTACATTTCACAATAAAGACATACCAAGGTTAAAGAAATAGCTAAATGTATCAGATCTCCCTGTGAAGTTGGCGTAGCTGTGCAGATACCGGAAAACGTCCCTCCGGAGAGTATGAAATTAATCAAATCCTGTCAGTTAGGTTCACGGAATGTAATTATACAATGCAGTGGGACATGTGTAAGTAAAGGTGATGGAATCGTCTCAGTCTCGAGGGGCCTCGCTAGGGCTTCTCTCGTTCCCTCTAAATCTGTCAGGCAGCAGTAGAAGGGCTTTCTAGGAGATGGGTTGAATGGAGGACCTGATAAGCCCTTCCAGACCTAAGATTCTCCTTGAAACTAGGAGTGCGGGGGAAGGAGATCAGATACTATACGTGTTTGCTTGAGTTGACGTCACAACGTAGCATAAACCAGGTGGCTTCAGTGAGAAAATTTGAATTTTTTTCCCCAATTCTGGAGGCTAGAACTCCAGGATCAAGGTATGAGTGCGGCTGGTTTCTTCCGAGACCCCTCTCCCTGGCTTGGAGGGGCCTGCTCTCTCCCTGTCTTCACGTGGTCTACCTTCTGTGTGTGTCTGTGTCCTAATCTCCTCTTCTTATAAGGACACCAGGCATACAATATAATGATTTCATATTCCTTCATTTCTCAGTGCTCATCACCGTAAGGGCACCCGTTGTCACTCATCGCCGCCCCCCCACCCCGGCCCCTGGCAATGACACCCATTTGTTCTCTGTATTTAAGAGTGGTTTTTTGCCGGTCTCTTTTTTTGGTTTGTTTTGTTTTTTACATTTCGCATGTGAGTGAACTCATAGATACTTTTCTTTGTCTGACCTTCACACCCCTGGCTCTGTCCATGTCGTTGCAAGATATCATTCTTTTTTATGAGTGAGTAATACTTCATTTGTATATATGAAGGTCCCACTTTTCAAAAGGTCAGAGCTGCTCAAAGGCAGGCTGTCTGCCTCAGCTGCTAGTGAGGAGGAATAACTGTGGCAAAGTTTGCTAGGCTTTTGGTAGATGCTGTCCCAGATGTGTGGAGCGGCCTACTTCTCACGCTGGGTTGGGTCTCAGAGCTGTGCTGCTGAAATTTTGTTTTGCGTGAACATATTGAGAGAGAGAGGGTTAAAAAGAAGAGGAAGGGAAGAAAACGGTTCTTTAGTTTACCTTTGTGAGGTACACAAAATCAAGCAGATTTATTTTCTGTAGGACAGCTCAGAATCTATGACAGGTTCACGTGCCTTATAAAGTCTCAAGAGGAGGGTATAATATATGGGTTTCCCAAACTTCCCTGGCACAAGGCCCTTTTCCGTAGATTGTGGAATCTCTCCTATGGGCACAGGCTTCGGGAAGCAGTGGCTTAAAAAGATGACAAGAAGCGGCCCCTCCATGTCTCTTTGGCCACTGGGCCCATTTGGAACGCTCAGGTCCCGCTTCTTCCCGTGTGTCCGTTTAAGCTTGTGTCCCTGTCGGGCACGGGCCTGAGCTCGTGGGAAACTGATTGCAAGAGCGGATTCCAGAAATCTGCCCGTATCTTGCCACAGCCTGCTTCCTGGGGTCACTGGGGTCTGAGAGGTGACTCCCTTGTCATTCATAGCCAGTACTGGTGGGAATGAAAAGATAAAGGAACTTTATGTTGGAGGAAAGCAAGGAAACATTGAACCATCAGGAAGGAAATCCAGAAAATGAAAATAGGTTAGTGTTACGAAAGGCACAGAACAGTGGAGTACCCATCAGGTTATTGATTCAACAAGGGCTCCCGGGTGCAGGCTGCCCGGTAGGGCTCCCGCCCCCTGGGTTTTTATGGAGAGCACAGTACCAACTGACACTTTAGGATCTGACGGCCCATCTAGAAGGAAATGACTCTGTTTTCTGCCTCAGTGTCTTCATTTGAGAACCAGAAACAACAGTGACTTAGAGAGTTGCTACCCCAAATCAGTGTTAATGTCAAAAGCATAACGACTTGGGCACCTGGGTGGCTCAGGTCGTGGTCCCAGGGTTCTAGGATCGAGTCCCCACATTAAGCTCCCTGCTCAGAGGGCTGTCTGCTTCTCCCTCTACCCTTCCCTCCTGCTCGTGATCACACTCTGAAATAAGTAAATCTTTTTTAAAAAGAGAGAGAGAGAGAAAAAAATCTAAAAAACAAACAAAAAACCCCAAAAAACCAGAAAACAAAACCTCCACAAAAGTATAAAGACTTGTGAAGGCAGAGAGATGCAATGTGGAATCAAGTTTTTTTTCTTTTTCGTTAAGGAAAAGAACATAAAGGAAATAGGGAAATTTTCAGATAGAAGTAGAAATTTCAATAAATTGAAAATTAATAGAAATTTAAATAAATAGAAAATTTCAGATAGAAATTTTCAATGAGAAAAAAAATTATTTTTTAAGGAAACAAAATGCAAGACTAAAACACAAAAAAGCAACAACACTAGGAAAACAGAGCAGCAGTCAAAGGAGCTAAAGTGAAAAGACAAGGGCAGAGGTCAGATACAGACTATAAAACAAAGGTAGAATTAAATAAATGAGAACGGACCTGCAGCAAAAGATGACTCAGCAGGTCCCATAAAAGGTGGGCGGCGTGTCTGTGTCTTAGCTATTTTCATATCCCCGCTGCTTGCACAGACCAGACCTTTGGAAGTACTTGTGAGGATAAACGAATACGAGAGACATGCGACCAGAGGGGGCGGTGGCAGCCCCATCCCAGGAGGCTGCTGGGAGGCTGGTGTTCTCCGCCTTTCTTCCGTGATGCTGACGGTTCGTGTTTTCGTTTATGCCTGCTGCCTCCTACACTTTATTTTGGAAAACATTAAGATCCTGGTAACATGGCAGTGGGATGTGACAGCAGAACAGTGCTACTGATAAACAGCTCAATTACTCCTTACTGAGCACTTAATTTTTCTAATGTTAACTTGACTTTGCCCAAGAGAAGATTTCTAGAAACTCTTACAGCATCTAATTATATTTAAATTACCTCTTTATTTTAAAATGTGGCACGTGCTTGTGTTTTAAAAACTGAAACAGCACAGAAGAACTCCTTTCTCCCCATACCTACTCCATATGGGTAGCTGCAATTAATAGTATATTTCTGTTCCTTTAGGTATTATCTATCCCCCAAAATATGTATAAATGTTTATAACTTTATACGAATGCTGTCATTTCTAAACATACCATGTTGTGAGTTGATTTATTTATTAAATATATTTATTTATGAAATATATCTGAGGTGCCATTTCATGTCAGTAAGTTAGAAATTTTTTTTATATTGATATACCATGATGAATTTCATGTTATATTCAATTATTCATCTATTAATGGGCATTTAGATTATTCCTCATATTATTTAAAAAAATAAATTACTTAAGTAGAAATTTCCTTTAGTCAGTGAATGGACAACTTGGATCCAAAGCTTAGGGCACAGTGGTGCACAGTACTCCATTTCCCAAAGAAAGAGATGGTAGGGTGCTCTCAGCAGTTGGATTGGATGCTTCCCCCAAGGCCTCTTAAAAATTGACCCACTTTTGCCAAGGTCAGCCTTCACCCCAGCCCATATGAGTGGAAGATTGGGGAGGAGAAGTGTGAGGGAATTTTCAAAAGTCATTGTTGGTTAGGAATAGTGGGGGGAGTCCCTTTCTGCCTCTCCAAAGCCAACTGAGGGCTGCTGCAACAGAATCGGGTAGAGATTGAGAAAACCTTCCACAAGGGAGACCGTCTTCTTACTCCCAGTCAGAGGTCTACATAGGCAGTGGACTTGGGTGTGTGCCCTGACGAAGGTGGCAGAGAGTGACCTGCACTGTCACGGCAGGGTGGGGTAGGGTGAGCTTGGTGGGCAGGGTGGGCTTGAGTCATTCAGTAGCACCCCACCTGTTACGGGCTTAATTGTTACCCATCCCTGCCCCAGATTCCTATGTTGAAGTCCTAATCCCTAGTATTTGGAGATGGGGGTCTTTAAACACGTAATTAAATTGAAGTGAGATCATTAAGAATGGGACACTAATCTGATATGGTCTATGTCCTTATAAGAAGAGATTAGGGGTGCATGGGTGGCTTAGTCAATTAAGCACCCAGCTCTTGATTTCAGCTCAGGTCATGATCTCAGTGTTGTGGGAGTGAGCCTCGAGGCGGGCTCAGCACAGAGTCCGCTTGTCCTTCTTCTGCCCCTCCCCCCTTCACCTTCTCTCTCTCGTTCTCACTCTCTTAAATTAATTAAAATCTTAAAAAAAGAAGGGGAGGAGGAGATAAGGACACAGACACACATAAAGGTGAAAACCATGTAAAGACACAGGGAGAAAATAGCCATCTCCAAGCCAAGGAGAGAGCCCTCAGAAGAAACCAACTTGGCTGACCACTTGCTCTTGGACTTCTAGTTTCCAGAATTGGGAGAAATCTGCTGTGTTCTTTGTGATGGCGACCTCCACAGTGTATTAATATGCCACTCAAGGTGAAAAGTCCCCAGCCAAAGGCAGTGCCAGGAGCTGAGGACAGAATGAAGAAAATGAAGTCAAGCCAGGTCTCTGGTACCAAAGGAGAAGGCAGGGGGAGAGCCCATGGACCCTCAAGGAAGCAGAGGCTGGGGCTTTAGAGAGAACCGAGCTGCCTCCCAACCTGGCTGGGGAGAGGCGTGGCAGTAGAAGTGCAGCCCAGGCTCTGCCAGCGCCCACTGCAGGATCCCACCCACCCCACCCCTTCTGGACCTAAGACATCTGAGGAAAATGAGGAGGAGGGGGGAGGGGGGAGGGAGGGAAGAGCCTCCCTATCCTGAGTTCCCTGACATTAGCTTTGGAGAAAGATTTTAAGATGAGAAATGAGCAGCTCTAAACTGAATTGGATTTTAATAACTGAAAGTGACAAGATAACATAAAGTGGGGGAGGGAGATGAAAACCGTACAGTTGGGCCAGCAGTAATTAGGGAGAATTTCAACTAGCTCGTGTTTATATCACTATCAAATTCATACTACTCAAAAAAACACATTTTTTATTACAGTAAACATCTTTTTACATATGTCATGGTGTACATCTGTGAATATTCTGCTCTGTGTATTCCTGCCATTGGAATAGCTGGTTGAAAGCTATCTGCATTTATCATTTATTTATCATTTTAATAAATAAAGCCCCAAACTACCTCAGCTTATACTCTTTATACTCACACTTAATTTTGTGCTACTTGCACAAAACCTTAAAACTTCACAATTTTATATATGTATGTGTGTTTTTTTTTCCCTCCAACTTTGAGAAATGAAATTTTACTCAAGTTGTTTTCACAGGGCTCAGCAAATTGTCGCCTCCAGGTCCAGTCCAGTAGGGCCACCTATTTTGGTCCCTGAAGTTTTATTGCAACGCAGCCACACCCCTTCATTTACATATTCCTTATGGCTGCCACTACACCCCCCCCCAGACCCCCTATCTCCTCCCCCTCCTCCCTCCCCCACCCTGTGCTGTGACAGAGTTGAGTAGTTGCCACAGAGACCGTATGGTCTGCAAAACCTAACACTTTTAGTGTCTGGCCCTTTAGAGAAAATCTCTGCTGAGCCCAGCTCTGGAGAAGTCAGACTTCACTCCTCTACTACACCCTGTGGATCAGCAAATATGATTACTTGAGCAGCAGTTGGAAGAGTATCTCTGTAGGCTCGCATCCGTATTCTCTGTGCCAGAGTCTACATGCTCCTGAACGTCTGAGGGGAAGGAAATAAAACTAAGTCAGTGCCCCCAGTGCATTGCTTTGTGGCTGGAGAGGAAGCCTTGAGAGCCTGTTTCCTTGGATGGGGGTAGGGCAGGAGGCACCCGCAGCCTCCTCTCCACAAAGGATGAATTCCAGATGGGGCTGAGCTGGTGAGGTGGGGGGTGGGCAGGGTCAGAGGGGCTGGTGCCCAGGATGCCATCATTTGGCCACCTGCTGAAGCCATTGGCCTGCACACCCAAGATTGGCTTCAATTCGAAAGACCCACAGTTGTCCACTTCTCCCCACCCTCTACAAGAACCTGGTCCTCCTAATGTTAGGGGGGAGCTTCATGTTGCTGACGTGGAGGACACAGGAGGCCACCAGCTGAGCTCCTCCTGCTTGTGTTAGAGCAGTTACTTCTTTGTCATATCATTTGTGTAAGAGACAGTAACATTCCTAAATTCTGTTTGGAAGAAAGCTAAACTTGTTAACAAAAGTGATTTGTCAGTAGAGCATTTTGATCACCAAGTTCCGATATGAGACACTGAGAAGCACTTTCCAGAAGAGTTGGCATCTTCACGTCTAAATAAGGCGTTTATTCAGTAGTTAGCTTTTCTGCTTTATAACCTAACCCAACTGTGTGGGTTGGGGGTGAGATCGGTGACTGAGATGTCCAAGCCGAGTAGTTGAAGACAAGATTAGCAGAGCCAAGCAGGGAGTGGGCAAGAGGAGAGGAGGCTCTCGCTTGGCATGGGGGAGGGAGGGGCAAAGCAGGAAGACCTCATGACCCTTTCCTTCAGGCAGTGGGGATCCCTGCAGGGATTTAAACAAGAGGGTTAGATTGAGAAGGAGATTCAGTAAATGCTTAGGAGGGTGTGGGGAGTAAAAATCAGAAGAAGAAAAAGGGAAACAGGTTCCTGCAAGGAAGGAACAGACCTGAGCATTTATGCATTCGCATCAGTGGCATTGGTGAGAATGGACAGGAGATGTGAGGCAAATCTACAGGATGGGCTGGTCAACCGGATGGGAGGGGAAATGGTTTAAAAAGAAGGGCAAGGAAGAATGAAGGCTAGTTTGGAGGTTTGGGTGCTCAGGTAATAGAGACATTCACTGGGATGTGCTGTATATTAAAATATCTCAAACTTTAGCAGTATAAAACAACAAACATTATTCTCTCACAGTTTGTCAGTCAGAAATCCAAGAGTGATCAGCTAGGTGGTTCTGATTAGGGTCTCTTAGGAAGCAGCTTTCAAGACACCGGCTAGGGCTGCTGTCATTTGAAGGCTTGATGGGGGCTGGAGGAGCTTTTTCCAAGGTGAGTCACTCACATGGCAGTGGGCAGGCTTCCTCCGTTCCTTCCTGGATTTGTCCTGGAAGCCTCAGTTCCCTGCCACATGGAGCTCTCCATAGGGGTGCCTGAGTGTCCTTACCACATGGCAGCTGACCTGTCCCAGTGGGTGACCCAAGAAAGCAAAGAGGAAGCCACACTGCTTTTTAGGACCCTACTCTTACAAGTCACGCACTGTCACTTCTACTTTATTGTGTTCTTTAGAAGCGGTTGCTAAACTCAACCCAAACTGAAGGGAAGGGGAACTGGGCTCCAACTTTTGCAAGGAGTGTCAAAGAATTTCTGGACATTTTTAAAAACCACCACAGAGAATGTAGGATGTACGGGGTCTGTGTGGAGGAGATGCTGAATACAGTTGAAATGGTATTACAGCCTTCTTCTCTTCCTGCTCAGTGTTCCTCAAACTTCAGCGTCCGTAAGATTTATTGTAAATGATTTTATACACAAAGGATTTTAACCACATATATTACAATTTAGGGAACACCTCAAGAACTTATTCAAGGGTCATTTGCACTACGAGTAATCTTTGCTACCTGCAGAGTTTCAGAATCTGACCCTGGGTAAGGAGACTGCTTTGTGTCCCGCTCCTCTGAGAAGCTGAGAACAGATGGCATGGTGTGTGGGTTTCTGCAAAATCCCTAGAGAGGTCAGTCTTTGGGTGAATGCCCAGTGCTTCTCTGCCTTACTTTGTCATCTACTTTCCCTGTCATCACCCCTTTCCTATCTGCCCTGACTGGCTGGCTTCTGTGGGCCACAGCACTTATCTGTTCTAGGTCAAGGAAGCCTAGGTTATTGTTGCCCAGAGCCTCATTTTATGGGCTCAAACCCAGTTTCCTGTGGACCTAAGCACCCATCCTTTTCTTGGGATCAGCTTGATTAAGCAGAGCATGAAGCCTCAGGGCAGCCTCTGGCTTGCTTCCCGTTTGAGTAATTTGGTAAGCGCCGAAGGTTCACAGAGTGGCAAATACTCTTACCCTAAATTGTGCAGCCTCCTTTATCAGACAAGAATCCTGAAATGGCAGTCCTCCAACTGTTGGGCTTTCAAGGGCTAATTTATGCACTTCACAAAGGAAGGCAGGCACCTCATGAAAAGTTTTGTTTGGTTTTTCTTTCTTCTTTTTATCGCCATTTCTAGAAAGCAACTTTATCAATCCAGTAGATCTTATGTGACTAGAAGGAAGCCAGGAGAATTTTAGGAACTCTAACATAAAGGAACTTTCTCTCTCTATAATCATTTTTCCTGAATATATCCGATATTTCTCCAAAGAACAATCAGTGAACACCTTAACCTGCTACCCTACCTCTCCAGAGCCACGTTTCTTAGCAGTCCATCTTGTAAGAATGATTATTCTCCAATAGGTTTGCTGCCTACTGCTAGGCATATATATGCCTGTTGGGAAACATTACTGTTTAGAAATGCTAGAGACATGTGTACCAGAGTCTTGGTTTGCTGCTCGTTTCATATTGAAAAGCCCCTGGTGTCAGGCATGGCTAATCCTACAACACAAATTAAATCCTTCTAGATTCAGAAATACTGGAAGGATGTGAAATGTAGCCTGTACTTACTTCTCTGTATATGGTCTATGAAGGTGCATTTCATTTTGTCCAAGAGTTGTATGTCTGTGGTTCTCCAGTAGGGGGTGTCTTGCCTGCCATGGTACTGAATGCTAACTTTTAGGAAGAAGCGCCAAGTACCAGAAACACAAAATCAGCAAATGCACGTGGTACCCATGTTCAGATTGGAGAATCCATTTCTGTCACTGTTCCTCAACTTGGTGGTGTTCATGATCATGAGAGGTGGTACACAGATTTAATACAAACAGCACTGAATCCCATAAGAGCATGGTTATTTTTCCAACTTCCTTGGGTTGAGTTGAACTCAGCTAATTCAGTCCACTTTATTTTCTAAGATCTGAATTCAAAGCTGTTTATTTTCCTCTAGGATTTTCTTTAGCTGCCTTCACAAATTTTAATTCATAGAGCTTTGTGGTCACCTGCTTACAAATGTGTTTCTCAGTTTCCAAATCATCTTTTCATGATTGGTTTCTAGATGTATGTCCCTGAGGGCAGAGATTATGGTACGTGTGATACTGACTTCCGATGTTTTATGAGACATTCTTTATAGTCAGTTACTATAAGTTTGAAAAATATGGTGTACTTTTATTGAGTGAAGTCCATTAGATCAAGCTATCCTATTACATTGTTCAGATGTATATCTTTATGCATCTTTTCAGATTGATTTATAAATTCTTGAGAAGTATATATAGATTTTCCCTCATGAAATCAATTTTTCCTTGTAATTTATATTCAACTTTTATTTTATTTTGGGACTATGTTGTTGAAAGCATGTAGGCTCCAGATGATTACATCTTCTGAAGAGTTATTTGGGGTTTTGTTTTTTGTTTTTTGTTTTGTTTTGTTTAAAGATTTATTTATTTGACAGAGAGAGACAGAGGGAAAGGAGGAACACAAGCAGGGGGAGAGGGAGAGAGAGAAGCAAGCTTCCTGCTGAGCAGGGAGCCTGATGCAGGGCTCCATCCCAGGACCCTGGATCATGACCTGAGCCAAAGGCAGATGCTTAACGACTGAGCCACCCAGGCGCCCCTGAAGAGTAATTCGTTATATCACAAAATAATAACTTTCTTCAGGTTTAAGAATGCTTTTCTGCCTAAAAATCTATCTCTTTTGATTTTAATATTGTGATCCTTGGCTTCCTGCGGTTAGTATTTTTCTAACTTTTTTTTATGTCACTTTATTGTCAGCACTCATACATTATTGTTAGATGTTCCTTTTAAAAGCAACATGGCTGCTCTGGGTAAGTGACATTACCTGCTATGACAGACAGCCCCAAATCTCAGTGCTTTCACAGCAAAGGTTTTAAAGTTATTCTTGAGTCATTAGAATCTCTTTCATACTGTTCCTTTTCTGGGAGGGGGGTACTTGTATTGCTAATTCTTCTGTCTGCTGAATCTGATGGCAATCCCTCATAGTGCTTTTTTTCCCTAGTGTAATTTATGGTTTGGATTTTTGGTGTGTGTGTGTTTTTGTTGTTGTTATTTTTTGTTTTGGTTTTTTGGTGTGAGCTCATCTTTCTGAGGATTTTTTCTTTCTCCTAAGTGAATCTCCAGGGAATCCCAGATTGTAAAAGTAACACTACCAAGAGACTTCACATTTGATTCTTCTGGAACCCTAGAGCTTTAGGCCTTCAGTGGTTCTAGATGAATTTTAATTTGAATCTCTTGACTTCGGTTCCCTATATCATTCAGGTGATATCAGTTGAAACAGGCTTGGCATACAAGTAATGTCTCTAATTCTCATAGGTTCCTCTTCATAGTCTGCCCAAGATTCCAGGCAGACTTGCTTTCCAAGGCCAGAGACCAGAGTTTCTTCTCATCCCGTTTTCATTAAGGGGGCAGTTCTTTAAGTCCCTTTAAATTCTTTAAGTTCCCTTAAGTTCTTTTAAGTCCTTTAAGTTCCTTAAAATAAGTGCCTTATTTAGAAATTCTGGTCTAGGTCTTTCTTCCAGTACCTGGAGGTCACTTCTTCTGGGGAGTTCTCAAACCTGTGTCCAATCTAAAATTCTGTGAGCTACTTTTTCACCAGCTTTCTGGAGTAACACTGTTTCTTGCACTTGGGGATTTTGTTTCATTTCTTTCAAGCTTGGAAATATATTAATTACTTTTTGGGCTTATATAGCATTTCTTTGTATTTGTAATGATGCATGGCATTACACTTTGCCAGACACTTTCTGATTATTTTATTTTATTTTTGCTTATTTATTTATTTATTTATTTATTTCAGCAAAGAGAGAAAGTCTCAGAGTCAGAGCCCAGAAACTCAGCCCTTCCTTGAATTTAATAACATTGTTTTATTGTCATTATATTTAATTTATGTAACTATTCTAGGTGAGTGATTTTAAGTTTCTATATATACAAGTCATACAAATGTTCCTTTCTCAATAAATTTACTTAACTAAATAAGTCAATTTAAAGAAAAACATTAAGTGAATTGAAGGTTCTAGATGGAAAAACCATAAAGATGATATATAAATACTCAAGCTTATAAAGCACTTGAAAGCATTTGATGTCTTTCCGAGCTTTTGTTCTCGTTTTTTAAAATGTTCTTTCGTGCTTTAGTAACCCAGACGAGATAGGTACCATCAGTAGGAGCCTAGGTTGACAATAGAGGAAATGGATTTCCCAAATTAGGGCAGAGTATGAGTCAGATAATCCCTTCAAAACCAGTAATAGAGGCCAGCTGTGCTGGTCAGAATGGACGGGATTAGGATATGGTGACAGACTCAACATTTTAGGGGCAAACCACGATAAAAATTCTTCTCTTCTTACATATTCAATGAGCTTCAAGTAGGGCCCTCTGCTTCTCATAGCCACTTGGCTGCAGCCTGACAGAGCGCCAACTCAGCCATCTAGACGGGGAGCAGCCCACGGCACCCACACTCCTGCTCAGGCCTAATTCTTCCACCCTACACCTGCCACACCACACCTGCCACTTCCACTCTCGCTTCATCTGTCAAAGCAAATCACCCGACCAACCTGATTTCCAAGGAGGACAGGAAAGTACAATTCTACCGTGTACCCAGAAGGCCAAGAGCTAGAAATATTTGGTCAAGAGCAGTAAGGATTATAAAACCATTCTGCAAATAAACAGTTCCGAATCCATCCTCTAGATGGAGACATGGAGCTGAGCATCTTTTTGGGAGGTCAGCCCCAGAAGAGTCGGATTTGTGTTTTACAATTCCCTCAGCCTCTTTGGTAGCTCCGTTCTGTATACAGAAAACCCCAAATTAAATAGTGGCTATGGATGGATAAGGTAAAATATTTATCTTCACTCTGGACTGACTTGTTACCTAATAGATCCCGAGAGGCTTACATTATTGATCTTAAAACTCCATTTTGCTCAATTGCCAACAACTCTGCTTGGCCATGTCATTTCTATAAATATTTACGGACCCAAGGCATGAATGTGGTTGAAGAAGTATTTACAATGAACACGATTTGCGTTTCTTCCAGGTTTGCCTCCAGGCTATTTTGGTTCCTCTTTCCTTATCTGTCCCTGTGGGTTTCCTAAAATGCCCCTATGGCCTTTGTGATATCCACGGTTTGTGGGAGTCCCTCTTCTCTGCTTGCCCCTGACCACAACCTTCAGCTTCCCTTCCCCCATGCATGCCAACAGTGGCTTTCCAGCACCTTCTTAATAGGGTCTCAGCTCTGTGTTGCAAAAAAAGTGGTGAGAGAAAAAGGCTCTATTCACTAATGTCAGTGAGTTCAAGGGCACTTACAGGCTCTATGGAGATTTATGCCATACTGAAATTTTCTCTTACCTAGGCTAATACCCAACTTGTAGCAATCTTCGTTATGTTTTGTCCAACCCTGACACATCCTTCAGTTAAATCCCTAATCCTGACACTATGTTTAAAATGAGGGAATGTACTACCTTAAACTTAGTCCATGCTTTGTAATTTATGGAGTACTCAAGTGTATTATATTTATTCTCCACAGTCACTGATATTAGATATTTATTGTCTCCATTTAAAATCACAAAGTTGGGGCGCCTGGGTGGCTCAGTGGGTTAAGCCGCTGCCTTCGGCTCAGGTCATGATCTCAGAGTCCTGGGATCGAGTCCCACATCGGGCTCTCTGCTCAGCAGGGAGCCTGCTTCCCTCTCTCTCTCTGCCAGCCTCTCTACCTACCTGTGATCTCTCTCTGTCAAATAAATAAATAAAATCTTTAAAAAATAAATAAATAAAATAAAATAAAATCACAAAGTTGGATAAGTTTCTCAGGGCTAATCAGTTTGTTAGTACTAACATAGAATTATAACCTACAACTATAACCTCATAGCTAGGATTCATTAGCTAGGATTCATTCAATTATTTCATGATGTTGCCCATAACTTACGAAGAGTAACAAAACCTACAGTTTTTTTTTTTTTTAATTGAAGTATAGTTGACACACAACATTGGGTTCAAGTGTACAACATAGTGATTCTGTGTTATGCCATGTTCACCACAAGTGTAGCTGCCATCTGTCCCCATACAGTGCTGTTACAATGCCACCTTATTCCCTATGCTGGGCCTTTCATCCCCATGACTTTTCTTTCCATAGCTGGAAGGCTCTGTCTCCCACTCCCCTTTACCCATATTGCCCCTCCCCTGACTCTCTCCCCTTTGGCAACCACCACTTTGTTCTCTGTATTTATAGGTCTGTGTCTGTTTGTTTGTTTGTTTGTTTGTTTTGTTTGTTTTTAAGATTCCGTGTGCAAGTGAAATCATACGGTATTTGTCTTTCACTGGCTGATTTCACTTAGCATAATACCCTCTATGGCCATCCATCTTGTCACACAGAAAACCTACACAAATTTGAGACTGATGCTATCCGTTTATTTTAAAGCTCTCGTATTTATTTTTGAGCTAAGGCTAGCACCCTTATGTGCTCAATGAAGTAGGCACAGCTAAGATGGCTTTTTGTTTTTTAAGGTTGACTCAGAAGACTAGAGGAAATAATGTCCATGGACATTTAGGTAATTTCAAGCTCGGTAATTCAACTCAACACATATCTATTGGATATTGACCTCTGCCAGGTGCTGGAGACATAACAGTAGAGACAGACATGGTTCCTGTCCTCATGAAGCTTCAAGGCTGACACAGCAGGCAGTTAGACTAGATGGCAAAAAGAACTACAATAATAATGGATAACTTTGTTTCCTTTTAGTGTTATTTTTAGGCATCACACATTCTCCCTCTTTTATTGGTATGGAAACTGAGGCACAGGAAGATTAGATAAGTTGTCATGTGACATGCGGTGAGTGATAGAACTAAGACTGGATCCCAGCTGCTCTTAAATCAAGTCTGCTACCTTTTTTTTTTTTTTTTTTTAAAGGATTTTATTTATTTATTTGACAGACAGAGATCACAGGTAGGCAGAGAGGCAGGCAGAGAGAGAAGGGAAGCAGGCTCTCTGCTGAGCAGAGAGACCAATGCGGGGCTCGATCCCAGGACCCTGGGATCATGACCTGAGCTGAAGGTAGAGGCTTTAACCCACTGAGCCACCCAGGGGCCCCTCAAGTCTGCTACTTTATAGGTACTGAAGGGTGTATGTCAAGGAGAACAGACAGTTTACTTCACATGACAAGGAATCATTGCAAGAAAATCTGAAAAACTGCAGCATCTTGGAAAACCATCCCTCTGGGTCCCAGGCCTTTCAAACCTGGGCCTAGCCCAGGTCTTCTCTTTGTTCACCACCACACCTCTATTGCTAAATAATTTGGTTTGCTGCCACCCAGGATGGTGTCTGTTGGACACCGCCAATCTTGTTCCTGCGCATACGGTTTTGTCTTTGATTTACACACCAACCTCTTGCCCGCTGTCCTTCTCCAGGGGTGCAGGATTCATTTTAGAGAACACACAGGACAGAAGCCCCAGCAAGTGTATGATGAAAGATACTTCCTGAGGTTGTGTTTTTGAAGGACTCTTTGGGCTTAATGAGTAACCATGCGGCCATTCACTCTCAGGGAGCAGCACTGAGCAATGGGTGATAGTCACTAGTTGAACCTCGTCATCCTATCTCCACAATAAAGAGGCTCATCTGTTTTGTTCCTCTATATGATCAGCACAGAGTAGGTATTCACTGCCTATTTGTCAAATAAATGAAGCATTACGTCTCACTAGAGACCAAGAATTTTTTTTCATCATCGTGCTTTGCTGACACAGGGCTTCGACTTGGAGCCTGGAGATTGATCATCCAGATAAGCAAATTCCAGATTTGGTAGACCCACATTCAAGTGGAGGAAAGTGTCGACAGTAAAGAGGAAGAGAGTAAATTTAGAACACTAAGGCAAAGGTTTATCTTGCTTAAATTTAGATTAGTGCCTACATCACAAGGACTCACCCTAGAGGAGTAAAGTTACAGGGAGGGCATCAAGAAGAAAAATAGGTTCTCATGATAAATGGGGATGTACTGACCAAGGAACAGGAGGTAAAAACAGATCAAGGGGAATTCACTGTGATCAGTGGTCAGCTTCCCATGAGAACATATACGTTTGTCACAATTTTCTCCAATATTTTTTTGTTCCCCTCCACTAGGCTTACCAGTCCTGGGCTCAATACTATTTAGAAAGAAGAGATGGTATCTCATGACCAGAACTGTCTTCACTGACATATAATTCACACCAAGTCTCTAAATATTCTAAAAGGATAGGAGATAACATCAGTTGGTGCCTTATTATGAATGTTGGGCACTTTACATTTATTGCTTAATTTTTCAGCAACTCAATGTGGTAGATGGTGTATCTCTGTTTTACTGATAAAGAGAGAGCAGCAGAGTCTGCTTTCCTCTGCTGACAATTTAATGTGCTCAAACTGACACAGAGGAAGAGTTATATACGAAGTCAGCTCTGTCTTTACTCCAAAGTACATGTGTTGCCTCTTTTGTTGAAAAAGTATTATTCGATGCCCACCGTAAGTATATTTTGTTAATTGCTTTTCCTGTTTCTGATTCTTCCCTTGGTGTGTGCTTACTTGTGTGAGTTAGTAGGAGAAATGGCTTGCTGTGTATACAGGTACCCAACGGTTTTTCTTCACAGTAACTGCAAAAAAGTCTTTATTCTAAACGGGGTCACTTATGCAGGCTTCAGTACACATACTTGGGTTTATTTCAACAAATTGAAAGGTTATCTTGGAAACTCTGATTTGCCTTTTCAGAGAAAATTCAATCCCACACCAATTTTTACACACTCCGCTTTGCTTTTTGTTTTTGTTTTTCAGACTGCCGTCAGAGGATGTAGGCATGGACATCCCCTTTGAGGAGGGAATGCCGAGCCCCAGCGCTACAGACATGAGGCCTGGTGAGAGGAACATTTGTTCATTTCCTTTAGCACTTGTCTATATCCAGGCCTTGTCATTATTCAGTGAGAAAACCATTTCCTATGCATCTGACTTGTGATGTCAGTGATAAAAGTGAAGAAAAGAAAAAAATATGTGTGAGGAGGGTGTTAGGCTGGATTTGGTTAATCTCCGAGTTGATTCAAACACTGATGCTCGCTAGTGTGGGCTGCCTTTGACCTCCCGGGCCACGGCTGTAACAACCAGTGTGTGATAAGTGGCTATCCTCTATCAGGATACCAAATTCTAACTAACACCGAAGTGCCCTCTGGGGGGCACTTATACTTCAGTGTGAGAATGTGTAAAATGAAAAACGTAATGTCAAGAAGGCTCGGTATCCTGATTATTCAAAGAAACAAACAGAAACCCTACCTGCCATGGGTTTCCAGCTCAAGGCACATATAAGAAGAAATTTTAAATTTCCAGTTTCATCTTACCCTCCCTTAGTACTAACGTCTCTCCTGAGCACTATACCAGCTTCAGGATCATGCCAAGACCCTGAACCCTGATGCTATCAGCCAAGCCTAGAATGGAGGAGGAAAAAGCAAGTCAATTATTTATTTATTTTTCGGTCCAGGTATTTTAAAGTGCATTTTTCAAGATATCAGTCATGTGACATAATTATTTTTAAATGTTCTCTGGTTAAATAAGCCTGTAGCCACTATATATCTGCACTCCTCTTCAAGTTTCATAATGCACTTGTGAATGATACAGGTATGAAGGCTACAATTATCCTGTATGGTAGTGGTTCACTACATGTGGCTATTTAATTGAAATTTAAAATAAACTTCTAAAGTTCAGTTTTTCAGTTGCACGAGCTTCCTTTCAAGGGCTCAACAGCATATAGAACAGTTCTGTCATCACAAAAAACTTCTGGACAGCACTGCTCTGAGAATCCCTATCATTTAGAAACCCAATGTTTTTCAAACTTACCAGTCAATAGAAACTTTTTAAAGTAGAATACATAAAAGCATTACATGGAACACAGTTTGGGTGAGGTTCTATGCAGAAAAAAAATTTTATTGACAAAGAAACAGAATCACTTTCCTTAGGACGAGACTAGAATTACAGTTCCAGAATTGAGGGGTGTACCAGATGGCCTTTCAGAAATTTTGTGGTAGTGAATCCTAAAATTTCTATTTTTAGACTAAATTTCTACCATTGTTGATTTGGGGTTGATTTGGTTTAAAATGACTTCTCCAGCTCTACTTCCATTAAGTGAAAGTCATAGTAGGGGGAGGATGCATATTGTACTGAGGGGGTGGGAGCCACTTCCGTGAGCCTTACCATATGAAGACTGTCACTTATGATACAGGAACCAATGTCAAGAAATATTAGCCTAAAAGGTAGTGACTTCTTGAGCAAATAATGTAATTTGGGAAGATACTTCAGTTTTATTTAAAAAGAAAAAAAAAAAAAAACGATAGAATGCCAGTCAAAGAAAGTTCACTACAGATCATACACAGAGTTGTTAGGAATTACAGAGAAGTATTTTGAGAGTGCCCATGAGCATAATAGATCAGTTTCTTATCCTACATTCCATAGGAGTGGTGAAGTCTACAAGAACCGTGTATGCTTAGCTGTTTTTCTTACGCATCATAAAAATTCAATCCATTGTTCGATCAGTGTCAAGTTCTCAAACCTGAACAGGGCAGGTCTGAAAACTGGTTTTCTGTTCCTTTAGCAACGGCTCCCACTTTTTATTTCTACGTGGCCAGGGCTGGTGTGGTTATGATGAGCCAGTCCTGAGGCTTGCTGGTCAAGAAGGGGTCCAAATTCCATGTCAGGTTTTTAGCAGGTGTGCCTTTGCTGTAGGACCTTAAAAATGTTTTTCACTGGGGCTCTCACACCCACTGTTGGCAGCCGCATATGTGGTCTAGTACTTGATGTTCCTATTTTTTTTCTTCTTTAGAACCTCCTAATTCTCTGGATCTTAACGACGCTCATCCTCGGAGAATCAAACTCACAGCTCCAAATATCAATCTTTCTCTGGATCAAAGTGAAGGCTCTATTCTCTCTGATGATAACCTGGACAGTCCAGATGAAATCGATATCAACGTGGATGAACTCGATACCCCTGACGAAGCAGATTCTTTTGAGTACACGGGGCATGGTAAGTGGCCCAGTGGTCAAGGCCAAAGTTATGTGAAAAGTGAAAGATTATCTAAGGGGCCCTGGGAACAAACCTCCCATTTTGTTGCTGGTGGCTCCTTCCTGTGATTTCTGGAAGCTTTTGTTTGTATCTCAGGTCATAGGTGGCTGTGTTAGGCCGTATGGAGTATAACAGAACAGGTGTGGTTCACAGAGCCACATAGCCTCTGATCTTCTGTTAAATGCTTATTCTTGGCAAGCCTTGTGCTAGGCCCGGGGGCTGTGGGAAAACTATTCTATGCTGTATTTGTAAGAAAATTGGGAATTGGTTTGCAGAGAAAGAGAACTGAATCTGGAAGATAAAATCTGGAGCAGAGAAATTAGAGCTTAATATTTCTCTATACAAGCTCCCCCTGTCTGGAATGTTCTTCCTTGAAGGTCATTCATGGCTGGCTCCTTCTCTTTGTTCAGCTCTTAATCAGACGTCACCCTCTCAAGGCCTTCCTTGACCTCCGTCACCAAAAGAGTGCCTCACCTCCCAACCTGGTCGCTTTCTACCTCAGTCACTATAATACATCTACTTATTTTATTTTCCATGTGTCAGTAATGGAAATCCTATCATTTAAGTATTTGGTTTATGTTCATTATCTTTTCCTTCCCACTAGAACATCTGCTTTGTGAGCGCAGGGCCTTTATTATGCTCTTTGCTCTATCTCCAGCAAAATAGGAAGGAATGTGGGATGGCCTCGGAGTGAAGAACAAAAAGGAAGAAAATTAAGCGTTGCTGGGTCAAACACTGACATTCCTGACAGAAATATCAGCCTCATTTTCGTTCTTTCTCTTGCTCCGTACCATGGGTTAAGAAATTATATCCAAATACAGAACATTTGCTTTATAAAATGGCATTCCATGGTTTCTATTTTGCAGGGTGGTATCTCTGACTTTGTAATATTTTAATTTCAAAGCCAGAGTATCCTGGACACAGCCCTTGCTTTTTATATGTTAGGAAAATCATTACGGTCAAAACACAAATGCCACAATGAAATGATGCCCTAGCACAGAGTGTCGTTCCTGGGAGAACATAATTAGGAAATTCATCAGATTCACTCATTAATTCAACCAATGATCATTGAGCCCCTGGGACCACCACCATGACCAGCACGGATTCAGACCCTGCCTTTACAGGGGACAAGCCTTAATTTCCTCAAGTCAAAAGAACTGGAAATGGCTGAGCTACCTGTGCGACAGTTTCTTCTGTTTAAGGAGAGATTTGATATGGCGCGGAGGCTGTGTTCTCGAATTTCTGCAGTCATCCGGGTATTTGACCCTGTAAGCCGAAGCCCACAAAGAGAAGGTGAAAGGTCTTGAGTTTGTTTTCTTTCTTCCCATGCCCAGACTCTTCCCCAGCTACTCCATCCACACCGGCGGCCCCCAGCTGCCCCAGCGCTTGAGCTGCTAGTACCTTCCCGCAAGAAAGAGTCCGGCCTTGCCTCCCGTGCACCAGAAGACAGCTGTGGGTTGAGCTGGCCCCTCCCCCCACCCCCTGCACTTCCCTTTTGCCCTAGAGAGAACCGTGTCACACCACATCTGAACCTTTTATGTTTATAAATAGCAAAACTGCCAAGCAAAGTGGCAGTGGCTGAAGGGACCGGTAATTAAAGCTGCCACTGGCTGACAGAGTTCCTTTTATTTCGTCGACAGAGTTTTGTCGAAAGAACCAGTTTCGCAACCACAACCCTCCATTTAAGTCTTAAATTCAAAGGATAGAATTTTAACAGAAGTGGCATGGTAAAGCCCACCTTGATCTTCACATGTAAGATGTATCCTCAGACGCTGTTTTAAACCAACAGAAACACTGAGCATGGAAAACACAGAGGGCCTCTGAGTAGCTTTATTTTATAAACAGGCAGTGAGAGATGACAGACTCTAGAAGAGAAGTGAGTACATTTTAGTCCCACGGAATGAAATCAGGGCTTGAAAGCTGCATGTTTGCAGGTTTCTCCTGGGAGCGTTTGAAACCAAGTGTATACGTTTTAAACAACATTGGAGTTTGGGAGGCACAGTGTTTCAAAATGTTTGCTCAGTGATTTCTTTAGTAAACCCTTTCAGAGTGCCTACTATGCACTAGGATTTGTACTAGGTGCTTCATAAATATTAAGTAATTTTTTTTAAGATTTTATTGATTTGACAGAGAGATCACTAGTAGGCAGAGAGAGAGGAGGAAGCAGGTTCCCCCACTGAGCAGAGAGCCCGATGCAGGGCCCGATCCCAGGACACCGAGACCATGACTTGAGCCGAAGGCAGAGGTTTTAACCCACTGAGCCATCCAGGTGCCCCAATATTAAGTATTTTAATCATCAGTGCGGTGCATGCCCTTTTATCCAGCCACTTTTGTGACTTCAAGGCTCTTACTTTACCAGGCACTTGAAGAACTTTCATACCATTCGCCTGTTTCATTCTGTAGCTGATGACCAAGCATTTCTGGCAGATTATTTGCCCACAGTGTGGTTTCGCTTATGAAACGATTTTGAATCTCACTCTCAAAAGACATTAAATCGGTCTCCACTTCCAGGCAATTTTCTTTAATAGTCGTGTCCAAATAGTTGGAAAATATCAAAGTACCAATATAATTAAAACTTGACTTCCTCTGGTACTAAAGTGCCAAAGATACCAAAAATATGTAGATACTGAAGGATTTAGGAAGTCAGTCTCAAATTAAGGGAGATCAGAGCCTTTTTATTTAAAAAAATGTTTTATTTAATACTAATCCTAGAAACTTAAAATTATCCAAAGGTGAGAAAAATGATGACCTATTTCTGTTTTCCAAACCCACCTCAGTTATTTTTTACCGTAACTCAGATCTCAGCAAAAGCATTTCATAGGGGAAATGGAAAAATGATAAAGAATTCTAGCCTGAATATTTCTGATAAGGATGTTGTAAGAAACACTCATGTAGTTTTATATTTTTTTCTTCCTAGGCTCCTAAGTGATGGTTAATGACCTCATTTAAATTACCTTTTCTTTTTTTCCTTTTTTTTTTTTTTTTAAAGATTTATTTCCTTATTTGAGAGAGAGCGTGTGTGAGAGCATGTGTGGGAGGCAGGGGCAGCAGAGGGAGTTGGGGAGAGAGAAAATCTTAAGCAGGCTCCATGCCCCGCACCAGGCCCAGCTCAGGGCTCCATCTCATGACCCCGAGATCATAACCTCGGCCAAAGTCAAGAGTTGGAGGCTTTACTGACTGAGCCACCCAGGTACCCCTAAGCTACCTTTCCTAGAACCCTTAATAACACACAGTTTACAGGGCGAATAAGATGTTCCACCATTTTTTCCCAGACAATCGGACAGTCATTTCGTTTAACTTCCCCACCTACCATGTTCCCCCGCCCTCACAGCCAGCAGGTAATCTGCTTTTAAAATCGATTCTGTGTTTTAAATATGGATAAACCAGCCCTAACTAAAATAAGCGTTCATCTTACTTTGTTTTACCCACAAGCAATCTTAGGCCATAGGGTGTGGTCTGCAAGAAACGTTCTTTGTACTGGTGAATGCTGGGTTTTACCATCAAATTAACTGCCTTCCTGCTCTTTGTCACTAAAACAACTTTAAGAACTCCTTCACTGCATACAGGAGCCTTTCCTCTAATAAGATCAAGTTCAGACAATGTCTGCAAAGAGTGTTACATTATCGGTGTCCACTCACAGTATGGAGAGCTGGTCAACTTTCCAAGACACAGGTCCCTGCTGGAGGCTCCAGTGGACCCCACCGCCAGGGAGCCCATACTGCACACCGACGATGGATTCCCCACTGTGGTGGTCGGTACACCACAGCACATGCGGGAGCTTGTGCACTAAATCATCCCGAGAGACAAAGGAACACGTTCAAGTCGCCTCTTCCCCAGCGCTTAATTGACTTCAACCGTCACCAGGGAGAAAAGCTTGTTATTAAGGAAAGAAGACAAAGAAAATCAAGCATTTCTCAATGAAGAGGGCATCAGACCAAAAGTTAAATTTGGAGGCCCTGAGGATAAATTAAATGAGTCCTGACATTTTCTAAAAGAGAAAATGATGGCCATGGGGATGGGGTGATTTAGAGTAAAGCAGAATTATGTCTAAAATATGCAGAAGAAGGGGGCACCTGCGTGGCTCAGTCAGTTAAGCATCTGCCTTCGGTCGGTTCATGTTCCCAGGGTCCTGGGGTCAAGCCCCGAGTCGGGCTCCAGGGAGCCTGCTTCTCTCTCTCCCTCTACCCCTCCCCATGCTCAAGCTCTCTAGCTCTCTGGTGCTCTCTCTCTCTCTCTCAAATAAATAAATAAAATCTTTTTTTTTTTTTTTTTTTTTTAAAGCAGGATAGGGGCACCTGGGTGACTCAGTGGGTTAAGCCTCTGCCTTTGGCTCAGGTCATGATCTCAGGGTCCTGGGATCGAGCCCCACGTGGGGCTCTCTGCTCAGCAGGGAGCCTGCTTCCCCCTCTCTCTCCGCCTGCCTCTCTGCCTACTTGTGATCTCTGTCAAATAAAAAAAAAAAAAACCAAACAAGATAGGGACATCTGAGTGGCTCAGCTGGTTGAACATCCTACTGTTGATCTCAGCTCAGGTCTTGATCTCAGGGTCATGAGTTCGAACCCCACACTGGGTTCTGTGCTGGGTATGGAGCTTTTTAAAAACAAACAAAAAACATGCAGAATGTATAGACTAATCATACTTTGTGGGGGTGAGCTTGTGTGCATGTACACAATAAAAAGAACACACAGCAAACAGTAATGAGTGAGAGTGGCACTGGAGATCTTTGCAGTTTTGATGGACAATGTCTGCATTGTTTGAACTTTTAGTAACATTTTATTTTCATAACCAGAAAAAAAAGAATACAACATACAAGGTTTTTTTAAAAAATATGGTAAACTCAGTAAAAGCAGGCAGAAAACCAGTCACCCCCCACAGATCACCTGTGTTAAGCTGGAGCAGGCTGGAAGGTCCCAAATGAGGATCAAGAGGGGCTGGTGTGTGGTAAGTAAGGGAAAGCATGTATGTGCAGGAACACTGAAGACGAGCCCACATCAGAGCCCCGAGTTCTGAGGGCACAGAGACCAGATGGAAAACAGGGTCCCGGGAAGGGAGAGAAGATAAGCATCCAGGGGCCCTCAGCCAAGAGGAAGGGAGAAGCAGGAGGGATTCCAGACTGGGAGTCCAGGGCAGATGGACGGATTTGCACCAGTGACGTAGAGTTGGTCTGAAGCCAAAAGTTGCTGCTTTCTGTCCTTAGTAAGATGAGGAGCCCTGGTGGGAACGTAGAGGGAGGCAGCCTCTGTAGGTGGTAGTAGCTGTTAGTGTTGGCAGAAAGGCTAGGATTGCTTCCCAACTGAATTTCAGTTTGCTGTTCTAAGTCACAGGTAATTAGACACGTTTGAATGTGTCTTGAGGAGTCTTCCAGAACATAATGGCTTTGTTGTGGTCCTCTTACCAATTACCTGTATTTTCAGCAACTTGTCCAAGCTTTCCTTTATTTACCATTCACCTCAATTTTCACTGAGTGCTCTGAGCAGGTTTCCAAGCTAAGTATGGAGTTGGTTGGTGGAGGTGAGTAATAAAGGTGGTTCTGGCACTTTCTTGGCCCAAGCAATTCCCAGCCTGATGATAAAATAAAGAGAATGAGGCAGTCACACATTTAAGGTATAGTGCGAGCAAACTAACTCAAAGTCGGTTTTTGCATAGGCATGTCTACTATAATACCTATCATATCTACTGGGATATCTACCATGCCTGACACATGGTAGATACCTGATGAAATATTACTCCTCTTCTTATCAAAGTGCCATGGAATGAATATAAGTAAAGTACAATATAAATCAAAGGCCCTTTCCCATGAATGGAAAAATAAGAATGATAATATCTCACAGAATTACTGTGGAATAGAAATATTTTCCTTCAAATTACTTAAACATACCAAGAATTAACCACTGTTAAATTCTAGGAGTAGTTGAAGTAAACATAAAACAATTGCTGCTTATTCTTTTTTAAAAAGGCTTAACACGGTTATTGCTTTTTCTTTTCTTTTTTTGGGTGCTCAAGAGTGGGTAGTAGGTGTTTCTCCAAAGAATGTTCGGTGGACTTTTGTATTGCCACGGGCAATACAAAATAGGAGTGTTCTGAGTGTTTGGCCTTGGAGCATTTCTGGTCTACAGTTGTTTGTTTCTTGCTTAATGTAAAATCTTTCTGCAGCATATTTTGAAAAATCCATTGGAAGGAACACTGTATTTCTACCCAAATTTGCTCCCAGTAGGGAAAGGGGCTCAATTCCTTTATAAGAGTCTTAGAGTGGGGTGTCATCAAGAGACTAACCACGTGGCAAATATGAGGATATGTGGCCCAAGGAAAATAAAATTATCTGGGCCTGACAAATTGCCTTTTACCCCATGAGAAAGGTCCCTAGTGTTCAACCTGTATGGTCAAGGATGAATTGGTACCAGCCTATATTCCGTTGGTCCACTGACACAAGGCAGCTCTAGCCCTGCACCTATCCCCACCCTCAACTTGGCCTTAGCACAAACTTGGTGGTTCAATCCATTAATAAATAAGACTTCTCCGTACATCCTTTACGTGGTCACGATGGTGTTCAGTTTTGTAAGAGTTATGCCAAACCGGAAGTGCCCTCAGGGTGGATCTGTCAGGAGATAGCTTGTTGAACTCCCTCAGCTCTGGCGTCTTACTCTTCAGTCCTCCTCTGTGCTTCACTTCCAGAAGTTTCCACATCTAACAAAGATTCTGGCCAAGAGTCAGAGTCTATCCCAGAGTATACAGCGGAAGAGGAACGAGAGGACAACCGGTTGTGGAGGACAGTGGTGATTGGAGAACAGGAACAGCGGATTGACATGAAGGTCATCGAGCCCTACAGGAGAGTCATTTCTCACGGAGGTAGTCAAGCTCTTTGTGAATCGGGGAGGTGGGGACCAGGGCAGCCATATTTTTTAATTAGAAAATGAAACTAGGGTTCTCTGCATCATGACATCCACAAAACCCTAGTCTGCAATCAATATTCAGGGGACTGTAGACCTAAGTACATTACCTCAGACTCAGCTCTATAAACATTGCAAAGCCTGTGTAAAAAATAGCTTTCTGATGTAAAAACTGCTTTTCACACCACGTATCTAACAGCTATAATCTCCTGGGCATATTTCTTGAAAACTGTAGTTGTCTAATTTAATAATGTCTGGAATTCATGTGGGTCAGTTGTAGGGTGTTGTTTATAGAACTACAGTTAACACACAATATTAGTTTCAAGTGTACAACATAGTGATTTGACACTTACATATACATTGTGAAATCCTCAGCAAACTTCCAGTTATAAAATAAGTAAGTCGCAGGAATGCATAGTCACAGGGAATATAGTCAGTAATATTGCAACAGTTTCACGTGGTGACGGATGACGACTACACTCACTGTAGGATTTAACTGAACAGCTTCTGAGTCTCTACTGCCATGGCCTGTAGTAAGATCACTACCCCAGAGGGGCTTCTCATAACAACACGGTCTTTCGAATCCTCTTAGGAGCTTTCAGAGATCTCTTCATACTCAGCCTGGTCATTTTTCCGGTACCTGAAGTTGGCTTTCCTATTGACTCCTTCACATCCGGGCCTGACAACAGGCATTTCCGGTGAAAGCCTCCACCTGCCTAGGGAGGGACAAAGGAGAGGGGTAGGGGGGAAAAAAACCCACAACAACCGGTGTCCCATATTTCCAGTGCTTTTTAGGAGCACCAGGAACGTTGGTTAATTTTGGAGTCACAAAAAGTCAAATGAGCACAAGCAACACATTTAATGTTGGCGACTTCAGAAAACGGCTTTTTTCTTTATTTTTCTGCTGCATGCGCTCCTTTTCCTGCAGGCTTGAGGCTCCACCCTAAACACTCAGCTGTTCCAGAAAAAGCGTAAGCTGACAAGGCAATTGTTGTTTCCTCAGGGAAATAAGCATCTTGGTGCTGCATTAAACCCATAGCTTTTGTTCTCTAACGAGCCGAAGGACATTTTCCCTTTTTCAATCAAACTTCCCTCCACCAGCCGATTTTCCATTTTCCACCTGTGCATTGCTCCCTCCACGTAAGTATCAGCATCGGGCCAGGGACCCCCACCTTGAGAGCGAGAGAAAAATGCCCATAGGTACCCCTGGCCATGACCTTCCTTTGCCTTGGCTCACTCTTTGTGACCTGAAATGGTAATATGGCCCCATGATAGCCGCTGTGCGGCTGGAGACCGTTCCCTCTAAGGAAGACTTTTCCATAGCCCCACAGAATGAGAGCTGGCCTGCTCTTGCTCAAGCGGACAGACCATGGGCCCCGGAGTCAACCCTTTCGTCTTCATGACAAAAACCACAACCTGAACATCATCCTGGATCTTCCCAGAAGCTCACCCCTCCTTAGCACCACCCATCAGCTATTTTTGGTTTGTTTGCTTTTTGGAATTAAAAATAAAACAAAACAGAGGCCGACTATAAAAGTAGCCTGTGCCCATTCAAAAAAGAAGGTCAAAAACTCTAGGAAAAGTCAAAGGAAATCCGAGTCATCTGGTGATAGTTCGTATCAATGTTTGCCACTCTGGTCTATGTGAAGACCCCCTTTGTTGTGAAGAAGGGACCTCACGGCTTCCCTGTTTCCTGGAGGCACCTGCTTGTTCCTCCAACCAGGGTGAAAGCGGGTGGGTTGGGGGGGTGGGTTGAGCCCATCCATCCCCTGATCTGTTGCCCAAATCAGGAAAGAGTGATTATCATCAACACGCTGGGGTCAAAACCAAGCCACTGCTTCTGCCTCCCACACTCTTTGTGACGATCCCGCCCACCCCTCAAGGATAACCTGGTTTGCTGTGCCCTCCCTCCCGGCCACCCCCTCCCTGGCATCCGCTCCCCTCCCCCTCCATTCTGTGTCCGCGAGCTCGGTTTTGTCCGTGTGACTGTCCAGCTTGTGTGGAAGCAAAGGCCACCTTTCCTCTTCCCAGCTGTGCCCCCGCCTTCTCCAGGCGCTGGCCTGCATGAGTGTCCCTCGGGCTGTACCCACCCACCGGGGCGGCATGGGAGCCAGACACCCCCTGAGCAGCTTTTGTGCTCGGTAGGGAAAGACTCTGACTTCGGAATTTGCCAAAGCTCGGCCTGCTGTGTTGGAAGCTGACACCACTTTCTTAGGCTTTAGTGGTCATCAGGCAGTCCTCCGCAGAGACCAGTCCACTGCGTTTGTGATCCTGGCTTCTGACGAGCAGCTAGGAAGGAGCACGTCCTCGTGGGCATGGGTCTCATCTGGGTGTCTGGCATTTTGCTCTGATGAGGTTTTCCCACTGAGGCCAACAGGAAAGGGACAGTAGCACAGTGCCCTGTGCATCATGACTGCAAGACGGGGTTGGTGAAAATTGCTGCCTCACTTGAGTACAAAGCCAGGCTCTGCCAAGTGTCCCTGCAAGTTGGGAACAGGCATGAGAGTCGTGTGGGGACACATAACTCAGCCTTTGGCTTTAGTGACCTACCTTGATAGGAGCTGTTGTAAGAGGCCTTGTGTGCAATATAGAAGAACAGAGTTCAAGACTTGTCTTGGCCGCTAATTACTCTGTGACCTTGGTACATGACCTAACTTCTGGGGCCTCGATTACTTCATCAGTCAAAAGAGGGTGATCTCAAAGCCAGTGTCACCTCTTACGAGCCCATGTGCAATATTTCTGTTATCTGCCTCCATAAAAGAACAAAGAGAGGTCTGGGTGGGTTTGGTGGAGGACACTGTGGGGTCACGTGGAGGCCAGAAACTGGCTTTTTTTGACCTTGGAACAGAGGATGCATTTAAATAACCTAGGATGGTCACACCAAAGCATTATAATGAGAAGTTTCCTTTCTTGTTTCTTTACTTCTCTTATTTCATTATAGGAGATTCAGGTAACTTCTCCGCAGTGTTCCCGGACCAATGGCCCCGGAAAGAATGAGAAGAGTTGCAGGCTGGTGTGTGTGTGTGTATGTGTTGGTTGCGACTGTGACATCTTCCCTTCTCTCTCCATCCCGTTTGCTGGCCAGCAAACTTGTGTTACGTCCCTTTGCTCTCTGTTCTGCCTCAGGTAAGGTTTGCATCACCGCGGCAGAGGGTCTCATGAGGCCCCGCGGTGGGATCGCGCGTGCACCCCTGCACTCCCACCCCGAACTCACCTCCTGGTCACTGAGCAGAGAGTCAGGTGAAATACGTGTTTTTTAAAAAAAAAAAAAAAAAAAACAACTTCAGATGAATTATTCAGCTGCTGGAAGCCAACTTCTCCTGAGTAAGCTGCATATTTATCATAGACATTGGCTTAGCTGACCCCCTTGAAGGCAGCTGTGAAGAAATCCACGAAGAAGTCTTTTTCTTCTAGTTCCTTCTGATCTCTTACGTCTTACCTCTTCCTGTTCCCTTCCTCTGTCTTTTGCCTCTTCCTCCCTTCCTATAGCTCCTCTGCCCAAAAGCACAAAAATCCACTCTCATTTGTCAACTTCAGGAAGTTTTCTAGCAAGAGGCTTTCCTGATGGAGATAATGACCAGTGACCAATGAAGTGGCGAGCTGATTGTTCAGTATTCCTTCGATCACGTGACCCTGAACGAATGTGACACCCCAGCACTCCAAGGACAGGCACATTGAAACAAAAAGCTGAAATGCCATTTAAGATGACTTCTGAAGTACTGTTTGTAAACCTCAGACAGTCCTGTAAAAAAAAAAAAAAAATTCTTAGGAATTCTCCAGAAACAGAAAAAGAAATCAAAGTAGCTGAGCGGTCATGATCTTGAAATTACCTTGACACCCTGGGGCCAGGCAGCTCCCGCTAGAAAGATGCTTTTGAAAGGATGCTTCTCTATTCATTCTTTAGTTGGATTCATTACCTCTCATCTCCTTGAATGGACCCGGTCCTTGTCATTGTGCTGAGTCTAAATTGCGTCCCTTTGTGGTATTAGCCTTAGCAGAGCGAAGTCACCTTACCCTTTGTGGATTTCATTCGGTGATGAATCGTCTTAAATGCATTTGTTTGGCCTGATAATCCATAGGGAAGCGACCCCAGTCCGGGTTTGCAAAAACGCGTCAGGTGTAGACTTACTAGGTAGCATCTTCTAAGACATAGAGCGTAAACACTGTGCACAACCACCTCAGATGAGTCACACACACAAACCCGTAATTGGACGTATTTTTAGTTGGTATCACTCTTCCCCACCTCTTCTGTGGTAGTGTCGTGCTCTCTATCTTTGTAGAGAACAGCTTATTAAACTGCTTTTCAAGAGTTAAGCCCATCCAAGCCCCTATCCAGCCGGTAGTTTACTGCCGTGTAATCACCAGAGGGGTATTTAGAGTCCTGGGGAAAAAAAAAAAAAAAAAAGAGACGCACTGAGTTCTGATCAGGCTGGCGGGTGTGTCCTGTCCGCCTCCTCAGAGCTCTAAGGCAATCTCTGCTTAATCATCCTGAAATCCAGAACTGAGTTATAGGACAGAAATACCAAATGCTGAAAAAGGGATATTAAAAAAATAAAAACACAGTGGGGCACCTGGGTGGCTCAGTCAGTCAAGTGGCTGACTCTTGACTTGGGTTCAGGTCTTGATCTCAGGGTCATGAGATCAAGCCCCGTGTCCGGGCTCAGCGCTGAGCGTGGCGCCTGCTTAGGATTTTCTCTCTCTCCCTCTGCCCCTCCCCCAATTGGTGCGCATGCAATCGAGCGCTCTCTCTCTCTCTCTCTCTCAAATAAATAAATAAATAAATAAATAAATAAATAATGAAGATGGTGCATTGCTCCCATTTTTAAGCCTGAAAGACATTGAGATTCCATGCATTACCTTTTGGGATTTGACCAACAGCTGCCCTGAGTTTCAAAGATGAGCTCTGAGGAAAAACAGCACTTAAAGAATGGGACAAAGCTTTCAGATGTGCATAAGTGTCCTGAGAGGTCCCTACATTTTCCTTGACTCTTAGGAGTTCCACACTTACCTTTTATCTTCTCAGCATCAAAAGCAAGTAGACCTCCACCTCTGCTCCCTGTCCATGTTATCAGGAAGAAATTCTCAAGTTTTCCCCAAAGCGTATAGTTTCATAAAACTCAGAGAGAGGTCAGCTTTAACCAGGCCCTTCTTACGAGTTTGCTCCTTTTTAAAAAGACAGGGCTCTGAATTTTTAGGCCTGGCCAAAACTTTCCGTGTGTCCCTGCAGTATCTGTTGAATCCGGAGACCCTAGGGATGCTACAGGCAAGTAAACCAGTCCTCAAAAATCAAAATAAAGGTGCTTTCCTTCTCAGCCCACAAGTCTGTGGTCCCTGAAGTACATGCCTCTGATTATATTGTGGTTCGGTGACTAAACTTTCCCTTTAAATTAGCCAGAGTCTAAAACTAAAAAAAGCTGAAGAGAATCAAACAGAACCCCTCAGCCAGTAAAGGACAGAAGCATTATATAAATTAGAAATCTGTAAGTCGAAATTCCCATCCTTTGGTAGGTTGAGTGTTTGTATTTTCTGTTCATGACAATGTGCAACACATAATTGTCCGTAATAAGTGGATATACTATATGCGAATATATTCACACTGTATATGTAAGACTATATAACATATGCCTTACGGAAAAGTAAGTTTATGTGTTTATACCTATGGAAGTATAGTGTACGTAATACTCAAAGATTATACCTATTACATCCATTTACACACACTTGTCAAGGCTTCCAGATTTGTCCTTTAGGTTGAATTTTACCTTATTAAGAGCTTTCAGCCGGTTACAAATGTCTTTCTGTTTGTCCCCCAGGCTACTATGGGGACGGCCTAAATGCCATCATTGTGTTTGCTGCCTGTTTTCTGCCAGACAGCAGTCGGGCGGATTACCACTATGTCATGGAAAATCTTTTCCTGTGAGTGATACTTCTGACAAAGTGCTTGGAGTGAAGTCTGGGGCATGTCATGTCAGATAGAGCATCTTTAAGAAGAGGAAACAGAGGATGTAGAATATTCTCAGCCTTTGATGAAAAGTCAATGAACTCTCTGTCAAGGAATATTGCTCAAGAGGCTAAAACCTTTAAAAGAACTCTTTGGTCAGCAGAATGAATTGAAAACAAAACGAAACACAGTTTTGCCTGCGCTCTAAAATTCTGTAACATTTCCTTTGGGTAAAGTGTTACTTTTGTTCCTTGATAACATGTTCTTGTTGAGGCTGATGATAACCTAGGTTCATTTATGTCATTCACTTGGGCCCTTGGTATATGATAACATTGTCGATATTTTTGAAATTTAGGTTCTAACCCACACATTTTTTGAGTGTACCTGCATTTAAAAAAAAAAAAAAAAAGATAACCGTACAAATAAATGAGCAATGCTCACTCTCAGAGAGATAATCTTAGGAAACTGCAATCTTTTCAAGGTAAAGAGGTAATAAGCACAACCATTGTTCAATGTCATACTCCCTATTATTTAAAAGTTATATAATTAGAGTATAAATAAGATGACTGTTTCACGTGGGAAATGAAAACACTCCTCTTCCTTCCTGTGATCAGATATGTAATAAGTACTTTAGAGCTGATGGTAGCTGAGGACTATATGATCGTGTACTTGAATGGAGCAACCCCAAGACGGAAGATGCCAGGGCTGGGCTGGATGAAGAAATGCTACCAGATGATTGACAGGCGGTATGTGGGCTCCAGTATTTAATCCCTGTTTTGACTTCCTCGGTAACTCCCATTTCTAATTCCCGGTCACCTACCAAGAATGTGGTCACGTTTGAGGAATACTCAGTTGTGCAGATAGTGAATTATAAATGTATAAAAATATTAAGAGAAGTGTCCCTCAATGGCCCAAATCTGAAATAAATCCAGATTTTGTTGGATGTTGTCATCTCAAACCTGATGACCAAGTCTATTCTAAATTTTTGTAGATGTTTGTAGGGAACATCTCTGCCACATGGACATGCGATTTATGCTGGTAAACCAGTTTCACATGACAAGTTTCAAGTTTTGCTACAAGTTTCACTTGACCTTGATGCCGTTTCTGTGTCTGGGGACTGTTTTGGTTTGGGCAACTGTCCTACTCTTATTTCATTATTCGCTGATCATTCAAGTTAACCACTAGTCCATTTGGTGCCTTGGTGCACCTTTTCCCCAAGATGCTTTACTTCCATCAGTACTGGCTCGACTAGAACAAAATATGTTATATACAGGAAAATTGTCATAAACCTACAAACTTTTTTTTTTTTTTTTTAAAGATTTTATTTATTTATTTGACAGAGAGAAATCACAAGTAGATGGAGAGGCAGGCAGAGAGAGAGAGAGGGAAGCAGGCTCTCTGCCAAGCAGAGAGCCCGATGCGGGACCCGATCCCAGGACCCCGAGATCATGACCTGAGCCGAAGGCAGTGGCTTAAACCACTGAGCCACCCAGGCGCCCCTAAACCTACAAACTTACGGTGTCTCTGATAAAGGTGGCATCTGCTTAAATGTGGCTCCTTGTGTGATCTTATATTAATGAAGTTCCATCTAATGATCCAAACATTTATAAAGTAGCATTGTTAATGTTGAAAAGCATGCCCGAATGTCAGGAATGTCAAAATGGTAACCCGAAGGCCAGACAACCACACGATACACTGTCAGTTGTTTCATAATACAGAAGAAGACACCAAGGTTTCATCAGTCCAGTAAACTGGCTAAGTTGCTAGTAAGAGTGTGCTCTTTTCAAAATAGTAAAGATAACGCTAGCAAAAATGAAAAGCGTTGTTAAGCAAAAATATACCACGATAGTTCTAGCTTTAAGCACTCTGGAAATACGACCGTTCTGTTTTTACGTGGATTCCTGTGGGAACACGAGGTTGGCATCATACAAGTTACAAATGGGATCTCAGAAAGTATTTTTTAATTAAGCATGGTCATTCTGTACCTTCCCATCAGGTAATAGTAACTTACCTAGAACTCTCTAGTAGTATAATATTCTTATTTGGGGATATACTTTCTGTTTTAACTCCTGCTAGAAATGGGTTATGAGTAATTCTTTTAACCTTTTTTTAAAAAACAGGTTGCGGAAGAATTTGAAATCATTCATTATTGTTCATCCGTCTTGGTTCATCAGAACGATCCTTGCTGTGACACGACCTTTTATAAGGTATGTATAAGGTATGTCGTTGTTATAGAAGAAGTAGAGTGCTACTAGTAGTTTTCTAAAATATGTCCTATCAACGAGAATTCATAAACTGAAGTAGTATTTAGGAAGACATATTTTGCCTCTGGCTTTCCTGGAAAGATATTTTGGACTAGCTAGCAAGAAACCTTAAGTAAGAATGAGCATTATTTTATTATAAGGACTAATTTTCACCCATATTACAAAACATTACCTCTTTATTACTTGCTATAACACAGATGAAGTGGTGGGAATTCCGTGCCACATTCCAGATGGGTACACAATACCTTTAAAGTGATAGGGTATTTTGTAGAGAATAGAAAAGGCAGAATCACACAATAATGGAAAATAAAGACAAACCAAGGACAGAATCAGAAGCAATGGCTGTCCTGATTCTTCTTCTTCTGAACAAATATCATATAGGCCAGCAAACTTAGGGAAAGAGGCTGGGCAGCCATTTTGAGAGCTTGTTTTGATTTCCTATGCAGATTCTTGGTTCCGTGAATAGTTATTTACCATCTCTGTTGTATTAGATACCATATAACCTTACGTTTTGGGGAAGCAAAGAAAAATAAAACACGCCTCATAATGTCGTAACACTTGGAACAGCTAGGGACACCTGGGTGGCTCAGTCAGTTAAGCGGCTGCCTGGGGCTCGGGTCATGATCCCGGAGTCCTGGGATCGAGCCCCGCATCAGGCTCCTTGCTCAGCAGGGAGCCTGCTTCAAGACTTGGAACAGCTAAATGAAAGGGACAGTATGTATTCCCTAGAGCGCTTTCAGATAAAATACAGTCTTACCCAACATCCGGATGCAGAATAGATAAATTGAAAGTTTTCTGTTTCAGAGTTGCTAATGAATTTCTAAGAAACACTCTGATCACTTCTGGAAAAAAAAAAAAGAAAACAACTGAAAGTTTAAAAACTTCATTTTTTACGTAGAATTTCCTGTGCCTTCCAGATCCATCCTTTTGTTCACTGGGCATTTACTGAGATACAGCATTTCTGTCTCCTACTGCCAACAACTGAGAGGCATCATTCAACCTAGTTTCCCTCTGGCAAAGTTTAGTTCTTTACCATACTGTGTTCAATTGCTTTTAGTATATGTGCTGCCAAAGCAAGCTCTGTTCAATTGCTATTAAAAATGATATGAAATATGTAAGGCATACAAAAAACCATTTACTTTAGTAATAGACAATGCTTTGATAGGGGTGTAGGAATCAATATACACTGAAGAATTATAAAAAGTTTAATGGTGGAGTTTAATGGTGGAGCCTGGGTGGTTCTGTGGGGTAAGCCTCTGCCTTCGGCTCAGGTCATGATCTCAGGGTCCTGGGATCGAGCCCTGCATCAGGCTCTTTGCTCAGGGGGGAGCCTGTTTCCTCCTCTCTCTCTGCCTGCCTTGCTGCCTACTTGTGATCTCTCTCTGTCAAATAAATAAATAAAATATTAAAAAATAAAATTTAATGGTGGAAGCCTGGCTGGCTCAGTCAGTAGAGCATGTGACTCTTAACTCAGGATTGTAAGTTCAAGTCCCACCTTGGATGTTAAGATTACTTAAAAATAGAAAAAAAATTTTTTTTAGTTTAATGGATAAAAAAAGAAAACATTAGTGTTTGTATTCATTCACTGACATCTATGTAATAGTCTGGACGTTATAGCTATAAAACAAATAAGTTTCTTGATAAATAACCAAATATTTCTGTAAGAATACCAAAAATAATTATTTATTATTTGAATTATTATTATTTATATATATGAAGCTCCCTTCAATATTATTTATTGAATTATTTATTTATTGAAGGGAGCTTCAAGATAATAAGTCTAGCAACAATAATAAAATTACAGCAAATAGTATCGTGGTAAATTACAGAAAACAGTGGCTTACATTTATCAAGTATTTGCAGGCATTATTTCATTTACTTATAGCAACTGTCCTCTAAGCAGGGCCTGTTTGCTGTTTCCCTTATATAGGAAACCTCCCTGAGGTTTAGGAAGGTCAGGTAAATTGTCTACAGCAAGAGCAAGCCAACCCGTTGTGTGAGGGATCGGATGGTACCCATTTTAGGTTGTGTGAGCCATCTGGTCTCAGTCACGGCTGCTCAGCTCCTATGCTCGGTCAAAAGCAGTCACGGGCAGCGTGTAGATAAGGAAGTGTGGCTGTCTTCCAGGCCACCATGATACAGGAACACTGAAATTGAATTTCTTAAAAGTTTTTACATGCCATAAGGTAGTATTATTTTGATACTTTTTCAAATATTTTTTAAAAATGTAAAAACCGTTCGTAGCTGGAGAACTGTAAAAAAACAGTCAGCAAGCTGGCTTTGGCCCATGGGCTATAGTTTGCCAACCCCAGGTCTAATGTAATAAAGACTCGGGCTTTGAACCCAATTGTCCGCCTCCCTGTAAAGAAAACACATTTCAAGCACTTAAACATTGTACCCTACAGGGGGGGCCCCTGGGTGGCTCAGCTGGTTAGGCGACTGCCTTCGGCTCAGGTCATGATCCTGGAGTCCTGGGTTCGAGTCCCACATCGGGCTCCCAGCTCCATGGGGAGTCTGCTTCTCCCTCTGACCTCCCCTCTCATGCTCTCTCACTCTGCCTCTTGCTCAAATAAATAATATAAAAAAACAACAACATTGTATCCTACAGTCTCATCCTGTGAGACCCTCCTTGAGGATCCCCCTGCGAGTCAGTCTGTATCAGCATAGCCAATTCTTAGACCTGAAAAAAGAGGTCACTAAGATGTATTCTAGGTCTTTACCTATGATAGAGGTAGGTGGGAAATTCATTTTTTTTAAATGTGAAGTGGAGATTGAGAGATTCATTAGCTCTGTTGCTGTCCTCAGGAAGCTCAGGGCCTAGCAGTTGGCATAGGCAGACAGGGGAGCAGTTACAGTGCAGGGTACCACTGAAGCAAGATGGGCGTGTAACTCAGGGCGCAGGTGAGTCTGGGGTGACGGGGAGAGTAGATGAGAGTCCGCATCAAGAGAGGCGTTCCAGAAGAATGAGCCATCAGGGTGAGCTTTGAAGAACCGAGTGGACTGGCTAGCTGACCCCAGGTGGAACCGACACGACTGATTAACTACCCCAGATAGAACCACAGGACTGATTAGCTGAATCCAGGTAGAACAGACAGGAACAGACACACCAAGGAGACAATATGGCGTGTTTGGAGAGCTGTACATTCTAGTGAACATTACCCTGGAGCTGGAGGCTCCCCCCCGCCCCCCCCACAGCATCTTTTATCAGAACCTGAGTTTAGCTCAGAACGTCCAGAGGAAGGAAGAGGCCTCACACAGCAAGCTTATCACTGGTGGTGTGTGTTCACCCACGACTTATCAGCCTACAGGTGACTGTGCAGAGACAAAGTTATTCACAAGTCACAGCCAGTGGCCCAGGGTCAAGCTGCAAGTACATGTGAGAGAGAGAGAAATGACCCTGCAGTTGCTTCCTTCTAGAATGCAGTCGTTGAATGGAGAGGGAGGGGCAGAAGGCTCAGCATGGTCAGTAGACTGGGGGAGGTCTTTCCGCAGGGAACTCTTCACGAAAGTTCAGGGCTTGGTCAAGTTCCCTTTCGAGTGGAATGATCCATTTTAAAAATTAGTTTGCAATAGTACACAAATGCCGCCTTCTTATAAAGCACCCAATCAGGGGTGCCTGGGTGGCTCAGGATTGAGTCGCACATCGGACTCCCAGCTCCACGGGGCGTCTGCTTCTCCCTCTGACCTTTTCCCCCTCATGCTCTCTCTCACTCTCTTTCTCTCTCAAATAAATAAATAAAATCTTTTTTAAAAATCCAATTATTAAGGATAAGATCAAGTTTTTCCTTCAACAACAACCAGTTCCTGTTCCTCCCTCCCTTCCCAGAGGCAAATTCCTAGATCAGTGTCAGCGGTATTTCATGTTGTTTTCTGTACATGTACACACTTCTAACATAATGTTTAGATGAGAGCTGTTTGTAATTCAGATTCAGCTACAGAACATGTTTTTGAACACTGGAACATCTGGCATGAACTCTCCAGCTAAAACTTAAAAGAAGAAAAAAACTAAAAATATTTAAGCTAAAACCTTAAGAAGTAAATGAGTTTACATATACTTTAAAAACAGATCAACCTTGGTAAATTCTGAAAGAACCAATGACAAAATTTTTGCTTGGTAAAAACAAATAAGCAAACAAAGCCAAACAAACCATAAGCCAATGACTATGGAGAGTGGCAGGAGCCCACCGGGCGCCATGCGATGTGTGGTTATGAGTGTAGACCCTGGGCGGGGGATGGGTGAAATCAGTGATGGGGAGTAAGGAGCGCAGGTGTTTTCAATGAACCCCGGGTAATGTATGGAAGCGTGAATCTCTCTATCTATAGTATACCTGAAATGAATTTAACACTGTAGGTTAAAGAACTGGAACTAAAAGAAAAACTTAAAAAAAAAAAAAAAATGAGGGGCACTTGGGTGGCTCAGTGGTTAATCCTCTGCCTTCGGCTCAGGTCATGATCTCAAGGTCCTGGGATCGAGTCCCTCATCGGGCTCTCTGCTCAGCGGGGAGCCTGCTTCTTCCTCTCTCTGCCTGCCTCTCTGCCTACCTGTGATTTCTCTTTCTGTGTGTCAAATAAATAAAAATCTTTAAAAAAAAAAAAAAAAAAAAAACGAGTGTAGACTCCAGTCAAAACTGCCCGGGTTTGAATCCAGCCTCTGCCACTTACTGAAGGTGAGACCTTGAGCAAATACTTAACTAATTCCCTGTGTCTCGACTTTCCTTATCTTTAAAAACAAAATAATGGGACACCTGGCTGACTCAGTAGAGTGTGTGACTCTTGATCTCAAGATTGTGAGTTCAAGTTCAGCCCTATGTGCAGCAGAGTTTACTTAAAATAAATGAAAAAGAATTTAAAAAGACCACTAGGAGCATCTTTTTAAAAGACAGAGAAGAAGGGGCACCTGGGTGTCTCAGTGCGTTAAAGCCTCTGCCTTCAGCTCAGGTCATGATCCCAGGATCCTGGGATCGAGCCCCACATCAGGCTCTCTGCTTGGTGGGGAGCCTGCTTTGCCCCCTCTCTCTCTCCACCTGCCTCTCTGCCCACTTGTGATCTCTCTGTCGAATAAATACATTTTTTTTAAAGATTTTATTTATTTATTTGACAGAGAGAGATCACAAGTAGGCAGAGAGGCAGGCAGAGAGAGAGAGAGAGGAGGAAGCAGGCTCCCTGCCGAGCAAGGAGCCCAATGCGGGACTCGATCCCAGGACCCTGAGATCATGACCTGAGCCGAAGGCAGTGGCCTAACCCACTGAGCCACCCAGGTGCCCGAATAAATACATTTTTAAAATCTTTAAAAAAAGAGAGAGAGAGAGAGACAGAAAAAGAATAGCATCTCCGTCATTGGGCTATAAGAAGAAATCAGTGAGTTAATAAATATAAACCACTTAAAACAGTATCTGGCATGTTGTAGCTACTCAAATATGTAGTCTTTCTTTTTCGTAACTGCTGGGCCAAGGTGTTGCATTTTTCAGGATTTGCAAGAAGCAATAGCCTTAGGAGGGATGAAGTAGCCACTAATGGTATCTTTTTTCTTTTCTTTTCTCTTTTTAGTTCAAAATTCAGCAGTAAAATTAAATATGTCAATAGCTTATCAGAACTCAGTGAGCTGATCCCAATGGATTGTATCCATATTCCAGAGAGCATCATCAAGTAAGTCTGGATGGTTTCCAAGATTGGTAAGAAATACTGCATGTTTGGAGAGGGAGGTTGGGAAAGAACTTTTTGGAATACTAGGAAAATGACATGATCTTCTATTTAAAATAAATATTAAGTGTGTTCCAATAAATAGAGATTTTTTTTTCTCATAACCTATAGAGAACTGTTCTGTTCTTTGAGATCCTTTCACACAGTCTTCTCTTGGGGTTATTGATTTTTGCTCACTTCACCTTGAATTTTGCTACCATTTTGGGGTTGGCGTGAAGTTAACATTCATCCGTGAACCTGTCACCTGTGTCTCCCACTCTCACAGACACCGCTGGGTCTGAGCATTGCTTGGTTTCTGTATTGCCTTAGAGAAAGGAACGTACCCACGTGACCCTGGGAAAAGGGGAGGGGGGAGGCTACCGTTTTCCTGTTTTGCCCTACATCCTTTTCCTTCACAGTTCCCTTCAGGTGAAAGGTAAGGCAGAGTGGTAGGTGGCGTGGTTAGGGAGAACCCCCTTCTTCAGGACAGGGTACTGTAGCTGCAGCCTCTTGGGAATAAGCATGGAGACTGAAGGTCACTGAATCATGCTGTGAAAATAATAAGTAACAGTGAATACCAACCACTTGGAGCTGAGACTTAAAAATAGGGATACTGACAAATGAACCCTCCTTTTGGTTCATTGTTGCAAAGAACCATTGTTTTCTGTGGATCGTGCTTTTCTTCCACTGTGTCTGATTCACTCGTTTTTTTTTTTTTTATTTGCTTAAAAATAGGAGGAATTTAACCATGAGCTCAAAGAGAACAGATAAGGATACCGCCACCCCAACCCTGGCCCCTTCTTCCTCCATAAGATGGGTAGAAAAATGGGCCTCCCGATTTGCACTTCCAAAAAAGAGTCCCTTGACTAAAAAAAAATTAGATTAAAAAAAAAGGAAAAGAAATTGGAAGGAAAGGACTTGCCTTTAGTGGCAATGCTCTGTCGGACATAGACATGCTTGTTTATATTATGTGTTTAATCTCCACAGTAAACCCCCTTCTACACATCGAGAAAGCTAATAGTAAAGAAACGTTACTTAGGCAAAGTGTAAGTAGGAGCAAGGATGAGATGGAACTAGAACTCACCCTAGGTCGGCCTGGCTCCGGAATTCCCTTCCCCTTTTCTAGTAGTTTCCTCGACCTCCCTTAATGTATCTGTCTGAAGTCAAAGCTCAGAAACAAATGCATTTGGTTTTCCTTGTGCTGATTCGAGGTGAACACAGGATAGTGATTTGGCTCACAACTGCCCGTTGGCTCAGCCGAATCAAGCAGTGTTTCCATCATGGTAACCATGGCTTCGATGCTCGTCAGCTTATGGGCCTCCCATACCCAGTCTACCTCACCGCTCTGTCCTGCTGCCTCAGAAAGGTGCATCCCCATCTCCAGAGCTACTCCTACTCTTTAAAAAAAAAGTAACTGGAGGGGCATCTGGGTGGCTCAGGAGGTTACGTGTCTGGAAAAAGAGAAGGGAATGGGTGTTGGAGACTTAGCATTAGATCTGAATCTTCCTCTTGTCCCTGGAAGTCTCTAAGACTTCAGGCAACCTATTGAAACTCCATGTCTCAGTTGCAGCACCCAGAAAATGGGGAAGTAGGGGGCGATTCATAGAAAGGTCCCAAGGATTGAATGACAATGTACGTAATGCCTTCAGGAAGCCTCCTGGCCTCAGTTGGCAGTCCAGAATGTTATTTATCATACTGATGTTGTTGTAAGGGACGATCATCTGGGACCATTTAAATGAGAATTTAAACATGTCCAGGGCACTTTTCATTCATCGCCACCCATCATTTTTCAAAGGTTCCCATTCAGGAGAAGTTTCTTCAAGAGGAAGGGTTCTGTCTGGAAGAAATTGACAACCATGTGTGTCCTCCCCGAACCTCCATGTTTTCTCCTGTCTTGTGTAATCCGTGTTCTCGGCATGTCCGTTCTGCCACTCCTGTTCCCGGCCACCGTTGTCTCATTTTCATGTTATACCATTTTCAAATTGATATGAGCCATGGCCCCTTCCTGTTACTGAGTAACATTCAGGGGGTTTGGTCTTGGCCAGTCCCAAAACCAGTATTCAGCTAGGCTGGAGCCTGTCATCAAAGGGCTTAAATGAGAGAAAAATGTGCCCAATCTGAATCCGATTTCTCATCACGGATTACAGTCAATTCTTGTTATTTGTGGCAGTGCTGTTCTAGAACCCTGAGTGGCGAATACCGAACCGTTGTTCCTTGGGGAAATCCGAGGCTAGATTTCTGCAAACATTTGGTGAATTTTCATGAGCCAGTTAATGCATAACCTTGCTCTCTCTGTGTTTCTGTCTAAAGACACCGTATCTGATATACATTGTTGACTCACTAACATTGAATTCACGACCAACGGCGCCATAACTCCTGCCTAAACAAAGCCTCTGTAACACACATACATTCTCCATAAGGCTCCTCACAGCCTTCCTGTGCTGGGGAACACAGTCAGAGCCTAAGCACTATACTTAGAGGCTGTTCTAAGTGGCAAAATCACCAAGAAAAAGCACAAACAAGGAAAACATGGCACTAAAGAGAGGGCTGATAGAATGCCTATTGACAGCACGAGAGCCTTGTCTTATTTGACCTCAGCTGGGAATGTGCAAAGCAAGGGACTCAAATATTTTGCCATCAGCGAAAGTCAGCAAGTGACCACAAAGGTGCCACGGTGTGCATTCTGGGGTTACAGATAAACATTTCATAAGTAGGCCAATTCGCAAACACAGTATCTGCAAATAATGAGGATTGGCTGTCTATCATTCCGAATTCTAAATCATCGATTATATCCAATGTAAATAAGTCTACTCCCCAAAGGCAATTTGATTATTCTTGGGGGGCATGGAGGGGAGTTAGGCTTTTGCTCTCGTGTGTTGACTGTTCTTTAAACCATTTTCTCTGACATTTTCTCCCATCTGTGTGCTCATTCTCCTCAACGCATTCATTTTTTGTCTCGTAAGGTACGATGAAGAGAGATCTTATAAGAGAAGTGTGAGGTAAAATCTCCCGAGCTACAGTTCATGCTGGACCCTCTGTGTGTGTGCACCAGTGTCCTCCTCGTGGGTGACCTCAACATGCTACCAGAGCAAGAGGTCATTCTATCCGCCCCTTGTAGTCTACCATTCTGGGTCTTTGTCTTGTGTGTAAAGCTGTTGAGGTCAGCCTGATCTGCAAGCGAAACCCACTAAATCCAATCTGCCCTTGACCTGGCCCAGGCTGCTAAAGCTCTCTCTAACTCTATCCCACAGACTGATGTGGATGTTTTTGGCTTTATCCAGCCCGCATGTTTCTCACCTCTTTGCAACTTTTAGGAAGGACTTTGCAAAGTAAACACACAGAAACACCGAAGGGGAGGACATGGCACCATGTCTAACGGGAGGAGCCCGTCTCGGTGCTCCAAAGGATGCTTTCTAAAAGCACATATGCTCCACTTATGTTTGGCTCCGCTTTGCCGGGTGACTCTCTCACGCTGTGCTTGCTTCTTTTTTGTTTCTTTTCTACACCGATAATTTTTGCTCGTGCAGACTGGATGAAGAACTGAGGGAAGCATCAGAAGCAGCTAAGTAAGACTTGGTTTTCGTTCAGCAGCTGGCGTGATGTTGGCTTGCATTTCAGGAATGATTTGGGAGGACCTGCATGCCTGGTGTTTTATTCCTGCATCCTGAAAATAATGCTGCACTTGAAATCTTCCCTTTGTCCCACGATAGATACAATTTCTGGTATTCCCACCACCATCTATTTTCCCCTGGGATCTTGGTCATCTTAAGGAATGCCTTTGTTACTGTGGTTTCTTTCTTTCTTTCTTTTTTTTTAATGTACATGCAATTTTTGGCACCACAGCCCAGGAACACATTGCCACATAACATAACATCACATGATTGTTAGATATTTTGAGGCCAACAAAAGCTCACTAATTCATACTAATGGAGAGAAATGATGACATGTCGAAATTTGGAATATTTTTCTAGAACCAGTTTCGCCACTCTCCGAGATTTTTTTAAGCACGTTATTTAGTGACTTGGAAGTATTGCTTAACAAAACAATGCTTCTGAGCTACTTGGATGAATAGGAAAAAAATCATTACTCACTATTATTAAAGTATAATTTTCAGAAAGGCAAAATCTTAACTTAAATTCAACTATGAAATGAATACATGCCAGTGATTTTATTCAACTAATTATTGAATGAAGAAACCAGTGAAGTGTTAAAACCAGTTCAAAGAACGTTTAGGAAACTAGATTTCATTGGGTGATTTATCAAGGAATGTTAGGATAAGATTATTGGTTTAGGGGTACTTGGGTGGCTCAGTGGGTTAAAGCCTCTGCCTTCAGCTCAGGTCATGATCCCAAGGCCCTGGGATGGAGCCCCACATCGGGCTCTCTGCTCAGCAGGGAGCCTGCTCTCTCTGCCGCCCCCCCCCCTTCCTCTCTAACTACTTGTGATCTCTGTCTGTCAAATAAATAAATAAAATCTTTAAAAAAAAAAAAATGACTGGTTTAGGTACAAAATGGATCAGTGTCCAGCAGGGAAATAAACTGTAAGGATTGTCTTTTCCTCACTGGACAGAAATTATTTGCATCTCTGTTGGACAAAAATTGTACGAGTTAACCTCTGCCCCCAAATAGCCCATAGACAAAAAATCAACTCAGCATTACTTTGAAAGAAAACCCAGTAATTTCCTCTTCTTATTTCCAAGTTCAAAAACTAATTTTTCTGACCCAATGTGTCAAATGTAGACGAGCACTATTTGGAATGTTTACTATATTAAAGCTTCTCCATTTAAAATGTTGCTTACACTGTTAAATTCTATAGCTATTTCCCGTTTTAAAAGATACTGCAAAAAGAGAAACCCATGCAACGTCCAAACAGCTATAAATTCTGAATAAATAAGATTTTATTTTCTGTATGAATATAAATGCCCATTCCTCCTGAGAACAATTCATTGAGATTTTTTTTTTCCTACAGCACATTTTCAGTGCAGGTAATCTCTAGAATTATTTGTCTGTAGAGCTGGTCTTTCAGGTTAGAATTCGAGGAAAAGGGCAACTTGGCTGACTCAGAAAAGCATGCTATTCTTCATTTCAGGGCTGTGAGTTCAAGCCCTACATTAGGCATAGAGCTCACTTAAAAAAAAAGACTGAAGTTAATTAATTAGTTAATTAAAGGAAAGACTTTTGCCTTAGAAACATTGGCATTAATGTAGTTTCCTATTAAAATATTCCTACCTTTTAGTTTTCTTTCAAGATAACGGACACCGGCTTACACTTAACAATACTCAAAAGTATTTGAATTTCTACTCTAACAGAATCTACTCAGTCTTTGACTCAAACCAGAAGTTGGAAAAGAAAAGAAAAAATTAGGAACAAAGGACCCAGATGTTGCCGAAGCAGGGCCTGTTAGCATCTATCTGCACTCAATTTGCATGGTGTCAGGAGATTCCCCAGAGACAGAAAGAGCAATGAGTTTCTCTTTCAATTTTTTTTTTTTAAGGATGATAACTTATTTATAAAATTAAAGGAGGTGTTTTCGAGACTAAAGATTGAGGATAGGGGCACCTGGGTGGCTCAGTTGGTTAAAGCCTCTGCCTTCGGCTCAGGTCATGATATCAGGGTCCTGGGATCGAGCCCCGCATCGGGCTCTCTGCTCAGCGGGGAGCCTGCTTCCCCCTCTCTCTCTGCCTGCCTCTCTGTGTCCTTGTGACCTCTCTCTGTCAAATAAATAAATAAAAACTTAAAAAAAAAAGATTGAGGAGAGGAAAAACAATAATTTTCCAGCCAAACCCATTATAAACTCATATTGCTATGTTCTTTCCTTATTACCATAAATCTTGCCTCCTTCGATGGACTTTCCCTCCCTCCATGTTTCTGCCCTTGCTGCTGTCATTTTGGGTTTACTGTGTAGCTTTCTCTTCCGTCCTCTCCGAGCTTTCCCTCTCTTCCCTTCCCCACCCCCTCACGCTCCCTCCCCAGGCATCCACTTGGCGTCCGCTGGTCCTGAGATGACTTGATCTCCTCCCCGACAGAAGCACCAAGCATGCCTAGTACATAATAGATGCTCCGTAAATTTCCGTTGCGTAAATTGATGAACGTGCATAAAATTAAGTTCATCACGGCGGAGCAGTGGTTCTCAGACTTGACTGCGCAGCAGAATCACCTGAAGCACTTGCTCTGACACGGTGTCCCCGCGCTCGGCTCAGAGCTCCTGAGTTGGCAGGCCCGAGAGTCTGTAATTCGGACCCATTCCTGGGACACCAAGGCTGCCCGGCTGAGGACCACGCTCCGAGAATCTGCACCTCTTGGGAGGCTTGGCTCTTGCTAGGGGTTCCGTGGGTAAGCTGCCTGACCGAACCCCCCTCTAGCTGATCCTCCTTCTTTTGATGGTGACATTACATGCGTGAGGACTTGAAATACATTTGCCCACTTGAAAATGGAAGGGGAAAGAACTTTCCTCTGTTGGCCCCGCAGAGGACTGCAATGCCTGGAAACCTAACCATTTCGGCCTACCAACTACAGCTCCTTAACTACCTTTCGGCCTCTGAAGTGGCTCCCACGCCCTTGGACAGACTCTGTAGGATGATTTGGGGATTCAGAAAACATGATCACTGCGACCTGTGGTTAGGTTCTAGAAACCAGGTAACCCAGGTTCTTTCTATTAAGACACACCCTGACCTTCCATGTGACCTCTACTTCAAAGCTTCAGGCTGGTTCTAACCAAAGGCAAACATCTTCCTTGTCAGGGAACGAAACCTCTCTTTCTGCTGTTTTGCTTTATTTTCAAACGTTCACCTTTTCCCCGTGTACTCACACACCAACTCTTAGCCGACTTTCAGAAGGTGATTTCTTCACGCTGAGTTACGCTTTCCTTAAAACTTGACATCTGTACAGGAAGGAAAATACGTGGGGAGGACTAGTTGTGTATAGAGAGCCATGCTTATTCTGAAACTGGTAAAGAATCCATCAGCCGCCTTTGAGCGACAGTATTAAATGGATTGTAAATTGCTGTTTTCATTGGAAGGAGTACGCAAAGTTAAAAGAGAAAAAAAAAAACGCAGAAAAGCTCGATTCGGAAGAATGCCTTTTCTTGATTCCATTCCAGCTTCGCTAGGATTTCTAGCCTACTCTCAACACTTGCCTCACTGTCCTTGTTCACTCAAGTTACCAAATAACGTCCATAAAAATACCTGACCACCAGGGAGAAGGGGTGGGGGTGGGGAGGGAGGCGGTCTGTCCTTCCAGGGAGATCGCCTTCCAGGATCTCAACTAAATGCCTGATGGGAGTAACTGACCCTCTGATGTTCAGACAGATGTATTATCTAATGAAAGAATCCACATTAGAAAAGGAACTCTTTCATTTAAAAAGAGCGTAGAGGGGCTCCTGGGTGACTCAGTCGATTGAGCATCTGACTCTTGGTTTTGGCTCAGGTCGTGCTCTCAGGGTCCTGATATCAAGCCCCAGGTCTGGCTCCATGGTGAGCATGGATCTGCTTGAAGTTTTCTCCTCCTCCCCCAGCTTCCCCTTCTGCTCCTTCCCCTACTCTCATGCTCTCGCTTTCTCTCTTTCCCTCTCTCTGTTTCTCAAATAAATAAGTAAAATGTTTTTAAAAAAGAAAAAGATCACAAAATCTCTTTAAATAGTTTGTTTGCCAATCCAATATGACCAGAGGGGTCAAAGTAAAAGTTGAAATGTACTAATCAGAAAGTAATATAAAACACATGGTGAAATTTGCTTACAGAGGAATCCCACCAATACGGAAGATCAGGAGCAACTAATATTACACCAAAAGCACAAACACTTTCATACATCATAAGAAAACTCATTTCATTATTTCATATAGTTACATTTTTGTTTTTGGACACATCCAGTTTAGGTTAATCTTAGGATTCACTCCTATTACCTAAACACAGCTCGGCAGTATAGTAGTAAGTGTCCTATTATTTCTCTGTAACAGGGAAGGCTGACACTGGCATTTTTTCTTCTAGTGTCTAGGAAAATCCTCATTCTTGGGCAAAGTGAAAATTAACTTTTCGAGTGCAAATAAAATTAGGCTGCTTGAGAGGGACTGTCCTTTGTGTATAAAGTATGTTATTTGGGTTCCAAATAAAAATTTGCAATAGCATGCTCTCTGAATAAGACAGATTGAAAAGTCTGGAAAAAGTAACAAGACCAAAAGAGACCACTGGAGTAGTTTGGAATTTCAATCTTCCTTTTATGCTTCTAAATCATGGGCCGTTAACTACGTTTCAAAACCAATGGTAAAAGAATCAGGTGCAGCTTTGTTCCACATTAGCAATGAGACAACATCAAACAGTTTAATATGCCGGTGTCTATTGCTTTCAAAGTGGTAACAGTGCAGAAAATGTTTACCTGCTCCCTATTTTGTTTTTCTCCTTGCACTCAGAACTAGCTGCCTTTACAATGATCCAGAAATGTCTTCCATGGAGAAGGAGTAAGAATTCACCATCCATAACATCTGTGTGGGGACTGGTAGCCTTGTATGGCTGGGCTCTGAAAGAAAACAAAAATACACCAAGGATTGGGTAAACTCTGTTCAGATGTTCGGCTCTCAGGTTCTCTACTTCTCACATCAGAACCTTATAAGAGAAGTGTGCCAGCTTCACACCGTCTCTTTCATGATCACTATTACATTCCTCAAAGACAGCTTAAATCTAGATGGCATTCCATTTTCTAATCCAAAAATGAGCAGAAAAGGAATATTAGAGCCAGATGTGAGAGCATTTGGGCAGGAGGAATGCAACTCAGCTTTCCGAATTACATCATCTATTTTAATTAGTGAAAGTTGGCCCTTCCTTTTGAACTTCCTATTGTGGTGGAGGGGGAGAAGAGGTCCTTGTTTTGGAAAATTCCAGGGGACAGTGGAGTCTAGATGGAGCTTTAGGAATGAGCTAGTCCAGGGGGCCTCATCCTGGGAGAAATGGAAATCAAACACGTAGTGAGTGCTGACCCCTAGCCCGGGTCTGTTTGAAAAGCCTCAGGCAGGTCACCTGACTTTTAGCCTCAAGATAAGCCTAGGAGGTTCATATTACAGCTGTGGAAAGAGTGGCCTAGAGAGATGATCGGACCTGTCCCACGTTTTACAGTTGTAAAAATGTCCCAGAGCTGGGAATTGGAGTCTGCAGTTCCAGAGCCAGGGGTTTTGAAATCTGAGAGAGGTGGTCATCCTTCTGGAATGGCTGTGCAGCCTCTGATCTAACTTCGGTTAGACTGGGGAAGGACCAACTCAGTTGCCTAAGGGAACAGACTTGTCAGTTTCAGGGATTGAAGCGTGCTCCTCCCAGGGAAGCTGGCCCTCCGGCCCAGGGCTGCTGATCCGATCTGAGTTGTGGAGAATTGAACGCAGTCCTACCCGGGAATTCAGGAGGGTCAAAGATGGGACTTAAACATGTCCGCTCCTGTGCTGTGTTCTCTTTGGACCTCCTTTCCCTCAAGGTCCGAAGCAAGGATGGAAAATCATAGGGCAGCCCCTCTGCGGGGGGGGGCTGCGACCACCTTACAGGGCAGTTTATGGACCAAAAGCCCAGAGAGAAGGTCCCCACAAAAGAGTAAGGGCCCCCATAAGGGGACCTTTGGAAATCTCACAGCTATTTTTCTGAAGGTTTCACCTGTCCCACCCCTTTGAGATGAAGGCAACAGTTGCTTCAAGCAAACTGCCCCACCCAAGTTCTGCAACGCGAAAACAGTCCCTTTGGCCACCTCATTCGTCCGCAAATTTCCTCTCCTGCCGCAAAACCGCGCCCCCTAGAGCAGAGTCTAAGGCCTGCAGTCCTAGGCCCGCGCAGAGGGCTTGTCGCTCACCGGCCCAGGCTGTGGCATCTGCGGGCTTACCCACTCCGCCTGTCCTGTGTGTTCGGCTCCTTGGTTGTATGTAGGGCTCATGGGGTTGCGGGGAGGGCAAAGCACTGCTTTCCGCTGGGGTTCATGGCAGGGCTGGGCACGGGGGAGGGAGGGGATGCTGCAAAGGGTAATGTTACTTCCCACTGCTTAGAACAGACTCCACCTCGCTTCCGTTGTCTGCAGCCTGGTGTTTCCCAAGCCCTTACTGGGCACCTGATCCCAGCGCAAAGGGGAAGATCCAGGCTGGGGGGCAAGAGTGGCCAAGAAGTTTTTACGCTCACTTCTAGCCCTAGATTTCTGGCTTTCGTTAGTATAAGAATAAGGGGCTTCATTTACCTTCGGCTCCTGCGTGGAAGCATTTTACCCCTTCTGTAGCGAATATACGGAACGGACGACCTGTAAAGGCTGTTTCAAGCCGCTCAGTCAAGCCAAGATTCAAATGAAATGCGGCTCTCTCTTCTCCCTTTAGAGAAAGTTGGCGAAGTTTCGCCTATACCCCATCTGCCTACAGAAAACACAAGAGTCTGTGTTGAGCATTTAACAATATTGTCAGATACGTTGTTGAGGAACCTCGTTTGACACATCTGAGAAGCCAAAACGGCCTGTAGTTTCTATGTCTCCCTGGAAAGTTGCTTACAGAAGTCTCAGTCCCCTGCTCACAAGGGAGGAATATTCCTTTTGTATTGTAATTCTGATTCAAGGTAAATTTTTCCCCCAAAGACTTCTGTTTTCAAAAGTATCTCCAGGGGCTTGTCTCCTCCCCTTTCAAGTTTGGATTTTATTTGTCCGTTTGTGTCCTAAAACTTGTGTATGCTTTTAAGGTATTTTTACATAAATAAAAAGTGTATCCGATCCGGGGGATGTGGTACTGTTTGGAGAAGCTTCAGTTAGGAGGATTGCTGGTACCTTCATTGGTCCCACAGGACAACTGATGTCTCAAAAATTAATCATCATGTGGTTTCCTGTGTTTACTCAAAAATCGTCCATTTTTTTACTATCTCTGGCTTCTTCCATAAACTGCGTAAGTAGGTTTTTGTGTTTCAGTTTTTTGTTTACCAAGAGTTGAAGGGATACATTTCTAGAATCCAAGAAGGTTTACCAGAAAGTCAGCGTGGGGGCGCCTGGCTGACTCACTTAGTGAAGCATGTGACCCTCGATTTTGAGATCGTGAGTTCAAGCCCCACAATAGATGTGGAGATTACGTAAAAATAAAATCTTAAAAAAAAAAAAGTGGAAAACGAGGTATTTCAGAACGGGCATCCTGGTGTAAGTGTTCTGTTTGTTTGTTCTTGGATTTTTATCAGGGCCCCTTTCCAAAATACCCTGAGCTACTACCGCTAGTATTCTGCTGCAACTGAAGTCCCTACTCCTCCTCGCAATTGAAAACACTTGAGACTGAATCCTTAGCAAGGCTTGAGAGCGGGTAGGAGTACTCTCTCTTACAGATACAGACATAGACATTTAGGCAAGATAGGTAACTCGGCCAAGGCCCCACTCTAATAAGTGGGAGCATTGAGGGCATTTCAAAGGAAAGCCATTTTGCACTCCTGTAAACGAAACGGGCAGACAGCCGGGGCTACCAGTGGCTTTATTGCAAAGCTGCACGAAGGAACCCGTCAGCTGCTACAGATCCCACCAGCAAAACACAGGAGACTGTGCCGTGTGCAGACGGAAGGGCCAGGAAGTCAGGTCCCCGCGAAATCCACAGATCTTTCCCATATCACCGCTTTCAAAGGGTGTTTTACTGTGTTCATGGCTGAAATTCTTCTTTGGAGCCTCCTGGCTGGAGCTTGCTTCTCTGGTAGGTGCCAGGAAGTTAGACAGGCTCACTAATAGGCAGCAGAGAGTGGCCCCAGGAGGTCTTCAAGCTATTTTCTAGATAATTGGGAACTCACAAGACTTTCTTAAAAACAACCTTATCTTCGGTTATAAGAATCCATCTCGATCAAGTAGGCTAACCCCTTTGAAATAAATTCTTTGCCTCTAGAAAGCATTGTGGTTTGATTTTTATTTGGTGTTTTTTTTGGGGGGGGTGTTTTTTGTTTTATTTTTTGTTTGTTGTTTCATTGTTGACCCCTTTCGTGCAATGCAGCACTTATCAGATATTTATTTCAGGCAGATGGCGGATTTGCCCCACAAGAGAACTAGGTAGATCCCTTTATTCCCCAAATGCAATTATGTTCCCTAGTCTGCTTCAAAAACGAGCCCTCACACGTGTCTGTGCCTCCCTAGATCATTTCAAGAGGCGTAAAATGCTTCCAGAAACAGCTTTGTTAAAAAAAATAAACAGATTCCACCTTTTAGAGAAAGCCTTGACAACGGGGGTCGTGGGGGGAGGTTGTGACTTACCAGGTTCTTCTGGCATAAAAAACTTGCATGATTTATTTTCAGTAAGTCCTTTGAGGAAAAAAAAAAAAAAAGCAAACACCTGCCACTCCAAATCATCCCTAAATGTTTTGTATTGAGTTTCTCTTTGTTTTCTTCCTTTTTCCCCCTCTAAGTATTGACCTGAAGCTAAAAGGAAAGCCCTAGTTGGCCGTGCTTGGAAGAAGAGGATTCTCTCCTGCTTTACGATTCTGCTGCAGCCCATCCACCCGGAGGACGTGGGGCGAATGCTGCTTCTTCCCACTTTGCACTACCTGGTGCCATTCTAAATTTCTAAGGGGAAAAAACAGTAAGGGAATTTGTTTACTCTTCACGTATTTTATGAAATTGTGTGTATTTTCCTATTTTGCCAGTTATGTGCCTCAAAGATTTCAGTTGAACCTTAGCAAGACAGTAGGACCTTCCGTTCCAATATCCTGTCAACCCTTGGTGCGCTGTATCTCCTCTCTTAGACTGGTCTTGACAGATCAGATACCTTCTGTCCGCTCTTAATCATGAGCAAGTTCGTTTCCGGAGATTAGCTGGATTTCTCCTTGGTGATCATTTTAGGTTTAAAACACCTGGGGCTCGGCACTCCCCAGGCAAGCTGTCCCCCATGGAACTCCGCTTTTAAAACCCTCGGCTCGCTTAACACAGCTGTAACCAGATTCAGGTGTGAAGTCACCATCAGCTGAGTGTACCCCCTTGGGTTTTGCCCCGTGAATCGTCTCTAACGTCTCAAAGGGACCCAGATTTTCTAATTCACGTCAGGTTTATTTTAGTTATCAAATCAGGCGTCGTGTTTTCTGTGAATTGGCCTTCTCAAAAATCATCATTTCTCCTACGAACGTTGAAGACCTCGACGCTGAGAAGCTTGAGGAGGGATGGTGGCGTTTTTTGCTCGTTCTCTGTGTTTCACTCTGTCAGCTTGGTCCAAAATGTTCCGCTGCGCATGCGAGGACTCGAGTGTCCGGTGGTCTGCTCAGAAACTCATTATTTCGGAACCTTCATTTATCTCAAGTTCTCTCTCACGGGCGTTACAAAAAGCAGTCTGCTTTCAGTCACTTTCATCTGATCGGAGGTTTAACATGAAATAGGAGTGTGGCCTCTCATTTGCAAAGTTCCTCTGCGGAGTCTTCACGCGCCCTTTAAAATATCAACATGTTTTCAGACCCGCGGGCCTCTAGCAGAGGGGCTGGCAAAGGCCTGGGTAAATGGAGCACACCACCTGTTTCCACATGGCCTTCTCATTAAGAATGGCTTTCTCATTGGGGTCGAAAAACATTTTTTTAATATTTTATGGACACATGAAAATTACTCAGATTTCCGTATCCATGGAAACACGGCCACACGAATTGGTGCCCAAACTCTCTGGGGCTACTTTTGCCTCTAGCAGCCTCAGAGCCGAGCAGAGACAGCAGACTATGAGGCCCACAAAGCCAGAACTATTTCCTTTCTAAAGAGTTAGACCAGGATTCCCGCATGGGCTGCGGGGGTGGCTACATCCAGGAGAGACGTCCAGGGCACTTGAGTCCTGGGCATCCTGCATTTTCAAATGCCTTGAGGTAGACCTCTTTGTACAGGTGATGGGATGTGGCTGACACCATTCGCTTCATGTCTGCCTCCCACCCACCTTCCTGATGTGTGCGCATACACACAGGTCAGCGCTCCTTCCTCCACAAGCCATACTTAGCCGAGTTCCCCTCTGTGTCCCTTTCAGCCAAGCATCTTGTGGAACTGTGTTCTTTGGGGTATCCTCCCTTCTGACCTCTGTCTTGTCCAATAGAAAAGCCCTCGAACATATGCTCTGTCTGTGCCCAGCTCCACCCTTGGACGCCCACATTATGCCTCTCCTGGAGCTCAGTGTTGACATAAGACCAGTGACCTAACATTTGCAACGTTCACCCCAAGACCGCTGTTGGCCTAGCACGGTTACTGACAATGCTCCCTTTTGCTCAGCTGTGTCCCATTTTGGAGAATGAATTAAGCAACACCCCTAACCACAGAAAGGCATGAAGAAGGCAGGGTTGTGTTTAGTTGGTGCAATCCTGAGGACACAGAGCTCCTCACAGGGGAGTCTTGTTGTAGTCAACCAGACATGGCAGTGGTCTCACCATTCACATTTCGCTTGAGCTTGTCTTAGCATGTTCACGGAGAACCACTCAGGTGGTCTTCTCTTGGAAGCTTCATCTTCCTACATGGAAATCGTGAACTTCTCTTCCAGTCACTGATTTTGTTCGGGTTGTTCCGTGGGCCACACCGCCATTCCAATAGGCATCTGCCATTTTAGTCTCTTAAAAAGATGCATTAAGTGCACGTGCTAGAGAAAAGCCACTCTGTAGATTCTGTCCAAGTAAGTAGAATTCTAGAAGAATCCTGAACAATGAATCCCTAGGCAGATAGGTAGACAGAGGTAAACACTCACATCAGTAGCTAGCTAGCTCTTGCATTTTGAGCATTCTTGCTTTGGTGCTGACTTCTGGGGATGGTTTTGCACTTTTCCTATAGGTTTGTAGGTCAGGGAACCGAGGGCTTTCGGGGCAAATCCCAAGGGGGCAACTGCTGTCTGCGTAAGTCCTTGATTCACAAAGAACGTAAATCTACTCAGAAGCTACCATTGAGGAGAGAAAGAGGGTGTCAGGGCAATTGCCAGTGGTGGGGGAAAATCCTGAAGTTCCTCACTGAAGCCATACAATGTTTTGTGGGGTCACCTCCTGAGACAGGCTCCAACATGTGTGAGAAGTCACTACTCTAAGCTTTCGTGTTACTAAGCTGTCATTTTCAGTATTTGGTTACAGCATCACGTTTATGCCTCCTCTAATCACAATGCCTCCGTAGTCTGCTCCCTTAGACACATTTAGATGTGCACAAACTAATATTTTCTATATTTGAAAGTTTTTCTACCATGTATCAGATTGCTCAGAATAAAGTATCTATTAGAGTCTGTTTTGGTAAATAAATAAATAATTTATCCCTAAATAGAGTGGATTCATAATATAAAGATATGTAACAACACCATATTAAAAAATTATATATATATATATACACATATATATATATAGCCTCTCTGTATGACTCAGAAATAAAAACTGATTCCGCAAGTCACGGGCTTTCTTTTCTCTCTGTCAGCCAGAGTCTTTCTCTAGCTTTGCTTCTGCCGAAGACCATGTGTCTGTCCGTACAGCTTGGCACTTGGTCCTTGAGGACAGTACTAATTTTGGCTTCCGTGGTTCCTTGATTTGTGTCCACTTCTCCTTTCTCTGTCCTTGGCCTTTGGGGGGCATGTATTTATTTTAAAGTCAAAGTACATTAAATGGCATTTAAGTTTTAGTTTTGGGTTCCCCCACCCTGCCAGCCACACACACACACTCTTTGACAGCCTTCAGGCAAAATCAGACTTGGGAATTAGCCCTGTGCCTTAAAAAAAAAAAAAAAATCTAATAAGCAAATGTATTCCTCTGCTTCTCCAAGAGAGTTTGGAGTAATCAAATGAGCAGCTGCTCTACAGGAAGTGAGACTTTGCATGTTCTCTTGATGCAGGAATGAGTCACTATCCCGATGAGTGGATATTGTCCTCTACCCAGTGAAGGTAAGAAGGACGAGAGGAGGTAGAGACATGACTATGGTCTCAAAATGAAGGGCATGTTGCTGGAAGGTTAACTGTTCTATTCGTCTCCCCCTTTTCCCTAACTATGGGAGTGGGAACTGGGGACCGGCTAGGAGTCCAGCACTGGGGGAGAGCATGAGTAGAAATGTGGTGAGTATGCTCGGTAACACTCTACAGCTGGTCGAAAGCAACAAACCCCACATCCATAGAGCCACACTAACAAGGTAGAGTGGAGAAAGGAAGAACAACTCAATACAACTCAAAAAACTCAATAGGGCCTTTATGTAACACCAACGCTACGTATTCTGCAAGATGCATGCCTGTGTCGGGATTTAGCACACTCATTCGAGTACAGACTGGCGCTAGGAGGAGGGATCCAGGATGAAGCTGGGAGCCTCGTTAAAAAACAAAATAAAAAAGAGTATGTTATGCGCTGAAGTGAAGAGCAAATAAAATAAAATCTTCAGCTTTCAGTCCCCGGTCACAGAAAAGCTGTGTCAAGGCATGCCACGTCTCCTAAGGGCTGCTTCTTCCGCAGCTTCTCTTGCAGTTGCACCATCTCCCTGTGTAGGCAGCATCTGTGTGCTTGTCAAGAGCCACCCCGGGTTTCATCGCCCCGTAGGACCACAGAGAGTTTAACTGAGCTGGAACCTTTTGGTTGTACATACCACTCCTCATCCTGCTGTGGGCTTTACAGAGCAAAGAGACTTGTGCGAGGCTAATCTTTCTCTGGAGTTTCACTCACGTTCATCCGAAATAAGTCTCTTGGGCCAGCCAAATTATTTCTTCGCCATATATGATCATTTTAACTTAGATGGCAGACACTCATCACTGCCAACTCCTATCTCTCTGGCCTTACCCCTTGTAAGAGTCTTCCACCCCTGATGCTTGATCATGACCTCCTCGTGAAAGTCTTCCACTTTCGATCGGTGAACTAAATTCCTATTTTTCGCCTATCTTTGTTCTCTCTTGTTGCCAAACAAATTATACTCGATTCTCCTTATTTGGGGTAGTTCTGTCCTATAAAGTCACTGAGAATGCTGAATTAGCGAATGCTGACCCACTGCTCCTCACTTACAGGGTCAGGCTCCTATGAGCCGCTGATCGTGTTGTTTCTGTGAACTGATCAACACAACCTTGTTCAGTGTGTGTTACTGCATCAATACACTTTAATGTATATTGTTGCTTCATAAACATCAAATTCACAGTCAGCAACAGCCTGGATGTAACTCATGCCTGAATGAAGCTTATCTGGTATGTGAATTTTCTCCATACAGAGACATTCCTGTGTTTAGGAACAGTAGCGTTTCTGCTCTATGCTTGGGAACCGTTTTACACAGTGAAATCAACAAAAATTACAAAAATGCACAAAACATGGCACTAAATTGAGAATGAAAAGTACACTTGTTTACTCTATGAACTGAAACAAGAAGCAGAAACTTGCCTTGTTTGACCTCAGCTGGGAGCATGCACATCAGGCAACCCAGAGTTTTCACAATTCTGCATATGTCCACAAATAACCATGAAAGCACCATGAGTCTTGATTTTGAGGTTACGTATAAATCTGAGTGAGGAGGTAAATTTGCAGTGTGGAATCCTTGAATAATGAACATTCACTGTATGCCAAAATTCAACGACCTGAAACAACAGTTTCTGTGGATTAAAAATCCAGATACGTCTTAGCTGGTGCTCCATGCCCAAGTCCCACAAGCTGCAATCACAGTATGGACCCAAGGCTCAGGCAAGGTTCAACTGGGACCGAATCTGCTTCCAACTTCATTTACATGGTTGTGGGCAGGGTTCAGTTCCTCCAGCGCTGTTGGACTAAGGCCTTCATCCCTTGATGGCTGATAACTGGAAGCTGCCCTTAGTTCTTTGACTCCTGGACCTCTCCAATATGGCCACTTGCTTCATTGAAACCAACAAGGATCTGCCCACAAGATGGAAGTTATCATTGTTTCTAACTAATCACCAAAGTGATGTCGTGTCACTTTGCTGTATTCTATTGTTGAGACAAGTTACTAGATCCAGCCCACACCCAAGGGGAGAACATGACACAAGGGTATGAATACCAAGAGGAGAGATCATTGGATACCATCTTAGAAGTTGACTATTCTATCCCTCAAGCCTTCTGCAATGCCTCTTTGATTTCCTCTGTCTCTTTTCATCTACAAGTAATTATATTTCTCAATTTTTTCCTTTTCTTCCTTTTTTCCTATCATTTCCTATCATTTTTCCCATGACTTCAAGTAACATATCTTTTCAGATCTCAGTGCTTCTATTTTCTTCTGCCATCTTCCCATGACTTCAAGTAACATATCTCTTCAGATTATTCAAATCCTGGTTTCAGTCCCAACCTCCAACCCCCTATGATCATTTTCTCACTCGGTCTCTGTGCCCATTGCAATCCCTAGAGGGGGAAAAGAAAATTTAATTCTCTCCCTTCTCTGACCTGATGAGATCATTTCCCTACCATCCCCATTGCCACTGGAATCACACATACTGGGACTTAAATCCTGGTTCTGCTTACCAGCTGTATTACTTTGGGCTAGTTATTTAACTTCGTTGAGCTCTAGTTTACTCATTTTTTTAAAAAATGTGGATAAAACTCTCATCTTACATGGTTATATAAGAGTTAAATGGGATTTAAATGCCCAGAGAAGCCATTCGATAAATATTAGTTCTCTTCCCCTTCCTCTTTTTTCTTCATCTTTCAACATAACCAGCCTTTTCTCTGTTAACAGGCCAACTTCTCCCAATCCACTGCCAACCCCCCCTCTAGATTTTGTCAACTATGTCAGCATCTTATTTCCTATCCCACCCACTTTTCTAAATAGACTAATTCTCCTTAATCCTTCCTCCTCTTCTCCCAGAGCTATTTTAGTCCATCTCTCTTATTCCTCCCCTAGCTCGTTCCCAGCTTTCATTTCCTATTTTTGCTTGGTTTACCTCTGGTTTTTACTATTTGGGAACAATCTCAAACTTGCAAGAACAGTAGAAAAAATTACTTTTCCTCAAACTCTAGAGAGAAGTTGTCTACATAACACCTCATCACCCCCAAATGTTTGGTGTGTTTCCTACGAACAAGGACATTTTCGTAACCCAACACAGCTATTCAAACCAGGAAGTTAACACTGAAACATGACTACCACTGAGTTCACACACACCATTCAAGTTTTACCTGTTGTCTCAATAAAGGTACTTTATAGCAAAAGGATCCAGTTCAGAATCACACGTGGCATTTTGTCACATCTCTCTAGTCTCCTTCAATCTGGAACCATTTTGCAGCTTCTCTCTGACTTTCACTGTAGGACCATTGTCCTACAATCCTGCGGAAGGCAGGAGATGGAAACATTCAAATAAATGGAATTCACGGCAATGTAAACATCAAAGAGAAGACCAGGTGCAGAGCCAGCGATGTATAAACATGACCCCAAGAGCTATCAGTGACCACCATCAGAAAGATTCAGATGTGCAAAGACCATTGATTCTGTGTTGAGGTCCCAGTACCATTCTCACTAACCATGAGATCATGAATATGTCACATTAAGCATTAAGTTTCTGCCAAAATGTTATCTATGCTTGTGTTTAGGTGGTGATACCAGGAGATGCAGTTTTTCTTCCCCTTCTTGTCTTCTACCAATCAGTATCTCTTGACTAAAAAAAATGGTCATGAATGACTTAAAATGATGGCAAATAACCAATACAAAACTATACAAACTTGGTTTATTCTGCTGATAAGAAAATTTTTCTTAATACCTTTGACATTTAATAACCTATCCTAGGACACATTAGGCTCAAACACTATTCCTGTGCCTGTAAGTATCAAATCAAGGAAGGTTTCAGCAACAAACTCAGTCAGTTGCTATACTCTCTACCCTAACATTCTTGTCGCTGAGAATGTCTGAGAAGAGGGGCCACTGTAGGGTCCCCAGCCCTTAAAGACATGTACATACAGCTCTGGGCAGTAGACCAGAGTCATAAGCTCAACCAGCTGTATTTCTCTGAGCTCTGACCAAGCCTTAAGGTTCTGACCACAAGCCTCTCCCTCTCCCTGTTCCATTCCTTTCTCCCATGTTGGAGAAAAAAAGAACAATTGATTATGCTGAGATAGAAGACCAGTCCCTCTCAAAGAGCTTTCTGCTTCTCATTGCTCTTCTAGTTGATAGTTTGGGACAGAAAGACCTAGAGTCTGGCTTACAGACATGCGAGTTTCATGCACTCACATGTGTAAGAATAAAGAAAAGGCAGCTGAAGGATTGACCTGGCCTATTCATGTCAAAGCGAGTCTTCAAGCTCAAGCTCATTGGAGACACAAAGGGCCAGCCTTCCAAAAATGCAGCTTTCTCTAAGGTCATGGGGAATGTCAATCTTCCCAAGTCATTCCTGAGGAGCATTGGAGTGACTGATGGGCTCTGAAGAAGAAAAACCAGCCTTCCCCAAGTCTCCCCTTTAGTGTCTTTGACCGCTAGAAGACTTGGAAATTAAAACTCGCTTAAGATATCAGTAAGGGAAACACTAATAGAAACTCTCCTATATTTCTAATTTAAATTTCCCCCCAAATACATATTTTAAAGAATTTTAATCTAACATGTGGTTTCTATAAAGTTTTCAAAGACCTACTTAAAGGAAAGCCCTTTCGTACCACGCATTTATTGCTAAAAATGAAGCCCAAACTGGGTGGCTTAGAATAACAACACTCATTTGTTTTGCCCACTCACCTACGGTTTGCTCAGGACTTTGTAAGGCTGACTCATCTCTGTTCTACACGGTGTCTGTCTGGGCAGCTTGGCGGGGAGCTGGAGGATCCAGGTTCAAGTCTGACTAACCTGGATGGCAAGTTGTTTGAAATGTTTGGCACATTTAAAGCTACAGTTTTCCTGAGGATCCATATTATGGTGGTTTTAAAAGAATATAAGGATTGTAAAAAAAGAAACAAGTAGTCGCCTTGCACTTCCCCAAATACAGTTTTTGAAAAAAAACACGAGACTTTCACACAAATTTAGAATGAATGTGTCAAAGACGTACTCTGACCATTAAGGAATCACGTTACGAGAGACATTAAGACTGATGGAGCGGATGAAAAAGCGGGGTAGTACAGAGTATGTTAGGTACGATCACCTGAATTTGCTAATAGCTGTATATAATCAGTATACTATCCAACAAGGCAATAAAATGCCATGTTTGTAGTGATCATTTCTACTGGTGGAAATCAATCGTGTCTTGACTGCGCAATATGCATTTCTGGGGAAGTGATCTCTCTTCTGCAGTCTCAGCCCCTGCACGGAAGGAATTGTCCCTCCGACCCTCCTTGTCCAAGATGGGTATGCTGCCTGGCCTCGCCCAGGGGAGAATTCCATCTCCCCAGTGAGAGATTAGGGGCAGGGCCTTGTGTCCCCCAGGAGTCCAAACGACAGGGAGATTTCACAGAGACTCTAGTGAGCATCTCTGCGTTCTCCGGGGCACTTGGATCTGGAAGACTCTGGGTCGGAACTTGCTGGCAGACATCCTGGAAATGAAGACCGTGGAGCAATGAAGACAAACAACGGAGGGGGAGGAGCATGGCGGTGGCCCCACAGCCTGATTGCAGTGCAGCCCTAATCCTGGGCTTCTCGGTTCTATGCAATAGATTTCCTTTTTTTTTTTTTTTTCTTTTTTTGGTTTGTTTAAGCCAGGTAAATGGATTTCTCACAATACAAAAAGTTCAATGTAAAGGTAAAGGAAACATCATATACCTTAATTTTTCTAAATTAAATTCTTTCTAGCCATTTACTAGGATGAAAAGACTCTTCATACCAGTCATTCATTACTGGGGGCTCTTTGACTCTTTAGTACTAAAAAAAAAAAAATTACCTAGGTAAGATTGGTCTTTGGTCTACCATGGCTGCTGCTGGGATGGTCACTGCCCGAGACCATGTGGTCCATTAAAGGCAGGCAGCTCCATGGGCTCTTGGCCATTTGGGGGAGCTAGAGCCTTGGACCCAGCTCCTGAGAGTAAGCTGTTTGATATTCGGTGCCCCCAGCAAATGCATCCGCTCACCCCATCAGAAGTCCTGCTCCCAGGGCACCTGGGTGGCTCAGTGGGTTAAAGCCTCTGCCTTCAGCTCAGGTAATGATCCCAGGGTCCTGGGATCAAGCCCTGCATCAGGCTCTCTGCTCAGCGGAGAGCCTGCTTCCTCCCCTCTCTCTGCCTGCTTCTCTGCCTAATTGTGATCTTTCTGTCAAATAAATAAATAAATCTTAAAAAACAAACAAACAAACAAAAACGTCCTGCTCCTGCTCAGGCACTTGCATACAAGGCATCGATGCGTGTGGATTCTTCTGCCCATTTTCCCTCCGGTCCCTGGAGCCATGGTCATCTTGGGCAGCTCCTGCTCTTTCATCCTGGTGACTCCATCTGCATGCTCTGTTCCGCCTAGATCCCCCTCCCACATGGAAGCCTAGACAAGGTCGTACCATGGATGCCGTGGAGCTTCTGACTTGGGCTGGGACACACACACATACACACACACGTGCAAATTAACAACTGGCTGTAGGCAGCCTCCAAGAGGACTCCCCATCAGCCCGCCTCCGGGTATTTTCACTTTGTGTCACCCTCTCCCCTGGGTTGGGGGCTTGAACCTAGTGACTTCCCCCGAAGAAGCAGAACACAGCACAAGGGATAGAATGACTGCTCTGAAATTAGCCTCTCAAACAACAGTAACATCTCTCTTGGTTGCTTTCTCTCCCCTTCTCCCTCACTGCTCCGTGGGAAGCCCGATGCCATTCTGTGAGCGACCCCACAGAGGATCCTGTGTAGCAAGGGACCGATAGCTAGGACCGCAGCCAGAAAGGACCAGAGGCTTGCCAAATGCTGCATGACCGAGTCTGTAAGCGGAGAGATCGATCCTCCCTGAGATCCGCCTTGAGATGACTCCATAACCCTGGCCAAAACCTTAGGTTCAGCCTTGGGAGGGACCCTAAGCCAGTGAGGCAGCTGACTCCTGACCTAGTGAAACTGTGAGAGAATAAGTGTCACTTGTTTTGAGAAGCTGAGATGTGGAATAATTCAATATACAGCAACAGATAACTAATAAACCGCCCTAAAGAGCAGTAGCACCTAATTTTCTGGAAAAGAGGGTGAAATTGCCTTTTCCTCCTTTTGGAAGTCTTTCCTGGCAGGAAGTAGGAAACCACAGTAAGTTGCTTAGTAAATTACCCTGCGACAAGCACGAGCAAATGATGGGCAGCTGCGTAAGGAGTTCTAGCAAGAATCACGGAGGGAAATCACTGTCACTGACAGACCACGCTCTCCTCCACAAGCTAGAGCAGCCACACACCCTACACTGTGTGACAATCAGCACCCTCCTTCCAAGGGAAGGAAGGAACAGAGTCCAATGCTCATAGGAACTGCAGCGAGGCAGCTGCCTCGAGTCCCTAAAATGCCCCCTTAGTGTTCCTAAAGAAACCCAAACATGTTCCTCTGGCCAGAAGAAAACAAGCTGGTTCTGCTTTGGGGTTCCAGGGATAATGGAAAGTCCTCAAAGGCTAGAACTCCCTCCTCTACCAGAGGACCTTGGCCAAAACCTGGAGATTTGGTGCAACTGGGGAACTCCAGCCTTCCATGATGGGGGGCCTCCAGGAACAGGAGCCCCGCACACAGCACCTGACTCTTGGGGGTGATCTGAGGTCCAAGAAACTGGGCGCTGGGGACTCTGTGTGGGTCTCCACCAGCAAGGTCTCAGTACATTCATGCATAGCGCGCCCCTAAAACGGGCATGGGGGTGGGGGTGGGGGAAGGCTTGTGTGTGTTACCTGGGAAGCCCCACTGCCTTTGTGTTCAATGTCACCGCTCCCTGCAGAGTCTGTATAAGACGGAGGGCAGTCTGGATTGATACCACGCTGTCGACCTCGGGTGCATCCACAACACATTTGACAACATTTTGTAGTCAAGTACGTCCTGATGGCTCCATCTTTTTTTTTTTTTTAAGATTTTATTTATTTACTTGTCAGAGAGAGATCGCAAGTAGGCAGAGAGGCAGGCAGAGAGAGGGGGGAAGCAGGTTCCCTGCTGAGCAGAGAGTCGGATGCAGGACTCGATCCCAGGACCCTGAGATCATGACCTGAGCCAAAGGCAGAGGCTTAACCCACTGAGCCACCCAGGCACTCTGATCGCTCCATCTTTATTCAGCAAATGAGCTCTCCTGCTTTTGGCGACCCTCCTACTTTCCCATATGGGCAAGAGTAGGGAAGGGGGAGAAAAGGCAAGTGCTGGAAACAGAGTAGGACCCGACCTCTCATCCCTTGGAACAGGTCTTGTAGGAGCCCTGGGGACGGAAATCCTGTCTGATGGTGACTATGGAAAGAAGCAAAATTTGAGATCCGCTAATGACTTCCTGGGGGACCAAGCCCAATCTCTGAGGTGTTTTAGTGCACGACCTCCCCTTTGATGAGCCTTGGGAACGTGAGAAAATCACCAGCAGAGGAGTCACATGCCTAATGGATGGTAACTCAGTACCTCTTAACTTCACTTTGGAAAAATCTAGTTAAATGATGGTGGGGAGGTTTCCAATTTCCAGGCCAGCGTGGAAGGAGCTTGGATGTTGTCTTTCCTAACCACACAAGAAATAAACAAAACCAAAAGCCCCCAGCAACTCTTCTATCCCATTGCACTGAGGTCATAGGACCGAGGGCCACCCCTGAAACTGAGGGGACAGAGAGCTAAATACAGAGAATCCTGCTTTCCTGGAGCCGAAGCCTGGGAGTAGAGGCCTGCAGGGAAACAGCACCAGAGTAGGAAGGCCTAAACCGTGGCCGACAAATTGTTGGAGGCTCCATGTGGAGGAGGCTGAGAGTTAGACATTATGGGGGGTGGGCCATGGGAGGGGGACCCCCACCCCGCCATGAGTTTTGTCTCCAGGAGCCCTATCAGATTGACAGCAAAGATCAGAGAAAAGTTCCCTAGTGCTTCCAGCAAGGGGAGGGGAGGGGGCACCCAGAAGACTTTGTTCTTTACAAGATCTGCCCTCAAGAGAGCCTAACTTCCTGTGGTTTTACCAGAGCCCTACGGACCTGAAAGAGAAAATATCCAGCTCCAGGCCCTCCCCTGCCAGCCTTCCGGTCTCACCTAAGGGAGAAAACACAGTGAGGCGGAGACACACAGTGGGCGGGGGGGGGCGGGGGGCACCCCCCAGGGTCACAGGCTCGCTAAAGACAGGGTCCTCATCATAGGAAGGCAGAGCCCTGCCTCCTTGCCCACACCTCACCATCCTACCCGTAGGGCTCCTGCGTAACAGGGGACTACAACAGAAAGAACTATGTATCTCAGACGGTATTTAACAAGTCTCTAGGGAGACCCCCGAAACCACAGGGGTGACACAAAGAAAGACGCCAGGGAAGGTTAGCCTCTGACGCGGACAGGAACATCAAACAGCGAACACAGCCCAGCACCTTCCCAGAGGCGTGTTATGTCTCTGACAAAAACCTCCCACTGAAGACCCATTTTCTTCCATTCCTCTACCCACTGTACTATGCCTAGTTTTCCAGAAAAATCACAAGGCACGTTGAAAGACACATGAAATGATGGATTACAATGTCATTGACCTGATTATAAAAGCAGAAGTGAGTCCTCCCAGACTCTAGGCTCACTTGCTGTCCACCTTCCCCACTTGCTGTTTTTCTAGGACCATCATTTCAGAGCTCAGGCAGGTGAGGAGTCTGGGGGAGCCGGGGAAAGCCACGCTGCCGGCTCCTCTCCATTCCTCCAAGTAGAAAGGGCAGCGTTCCTCTGTCAGAAGGCTCCAGTGGCTTTCTCGTTACCCACTTGTGCTGGAGCCCGGAAGGCGGGCCCCTGACTTGGAGCTTAGGACCTAAGTCGACCTGCTCAGAGCTTGGAATCAGAGTCCCAGAGTCCAGCCAGCCTGGCTCCAAGGGAGACTCAGGGGCCCTCGAATGATGAGCCCAGGGTGGGGATTTGTGGGTTGGTCCTAGGGCCTGGGCAATCCCCTCCATCCCAAAGGCCAGAGGCTGGGTCTTCCCTTATCCTACACCAAGATCTTCTAGGCTTTCTAGGTTGGGGAAACAAACTGGAACCCATGGCAATAATGGGAAGGGGTCCAGGCCGGGCCGCTGCCTTCCCCACCCCCCATTTGCTGGCTAACAAACACAACTATGGCTCTTTCAATAGGTGAGAGATTAGGAACCTGAGAAGATGAAGTTAGGTAAGGAGGTTGGGTCAGGGACCAAGTTTGGTTGGGTAATAGGATTTAGCATCTGAGCGAGCTCTGTGGCTAGGAAGGAAATGTCACATCATGAGGTGAGAACCAGGCCGTTAAGAAATCGAGATCCAGTGGCAGAGAGACACCCTGTGGTGAGGAAGAAGAAAAGAAAGTGATGGGCTGGGTGCTTGGTGGAGGCCAGAGATGAGGAAGCTGAAGTTACAGGGGACCCGGCAGGGGAGTTGGGGTGTCCCGGGGCACAGCAAGAATGGCGCCTTCCCACGGCACAGGAAGACCTGCTCATTCTGCAGCAAGCTTGATGGAAAGTATGCATGCAGCTACCTTCAACAGGGGACTTCCTCAGGTGGCTGCAGAAGGGACACCAGCTACAGCCAGGAGCCCTGCAAGGGACCAGGTGCCAGGCCAAGTCCATGGCCGCCAAGTTCCCAACTTCACCGTTTTCCATCACTCACCCCAAGGCTTTCTCCCATGGTCTCCTCCTGATGGGCCTCCCTGCTCTGCCAATGCAGGTTGTACCTGATGGTACAGCACTTAGAAGTGCTGGCTGACACAGGCCAGGCTGGGAAAAAAGATACAGGAAGGAAGGGAAGAGATTAATCACCCTTTCCCCAGAGACAGTGGGTCCTAGCTCAGCTCAACCCCTTCCGGGCAAGTGTTCCAAACTGGGAAGATAGAGGTCCAGGTGACATGCGGTGAGGGTCAGAGCAAAGACACCTTGCCAAGGCTAATTACAACAGCCCTTTAGGGTTTTTCTGTCCCCCACAGTCAGGAAGAGACTGCTTGGTCTCCCGTGGAGACAGCGTCCCCAGTGGTCCCGTCCACCCCTTCTCCCACTGTCTCCTCCTGCAGGAGCTCCTTCCCACCCACTCGCCAGAGGCCCTGTAAGCAGCAGGTGGAGGCTGCTAGACCCCAAATTTGGGAGAAAAGGAAGGGGGGGATCATTTCCCCGCCTCCTGAAGTCAGGCTACCACGTGGCAACACCTCAGAGTCACTTGTTGGCAAGCAGGACATTCAACTCCTTGGCAACAGAAAGGCCAACAAGAGCAGGTGCATGGGCCATGGCAACCTCACGGCCGACGCCTGGAGCGCCTGGTGTAGCAGACACTAAGCGGGCTCTTCTGGGATGTCCTTGTCCACGTGGCGCATTAGGGTCGCACCTGCCCTTTTCTCTGGTGGTTGTTCCTCACAGGGACCCCTCTGTCTTACTCAGAGGGACATCTCATGAGCCCTCAGACCTAACACAGCTTGAGGGATCCCCAGTCCTTCTCCTGCCCAGAGCCTTCCCCCACCCCAAGATCCCAACAACAGTCATGGAATGCCGCATTGGGAAGAGAAGAGGGATGTCTTCGGCTCGGAGGGGCGGGGGGAGTATAGGCAGCCCCTGGGGGTGAGGGGTCAGAGCATCTAGTGTCCCCCTGCACCCTTCCCCCACCCGCAGATATTCCGCCTCCATTTCTAGCACATTCTGCGTGCCGGTTGCCCGAGGCAGTAGCGGCCTCAGACGGTGGCCAAAGATCTCTTCTTTAGGAATTTCTTTTTTTTTTAATGTTTTTTGTGATGTGGAACTCCTTCTGTTTCTCTATTTGCTGGAGAGGAATCTCACTTCAGCAATATTTTGGAAAAGTGGAAACAAGAATTGGGAGCAGGTTCAACTTAATTTCTCAGTTCACAGATAAAACTAGACAATAGTTAAAAGTTCTATACATTTTGAAAATTATAAGTTCCTTTCTCTTTTTAATACAGGTAATTTCTTAAAGAGGAAATATAGCTTGATAGAGGGTACCTACATAAAATAAAGGTTATATAGTTATTATAAAGAACTGATATACAGAAATTATTCCCAAGTCTGGGACTTGTCCGTTAAATTCCTGTATCATTCTTACTTAAAGGAAAAACAAAACGTTCTCTGGTTACAAGGCAGTCATAACTTACCAATAAGAATTGTTTAACTTATTATTTGACTTTTGCTTGACACTTTGGTGATAAAAAACAATTTTTGCTCATTCCACTAATACTATCGAGGCTGCTTAATATTTTATAGTCCTTGGCTAAGTTTCATTATAATCCTGAACTAAATGCTGCAGTGTAGGCGGACACCATCTTCGGCCCCTGGAAAGTCAGTGTCTACAAGGAGAGAAAATATATAAATATGGCAACCTCCAATGGCTCCACAAGGCAATAGGGTGTATGACTAAGAGCTAACTGTGTTGCGAGAAGTGCAGTCTGGTGCGGACTTCGCCACTAACTAGATGTGTGACCTTGAGCAGGGCCCTCCCTTATGCCCCATGGGGCCCCATTTCCTTATATTTAAAATGAGAGAACTGAGCTATTCTCTCAAAGGGCCTAGTTAGCCACTAGAAGAGGAAATGTTTACTAACAGCCATCCTAGGGAGGATAGAGAGCATTCAGGTTGTCTGCCAATAACCGTTTGATCTGCCCCCGGGGTTTTATTTGTCTAGGATTAAAGGCACATCAGCAAGGAAGTGCCCTAAATGGATCAACGAAATGGCTTTCCTCTTGTCAAAGTGAGTAGCTTAGGTCATGTCAGGTTTAAGATCCCCAATCCCTAGCGTGACCTGAGCCACTATGATTGGGTTAGGACGCAGCCAATCGGAATGAGGTACAGGATTTTCGCGGGGAATTCTCAGATACACAGACTCTCCCTTGGTTGGGTAGTGGGAAAGCCTGAAAAGGCTAGAGTCATTCACAAGAGAAGTTAAGTCAATGCCGCTGGAGAGCGTCACCAAGAGGCTGATGGGAAAACAGAGTCAGAGTCTTCTAGAGCCCCAAAGTAAGAATTCACATAGCTACCCCTGGAAGGGTATGATCTAAATAGGAAAAAAAGAAGGGAGACTCTTAATATTGGGACAGATGGCAGGAATCTGGAGGGAACGTGTTGTACTTCAATGATGGCACCTTGCTTGGTTGAAGCAGAGAAGATGTATTCATTCAATATTAAGCATCTGCGTTATAAGAATATTGATACTGCCCGTGGTTGAGGATGGCTGTGTGGTCATGGTTCAGGACAGAGCCGTGGCATGACCCGGTTCTCAAAGAGCTTATAGCCAAGCAGAGGGACTAAAAGGTCAACCACCAACTATAGCAGAGGAGGGATGACCCCTCATTCAGCTCCAGGGTCTGACCCCGGCAAGAAGAGTTTCTAGGAGGGGGTTGTCTTTTGAATTCCTGCCTGCAAGGAATTATGATCCACATAGTACAGATAAGAAAACTATTGTATGTGAGCAAAAATATCACATACCAAGTTAGACCGTCATTACCGATAAGCCATAAAGGTATGTTTCGCCTTTCTTCTACACATTCCTTTAAGGATTACCTAAGATCACAAAAGCAGCTAGCAAGTGGTAGAGTCAAGAATTGATACCAAGTCTTTCTGGCTTCAAAACCTCAGTATAGACTCTCACTTCTCAAAATGTGGTCTGTCAAGATGATGTCAAAATGCCAGAACATCAGCATCATCTAGGAGCTGGTCTGGCTATATAATTTGTATGGCCCAGTACAAAGTAAAACTCTGGGTGCCTTATTCAGAGTAAGGAAAAAAGGACCACAGAAGGTACCAAAGGATGAATTTTTTTCATGTCTCCCACAGCCTCTCAACTAGTGATGTTTTAGATTTGCTGTTTAATGTCATTCTAAGAAAAGAAACATTTAGATTTTAAATTAACTCGCATGGATTTCCCATTCATTTTTTTATCCTGTAATGCCAGTTTTAAATGGAAACTTCAAGTTAATTCATACGTGGAATCATCAGAATTACACCACCTGTGTTTTGTAACTTGTACACGCATTCTCATTATGTTCTCACCCGAACAAACACTGAACAAAGCAACTCAACTCTTCTTAGTATTTTACTTCTTAATGAGCTCATAGTCTATCAGCGATCTCCAGCTTCTGCTTCTTGAGGAAGAAGGAACAACTGAAAGGAAAGGAACTTTTTCTTTCCTTGCGTGGCATCACTTTGGGCATAAGTGGTTGGCTAAGAGAGAGACGTAACAGAAAGAGTATGTTAGGGTTTCTTAGTCATCATGACTCTTAGAACTACATTTCTTTCTTTCTCTAGTCACAGAAAATTCTGGTTCTAAGGCTGCCAGCACCATCAACCTTCCTAAGTCACAGACGTAGCATTACCCTGTACTTGCTTTGCGATGTGCAGAATTCCCACCAGGATTCTATACTCCTGGGCATCTCCATCATTATACATATACAAATAGGGCAGCAAGAGATGGGGGACTGGCGCACTCACACTGCCCTGCAGGACCTCCTCCTCACTTGTGCTGGCTACCCGTATCACTTGACTCTACTCACAAAACACAGGTTCAAGTTTAAATTAGGAAGAATTTGAAGGGGTGCGTGGATGGCTCAGTCGGCGACTAACTCTTGGTTTCGGCTCAGGTCATGACATCAAGGTCGTGAGACTGAGCCCTTCATCAGGCTCTACTCTCAGCATGGAGTCTGCTTGAGATTCTCTCTCCCTCTCCCTCTGCTTCTCCCCTCACTCTCTCTCTCTCTTAAATAAATAAATAAATAAATAAAGTCTTTAAAAAAAAAAAAAAAAGGAATGTCAAGGTCACAGTAGAGCATCTGATGAAGTTCAGAACCTTGTGGGCAGAGGCTGCAGCTTGAAGCCAGCTGTGCCTGTGAGCTGGGGAGCAGTGCAGGTTGGCAGCTCCCCCAGCCCCCAGTTCACTCAAAATCTGCATCTCCACGAGCTCCCCAGGTGGTCTGTGGGAGCATTAACTTTTGAGAAGCTCTGGCTCTGGTGTAGTCCAGACCATTGAAGATTCTGTCTCCCTAGCTTGATGCTGACTTTCCTCCCTGGCTGTGTTAAGTGGCAATGTCTCCTCTGGTCTGCCTGGCCCTCCGTCATCCCTCCTACGGGTCTGCATCCAGCTCCACCAGGATGTTAGCAAACCATGGCCTGCTGGCTTTTCTGAAAACCTATTTATGAGGATTTACTGAAATGTCAAGCTCACCTGCCTTCTCTCCAAGGCCTTTGTATATTCCTGAATCCCAAGGAAGAAACTACAGAAGCAGATCCTAGGGGCCAGGCCAGAGGCAGAGGCCCTCAAAAAGTTGAAAGTCTTGGGCGCCTGGGTGGCTCAGTGGGTTAAGCCGCTGCCTTCGGCTCAGGTCATGATCTCAGGGTCCTGGGATCGAGTCCCGCATCGGGTTCTCTGCTCCGCGGGGAGCCTGCTTCCTCCTCTCTCTCTCTCTGCCTGCCTCTCTGCCTACTTGTGATCTCTCTGTGTCAAATGAATAAATAAAATCTTAAAAAAAAAAAAAAAAGTTGAAAGTCTTGCTAATTTACGCATCAGTATGTAAGGGAGGTATCCTTGTTATTGAGAATTCAGAAGCAAGAGTCTTTTCCTCCACCTTTGCTATTTAATTCCATTATTTCCTTGCTTTTGTTAGTTTTGAATTTGCCCAAAGTGCCAATTCTCTACTTCAGTTTGAGATTTTTCATAATCAAAAGACAGAGGGTTTTGATTTGTATTTGTCTGATGCTGAGTGACGCGGAGCCTTTTTTCATGCGTCTTGTTGGCCATTTGGACGCCCTCTTTGGAGAAATGTCTATTCATGTCTTCTGCCTATTCATGTCTTCTGCCTGTTTCTTGATTGGTTTATCTGTTTCTTGGGTGTGGAGTTTGAAAAGTTCTTAATAGATTTGGGGTACTAGCGTTTTATCTGATAAGACATTTGCAAATATCTTCTCCCATTATGTAGGTTGTTTATGGTTTTGTTGACTATTTCCTTCCACAATGAGATACCACCTCATACCAGTCAGAATGGCTAAAATTAACAAGTCAGGAAATGACAGATGCTGGTGAGGATGCAGAGAAAGGGGAACCCTCCTACACTGATGGTAGAAATGCAAGCTGGTGCAGCTGTTCTGGAAAACAGTATGGAGGTTCCTCCAAGAGTTGCAGCAATCAAACTACTGGGTATTTACCCCAAAGATACAAATGTAGTGATCCGAAGGGGCACATACACCCGAATGTTTATAGCAGCAATGTCCACAATAGCCAAACTATGGAAAGTGCCCAGATGTCCACTGACAGATGAATGAATAAAGAATGAATAAAGAAGAATAAAGAAGAATGATATACATATCATATATATAACCCAGCCATCAAAAATAATGAAATCCTACCATTTGCAACAACATAGGTGGAACTAGAGGGTATTATGCTAAGCGAGAGAAGTCAATCAGAGAAAAACAAATATCATATGATTTCACTCATACGCAGAATTTAAGAAACAAAACAGAGAGAGAGACAAACCATGAGAGACTCTGAACTATGGGAAAGAAACTGAGGGTTTCTGGAGGGAATTGAGGTGGGGGGAGATGGGGTAACCAGGTGATGGGCATTAAGGAGGGCATGTGATGGGATGAGCACTGGGTATTATATGCAGCTGGTCAATCACTTACCTCTACCTCTGAAACTAATGATGTATGTTAATTAGTTTATTTTAAATTAAAAACAAAACGCGGGACACAGAGCCTCCTTAAAAAAAAAATAGAAAAATAATTTTAACTTCTGCCCACCCCAGAATATCTTTTTTTTTTTTTTAAGATTTTTATTTATTTGACAGACAGATCACAAGTAGGCAGAGAGGCAGGCAGAGAGAGAGAGAGAGGAGGAGGCAGGCTCCCTGCTGAGCAGAGAGCCCGATGCGGGGCTCAATCCCAGGACCCTGAGATCATGACCTGAGCGGAAGGCAGAGGCTTTCACCACTGAGCCACCCAGGCGCCCCCACCCCAGAATATCTTTAAGAAGAGGAGAAAAGGGAATGGAAAATGTAATTCTGACATTCTCTTTCATAGTTCCTAAGAATAATAATTTGAGCAAAGAAATCAGGTCAGAATTAGGAAACTTCTTCTTTCACTTTCAACCTCAGAAATAACCTCAGAGTTACCCCCAGAGCTAACACAGAAGTGCCCCTCCGTTCAGGAGCAAAGCTTCTCTGCATACCACTAGCTTGCAGGCTAATACGATGTTTTCTTACACAACAGTGGCTCTGCTCCTCCTATGTGGGGGAGCAACAAAAAAAAAAAAAAAAATAAAGTAAGAAATAAAAAAAAGAAGAGAAAGGAAAAAGACAAGAAAGATAAAAAAAAAAGAAAGAAGTTTTGAAAAGACATCTGTTACTCCCCGGATGGGAATGGCTTCCTTCTCCTCCAAAGCTTCATGATTAAGCCCAATGGCCAAGTTTTCAAGGTCAAGTCGCTGCTTACAATTTATCAGTACCGTTCTAACATTCAGAGATCTCAAGTTTAAAACCAAGCTTATGTGCTTCCTGAAAAGAACTGGAAAAGGCATCCAGAAAGGACCAGCTAGAGCAGGGAGTGAGGAAGCCGAACAGAGAGAGTGGGGGTGTGACTTGGGTCTACAGAAGAAGTGGGTGTGCAACTGGGTTCCACAGAGAGATGGGGGCATGACTGGAATCCACTGAGGGGGGAGACGGTACTCAAACCCACAGAGAGAAAGGGTGTGACTCAGACTCACAGAGAGAAGGGCGAAGGGCGGCCTGACTCGGGGGCCCACAGAGGAGGAGGGGGCGTGACTGAGACCCATGGCAGGGGTGGGGGGTAGTGTGTGACCTTAACTGGGACCTCCTAAAGGTCCTGGACTTTTCAGAAGCTCCATTCTCCCCCACCCACAACTAAGACAAGGGCAGGGCAGCAAAGAGACAGCGGAGTTACCTCTTTGAGGTTGAGGTTTTAACACAAAACCGTGTGCTCCGAAGTATTTCCTTGTACACTGTCCTGCTTGCACAATGATTGCATTCTCTTTTGGATCACCAACTCGGGACATTCGGTAGCATGAGTGACAAGGACATTTTAAATTCATGGGAAATACAAAACCCCCTTTGTGGGCATTGGTTTCAGCGGCTGCCTCAGGTAACAAGAGTTGAGCTAAGTTTCCCTCCTTTTCCCTTTCTTATCCATTGATTCTCTGGCCCAAGGTGCTATCAAGTAGCCTGCTGACCCGCGGGCCGAGGGGGGGAGGAGGAGATGAAAAGCAAGTTAATCCACCAGATGGAGAGGGGCTGGTTTCATCAGGAGACAGCTGCGTTTCCAAAGCCAGATCAAAATCAGGTTCAAGAAGTTAAGTCCTGCTTAAAAAGCTGCAGGTGAAGAGAGCGGAGTGGGCTGAGCGCAGCCAGAATATAAGAGCTCACTTCCTCTCCTCCGGTTCTCTGCGGCTCTGGGTCCTGGAGCTGGCCGGGTTCAGGCTGGAGAGTCCCCACTTTCTATAGTCAGAAGCTTCGCAGTTGACTGGGCCTTGGTGCAAGTCCTGTTTTTCTGTCCTTCCCTGGAACTCAGGATCTTCTGCAAAATAAGACCGCACTATCCCCTATCTCGTGAGCTTTGGGGGAGGAATCCACAGCGGGGGCGGAGGGGGGGGGAGCAATGAGCTCACAGCTCAGGGTTTACAAGTAACAGTAACGGTAGTGTGGAGGGGATTAGTATTTTAAGGGGCGCCTGGATGGCTCAGTCGTTTAAGAGTCTGAATCTTGACTTCAGCCCAGGGGATGATCTCAGGGTCCTGAGTTGGGCTCTGTGCCCAGCAAGGAGTCTGCTTGGGATTCTCTCTCTCCCTCTGCCCCTCTCCCCTCTGCTTGTGCATTTTCTCTCTGCAAAATCTTAAGCAAAACAAAATTTTAAAAAGAGAGAAGCTGTTGTCTAAAACCCCAGACTCCCAGATTTCCAAAGGACATAACAAAAGGATCATGAGGGGGCCCTGAGTGACTCTCTAAACCCCCCAAAGTCTGGGGGGAAAGCCGCAGGCTTTTCTGTTTGCCTAGACTTGCATCTCCCTCTTCTGCCTTTCCCTCTCGTTTTTTTTCTTCCCTAAAGACCCTGGAAGCCTCACGCTTTCCTGATAGAGTAACTTGAGGAAAATCCCCTCATGTTGCTGACCCCCATCTGCTTCTTCAAGGCAGGAGGATGATGAAGCGGCTGCCTTCCAAATCCCTTTGGAAGCCAAAGTAACAAAATTATCCACTCCTCTTCTTTCCCGAACCTTCGCCTTTATTTTCCCTTTACCACTCAAAGTCCTGCGACCAAGACCTACCTGCTGGAGCTTGAGCCACTTGGCAACGTAAGAGACAGATTCTCCCAAGGACTTTGGGCCTTTTCAAAAGGAGGGCAGGACCCGGATTTTTGCATTCTCTTAAAGAGGAGATAATTCCCTCAGAGAAATCCGAACAGACATTGGGGTTGGTGTGGAGCAAAAAGCAAGCACTACTGCTGACTGTGCCCAGGGAGAACAGGTCCCGGGAGGAGGAAGGAGCACAGCAGCTCAGCTGCTCGGTCAGTGTTGCTACTGAGCAACAGGTGCAAAAAGCGGGTATCAGGGCGCCGGGGTGGCTCAGTGGGTTAAAGCCTCTGCCTTCTGCTCAGGTCATGGTCTCAGGGTCCTGGGATTGAAACCCACATCAGGCTCTCTGCTCTGCGGGGAGCCTGCTTCTCTCTCTCTGCCTGCCTCTGCCTACTTGTGATCTGTCAAGTAAATAAAATCTTCTTAAAAAAATAAATAAAAGTGGGTATCAGTCTTGATGGGCTGTTGGGGGTGAGGGGGGCTCTTAAAGGCACACATCACAGTGTGACCAGGTAGTTCCCTGCATCTTCCCACGGCACCCGGTCCCACAGGGCCACATGTTTTCCTTTCAAAAAAAAAAAAAAAAAAAACACAAAAACCAAAACAACAGGGGTAGTCGTTTTCATTCCTGCCACAGATGGGTAGACGGGGGTGGGGGGGAGGGGAGGCATCCAGCCACTAAGGAAAAGCATACGGCGACCATCAGGTGTTTCCTCTTTACGTGAAATCGCTGGGGCATTTCAATGAGGTACCAGCTTCTTTCGAGATCCTTTTGCTTCCTTGGCATGATAAGCCAGGCCCAGGCCCCCTCCAGCCTCCCTCCCGGCCACTGGCCACTTTCCCCTTCACTGCAGCCGCTCAGGAGATCCTCCGTGTCCCGCATGTGGCCCCTTCTCTGTGCCTTCTGTTGGGAATGCTGTTCCTTCGGCTGCAGCCAGCCGGACCCTCTCTGCAAATGTTACCTCTTGCTCCTCCTCCAGCCTGGTGAGCTTAGTCCGCCTGCTGGGCAGACTCTACCCTGCTCTCTCACCCCATCCAGTCAAGCATTCCCCCCTCGTCTCTGACTTCTCCCTTACCCTGTGCCTCCTGGACAGTAGGGACTGGATCTCAGCTCTGTACTCCAGCACCCAATTCCAGGAGTGGAGCCTACTGGGTGCTCAGAGCTCCAGGTGGGAACTTGGAGACCCACAGCCGGGGCTTTTAGCTCTCCATTGAAACAAGCACAGACATGCACGCGTCCTTTCTGTGCATTTAATATTTATTCTGACAGCCCATTATGACATCTGTGCACAAGCAGGGCACGAGAAACGAGCCACCATATAGACTGTCAACTGAAAAAACCAAGCATTGGTTTTGCTTTCTGAATTGTTAGAGGATTCCCCCAGATAGTCCGTTTTCAGGAAACTGGTGTGGAGGTGGAGAAGTGAGGCCAGGAGGGACAAAGAACAGCCCACGGTGGCGGGAGGGCACCTGAAGTTCAGGGCCACGCGGGACCCGAGTCTGTGTGGGTCACGCAGTCCGGAATGTCCCCCCACCGCCAATGGAAGAGCGAGGGGCTGGCAGCCTGAGAGGCACATCCTGTCCCCAGAACATGGCGGGAGTTTTCAGGAACCTTCTGTGGGTGTGGAAGTGAGATGCTGGGGCACAGGGAAGAGGCTGTGGGATCTGTTTTAGGGTCTTAGGTCTTCCGTGGTGATCAGCTTCTCCTGAGGGGAGTGTCCCACTCGCACCTGCGGGTTAGAAGACCAAGGCTGCGGCCATTCCCAGCCCTCCAACCTTGGGCTGGGCTTCTTTGAGCTCGTTCGCCCATTCCCACTCATCCACTGGCTTTCCACCTTCCCTTTTCCAGCTGTTTCCTCTGCTCTTAGTCTTTGCAGATTTGTGCTTTAAAATAATTCATTCATAGTCATTTTTGTGGGGTCTTGAGAGTATCAGGATAAACATAGATATTCGAGCCACCATGTACTAACCAGTAATTTTCCATCTCTATAATTCAAGGGTTTTTTTTTTTTTTTAATTTGCCCTACACATCTTTATTAAGGGAGTCTGGTACTTTGGTTTAAATCATTTGCCAATCCTATGAGTGCAGTAATTGTTTCCTGAGGCAATGAATGGGTCAGTGAGGAAACGGGAGGGTAACTTCACCTTCAAATGTCCAATGCAGGTGAAACCGATGGCCCCCCCACCTCCCACCCCCTCACCCCCACCGCGCGTGCGCACACACATACGGATCCTCTGGGTCACCCTGGGGGGACCCTATTCCTTGTCCCATTCATTGGTCCAGCTCTTACCTGCATAGCCTCTCCCAGGTACGCCCCCCTGAGAAATCCCTTGCAGTCACGACAGGAGGGCGGAAGTAACTGGGGACTTTGCAAAGGCGTTCGGCCGCAGAAACCCAAATGGAAGAGGGGCCATGAGTCAGTTTCCACCTCTGCTCAACCTCATTGCCCCACCGTCTGCTAGCACTGACCACTTCCTTGCAATACTCGTGCTGCCTTTTGCTTTCTCTAGCGTGGGGATTTCTTAACTCTGCCTTTCCCAGCCTTTGACCTCATTTATTCTTTTGAAAGGTAATGAATTTCGTTCTGTGGCTTTTCTGGAGTCTTTCAAAAATGAACCTAAGTCCTTCTAACATAGAGCCACATTAGCATCCCGTCTTCATATGGAATAAATATAGGGCTGGTGGCCTCGGGGTCCTTTATTGGTTTGGTGGTGCTTCTTATGTCATTACTGTGGCCTCCAAGAATCAGTGAGAAGCAATTTCAGTATGTATTAGACTATCAAAAATGCCAAAGAAGGATTTCATTCATAAACTATGGGAAAATGTCATTACTTTTGCATAAATGGAAGCCTGGGAAATCAAGGAATTTTCAGATGCCAAGATCCCACTTAGTTGGCTTCTTTTGTTGAAATAGGAGATGGTTTAGTTAGATATTACACATATCTGTACAGTAAATGAAAAAGGAAGTTCTAGAACTGCTACAATGGTGTCAGTACACAAAGGAAATTTCCACAGAGGTGATAAACAAAGAGAAGTTAATTTGGGGATGGGGTATCACTGAAGGAAGACTTGCTCTTAAAGTTCATCATAAAATTGGGGCACCTGCCTCTTCAGTTGGAAGAGCGCACAACTCTTAATCTCAGGGTCGTGAGATCAAGCCCCACACTGGGTGTAGAGATTACTTAAATAGGGTTTTTCTTTTTTAGTTTATGATAAAATGGTCAATAAAGATGCCTGTTAAATTAAATTGGAAATTCTTCCAAGCTCACCCCATAAGCTTACAGGCTCTGCTTGCCACAAGGTCCAGCCCGTGCTCCCCCACCTGCACAGGGGTACCCCACATTTTGTCTCCCCAGCACACATTTCTAGCTCCGTGCCCTGGGGATATATTTTAGTGACCTCAATTTTGTAAGCCATAAAAGAAATACGATTGTCTTACCAAAAACTTACATTAATATTTCTTGACAAATATTTTTCTTATAAAATGTCATCGTTGCCTGGGTCTTTATATTTCTCAAAACCTTTCAGAAGGCTTTATTTCCCTTTATCTTCCCAACAACTATTACAATGTTTGCAGAGAAAGGGACTCTTAGACATTGTATTTATTGACCGCTCTATTTCTTTATCCCTGCTTTTCTATGAAAGCCTACGGGAGCTACAGCAGGCTTCCCGGCACCAGCAAAGAGCAAGGCCAGGAGTAGACATGGGCCTCCTGACTTCTAGTCTGGTCCCTACCCACGGAAGCTCGTAGTCACTAGGACCTCAACTCCGTGTCCAGACACTATCTCCGAAATAGCTTCTGTACTTCCGATCAAGTCTAAGAGTGGACTCCAGGTCTGTCATGGTGACGGAGGAGGGCTGTAAGCGTCCAACACCTGATTCCGGTGTGCGGAGGGGCAGCAGACAAGGGTGAGGTCTTTGTGCAGATTTAAGTATCTTCTCCACTGATGAGCGAGAGATCTAGTCTCCCCCTCTTCTGGGTCCACGGAGAAAGACCACACTTACAAATGGAGATTTCCCTTATAAACACAAATGTCTCTTATCTACTCAGTTTTCAGAACTTCTCCTGTGTCTGTTCTTTCTTAGCAATAACCAGCCTGAGGGGCGCCTGGGTGGCTTAGTCAGCTAAGCCTCTGCGTAGGCTCAGCTTATGTTCCCAGGGCCCTGGGATTGAGCCCTGCATCGGGCTCCCTGATTGACGGGAAGCGTGCTTCTCCCTCTCCCTCTGCTGCTCCCCTACTTGGGCTTTCTCTTGCTTTCTGTCCTGCTCTTTGCCAAATAAATAAAATCCTTAAAAAAAAAAAAAAAACTAAAACTAAAATAATCCTAATGCCACAGAGGTATATTCTAGGGTGGCAAATTCTGCTCGGCTGTGGGGAGTCCGGCTGAGGAGGGTGCCCTGCACCTGCCGTGCGTACTCGGGGTCCCAGCTAGGTGAGGATGGTATTGCCACAGCGGGGGGTCCCTTGTCTGGGGAGACACGGAGGGCAGCTAGCTCCACATGGGTCCCGTGTAGGGAATCCATACCCTAGTGGGATGAGGGGATTGGGAGCAGAGTCTAAAGGGGCTGAGAACAGCTTTCCATGGGGATGTTGCAAAGTCAGAGCAAGGGTAGGGTGAGGAGGAGGACATACTCAGAGCCATGAGGAGCAGTGGCTGTGACCAGACACTGGTTTTATACTGCGGGACAGAGCAAACGAGATTCAGGGATAATGGGAATCAAATTTCTTACTGTTGAAACCAGGAGTCACAAATGTGGAAAAAGCGAAAACTGGGTGGTGTTGGATGGGAACTGGGTGTTGGAGGAAAGGTAGGCTTAGAGTTTTCAACATAGAGACATAGAGAGATGGACCCAAAACTAAGTACAGATGAAAATGTGTGTACACACATGTATACACATATGTATATACCTATATAACTTTGTGTGTAGCTGTATATTCCCATATATCCCGCAATACTGTCTGCTAAAAGGGCCTCTAATAGCGATCGACACAATCTATGTTTCGTATTCTCGATCCTGTTCTCTACCCTGGGGGAAACAGCTGATTGCAGGGCTGAAGCAGGAAACTTACAGATTGGACTTGGGGCCTGTAGGCAAGGAAGTGATAGATCTATCAAAAGGACAAAGAAGCAAACTTCGATGTCAAAATAAATTGCCATGATGATGGATTATAACTTCTTGAGTAAAATAGGAGACCATGAGCCCTTAGCAATGTCAAGATACGGATAAATTGCAAGTGTAACAAGAAGGGGTAGTTCCATAGAATCTCCCCCCACGAAATAGGTATCCACTACAGCAGGGCCAAGAGTAACTTCCTGTTGGAAAAGGTGATGGACATGACCATCAAGTGATCAAAGTGCGCGTCGTCAGTCACAGGGAAGACGGTAGTTGTGTGTTCCCGACAGCATGCCTGAGAAAGCATCCCTTGAGAAATTCCTGCCAAGGAGACTTAAGGTAAACCTTGTATCAGACAAACCCAAATGGAGCAATGCCTGTAAATAACAGGACTATAATCTGCAAAGACATCAAAGTCAAAGCCAAATACAGAGAAGGCTAATTGTTGCTGGTCGGGGAGACTAAAGTGTTTGCCAACAAAATGCAACCAGGGGTTCTGGTGGAACTTTGCTGGGATGGACACACTGGGCAGTTGGTAAAACCCAGATAGGGTCTGGGGAGTAGATAGTTGGTTGTGGTGTAAAAATGACCTGAAGATCTAAATGGGTGTATTGTGCTTTTGTAAAAGTATGTCCTTGTTCTGATAATACTCACGGTCCTAGACAGGGCAGGGACCATGGACCATGTCATCTAGTCAACTTACTATCAAATTGCTCAAGGGACAAAAATGCTTTGTACCATTCTTGCAGTTTCTGTAAGTCTGAGATTGCTCAGAATAAAAATCGCTTTAGACAATATTAGTTGTCAGTGTTAAGAAGAACAGTAACAGAAGAGAAAGGAAAGATATTACATCAAGAGAGATGCATTACAGTGGGGGTGGGAAAATATTAAGTAGTAGGATTCCCACAATGGTCCCTTTCTGAGTAAATAAAATGCTCTTTGCAGTAAGCTACTCAGAGAACAAGGTAAAGCCACACCTGTTTCAAAGAAGACAACAAGAAAGGTTTTCTTAGTCCATAACCACAGATGCGTCCCAGAGAGGTTGGACAAAAGCAAGTTCCAGGAAAAGGAAAGGACCTCATTCTTATTACTATTGAGAGAGTGGTTTTTCTTATTTGTTTTTGTACCTACTACTTTCTAATTGGGAAAAATTTGTCTCCTTTCATTTAAAGAAAAAATTCCTCTTAGTCAAAAAGTTTGAACGAAGATAAAGCTTCTTTAGGCACAGTTTTGGAAAAGAGGAAAACAAAAATTGCACCACACAGACACAATGCCTATTATGCATTTTGTGTGCTACTTCTGGGTCTTTTTTGTGCCTCCTTTTTAAGTGGCTGCGATTCTAGCACACCATGTTTTCTGAGTGTAGCAAAGAGGTCACGCACAGCCTTTGAACTTGACTGACCAAGTTCTACATCCGGCTTCTGCCACCCTGTGACTTTGAGTTTCCTCCTGTACCAAAGAGAGTCCACATGCTCCCTTGTCTTGGGGATTAGGAGAGGACTAAATGGGATTATGGATATAAAACACTTAGCACGGTACATTGCACGTTTTATGTATTCAGCAAATACCTGATATTGATTTGACAGCACTTTCCCATTTTTTTTCATATTTTATATTTATTTATTAAAGAGTGGGGAGGGGAGCAGAAGGAAGGGGACAAAAAGACTGTGCACTACACATGGGGCCTGACCTGCGGCTTGATCCCGGCAACCTGAGTTCATTACCTGAGCCAAAATCAAGAGTCTGTTGTTCAACCGACTGAACCACCCAGCCGCCCCAGCACTTTCCCATGTTTTCAAATCATTGTCATTCAGGCAATTTTTAGAAGTGGTTCCTAAAAAGAACCTCATGGAAAGCTTTGGTATGTGTCTCTTTTAGCGGTTGGTGTAAGAGTCTGCTAGGTGTTCAGCAAAGTTGGATTCCTTTTCTTCCTGAGCACACAGCCGGGTGACATTTCCTGGACACCTTTGCAGTGAGCTGTGCCCCCCCTGAACTGAATTCTAGCAGTAGGGCTTGAGGGAGAGGCAATCTCCGCCCTGCCCATGGACAGTCCTCCATGTTTTTCCCCTTTTAGGCTTACCAAAGTGGCAGTACCCCGTGTCACCAGTGTGGCTATAGAAAAAATTTATTTTATTTTATTTATTCGTGAAGATGGAAGCAGAGGCAGATGGAGAAGCAGGCTCCCCGGGGAACAGGGAGCCCGAGGCAGGGCTCGATCCCAGAACCTGAGATGATGACCTGAGCCGAAAGCAAACGCTTAACCGACTGAGCCAGCCAGGTGCCCTGTAGAAACAATACACTGAAAATGGCAGAGCTCTTATTTGACTAAGTCCTACAAGCCTGTATGGAGCAGAAATTCCCCCTGACAACCAGAAACCCCATCATGGACTGAGAAATGAACTTTTATAGTGTTTGAGTCCTTGTTTACCATTTTTGTCTATATTTGTTATAGCAGCTAGCACTACTAGGATACATATTGTCTAGGCTTGATTCTGAAAGAAGAACTCCAACATCTTTTGGATTGTTTACTGTTGTTGTTTACTTAAAAGTTAATCTTTTTAAAAAAATTAACTTCTACACCCAACGTGGGGCTTAAACTTTCAACCCCAAGATCAAGAATCACATATTCTACCAACTCAGCCAGCCAGGCATTCCCCCCCACTCCTTTTTTTAATTAAGTAAACTCTACCCCAATGTGGGGCTCGAACTCACAACCCCAAGATCAAGTGTCACTTGCTCTACTGACTGAGTCAGGCAGGTACCCCCCAACACCTTTTGAATGTCTCTTTTAAGTGTTTTATTTATTTATTTGACAGAGAGAGGTCACAAGTAGGCAGAGAGGCACGTAGAGGAAGAGAGAAGCAGGCTCCCTGCTAAGCAGAAAGACCGATGCAGGGCTCAATCCCAAGACCCTGAGATCATGACCTGAGCCGAAGGCAGAGGCTTAACCCACTGAGCCACCCAGGTGCACTGAATGTCTCTTTTAAATTCTACGAAAAGAAACTGTTTAAAAAAAAAAAAAAGACTGTGATTCTGTGGCAATCTAGAAATGGTTTGCTCTTACTGGAGTAGACTCCTGAAATGGTTCACACACAACCATAAGCTGTACTTAAAATGATTTCCAACATCCTTTGCGCGATTTTTAATAGCTTGGGGAAGAGGTGAGTGGTAGGGTCCCAGAGCAAGGTCAAATCCCAAATCTGCCATTATTTGGAGTTTCCGTTTCCTGGACCTATCCACTTCTCAGGACTGCCGTGAAGAAACTATGAGCTGATGTACATTAAATGCATAACAAAGAGCCTGGACTGGAAAATGGATTTCATAAATACTCATTCGTAGAGTTTCACCCCCAGAATGTAATAGTTCCCCAAGTTAGTTCCATGAAACAATGGTTTCGTGATGTGTTCTGTTAACTAGATCTCAAGCAAAGTTTTCACCAACAGAAAACACAGATCTCTCTGAAAGGTGGCATCCTGGGGTAGTGTTTCCATGGGTATTGTAAATGGTATGACAGGTCCCATGGTCCCTTCTTTAAGTCTTCTTTGAGCCAACTAACGACAAAGGCAGCTTTTCCAGGACATACCTGTGAGTATGCCGCCCAACTCACATTCTGCTGCACATACTTTGAGAAACTGGTACAGTGTTGAGTACATGGTGAATAATCAACAAATGTCTACCAAACGCATGAAGTGAGGAGACCACCCAAGTACCTCTCAGAAGGAATGAAAGATCTCCCATTTGCACTATTGGCTAGCTTCTGCTTCCTGATCTTTCTGAATAATATGGCTGCTGGAGCCTATAGGATATTGGGTGCACTCAAGGCCCTGGCACTCATAGGGGTTGGTCGGGAGAAGGAAGAGACCTATATAGAGGTCCTTTACCCGCATGGGTGGACAACTCCCAGACCACAGGGCCAGAGCGCTAGGTGAGGGTCAGAGAAAAGAGGATCCCAACAAGAGCTTGGCCAGATAGTTAACCTTGACTACATGACCGTGCCAGTTCTTCCTGAGACCTAAGATGTTGGAGAGCCATACAGTGGATGGGCTGGGATGTCCCCACTGTCGAGTCTGAGCAAATTTAAGAAGATCAAAGGGAAAGAATGGGTCTGGCACCTGCCTGCCTTGATACAGTAGGTGAACAGAGGGAAGTTTTCTGCAAGTGCCTCCCGGTAAAGTACGGAAACTGCTAGATCTCCACCCCAAGAGCCAATTAAAAAAAAAAAAGTACAAGTCCTCTGAGGGGACCAACACGCAGAGAGAGGAGCATGAATGTGAACACACAGAACTCCTATCCAGGGAGACAGCACTGCTCTAGGGAAAGACAGTATCTTGAATATAGAAATAGTAAGAGCACTTATATTTGAGTCTAGGATACAGAGCACTCTCTAGGGTGAAATAATGTAATTTTTGAACAGGACCCTGAGATCAAGACCTGAGCCGAAATCAAGAGTTGGATGTCTAACCGATTGAGCCACGCAGTGCCCTGATAATCTGGTGTTAGGTCGTCACTGGCTCTTGCCTGTTCTCCTGTATCACCCATGTCCTCTCAGACACTTTTGCTCTTGGACCCTCCTTCTCCAACCTCAGATCTCTTTCTCTCTATTCAACACTCGTTCCTTTGGTAATCTCCTATGGTATCAAGACCTTCCCCCAACCAAGTTTTAAGATATAATTGACAAAGAGAACTGTACAGTGTAAGATATTTAAGGTGGACCTCACAGATTGCTATATGTATACATCATGAAAGGATTTCTCCCCGTAGAGTTAACACATCTATCATCCAACTTTACTTTTTTTCTTTTCTTTTTTTGGTGAGAATGCTTACGTACTACTCTCTCAGCAAACTTCAGATTTCAATTACATAATACAGTGTTATCAACTATGGTCACCCTGTCCACACATTAGATCCTTGGACCATATTCATCTGATCACTGGAAGTTTCTATCCTTTTATTAACCTCTTCCTGTTTCCCCACACCCCCAACCTCTGGCAACTACATTTGTACTTTGTTTTTAAGAGTTAGAATTTTTTTTCTTCCTTGCTTTCTTCCACATATAAGAAATACTATGTAATATTTGTCTTTCTGTCTGTTACTTATTGTAATGCTCTCTAGATTCACCATGTTGTCTCAAACGGTAGGATTTCTTTTCTCAAAGCTGGATAATATTCCGTCATATGTGTATATACCACATTTTCTTGAGGGATCATGATTTTAAATGCTATCTATCTGATATGAGTCCCCAATTTTTCTCTCCTGCCAATATTTTCCCTCTGAATTCCAGCAAGGAGAGCCAACTTCTTACTTAATATCCCCATTGGGATATCTAAAATAAATTTCATATTTGACATGTAAAAAAAAACAACTCTTAGTTTTCATCCCAAACAGTTTCTTCTGCAGTCATCTTAAACTCAGTAAATGATTCCATTCTTCTCAGGACAAAAAACTTAAGAGTTTTCCTGACTCCTCTCTTGCTCTCCTTCCTACTTTCATTCCAGGGGCAAATTCGTTTCATTCTACCTGATCACTTACAATGCTATTCAGTATCATCATCATGGTCCCAATACCTTCCACCTACATTAGAGTAACAGATCCTTAACTAGACTACTCCTACCCTGATTTCTTTACAGTCAATGCTAAGAAAGCCTTCTAGAGCAAGTCCTTCAAAATGTAATTTAGACCTCTGAGAATTAATTTCTTAAACTAGGTCAGCCCTAAATATCAGATTGCCATACTACATCAATGTCATAAAGTACTTTTCCAACTCCCGATGAAAGATAAAGAATGTATTCCTTTGATAATCATCATAAGAAAATGTTAGGAAGCCATACATTCAATTAAGCAACAAAAAATGCAATAATCAAAAAGGCAAATAACCTAACTAGAAAAACATCTACAAAGAAGAGAGGTGATCAATGCCCACATGGAGAGACATTCAACATCATTAGGCATTAGGGAAATGGGGTCCTGTGAGAAAAGTCACACATTTAGGCTCTTCCCAATAAAAGTCTTAAATTCTGAAGATAAGATCTAGGGGCACCTGGGTGGCTCAGTGGGTTAAGCATCTGCCTTCAGCTCAGGTCATGATCCCAGGGTCCCTGGATGGAGCCCTGCTTAGGGCTCCGTTCAGGGGAAAGTCTGCTTCTCCCTCTCCCTCTGCTTCTTGCCCCAAATGGTGTACTCTCTCTCACTCTTTCTCTCCCAAATAAAATCTTTAAAAAAAAAAATTAAGGCATTGAAAGTTCAGTGGGAAAGGAGAGAAATACAAATGTTTGAAAATTCACCAGGTATGAATTTCTAGCTGAATTTTATCTAACCTTTAAAGGACTGATAGTACTTTTATGGCTACTTGAAGCCATAGAAAAGGATGAAGAGCTTCCAATTGATTTTATAAAGTCAAAATAAACTGAATCAAAGCTGATGGAGGTAAGCCAAAGCTGAAAATTACGGACAAGTTCACAAATGTAGATTCAAGAAATCTAAATAAAATATTAACAAATAGAACCAGTCACGTGTCAAAAAGGAAAAGAATTTTAAAAAGCAGACCATGACTTCTTCCACGAAGTCAAGGGTGTTTCTGTACCAGGAAGTCTAGCAACACAATCTATTACATCAGTCCTTTGAGGAGGAAAACCAGATGATCATATCTTTAGGTACTTAAAATGCGTTTAATAAGTTGCAGTCCTTCCTACTGAATAAAATAAGAATTAAAGAAATGATTTAATAATAAAGGCTATTTACCAAACTGGCAGACAGGATCCTAAACTACAAAAGGCTAAACCCATTTTAATTAAACTACACACAGGGATGTTCCCTATCCTATCATTATGACTAGACACTGACTTGGAAGAGATCCGAAACTCGTTAACATAATTAAATTAAATAACTGGCCTAATATTTGGTCTTGCTAATGATAGGACTATATTCCAAAAAAAAAAAAAAAAAAAGATACAAATAAGAAAAGACATAGAACAACAATAATAAAACCCAAGAGACTCAAGTATAGGTAATAAGATAATTTGGTTATTACTATTTTTAAAAATCTGTGCACTATTGCATATCCTAACATTAATACATAGAAGGAGAAACAAAAATGTTTCATTTACAACAACAGCAAAATATGAACTATTTCAGAATAGATTTAGCAAGAAGCAAATCCCCAATGAGAATATCCTTTTTATTTTTAATATTTTTAATTTTTATATTACATACAATTTTATCAAAGAAAATAAAACAGATCTGAACAAATGAAAAGAGAAATTATGTTCTTGAGTGGCGAAACTAATACCACGGAAATGTCAGTTTTCACCAGTTTGTATAAAGACTTAATTTTATTTCAATTGTAACACTTTTCCTTTCCTATCCCTGCTGTAACAAATTAGCACAAACTTAGTGGCTTAAAACAACACAAAATTATTCTTTCACAGTTCTGGAGGTCAGCAGTGCACAATCAGCCTCCCAGGGCTGAAATCAAGGTGTGGGCAGGCCGGGTTCTACCTGGCAGCTTTGAAGAGAGAATCCATTTTCTTGCTTTGTTCACGGTCCTGGGGCCGCCTCCTCCGGTGTGCTTCACACCGCTCCAATCTGTCATCTTACCGCCTTCTCTTCCAACTCTGCCTGCGCCTGTATCTCTCTTATAAGGATCATTGGGGTGACATTGGACGCACGGGATAATTCAGGATCATCTCCCCCTCTCAAAAAATCATTACCTTAATCACATCTGCAGAGTCCCTTTTGCCAAATACAGTAACATTCACTGGTTCCAGGGATTAGGTGGTGGATGAACTTATTGGGTGGGGTGAGGAGTGGACAGTACTTAGTCCACCGCAAACACTTACATGATTCTTAAACTTGTTATGGAAGAGCAAATGTCCAAAAAGAACCAGGAATGTATGGGGAAAAAAAGGGGGCGGGGGGACACATTAAAGACATGACAATAAAATCAATATAATATGGCAGAGAAATAGAGATTAGTAGAACAGAATAGAGAATTCAGAAAGATCTCAGTATGTATTTCATATGTGTGTATGTGTATATATACATAACTGTGTGTGTGTGTGTGTGTGTGCCTGCCACAAAAGTGCTATTTCAACTCAGGGAGGTAAGAATGGGTTATTTATTTAAAAATATTTATTTACTTATTTATTTTAAATATTTAATTGACAGATACAGCGAGAGAGGGAACACAAGCAGGGGGAGGAGGAGGAGAGAGAAGCAGGCTTCCTGCTGAGTTGGGAGCCCGATGCGGGGCTCGATCCCAGGACCGTGGGATCACGACCTGAGCCGAAGGCAGGCACTTAACGACTGAACCATCCAGGCACCCCAAGAATCGGTTATTTAATAAACATTGCTAGCATAACTATCAAGTTGCAAAAAGGAAAATATATAAAAGTAGACTCTCTTCTCACAAACGCCTAAAAAAAGTCTCAAATGCAAACCAAAATAGAGCCCAAGGCTTGCACAGGGTACTGATAAGGACTTCCTTCTTAACACAGACTGGAATCCCAAAAGCTACTTTTAAAAAGATGGCAAATTTGAACATAAATAAGTGAAAAACCCATATCTGAAAAAGTGCCAGATAAAAACTAAAATAAGTGACCAAAAAAAAAAAAAAAAAGATTCAAGAAAACATCTCACACCAAAGCCAAATGTTCACACCTCTGTCCTCCAAGGAGGTTTTGCAAGTAGACAGAAAGAAGACCAGCAAGCCACGCAAACCCGCAAGTGCCCTGCCCACGGGTGGCTCCCTTTCCCCATCTCCTATCTGTCTCTCAGGGAGGCTGGCTCATCCCGAGACCAGTTTGGGAGCTCTAAAATGCTGTTATCTTTATAATCCTGTTAGCTGTCTCAACCCAATGAATGATGACTTTACCGGTGACTAATACGAATATGGTTAGCTGTTCGTGAGGGAATCAGATGTTTTTCACTTTTTCTAAACTGAAAGAACAATGTGCTTATTCATTTGGTGTCTTTCCTTCTCTTCCCTTCGTCTAGAGATCACTTAAAAGTTTCCACAGTGAGCTAAATTTGGGGTGTGTGTGTGTGTGTGTGTGTGTGTGCGCACGCACATTTGATGGACTCCATGTTATTTTGCTTTTAGAAACCCACTCCCGTCTGAATGTCACATGTTAAGGTGGTGGGGTGTTCGTTGAAGTATGTCAACTTTTCCCTCGTCTTCTATTCAGCAAGCTTATGCTACGTTTGCAAAGAAAAAAAGACACGACCCAGAGTTGGCAACATCGGAGGAAAATTGAGCCTCATCTCATGCCTAAGACGGCATGCTAGCTTGTTACACCCATGAAATAGAACTTTCTATTTTAATTCAAACTCTTTCTCTCTCTTCTAAGACATGAAGCCAGACTAAAGATAATGTGTGGGTGTCACAGACGAAACTCCACTGAAATCCAAACCTAGCATCTACAGAAATTCCTGATGACGTTGTGGTGATCAGCGTCGGGGAGAGAAGTTCTCTTCAGAGAAACAGTCTGATGGAGGAGAGAAGATGGAGTTGAGGATACTAGCCCTCTGTCTGACTTTCTTACAAAGTTTTTAAAAACCCTCCCCAAGCCTCAGTTTCCCCATCTGTACAATGGGAAGGAAAACGCTAACTGCTTCGCAAGCTTGTTCTGGGGATTAAATCAGATCTTGTACATAATTTAGCCCAGAGCTTGGCATATGGTAAATTCTCCTGTGTTGCTTATTTCATTCCTCTGCAGAGCCACGAGCACGAAAGTCAGAGTGGATATACTTCCACCTCTCTTCTGGAACCTTCCATGGGTGGGGTCCAGGCTAAGTAGAGAGATTTGCAAACTCTAGTCCTCAGAGCCCTGGGATCCCACAGAGGACGATCAGCATGAGGCCACCATGGTGGGTGAGGAGCTTTGTCACTTTCTGTTTTACATAAAGGGAACCTGCTTCAGGTTTCACTTCAAAAGGCACGGATCCTTATAATCTGCCAGGCTCTTACAATTCTATTATTCAGTGGGCATTCCTCCCTTTAAAAATGACTTTCCCCATCTTTTTAGTAATCTCTTGTCATTATCCATCCTTAGCCACCTGATCCCTCTTGAGAAAAGGCAGGTATTTGAGAAGCCCCGTGTGTTGTACTGTGGATTACTTTGATGTATGACGCATTCTAGGAGGTGCTTGCATTTTAAAAGGGTCCAAACCAGAATAGAACAAATAAAGATGGCTTTTCTATGAACAGAAATCCCGGCACTCCTGAGAAGATTGGGGGGGTGGTTATCTTGTGTAGAACTCCTAAAATGGTGACCCCAACCACCGCCTTCTGGAAAGAATGTCTGGCATCGGCAATGAGATTCTGAGTCTAGACCACAATTTCATCTCCATTTTCTCAGCGGATTAACACAAGCTGCCTGGAGGTGAGCTGCTACTTTTTTCCCATCTGCATGTCCAAGATGAGGACAGGGAGGCCCTGGGTGGCTCGGTGGCTTGCCTCAGTTGGCAGAGTTAGGCCCTGACTCGAGTCTTGGGCTCTTTCCCCAGGCCTGCTCGGTGGCCTCCACCCATGTGGGAAGCCGGGCCTGCTGATTCCCCACCAGGCACAGACTTTTGAGCCCTGCATTTGCAGAAATGGCACAAGCTGGTTTTTCTGAGGCTTCCTCCACGAGAATAAAGGAATGGCTGTGGCAGAGCCCTGGGCTCTCAATGAGCTCTTTGTGCAAATAAATTCCAGAGTTTTTATGGGCGATGATGGCAGAGGGCTGCTTCTCCCCGCTGCTTCCCCCCACCAGTAGTCAGAAAGTTGATGTTTCAGCCGTGCCTGGCCTTCCTCCAGAAAACTCTTGGCCATATGCTCCACTAGCTACAGACTAGTGCAGACTGTATCAGCAAACTTCAGAGACTGGAGAAGAGCTAGAAAAAGCTTAGGGCAAACCAAGAAGTGCTCCTTTTTAACGAGTACATGTTTCTTTCCCTGTTAAAATCCCAGGTGACATCATTTTTTAAGGTTCAAAAAAAGCAAACATGGAAGTCCTTCACCATAGGGGGAAAAGATTGCCTTTTCCTATCATATGGACATGGAGCAAAGCTGTTTGATTTGTACTTAGACACTCCTATCAAGACTGGCCGGTATGAGGGCAGATGTGTAATAAGATCTCAATGCATATTTGTGGAATGAGTGAATGAATGGACATGTCCTCTAATTTTAGGACCAAGAAGTCATGATAGCACAACTAACAGAAACAACATGGTAACCCCCTCTGGGATTGTCCTTCATTACGGCTGACTCCTTGGAAACACCAGCAAATAGCTCTGAGGTTACTGTTCAGCGTTCTCAAGGAGACGGTCATCACCTTGATCGTCTTAGCAGCGACTCTGAGAGCCAGAGAGCCAAGCAGGGGTATTGATGAGGTTTTGAAGTCGGGTGGAAGGCAGATTTTTCAACACAGGTTTGTGATGAAATGTTTTAGGATGGGTAAACACAGCCAGGGGAGTCAGGGGGACGGTGACAGTTTTAAAGGATTTTGCAGAGAAAATTGCCCTTCGACGCTAGTCAGTGAAAGATGGGGCAGTCTGATGTTCACTTAATTGGGCTTTTCCGAGGTTATTTGCAACTTTCATCATCTTAGCAAGAATTTCCTGGAATAAAAGGACTGGAATAGCAAAGTCATGTTAATGAAGATAGCAGAATAGTCCAGTCATCGTCCTCTAGACCAAAGTCCAAGGCTGTATCCCAAAGGGTGAAGCTGGACTGGAACCTGTTTTTATGTTCATTTCTTAGTGTTGTCTGTGGCTGCTTTCATGGTGCAAATGTAGAGTTAAGTAATTATGACATCACAAAATCTAAAATGGTTACTATCGGGCTCTTTATAGAAAAAGCTTGCAACCCCTGATACAGACAGTAAGCTGGGTGGGAGTTCATGGTTCCATTTATCATAATATTGATTTATTTAGTCTTTATTAAGCATCTCCAATATGGAAGGTACCTTTATAGGTGCTGAGAATATAGCACTCAACAAAACAGAACACCTGCCTTGATAGAAACAAACTGATAAAAAAATATAAACGCGATAGTGATAAGGGCGCTAAAGAAAAATTAAGCGCGGTGGGACATCAGGCTGGCTCAGTCGGGAAAGCACGTGGCTCTTGATCTCAGGGTCATGAGTTTGAGCCCCAGGTTAGGAGTAGAGATTTTAAAAATTTTTTAAAAATTAAGCATGGGAAGAATCTGGAGGTATAGGTTGGTTAGGAGAGTGGATGTATCTCCTTGGGATGTGATAATCAAGGAGGACTTCCCTTAAGAGGTAGCATTTGAGTAAGAACCTGAATGAGGTGAGGGAATTGTGGCAAGATACGGAGAAGGCTCTCAGGAAAGACTTCTATGCAGAGGGGACAGAGATGTGAATGTCCAGAGCTGGAATAAGGGGGCATGTTGAGGCTAGCAAGCAGGTGCCTCAAAGCAGGTCAAGCAGATGGTGGAGTGGGAGGAGTTGAGAGTGGAGAAGTGAGCAAGGGCCAGACGAAGTAGGAGAGCCTCACTGGAGGTGGCAAAGTTTGAATTTTATTCTGAATGTAATGGGAGGTTCATTGCAGTACGGGTGGGGTGTTAAGCAGGGGAGTTATGGGATCTGATTTCTGTTTGGAAGGCTCAGTCTAGGGGGCACCTGTGCGGCTTAGTGGGTTAAGCGCCCGACTCTTGATTTCAGCTCAGGTCATGCTCTCAGGGTCATGAGTTCGAGCCCCGTGACCAGTTCCTTGCCAGGCAGGGAGTCTGCTTAAGATTCTCCTTCTCCCTCTACCCCTCTCCAATGCCCCCAGCTCTCTCTTTCAGAAAAAAAAAAAAATTTTTTTTTTGATTAAAAATAAAGAAATTAAAAGGCTCAATCTGACTAGGTCAGTCTGCCCTCAGGTGTAGAGAATTGACTACTGAGGGACAGAGTGGAGGCAGGGATGTAACCCCAAGAGAGAAATCTTGCCTAGATTACCCAGCAGAGATCACAGATGGTACATACACATCAGTGTGATTTGGGGCAAATTGTAAAAGCATGATTAATAAGACCTACTAGTTGGGTGTCGGGGACGAGAGAATGAAGGAGTCCAGGACGATGGTTTAGAATTGAGAGGTGGGGTGCAATGATGCCGTCTGCTGATGCGGTGGAAGACTTGGAGGTGAGCCCTGGTGAAATCAGGAGTTCTGTTTGGTTCTTGTTAAATTTCACATGCATTAGACATCACATGAGGCTGTCATGTTGACAGTTGGATAGGAATATGTGCAAATTGGAGAGATTGGGCATCAGATCTAATTTGGGACCCATCAGCATATGGAAGGTATTTAAAGCCATGGAATTTGGTGAGATCACCTAGGAAATCACTACAAATAAAGAAAAGGACCAGATTGCTAAGCCCGAGGGCCAGTGGTGAGCTAGAACTGACGCTCATTGCTAGTGGGAGTTGGTAGAGCACAACTCTTCCCAATGCCCATCAGTAACAGAGGGCCCACAGCTGGAAATCCGCCATAGTGGAAATATTTGCATTGCGAACATTGATGAACGCAGCGTCGCAGGGGGTTTTTTTTGTTGTTGTTCCCCATGGAGTCAATGTTAAACATTAACCAGTACACTACTGCCTGGGACCCTCACTTGTGGAGGTCAGGAAAAGCAGGAAGAAACTGTGTAAGAGATTAAGAAGGGCTAGCGGATGAATGAGGTAGGAGGAATAGCAAGAGAGTGTGTTCTGATCTAGGTTATTGTGGTTTTCTTATGTGGAGAGACTTCTCTATGGCCTATCTCTGCTCTCCCTTCACAAAGGCTTCAGCCCTTGGAGTTGATAGAACATATCATAACAGAACAGAACATAAATCTTTTTATTTACCTCTCCAATCTATCCTTCACCCTTAATGACTTCAACTCATCCTATGAACCCTCTTGCTCTTGAACCCTCTTGCTCTGAGAAGCCATTATATGAAAAAAGATTTCCATGAATTTTAATGGAAGTAAATTACGATATGGTCTATCTCAACCCAAACAAGATATCCAAGTGATTTCCACAAATAGAAAGATATATCATTGAACTCAAGTCTAAATAATAGAGGATAAATTGAAAGTCAGTAAGTACTGTATAGGAAATGTAAATTAGTAAAAATTTATTTTAGTCATTGAGGAAGAAAAGTTTTGAGAGTGGGGGGTAAAAGAAGGTAAGTGTGAAAGGGGTCATCCTCTGGGATGAGTATTCTTCTTTAAAAAATAATTTTGCATAGTTTTTCTAACTTTTGTGTTTCATGGTTATCTGACACTCAACATGCACTTAAAAATAAGATTATAGCACTGGAAAACAGAGGTAGAGCTAAAGAGAGACTAAACCTAAGATGACCTTGAAACATTTGGCAAAACTCTACAAGAGTAAGGGAACTGAAGGGTCCTAGAGGAGACTGTCCACTCACCCTTCCTGCCTGGCTCACTCATGCAAAGCAAAATGTCAGGGTTCCACCCAAACGAGGTACACAAAGGTGTTATCTGACTAGAAACTGTTGTGCCGAGTGAATTGGCAGGTGTGTCTTTCCCTAAAACTATCCTGTCAGAAGAGCTGTTCTTAAAGAGTATATAGTCATTGTGTTTCAGGTGTAAACTTGTGACATAAAAATGTGCAAAAAAGTGCTAAAACTTTTCAACACCATGTGCTAAACAGTTATTCACAGGACAGTGGCTACAGAAGGCAACTCAGGTTTCAATTCTGCTGTCCAAGAAGAAAGCTCTCTCTTGGAGTGCCTTGGGGGCGCTCAGTCAGCTAAGCGTCTGACTCTTGGTCTTGATCTGCTCTGGTCTTGGCTCTGGTCTTGATCTCTGGGTGGTGGGATCAAGCCCCAGTGTGGGCTCCTCGCTCAGTGGAGAGTCTACTGGAGAGTCCCTCCCTCTCCCTTGGCTCCTCCCCCTGCTCCCCTTCTCTCTCTTTCTCTAAGTAAATAAATGAAATCTTAAAACAATAAAAAGAGGAAAGCTCTCCTGCTCTATGGATAGCAGGAGCACCTGACCATTCCTGAAGAAGACTAATATGTTCTGCTAGTATGTTCTGCTTTTGAAAGACTTCAGCCTCACGGAACCCCTGTGATCCTTACCATCATTATTACAGGCACTGTTTATTTAGAATCTAATGTATATTAAGGGAAGATTGTTTATCCTCCTGTATGCAGGGGAATAAAGCAAGTATCGGGGAAGGAAGTGATGCAAGAAGGGTGCCTAAGGCAGCTTCTTTTGAGCAACCAGAATTAGAAAGAAGGTGAAATCTTTAAATAATGGCCTCTTTAATTGTGAGACCAAAATACTTGTCCGTATGCTTTTTGACATTATACATGCTGCTGCAGCAGCATGGAAACAACAGAGAGAACATATATTTAGAAAGAATAATGAAAATAGAAGGCTACCAAGAAGGCATATTGTTAGTAAAATGCACCTGTCAGCCAGACAAAAAGGACAAAGGCAATTAGAGAGTACATTTTATGCTGATTTTCTGGACCCAACTGGCAGTTATGGGTTCTGCTCAAGAATGCCGGGAGACTCAGGCTACAACTCAAAACCAGAGGTACCTGGTTGGCTCAGTCGAAAGACCATGTGACTTTTGATCACAGGGTGTTGAGTTCAAACTCTGCCGTCATTCGAGAGATAACAAAAAATAACTTTAAACAACAACAGCAACAAAAAGATCACAAAACTCGTACTTGATAGGATAGAAATTCACACACAGCTCTCTGGCATGAAACAGGGTTCCATTGCAATGGGCAGCCTCTTGCCTCCTCCACACAACCCACACCCGGAGCTTGGTTTCTCCCTTTGTGGTGCTGACAGCATTTCCCAAGCTAGAATCCCAAGCCCCAGGAGCCCTGGCCCCTTTTCCTTCTCTGCTACACTTTTTCTTCCACTTCAGCTTCATGTTTTGCTTTAGAGAGGAACCTCAGCCAATTCCCAGAAATCTCCACATTCTGCTCCATGGAATTCTCAACAGAAGACTGCAAAGTTTCCTAGTTGGGTGGAGAAGTCTCAGATGGGAAGGAGACGCCATGATACTTTCCCTTTCCCCACTAGCCCGGCCATTGACAACACAAACAGTATTGTCTCTGTCAACCACGAGGATTATGGTTATTACTGGTATTATTTCTGACCCTCTCCTCTGGATGTTAATTCACACTGTGTGATTTCCCTGCTCCTCCCACCCTCTAATTCTCATTCTCAGCAAGTTGAAGGGCTTGCTGACCACCAGCAGTAATACCAGAAAGAGGAAAAGCCAGTGTTCACACTATGTCAAAAGTTTGATGTGTCGTGGAGTGTCTAGGTTTGAGACTGGGTTTCCCTTTCCTTCTATCAACTCTTCCCACCAACTTGTTTCTCTGGGATACCACGTTTATCATTTCCCTGGAATAGAAGGCTCAAAGTTTGCAAAATACAAGGCTGTCTAGGTGGAAATACCTGGAAGAAGCCCAAGACAGAAATCAGAAGCCAGAGTTGGCAGATGTTGGCTGCTGTCCATCTGTGGGCCTCTGCAGCCCACATGCAGCAAGAGGAGCTGACAGGTTCCCTGAGAAGCCAACATTCCAGAAAGACCGCCATTTTTCCTCTGTGAGAAGCCTATGCAATATGGCGGCAAGAGAATCCGAATAGACCCACATTTTAATCCTGGCTCTTTTACTTTGATTAATACACTTGTTCATCTATTCGTTCATTCAGTAAATGTTTATTGAGGAGCCTCATTCTGAATCTTGAAGATACGATGAGGAGCAACAAAAGATCTTCACCCTCAAGGAGGCTAAGAGGAAGAGTATATCAGATGCATGGTGTTGGTCAATTGACTTGAGCTCTAAGATATTTAAAGGATAAATAATACCTTTGTCACAGGTGAAGATTAAAATGAAAGGATATATGTAAACTGTTTTTCAGAAGATGCCTGGGTGATGCAGTCAGTTGAGCAAATGACTCTTGGTTTCAGCTGAGGTTGTGATCTCAGGGTCATGGGATCAAGCCCCCCACCCTGCCTGGCGCTTAGTGCAGAGTCTGTTGGAGACTCTCTCTCTCCTCTGTTCCTGCCTCCCATGCTCTTGCTTTCTCTCAAAATAAATAAGCCAATCTTTAAAAAAATTGAAATAATGTTGTTCAGTGTCTGGGACATGATAAGCAGGGAATAAACTCTAGCCAGTATTACTCTGTGTATCCCTCCCCCATTCCCTTGGTTCCCAAAGTCCTCCTTCTGTTAAGCTAAACACCCCTAAAAATGTCATTAGCTCTGACAAGCAATGGTATTCCAGACTTGGTGTTTGTGATCCTATGGACCTGGGTTGGAAGAATTCTCTAACACCGGAGCCCAAGGTACGCTGAGGCCATACTGGACACCTCCAACCAGGGTAGAAAAGCAACCATGAAGTGAAGGAGGTTGTTTAAATTGTTTGGGCCAAACAGAAGCTAATCAGGGAAATGCAAAGTTGTTCAGAATTCTCAAGAGTAGGGATGAATCTAGAAGACAGACACTATATACTTCTGTAGTTTTCTTACACTGCATTTTAAGACCTTTGAACTTTTTGAAAACTCTCTCAGATTTAACATGAAATCCAGCAAACGCATGGTTAACAGCGGTGTCCATCAAAGATGGAATTTCCCAGTTTCTTCTAAGGTGCAGCGTGACCTTAAGTTTAAGTAAATGTTTATGTGTAAGTTTCCAAAAGTTAATTGGCATCGAGATTAATCTGGAAGGAGAAAGGGGGGATTTTTATTTTACTTTATAAAATAGATCCTAAAGTGGATTGTTTTGTTTTTGGGTTCCCCCACGTGCCCCCTCCCTACTTTAAACATTCTTCGGTGCAGAGGTGAAACAAACATGCCTTTATATCTACCAGTTGAGTAATCTGCTCTTCAGCCAAAAATGTAACTGGCTCCTAATAACCAGGTATGATGCAAAGAATGTACCTCGAAGGTTATTCTACACATACACGAGTCAATGGGCTGGTTGTGTAAGTCCTATGAATTTTCCAGTAAAGAAAACAGCCCAAGCAAAAAGAAGCTTTTGTTGCAAAAACCTCCCACTGAATTAGAAGCAGACTCATTTGATATTGCGTTTATCTGGGAACTATCTGGTCCAATCCAGTCTCTACCTGTCCTGTGAGGAGCTGTGGTGGGGGCGGGGGGGGGGGGGTCACTCAGGACATCCTTGCCCTAAAGGGAACATGGGGCAGAATGCAAGACTGTCTTCATGTGTCAGGGGCCCGCACAACCTCACAGGTTTCGATGGAAGAAATCTGACTCATGGATTTAAGAAATTTGACCTCCACGTTCAGTTGTAAACTTTAATTGCCCTCTCTAAAGCTTGTGAAATGTCTTCGTTATCTGACATTTAGAAATGATTCCCCTACCGAAATTATGAATTCTAAGTTGACTGAAATTAAGTCTCTTCGTTGCTATGAAGGTTTAAGAACTTGGTTTAACAAGGCAAGTGCCCAGAAACAGTATTCCACAACAAAATTCCTTTCTTATCTTCAAAGGTTTTGATTCTGGGAATCCACCAAACTAAATTCACAGACCTTTGGGCTAACAGCTTACACAATCAATTAGCTGGGACCTCATATAATATGTTAGTTTTAGGTCGCGTCAGTGTGGGGAGACTGCGTTGATGGGTGCAAACATTCTGTTTTGTCGGATTACTTTGCTGTTAATGTCTATCTGAAATACAGATCTAATTTCTTGTTTCCTAAGTCTGGCAGTTATTGTCAGGGATCATTGTTCCTGTTTGTGCTGCCCATCTCCAACTGAGAACCAGTGATTTTTCTTTCGTATTGTAGTTCCTCCTAATTGAACAACAATAGAAGATTTATGTTTGTATGAATATCTATGATCCTTTGACTTACACAAAATGGAGTGTTTTCATTAACTGGAGTGGGGAAATACGGAGAACTCACCATGAGAGAAGGAAAAAAAGGTATCAGGAGATGTAGCAGTTTCTGCTGCTGTGAATATTCAGTTTCTACTCTTCCCCTCTTCCTAATAAGACTTAAATTCTGGGGGAACCTGGGTGGCGTAGTGGATTAAAGCCTCTGCCTTCGGCTCAGGTCATGATATCAGGGTCCTGGGATAGAGCCCCACATGGGGCTCTCTGCTCAGCAGGGAGCCTGCTTCCTCCTCTCTCTCTCTGCCTGCCTCTCTGCCTACTTGTGATCTCTTGCTCTGTCAAATCAATAAATACAACCTATAAAAAAAAAACACCCCCCCAAAAAACAACTTAAATTCTGTTCAGGTCTCTCACCGTCAAAGAGGGTGGCTCTATCCCCAGCTTAGAATTAAATCTGAGACTACAAACTTCTTAGGCTGTAACTCAGAGAAAAAAAAAAAAAAAAAAAAAAAAACTCCACTTGGCAACCCAGCGCACACATAAACATTCTCTACACTTTTTATAGAAAATTGAAGAAATGCTTAAAAAAACAATATCCACCTTTACAATGTGCATTATACTTTGATATGTTTCTTCTATTTTCTTTCTTTTTTAAAACATGATTCTGACCCACTAAATTTGATTTCTCAACCCACTAATAGGTCATGAGGCAAGTTTTAAAAACTGTCTGCCATGCCAGCTCTACTCCTCTTGGCAATGACCTGTTTCAGGCTTAGTGACCCATTCAAGTGCATGAGACATGAGGGAAGTCTGGCAGAGATTTTTTCTTGAAAAATTGCTTCACTTTTAGAATCAAAAGGGTACATTATATGGAGTTTATGGATTGGAAGAAATTTTGGAGTCAAATAGAAAATTAATCTCAAAATATTTTTTTGATGAGTATTTAATGTCAGACTCTACAAGACGTAGTACTCAACTTCAGCACTGTCCTTGTTGAGCTCAAAGTCGGTTAGGCTAGATAGACCTCGAACAGATAATTCCAAATGTGAGAGTATAATAAGCGAGAGAATGAACAGGATGTTATGGGAACATATAATAGGAGTATGGAAATCAGTGTGAATTGAGAATGCCCTAGAAAGTGGCATTTAGATGGAGATTTGAGGCAGGAGTCATCAAGGCAAGGGGTTGTCAGTTCAAGAGCTCATTACTTCAGTAAGGAGATAAACTAAGTGAGAGAGGGGGAAAAAAAAGTTATTTTGTTACAGGTGACCTAAAATACCAGTGACCAGCCTAGAGCAGACATTTTGAGGCAGTCACCTTGATAGGGTTCTTTTTATTAAGGGAATATTTTGAAACTTCTGTTTTGACAAAAATGTGTAGATTTTAAAATTACTGTTTTTATAACCAGTTAAGTATGCAATAGAGCTTCTCTACTCCAACCCTGTAGTTCTCAGTCAGCGGCAGTTTTGCCCCTCGGGGGACATTTGGCAAAGTCTGGAAACATTTTTTGTGCTCACCCCTGAAGGGAGTTTTGCTACTGGAATCTAGAGGGTGGAGACCAGTGGTTAAACATCCTACGGTGCCCCTCCTGGGGGCCCCCTCTCACCCCCCACAACAAAGAGCTGTCCAACACCCAATACCCTTAGTGTGAAGGTTGAGAAATTCTGTTCCCCTCCATCCCTGTGTGCCTGGCTCGTACAATTTTCTACCTAGAAATTCAAATTATTGGAGACTTTCATTTTCAGCTGTATTATTCAAATTATTTATGAATGAATATACAGTATGTAGAACAGTACGAATTTTTTAAAAAGCTAATAGAACCAATTCAGCTTCTAAAACTACGTTACTTGTCGTTCAGAAAAATCAGACAAGTAACTACGTTACTTGTCGTTCATAGAAATTTATAGACCATTTTAGTGTGATCATTACTCCATTAAAAGAAAATCCCTACACATTTGACTGACAATTCTTAGTAGAATAAGGAGTCATTTTTAGCCAAAATTTCCTTCTCTCCTTTGTACCCCTGTAAGTCTCCCAGGGGGTACTAAATACATATTTATTACACATCAAAATAAGGAAGGCTACAATAAGAAGTATACATTTTTAAGCTTTACTAATGGAAAGTGATTGCCATTATTAGGGACATGAATATAGTTGTTTGATTGATGGGCGGCCCACAAAGCTAGGGAGCTCTGTGTAGCTGCCCTTTCGGGGCCAGCAAGTGTAGTGACCTTGTTTTCCTCTATTTGTGATCTCTTTGTTGGGGTCTGATGGCCACTAATTCTTCCCCCTCCCTGTCCAGATGCCCGCCTATGTGGGACCTCCAGGATGAGGTCAGCGATGCAGAAAGTCTCAGGGAGAAAGTATCAGTGAGAAAGAAAGACCGCGTCTCTCACCTACTACGTGACAATTAATGGTTGTTTTAGTTGTTTGTTAGGCTGCTTATGGAAACCCCAAATCATCGCAACCACATCAACATCATGTTGGGCCAGAAAGTAAGTAAATGCTCAAAATGGGACAATAGGAGGGGCACCTGGGTGGCTCAGTTGATTAGGGATCCGACTTTGGATCTTGGCTCAGGTCATGATCTCAGGGTCATGAGATCGAGCCCTGCCTTGGGCTCCAAGCGAACATGGAATCTGCCCAAGATTCTTTCTCTCACTCTCTGCCCTCCACCTTGCTGTGTGTGCATTCTCTCTCTCTCTCTCTCTCTCTCTCTCTCTCAAAAAAAAAAAAAAAAAAAAAAAAGACGAAGCCAGTTTGAAGGGGCTCTCACTGGTCAAACATGGGATAATTTGAGCATAAAAATAAAAATAAGAATGGGCGCCTGAGTGGCTCAGTGGGTTAAGACTCTGCCTTTGGCTCAGGTCATGGTCTCAGGGTCCTCGGATCAAGCCCCGCATAGGGCTCTCAGCTCGGCGGACAGCCTGCTTTCCCCTCTCTCTGCCTACTTGTGATCCCTCTCTGTGTGTCAAATAAATAAGTAAAATCTTTTAAAAAATAAAATAAAATAAAAATAAGAGTTACAGAACCTATGAGTTCATAATGATACATTATTTTAAAACATACATGGGGTCGGAGAGGACAATGAGAAGGCTCTTTTTTACCAAAAAATGCCAATGAATGTAAATAATACTGCTGAATGAGAAAATAACCATTTTTCAGTAGCTAAGTCAGCCAATAACTATCAATAAATGTTAAAACTTTTGAATGAAAAGTTGTGGAGAAATTGGATACTTAGACTATCACACATAATATTACTTGTTAATTACACAGGCTAAAATACCTTTACAAAGAAGAAACACCGCAAACATTACCAAATTTGTTATCAGATATGATAGGACAAACGGACACTATGTGCCTCATGATCTAATAAACAAAATAACCTAGGTGGCTGTTGCGGAATAAAGCATTTGTCTGGTCTTGCTCCCTGGTTGCTGGCATAGAGCAACGAAAGCCCTTGACTTTTCCAGAGCGACAGAGGCGTCCTTGATACTTAAGAACCCTTTGGATCACACCTGAGTTTACCCTAACAAGATGACTTGTGATGGGCTCCTGTATAGCTTCAGGATGGGGGCTGGTTACCAGGAAGACCAACCACATGATTAGAGGATCAAGACGTTGACAGGCAGCCCATTTTCTGGGGAAGGAAAGAGGGTTGGGAGATGGAGTTTAATCCTGTGGCCAACAATTCAATCAAGCATGGCTACATAATGAAACTCCAACCAAAAAAATCTCGACACTGAACTTCAGTGACCTTTCCTGGCTGGTGAACACACTAATGCCCCAGAACAGGGCACAGAAGCCCTGCATTCAAGACCAGCCCTTACCCTATAGGTCTCCTCATTTACCTGTTCCTACGTTGTATCCTTTATAATGAAATTATAATAACAAGTATTGTGAAGGGGAGCAGAATTTTCCATCTCAAATTATGCCTCTTTGGCTTAAAGATTATACTGAGCTGGTTACTTTCTTAAAAACACAGACTTGGGAGAATCTCTGAAAACCAAGTAGCAGTTACCCTTTTGTAAAAGATACTTATATGTATAAAGGACATCTCCATTTCTAAGGGCGGCCCCCTCTCTACCAGAGGAGAAGGAAGACTAAATCTCTACAAACTCTTAGCAATGGAGAAGGCAGAGACTTAGATCTCCTTAACAACCTTACCCTTGTTTCCCGTGCTTTGCTTGATAACCTCCCATAGCTGGTACTTCCTCCATCTTCATTAGTTCTTTAGCTGGAGATAATAGATGGTGGCTTGGGCCATTTTGGGGAATTACTTAATTCTGGGTCTCTCCTGTGTCTACAGGAGGTGCACATGTTATTAAACATCTGTTATTTTTTGGTTAACCTTTTATTATGTGTGTGTGGGAGGAAAGGACGGTCTTGGCCAAGAAGCTAGAAGGGTAGAAGGAAAATTATTTTTCCTTCCCGACAACAGCACTTTTCTGAGTTCTATGAGACATTAGAGTGAATTGTCGAACTTAAGGGGGTCTTACGAACCCTTGAATTTACAGCCAGTTGGTCAAAGTGTGGTTGGCTTGGGGATCCCTTGAATTTATAGCTGACATTTGAAGTGAAGGCAGTTTTGTTGGGGACTGTCCCGTCTACTTGTGGGGTCTATGCGAACTCCTGTGGTTAGTATCTATAACTTAATCTCAAATGCTTCAGCAAAACCAGACTAGTATACACAGTGGGAGAGAGCAAGAAATGAAGGAAAATATGAACCAGTGGTGAATCTAGGTGAATGGCTGTTCTTTGGGAATTTTTAAAAATAAAAATGTTGGGAGAAATTAGAGCTTCAAGTAGGCTACCTCAAAATGTCCCCTGCATCTGGGGCACCTAGGTGGCTCAGGTCATGATCCCAGAGTCATGGGATCGAGCCCCGCATTAGGCTCCCTGATCGGTGGGGAGTCTTCCTTTCCCTCTGCCCCTCACGGAACTTGTACTCTCTCTCTCTTTCAAATAAATAAATTAAATATATTTTTTTAAAAGTCCCCTGCATCAAAAGGTTATGTCAAGCATAACACTGTGAATGTACTTAATGCCACCAAATTATATACTTAATGTGAGTTAAAATGGTAAATTCTATGCCATGTGTATTTCACCATGCTGAAAAGAAAACGCTATGTCAAAATCTCTCCATCAGATCTTCTCCCCTCCATGCAGTGGGGGGTAGGGGTACAGTGGGGGGGTGCAACAAGGGTGAAGGTCACTGGGTGCCAAAGTCCTATGTGGCCAGGAAATGAAGCTGGAGAGAGATAGCAAGAGACCAGGCAGGCAGGGCCTCCTCGATGTAATGCCTTTCAAAGGATCAGGAAGCTGACTAACAGGATGGGAGCTCTGCTTTACTGGATGATTCCCACCTGGCGCCAATGCACGCTGCTGCAGACTTAGTGTCCATCTCCTGGATGGCCTAGGGGCTGATCTTAACGACAGCAATTTCCCTCTGACTCCTAGCTGACATTTCTAGGTGAGTGTAAGAATATTCCTCTTTCATTTTCTTCACTTGGCCAGGAGTGGATTGATGTCCCCCTCTCCTAAAGAAATCAGCCCTATCCACGAAGGTTTTCCTCCTATAATGGCATGGAGAGAGCAGAGGACAAACACAGAATCTAGGGGAAATGCATTTTTCTGAAAACCTGGTGGGTTTTTATTTTCCTTCGTTTTTTATCTGAAAACCCACATTCCGGTAGCACCTCCCCATCTAGGAGGAACTGGTGCCCCCAGGGTGGGAGTTGGGGGGGACACTGGTGGGAGGATTAGGTTGACTCTGTTGACTTCCGTGTTTTCTGAATATAACAGGACTGAGGTCCGCAGGACTGAGCTCCCTGGTCCTGAATCCCACACAAACAACCTGGATTTGGGATTTGGGAAACAAATTTTAAAAATCCTTAGCGTGGGTGCCCAGGAACTTCTAGAAAACCATAGCTTCCTACTTGTAAGAAAACTTGTTTTGAGTGTATAGTTGGTATCTTTCTTTTCAAAGTGGCAAATCCATTGTAGAAAACAATTTGATAATTTAATGACGGCCTCTTTTAATTGAACTATCTGGCAAATGACTAAACCTAGCCAACTTACAGGAAGTGTTCCAGTCTTAGCGAAACGGCCGATTTGGATAGAAACCAGTGTAGTCAGGAGGGGCCGTGAGTGAGGGAAGAGGAGAGAAGCTGCTGGAAAAAACCAGAGGACAGCACATCCATTAGTCACAGTGGGCAAAGTGCCTGGGCCCCATATTATTTTAGAAAACCACACAAACGATTTAATTTTTATTTCTTTCAAAATCAGAAGAAAAAAATGAACATATTATAATGAATCCAGCTCAGTTATCTTCACCTTTACGCTCATGAAGTTGTACAATGTTGTTTTAATTTTTTTTTTTTTCCCCTGGAGGAAGGTGGCAAAAGGGTTAAGGGCCAGCCAAAGTCCTAACAGGCCCAGTGGTTACTAAATATGTTGGCTCCGAGACCTAAGAAAACATGATCTTAATGTCCTCAGTTACATTAGCACTGACAATGCTCACTGACTTCGCCCGCTGGGTGGGCCCCATCCACAGCGCTGCGGGATCTCAGCACCCATCTCGAAGTTTCCGTGGCTATTTCTGGAGCCCCTTTCCACTTGCTGGGTCACGGGGCTGGGTTTGTTAGTGCTACCCCATTATTAATTCCAGTGCCAAGAAGCCACATCAGGAAATGTCACACCAATGTGACAGTGTTCCACTGGCATCTCCTTCAGGTCTTCTGTCCAGTGCTGTTCCCTGACTCTTCACCCCTGAGGTGTCCAAACAACGTGGATGACGCTGGAGCGGCCTCCACGCCTTGTTGTAAATGAGCAAGTCCGGTTCGTTACTGGTCTCTGCGCCTGCGCAAGGAAACAGTGGTCACCGGCCGGCCCCTCCCCCTTTGTTCTTGTCTCTTGTCCTAGGCATTCAGAGACATTTACCCCCAAAGTTTCCATCCCTTATGAAAATATACACATACCATGTGTTAACTATACTGGTGTTAAGGATAACAATAGTAAATTCTTTTTAATTAAAAAAAAACTACACCCACTTTAGTGCTGACCCTACAACACTGATATTTGTTTTTTATTACATGTATTATTTTTATTATATTTATATTTATTTATATTATTTATACATACATAAATATATATTTTTATATATTATATTATGTTTATTACATTTATTATTTTATATTTTCTTCTATATAGTCAAAGCCAAATATTTCAAAAATAAATATTGACTTTCAAATATTTCAAAAGCAAACATAGACACACCTAGGAAATAAACCTTTACCAACATTATTAATACAGTATATGATTTCTCTAATACATCTTCTCTTTGGCACTTATTTTAATTTTGATCCATGATCTGTAACGGAAGATGTACAACTGATGGTTCTAGACCCACAGCAAAGAAACAGGGCAAATATCCTGCTGGATGTTGAACTCAAGTGAGAGAGTAGCTTCAGATATCTTCTAAGAAATGGCCCAAGAAAGCAGGGTGAAGACGAACCAATAATCTGAGATTGCTGGAAATGCTCTTACTAATGACGTATGCTCTAGCTCTCCCTGCCCTGCAGCCTGGGGAAGCCAATGGTGTGGGGGGCACGTTCTCAGGCAGCTGATGGGGCTCTGACCCCTTGACCACTTGCCTCCCTCCCCAGTCATCAAAGCAACATGCATTCTTACTGGAGACCCTGAAACAGCTTGGAAGGAATGGATGCAGCCCTTCCCAAGCCAGGACTTTCCCTTTAGCGGCTCTTAATTTGGTTGGTTGGTTTTTAACTATTAGGGCAAGGAAGGCTGAATGTCCTGCAAGATAGAGAGTAGGGCACAAGAAGGATATTTTTAACCCTAAGCTATCCATAACACCACAGAAATAGATTTATTATAACCATTGGGTGGTGTGATTGAGGGAACTTGGTCCCTTGTTATTTTAAGTATTTAACTTCTGTGTAGATGTTAATAGTATCAGGGACGAGGGGTGCCTGGGTGGCTCAGTGGGTTAAACGTCCCACACTTTTTTTTTTTAAGATTTTATTTATTTACTTGACAGACAAGAGATCACAAGTAGGCAGAGAGGCAGGCAGAGAGAGAGAGAGGAGGAAGCAGGCTCCCTGCAGAGCAGAGAGCCTGATGCGGGGCTCGATCCCAGGACCTGGGGTCATGACCTGAGCCAAAGGCAAAGGTTTTAACCCACTGAGCCACCCAGGTGTCCCAAGCGTCCCACTCTTGATTTTGGCTCCAGTCATGGTCTCAGGGTCATGAGATGGAGCCCCGAGTCAGGCTCCATACTCAGCAGGGAGTCTGCTTGAGATTCTCTCTCCCTCTCCCTCTGCCCTGTCCCCTGCTTGCAAGCCCTCTAAATAAATAAATAAAATCATCAAAAACAAAAAAGGTATTAGGGATGACATGCGATATTAGCTGATATGATTTCCCACATGCAATTTTTTGTGCCACAGAAGTTACAGCAGCTCACTTCCTACGAGGCTCCAAGCCAAATATTTCAAGGTTCACGAGTGGTATGTAAAAGATTATAGTGGCCTTCTGGTGATGTATGAAAGAGAAGAAGAACTTACCTGGGGATCCTAGGCCAAGATGAAAGGCATTTCAGAAGAGTGAGGACTCCCTGTCCTTATTGGGAATTAGGGAAGGATCGTCTCCTTGTGAACTAACTTCAGCCAGTTTGGTCATATCCAACTTTCAGGCTGTCTTAGCTGGAAAATAGTAGCCACTAAAGAAGTCTGAGAAAGTGAAATTTAACTAAACCCTTATATACTGTCAGGTCACAGAAAGCAATCACAGGCCCAAGCTCTGCCCCGCGGACAGACATTTATGACACCCACATGGGCTGACAGTCATCAACGAGTGTATATCGTCCTGTTAGCTCGATGGGATTCTAGCTCTGTACCTCTCGGGGCGGGGGACTCAATCGCACACTGTCGGAAATGTTCACAAGCTGCCGACTCCAGGGTCTATGGCTTCTAGCTGCTCTCACTCAGAAATCTTGCTATGTAAGAGAGGGATAGTTGAGCAACTACCCAGGGATCAAGACAAATTTTAGGTTTTCCCAAATTCTTACCCTCTGTAGATATGAGGGGTCTCTTTAAGGTGTTTTCAGCTCTCATATTTTGAATCCCTTTAACATCCCCAATGAGGTCTCATTTCTAAGAATCATGATGCTAAATAATTCAGTTTATTAATAAACTAAATTACTAGTTTCTCCAATAAAGTCCCTTTCTGACATCCCCTGCGCTAATTAGCAAAATGCTGCTTTGATGAAGCCTCCTCTGGACTGTAATTGTTTCTGATTTAATCCTAGTTGATCACACCTTGCCTGTGCCTTTCCCGTTACCTCCTAGGTTTTGGCTTAATCTGGAAAGTGGATACAAAATGGCACAGAGTATACGCTGAAGTATTTAATTTAATTCAATTTAATTTAAATTATATATATATACACACATATATATATGTGTGTGTGTATATATATATATTAGATTTTATTTATTAGGCAGGCGGGCAGGTGGGGAGGGGGAAATAGGCTCCCCTCTGAGCAGAGAGCCCGATGTGGGACTTGATCCCAGGACCCTGAGATCACGACCCGAGCAGAGAAGGCTCAACCCACTGAGACACCCAGGCGTTCTTTATTTTATATTTTTTTATTAGGGATTTTATTTATTCATGTGAGAGAGAGCACATGGGGAGAAGCAGACTCTCCCCTGAGCAGGGAGCCCAATGCAGTGCTCGATCCCAGGACCCTAAGATCATGACCTGAGCCAAAGGCAGATACTTAACCAACTGAGCCACCCACGTGTCCTGCTATGCTGAAGTATTTTAAAATAAACCATAGCCTAACCCTGCAACGTGGTGGCATCTCCATGGGCCCCAATGCCATGATCTGCACTTAGAGCGCCCTGGCGATCACACACAATTGCCAAAGAAACACTGTGAGCTGAAGGTCAGCCTAGGACTGAGAGAACAAGACCCAGAAATGAGCTGACGACATTTTCATTCTCAATTATTGGCAGCGGCAAAAGAGTCCATGAATTTACAACCAATCGAGAGGGAAGGAGATTAAGAAGAAAAACCTCTGGAAAAAGGCACATCCTTAATGGGCTATCTATTTAAGAATCTAGAAAAATCATTAGGCTACTCACAGAATTTTAAACCTTTCTTAACAGAATTAACAAAATTAAATGTTTCTTTCAAATGGAAATGAGAGCTGTGATCTTGTACACGAAGCTGACTTACTTCAAATGCAAGTTTTATTTTTGTACCCCTGATTTTTTGTGGACCGATGGGACTATGAGGTTGCATCTGTTACAGAGAAATTGCATGTTTTGGCAGAGAATCAACATTGGCTCAGACTCCCTTAAAGTCAGAGTCATGCATGACGAGTGAGTGCCTCTATTACGTCTGACATGAGTCCCAGCAGCAACTTGGGAGGGAACCTCACCTTGGACGTGAAGTTAGGACTGTAGCCTCAGAAATCTGGATGAGGAGGGTTTATGGAGTGATCCGGCTCCAGCAGCCAGGATAGAGAGACCTCGTCTGCCAAACATGAGATGGAAAAATGAGTGGGTAGCGGTGCTAGGCTTTGAAACCATCTACTGAAATGTTTATTTCTATTTTCTGGCCAATTCATCTTCGGTTATCAAAGTGTTTTTGAAAATGCCAGTCATACAAAGGGAGAGCAAGAAAGGCAATTTTGTTTCTGTCTGCATGAGAGATTTAGAAGGAAAATGGTGCTCTCGGGGTACCCGTTGGTTGACAGTGTAGTAATGAGGAGATCCCCCAAGAGCGGAGTGAAACTCTGGGGCACAGGTTGGTCCTTCTGATCTGCCAAATCTTTCCAAATAGAGAACATTTATTTTATCCTTTCTTAAAATTATATAAGTAATATGTGTTCACTGTAGAAACATTGGAGAGTCCAATGCCCCCCTGCTCCCTCTCTCTCTCTTTCTCAAACAAATAAATAAAATCCTTAAAAACAAAACAAATAACTTTCTAGTGTATTTTTTTAGGCAACAAAATTTTAAGGGAAAAATTTTAGAGCTAAGTAAGGAATACCTGATCTGCGACACATTTTCAATCATATATATATATATATATATTTTTTTTTTTTTTACTAATCTAAACGTCTCTTGATTTATAATTTCTCTCTCAATTTATATTGTTAATGTAGTAAAAAGGAGTGGTAGGATGGATAATGACCAATGACCCCCAAAGACGCCGTCATCCTAAAGCCCAGAACCTATAAGGATGTTACCTTTCACTAAAAAGGACTTTGCAGGTGTGATTCAATTAAAGGCTTTGAGGTAAGGAGATGATCACAGATTATCAGGAGTGGACTTGGTGTCCTCACAGCCTCCTGACGGGAGGGACTCAGGAGAAATAGGTAGGAGAGAGGGTCACGTGATGACAGAAGAAGAAGAAATTTCTCTCTGGCTTTGGGAAAGTGGAGGAAGGGAGCCTTCGGCCCAGGAATGCCAGGAATCCAGCCAAGGCAGAAAAGGGAGAGATCCTGCCCTAGAGACACAGAAGAAACAGCCCAAGACACACCTTGACTTGAGCTGAGTGAAACTGATCACAGACCGCTCATTTCCAGAACCCTAGGGACTAGGGGTGGTTTGAGCTGCTCATTTGTGATTTGTTACAATGGCCGTAGGAAAGGAACACAAAGGGGAAAGAGATGAGCCTCAACTGTTCTTATTCTTTTGATTTCTTCAGTTTGCTTTCCATGGAGGCATGGAGAAGCCCTTACTGGAGTCCCTTCTCACATCAAAGGTGATCTCCACATCAGCAGAGCTATTAACCCCCCTCTTGCTTAACCGGTACTGGCATTCCAGCGAAGGAGAAACCAACACTCGCATACCTCACTTAAAGTGAATAATAGCCATTCTTTCAATGATAAAATGTATACGCGATTTGTGTATAGAGTAAATCAACAAACCAAAACTCTTAACGACTCTGAGCTTCCACTGTTGAAAGTGTCTTAGAACGGCCACGAGCCAGGCTTGGCTAAGAAATTCGGCATCCTTGTCTGGGCTGGACCAAGCACTTTTAGCCTCTAGCTCATCACTATTTATAGTGTTATTTACCAGCTGGTGGAAACAAGAGGAAAAAAAGGAAGGGGTGGCTTCCTCCCTTCCTTGCCTCCCTTACAACTGGCACAAGGGTAGGCAAGCTGTAGGACTGATGTTCCCTGAACTTTGTTACGTCCAACCCATGCCCCCCTACCCACCCCCAAACCCCCAAGTCACTCAAGCTCCACGGTGATCGCTGCCCCCGCGCCATGTCTTTCCCTCGCTGGCGATGGAGCCGGCTTGGCTGTGCCATGGAGAAACGCTGGGGGGCTTAGTGGCTCAAAAGAGAATCCTCAGCCCCAGAGCAGGAAGGCAAATGCTCGTGACCGAAGCCTGGGCTGCTCCGTGTTGCGAACAGTTACGTGTGCAAGCTGGTATGTGGAATATTCTCCCTGCTAAGTTCTCTGTGGGGGGTTGGGGGCAGGTCCTCGCTATCTGGCAATCATCAAGACTGGGCGTGGGAGCCGAAGGGTTGAGAGGAAAAGGTTCCCCGCTCTAAAATACTGGTGCTGGGGGCGCCTGGGTGGCTTCGTTGGTTAAGCCTCTGACTCTTGGCTTAGGCTCAGGTCATGATCTCAGGGTCATGAGACGGAGCCCCGAGTGGGGCTCTGCGCTCAGCGGGGAACCTGTTCAAGCTTCTCTCCCTCCCTCTCCCTCTGCCCCTCTCCCCCGTTCTCTCTCTCCCAAAACAATTAAAATTGATAAAATATTAGTGCTGGAGGTCTCCTCATGGTATCTGCATAGAGTTTTGGAAAGAACATGGCATGTGTGCCCTGTGGGGTGTGTGCCCCTTTGTGTGTGCCCTGTGGGGTGTGTGCTCATTTGTGACCAGTGACACACGAATTTGTGGTTATTAGTCCCCTAGCTGTTGGCAGGGACCACTGTTTACCCACCACTCCGCTAAGAGCCTGAGAAGTCCTTGAGAAAACAGGGTGGCCCTTTTCCTTTGTGAATTTTTCCTTTAACATAGCCATCCCTCTAAACACAGAAGCTGACCCACAGCCTGGGGTGGGCCAATTGTGATACCCCTGTCCGTAGTGACTGGCTCCGGGATGGGCACGTGACGCAAGCCCAGCCAATCAGGAGCTTTCTCCAGGATGTCTCTGTAGAAGCTGAAGAGGAGCCTCTCTTTGCTCACTTGTCAGGAACTGTGGGACTGTTGACTTGGAAGTGGCCAACAGCCATGGCCCCAGCGGAGCAGGGTACGAAGTTCCAGAGAGAGCCTTGTAAATTGCAGAGGCCTATTATGTGTGAGTCACAAGCCACTCCCGCGTGGGTCCATTCATGCATGAGGCCCCGTCGACGATTGTGGTCTGCTTACTGGAGCCAGAACATCACTTTTCACTGTTTAAGTTAATTTACTTTGTGTTTCTATCATTTGGAACTTACAGGAAACTGACAAGTACTGATGTATGGAAATACAAGACAGGAGGACTGCCCTCAGAGAACTTATGATTCATAAGGAAAGATAGAGACAGTTACAGAAGAAAATACAAGTTAAAATATATTTAAGCATTATGTTGTACTTTGTATACAACTGTGCAGTGAATAAATCTATCGTCTAATCTATGAAGAATGTGCTACAGCAGACAGTTGAATGATTTAGAATAATCACCAGTGTTGAGTTCCCCCGCAGGGCTCACAAGTTTCCTTTTTCTGTATAATTTTACCTTCCAAAAGATAGTGGAATAGAGTGGAAAGAACACAGACGTCAGAGCCAGACCTGGGATGAAATCTGGGTTTGCCATTTCTTAGCTACGTGATACCAGTTTGCAGGGCCTAATCTGGAAGTACCCCCCTTGATTCAGGATGCCTGAAACAATGAAGAAACTCATTTTCCAACCTGCTAAGTTCAGAAGTTGGGTAACTAGTTAATTCAATGTCTCAATCACGTCATTAAGGACTCCCCGCGGCACTCCCCCCACCCCCCACCCCGCTCCCCGGCTCCTGGATCTCTCCATGTTGCCATCTCAGGTCATGGAATGACTCCGTCACATCCAGAAGGTATCACATCCAGAAAATCTTTTCCACTGTCCCCTTAGGAGTTTCTAACCTTTTTCTGAATGTCCGACCCGCAGCAGACCCGTCCTTGCCTCTCATTAGCCAGACTGAGTCATATGTCAAAACTCCTAGACTAATCATTGACAAAGGGAACAACTCTACCCTGATTTTTTAAAATTAATCAGGACTTAAACTTGGAATGTGAGCTGGGCTGGCCTTCCTCTGAAGCATGCGAGAGTGGGGGTAGGGAGTGTGTTCTCTACTTAACGTCGCTGAGGCACTACCTACAGGAAGAAAGGAGAGACAGAAGGGCAGTTGGTGACTAATGATGTCTGATGAGGTGATAGGGATTAGTTACAAAGCCTCTCTGAGTCTCGGTTTTCTGATCTGTGAAATGGGGTGAAAAATATCTACCATATAGGTTTTCGAGAAAGAAATGGGATATCAACTTGCTCAACTTTCAAGGAGTGTTCCACAAATGTTTACTTGCTTTCCTCTTTTCCTTCTTTTTTTTTTTTTTTTTTAAGATTTTATTGATTTATTTGACAGAGAGAGCACAAGTAGACAGAGCAGCAGGCAGAGGGAGAGGGAAAAGCAGGCTCTCCAGTGAACAGGGAGCCTGATACGGGGGACTTGATCCCAGGACCCTGGGATCATGACCTGAGCGGAAGGCAGCAGCTTAACTGACTGAGCCAGCCAGGCGCCCTCTCTTTTCCTTCTTATTTAAAAACCTTTTTGAACATCTGCTATGCACCAGTCCCTGTGTCAGCTATTAGGGATACGGTGATGGATAAGACAACACAATCCCTGACACCTACATTCTACAGGATAGACAAATTACGCACAAAAAGTCACCAGAGTAATTGTGATTATGGAAATCCTGAAAACAGTTAGAGGAAGATGTCATATTCATGGTATCTTTTGATCATTTCTTCTCAATTTAAAGAGAAAAACCCTACCATAGTATTTCAGTTCTTCTCAGTATCAAATATAAAGAGAAATATTCATTGTACACTCGTGTCTGTCCCAATAGGTTTTGTTGCCTTTTTCCAGAAAAGGAAGACTCAGCTGAGCTGTCTTTCCTATCTTAATTGTGCAGTGGTAACTTAATTTTTGTAGACTCCCATACATAGAATATTTTTAATTCTTTTTTTAAGTAGATTCCCCACCCAGAGTGGGGCCTGACACAGGGCTTGAACTCACAACCCTCAGATTCAGACCTGAGCTGAGATCTAGTTACCCACTTAACTGACTGAGCCACCCAAGCACCCCTTACAGAATATTTTTAAAATCCCTCCACTTATCTGTGGTTGAAAGAATAAAAATGATTTTTCCATTGAAATCTCAACAGACACCCGTGTAGCATAAAGCCCAGGGATAGCTTTAAAAACGTCTTTCGTTGGGGCAGACCAAGAAACCCGAATGTCTCAGGGTGGAGTCCCTTCAGAGAATTGTATCCTATTGAATACCAAATAGAAACACTATTTCACACTCATCAATATGTAATTCTGAGTTTCCTCAATTGGCTGTGTACCATACCTTAGGGAGCTTGACAGAAATATAGACACCATTGATCCTCAGTATTCGTGAACTCCCTACTTACAAATATGCATCTTTAGTAAATTTATTCGTAACTCCAAAATCATTCCTTGTGGCATTTCTGTGATCACTCACCTCATCTACAGAGAGGCAAAGAATGTGAATTACTCAGGAGTGCCTGGGTGGCTCAGTAGGTTAAGCCTCTGCCTTTGGCTCGGGTCATGATCTCAGGGTCCTGGGATTGAGCCCCACAATGGGCTCTCTGCTCAGCGGGGAGCCTGCTTCCTCCTCTCTCTCTGCCTGCCTCTCTGCCTACTTGTGATCTCTATCAAATAAATAAATAAAATCTTTAAAAAAATGTGAATTACTCAATACACACATTCCTAGCTGAGGCAGAGTGAGGTGAGGCTCTGTCTTCCAGTTCAGCTCCCATATTATGAACAAGTGTCCTTTTCACAGTCAATTTAGCGCCACTTTTTTTTTGCAATTTTGTGCATTTTGGGGTATTTTTTGCATTTTCTTGGTGATTTCATCATTTAAAGTGGCCCCCAGTACAGTTCTAAAGTACTGTCTATCGTTTCTAAGCACAAGAAAGTGGTGATAAGCTTTACAGAGAAAATACATGTGCTGGAGAAGCTTCATTAGGCATGAGTTTTAGTGCTGTTGGCTTTGAGCTCAATGTTTATGAATCAACATCATCCAGGAATGGAAGAGTGAATTGGCGGAGCTGGATAGGGGCTGCTCCAGAAAGTGCTGGAGGACCACCTGCTCTGCATGGCAAAGCTGTGGAAAAGAGGGAAAGGTGGCCAACAAATTAAAAAAAAAAAAAAAAAAGGCACATAGTGGGCAGCATTATCATGAGGCCAAAAGCCAAACAGATCTGCGGTCCTGTTACCTGGACTCAAGAAACACCAAGCTTCCCGTGCGATCACTGCCCACATCCCGCATTTCGTTAAGACCACAAGGCTAAAACATGTCCAACTTGCAGGAGAGGCTGGTTCTGCAGATCAGGAGGCTTCAAAATTTTTAAATATCTGCTAGTATTTTCTAGGAAAAGGGATGTGCCAGGGGAGCAGAGTTTTCATCACCGAGGAGACTGGCTTTGTCTCACAAGACATTGGTGGACAAACCCGTGTTAATGCAAACGGCCATTGGTGGACAAACCCGTGTTAATGCTAACGGCCAGTTGATGAAAATGTTGTGACCCGAAGTTCTCAGGAACCTAAGCCCATATTTCCCATTGCAGCAGTAGCTTAATCTTTGTTAATTTAGTGTTTGCAGTGACTTTATTGAACTTTATTGCAGTGACTTTACCAAGAAGAACAAGAATCAGCTGTACATGGTTTATCCTCATGGATTGTGAAATATAAAGTGTGGCCCAGAAACCTGCAATTTTTTTTTAAGATTTTATTTTTTAAAGGAGTTTTTTATTTTATTTTATTTTATTTTATTTTATTTTATTTTATTTTATTTATTTGACAGAGAGACATCACAAGTAGGCAGAGAGAGAAGAGGAAAGCAGGCTCCCTGCCGAGCAGAGAGCCCGATGCGGGGCTCCATCCCAGGACCCTGAGATCATGACCTGAGCCAAAGGCAGAGAGGCTTAACCCACTGAGCCACCCAGGTGCCCCTAAGATTTTATTTTTTTAAGTAACTTCTACACCCAGCGTGGGGCTCGTACTCACAAACCCAAGATCTAGAGTTAAATGCTCCACGGACAGAGCCAGCCAGGCGCCACCGAGACCTCTGTATCTTTATCAACCTCTTCACTTGCTTCTGAAGCAGTTCTAGTATTTGAGGGTCATTCATATAACTAGTTTCCACAGATTTCTGGAAGGCTGTCATATTTTTGATAGGCACCACCATTTTTTTGTCCTGGTCATTAGGATCTAACGGTGGACTACTTGTTCTGCCCTCCCACAAGGATCCTTTCACCTCCTGTGATTGGCTAGAAAGGAAGTAGTTTAGATGATGTATATTTCTACATACTGGCTGATTCCCAAGAGAAGTAACATCTACCTACCGAGACATCCTACATCCATCCAGTCATCTTCACACCCTTCTATTGGTGGCGACCGTGAGTTCTTTTCGTTTACCATTAGCTCAAATCTAATACCTACCTACTCAGTGAATTTTCAGATAGGAGACACTCTGCCCAGGCACAGTGCCGGAAATTGAGTTCTTCCTATAAATGAGTGGCTCACATGCAGGGATGACTTTGCCCTCCAGAGGACATGTGGCAGGATCTAGAAGTATCTGTGGTTGTCACAACTCGATGGGAAGGGGGGTCGCTACTGGCATGCAGTGCCCGGGGACCAGCAAGGCTGCCGAACATCTGACAATACACAGGACAGCCTCCACCCCTGTTAACAAAGGATTATCTGGGGCAAAAAGTTCATAGTGCCCAGGTTGGGGAAAACTGCCTTGAATGGATGTAACGATTACAGGAGGCAATTTCTCTTTCTAGGTCACCACATTCCCACCAGACTCTGCTGTTAAAAGGACACAGCAATAGGGGCGCCTGGGTGGCTCACACGGTTAAGCGTGTGATCTAAACCGTGTAAAAGATTATGGTTAGATCATGGCTCACGTCATGATCTCTGGGTCCTGGGATGGAGCTCTGTCAGAGCTGGTGGGCTCCCCCCTCAGCGTGGAGTCTGCTTGTCCCTCTCCCTCTGCTCCTTCTCGCTACTCATGCTTGGCCTTTCTCTCAAATATAGAAATAAAATCTTTAAGTAATTTCTTCTAAAAACATGGCACAGCACTACTGAATCAAGTCACTCCCCACAGCACCCTACCATGTGATATTAATGTGGAAATATTCTAGAAAAAGCTTTCCTCTCTTCTGTCGCACTGGTTTGTTGTTACTAGTCCTAAGCCAAGAATGCTTGCATTTTCCCCCTGAGGTAGTGTTTTTTTTGTTTTGTTTTTTTTTTTTTTTAAAGTAATCCATACACCCCATGCGGGTCTCAAACTCACAGCCCTGAGGTCAAGAGTCCACGCTCTACTGACTGACCCAGCCAGGTTCCCCTTTTCCCCGGAGATTATGCATATGTACATCTTCCCTATTATTATTATTTTTTTAATCCATCCCCGTTTCCTTGCTTGCACCTCCTACAAAGTGTCGTCCAGCTTTATAGGAAACAGGTGTACCCTGACCCCCTTTGTAGAGCGTCTAAATGGCTTGGCAAAAAGTGTATCCCGGGACCCACGAGCATGCGCCGCCGCCTCCTCCTCCCACTGGCTCTCCCCTAACGAATGAAAGGAACGTCCTTCAGAGGCCAGGGACTTGAACTCTCTGACCGGGCATGCTGGGTTGGTCCTACTCTCTAGTTACCTCAGTCACATCTGCAGGCATTGAGGAAATAACACCAGATTACGAAAGATCAAATTTCCTGAAGAGAGATATTTGCGGAGGTGGGGGTGGGGGGTAGAGAGAATGCTTTAAATCAGGTACCGCATTTCATTTTCAGGAAGGTTGTGTTTTACAGTGAGAATATAAACAAGCTGAATTCAGCCAAATGTTAGATGGTTGTGAGTAAATTTATGTTTTTTCCCTTCTACTGTTAAGATTTCTGTCAATTTGAGAGGAAAATACATATCTAAAAGGAGACTGTTTTCTTTAAGAAGGATATCAGGATTAAGCAAATTAATTGTTTTTATTCATTTACTGCATATTTAATGAGCATTTCTTGTACATCGTGCTCTGTGCTAGGCCTACAAACACAAAAACGAGGTACAGTCCCTGTTCCCAAAGAGAAGTATCAGCTACTGATTAAACATTGTAACGTGTCTTTTTCTGCTAAAAACAATTCACAGTAACAGATTAAGAGAAGATATTTGCAAAAGACATATCTGATAAAGAACTGCTATCCAAAATATACAAAGAACTCTTAAAAGTCAACTCTTAAAACCCAAAACAACCCAGTTTTAAAAATGGGCAAGAGACCTGAACAGACAACTCACCAAAGAAGATATGCAGATGGAAAATCAGCATATGAAAAGATGCTCCAGGTCAATGTCATTAGGGAATTATAAAGTAAAACTTGAAATGCTACTATCTACGTACAAGAATGGCAAAAGCCCAGAACCCTGACATCACCAAACACTGGTGAGGATGGGGAGCAACAGGAACTCTCGTTCGTGGCGGGCAGGAATGTGAACTGGTACAGCCACTCCAGAAGAAAGCTTGGAGGTTTCTTACTTAACCAAGCGTAACTCTTCCCGCATGACCCAGCAATTCCTTGGTATTTACAAAAAAAGAATTGAAAATTCATGTCCGCATAAAACCTGCCCACAGATGTTTATAGCTGCTTTCTTTAGCATTTCCAAAACTTGGAAGCAACCAAAACGTCCTTCAGTAGGTAAATGAATGAATACACCATTTTACACTTAGATAGTGAATTATTATTTGGCACCAAAAAGAATGAGTTGCTTCATTCCCACTTTCATATCATGTGGACAGTTTTACCTGTGCCATCAGACTGTGGAGGATTCAATGAGCCAATATCTATAAAATGCTTAGGACACTGGCACATAATGACAGTTCAGTATTTACTGCTATGCTCGTTTTTGTTGTTGTTGTTTTGCGTTTACTGGATTGAGAGTGAGAGGTGAGGTAAGGAGGTGAGAGGCAAAACCAACTATACCTACACAGTTTACTATCTTCACCAACATAACCTTACTATTCTAGAAAATTCTTGCCCCGGGAGGTACAAGTTGCAAATAACTTTATTTTCCACTCCAGGAACATCTTCAAGACCCATCAATTCTGCAATAAATAAAAAGCCTCGCATGGCATATTGCACCCTAAGACCATTTTAACTTTTTGCTTCACCTTTGCTGTCTTCCAATCCTAGACTGTGTTATTACTATCATTACCCAAGATCCCACATTGTCAGACCCGACTTAACCAGAATCTAAAACCTCATAAATAGCCCTGCTTGGCTCTCCTTCCTCTGAGATGCTACCCGGAACCTGGGGAGAGAAGCTCTCCTTTACTGTCGTGAGCAGTTGACTCCACTCTGTTTTATGACCAGATTGTTTTGGTGACATTTTCTGGGAGCCAGCATTTAAGAACAGGCAACTTGGAAAGTGGCAATGCTCCAGGTGAGAGATGATAAAGAACTGAACAGGGCTTGAGGACCTGGGCTGAGCCCTGAGGAACAGGGCTTGAGGGGAGAGTTTGAGAAGGCACTTGTGGAAGAGAGACCTTAGTGACAGGCTGGGAAAGAGAGAGGAACTCAGGGATGCCTCTCGCATTGGTGACCTCAGTAACTGGGTACATCATAGAAGGGTTTTCCAAAGGAGAACCTGCAAAGATTGGTTGGTGTCCTCCAGTATATGCAGTGAAAAGTCACCATTGGAGCCAGCTTTGTTGGGCTTGTTCTGATTTCTACCCATCCACAAACCCGGCCCGCAAAGACCCCCTCGGAGGTGGAAGATTGGGTTGGGCTTCTCAGCTTGCGTAAGAGCATGTCCTCCTCATGCCGTGCTCCTGACCCCATTAAAATTCTCTCCTACTTGAGCACCCTCAATCCCCTCTTCTTTTCTCTGTGCCTGCCACAGGCCAGTCTCTGACATGCCAATACCAAGAAAAGGTAAATTCTACTCTCAAAGCATTGATGTCCGTTTTCCTGAAGATATGGAGAGAAAGGCACCGGTCCCATCACCAACTCATCCTGGTTTTTAGCATTTGAGATCCTGGGTCCGGCAGCCTCCTCAGTTCTGGGCAAATCTGGGTGGCTGGTCACCGAGATCAAGAAGGGTAAGGGCGCCTGGGTGGCTTAGTTGGTTAAGCAACTGCCTTCGGCTCACGTCATGATGCTGGAGTCCTGGGATCGAGTCCCGCATCAGGCTCCCTGCTCAGCAGAGAGTCTGCTTCTCCCTCTGACCCTCCCCCTTCTCATGCTCTCTCTCTCTCTCAAATAAATAAATAAAATCTTTGAAAAAAAAAGAAGAAGAAGAAGAAGAGGAAGGGTAAGACTCCCTTTACAACCCCTCCTTGTTCTCAAGTGTACACAAAAGCCAGTCGACAGGCCTATGGGCCTCAGCCAAATAAGCTCCTGGTTCCTCACAGTCCTGAGGACACCCCTTCTGGTTTGTGTATGTGTATTGGGGTGGGAAGGAATGTATTTATTACATTAGCTAGAGAAGCAAGGCTTGCCTACTTAGATGGGTTCTGGAAATTGTGGAGTTTGATGACTGCCATATATTTTATACCAAAACCTTTCCTTCCCCAAACTCCTAAGCCTTAGCATGTTAAGACTGATAGCACTTTTTGAAACCATTCCCTTCTGGGGCCTCCAGATGCCTTTCTCTGACTCTTCCTGCCACTTTCAGGACTATTTTGGTTTAGGATTTCTCACCCACCTCTCCTCCTGGGCGTGGCCCTCACTGGATTGATCGTCACCACACTTCCTGCTTCTGCTCTGTTCCCCTCTCCACGATTTCGTGGGGAGGGGGGGTGATTCAGCAAGACTCAAGAATGAATTCTTCTTGCTTCCTCCCTTTACTCCTCAGTGCATTGGTGTGTTTTTTTTTTTTTTAAGATTTTATTTATTTCTTTGACAGAGATCATAAGTAGGCAGAGAGGCAGGCAGAGAGAGAGAGAGAGAGAGGGGGGAAAGCAGGCTCCCTGCTGAGCAGAGAGCCCCATGCGGGGCTCGATCCCAGGACCCTGGGATCATGACCTGAGCCAAAGGCAGAGGCTTAACCCACTGAGCCACCCAGGTGCCCCGTGTTTGTGTGTTTAAAGCCTGAAGAAGCACTACACTCAAAGCAGGGCAGGGTCTGGGGAAGGAGATGGAATGTTCAGATGGAAAACCAGATCGGAGAAAAAAAAAATGTTTTTTTTCGATGCCATTTATTACAGATTCATTTACTTCTTTGCCCTTTTTGTAAACTGGGCCAGGAGCAGCATCCATTCGCAAGGTGGCTGTGATGTGAAAGAAGGTGCCAGGTGCCTAGAACATGCAGCAAGGAAATGCTTGATGAAGGTTAGCTGTTGTCATTACCTCAATGCGCTCTAAGGGACATATTTGAAGGGGCATGTTTCTTTGGGTTGGGGATTAGGTAAAGCTTCCCCAAAAGAAACTATTTCTCTTTTGAAGTAAGTTAAATGAAAGAATTCTGACTGGGCCAGAAAGTTTACTAATAAGTCTGAGGACAAAGAAATAAGTTACAAATACCCAGTAATATTTAAGCTAGTGATTGGTTTTGCAGAAATAAATCCTTAAAAAAAACTCACAAAACCCAAAGAACATAATACTTTATTTTTTTTTTATTTTATTTTTTTTAGATTTTATTTATTTATTTGACAGACAGAGATCACAAGTAGGCAGAGAGGCAGGCAGAGAGAGAGAGAGAGAAAGAGGGAAGCAGGCTTCCTGCGGAGCAGAGAGCCCGATGCGGGGCTCGATCCCAGGACCCGGAGATCATGACCCAAGCCGAAGACAGCAGCCCAAACCACTGAGCCACCCAGGCGCCCCAACTTTATTTTTTTTTTAAAGAAAGAAATTGGTTTCTGTTTCTTAGCTGATCTTGAAGGTAGTTGAGCCTTTCCATGAAATGTACCAGATTCTGAAGTTAACTAAGCTTTTCCTTCTGTACCCACATTGTTTATCCAGGTTTCTTCCCACATTGATTCAATGGGTGACGGATAACATTAGGGCATATATTTTTAAGCGCACCTGCTGAAGGGAACCTTCATTTTGCATTGGTGTGCAGCTGAAAGAATTAGACCAATTAAATGATCATTTATCTGGTATTAGATAACGAAGTTACATATATACATTCAAAGGAGCTGCAGGCAAAGCGGGGGCCAATCTAGGTGTCCTGGGATCTTGAAGCCAGGCTGAGTGCCCTATAGAACTGGTTAAATTAATCTTCTGGGGAGTACTGCGAAAAGTTTTTCTCCACTCAGGATAGATAGGTAGAGTGTCTTAAAGGGCTGCCCAGAGGATAAGGCCTTGGGACCCATTGCTAAGCACCAAAGCTTAAAGCTAAAAACATTTGGGGGTGAAAGAGAAATGGAGACAAAAGTGGGATCCTCCCTCCCCCAATAAAGGCTGGGGGTGAAGACTGTTAGTAAGGTTCCCTAAGGCAAAGCATATGTGGAAAGTTCTCCAAAAAAACATTTGGCAAGCAACGATTTTATAGAGCTGGAAGGAACTGCTCTCAAAATATCAGGATGTGATATTTCAGGGAAATTCCGAATGCTCCTTTGTCTTCAATATCATTTTTTTTTTCCACGATTGAGAATATAGATGTAGTCTTCCAGTTTACTTTCATTAGTAGTAATTTTCCACGGCACTAGGTATACTATAAGAACATTCCACAATACCCTGCTGTATGAATGTTAAAAAAAAAAAAAAAAAGTACACAGTTATTTCTCTATTATTGGAGTTTTATGTATTTTTACATTTCACCCCCAATAAGGATATGGACTAGCATTGCATTTAAATGTGGATCGTGACCTCTGATTATTCCCTTAGGATATTTTCCAAGAAGTGAGCAAGTAATCAAGGAATCTGAACGCTTTTAAGGGCTTTTCATGGGATCAAACTGCTTTTTGGATAGATTTTAACATTTCTCCCTGCAGGGAAAGCTTGTTTCTTAACATAGTCTCATAATTATGAGAATGAATATTAAAACTCTCATTAAAAAACCCCTGCTAGTTTGGTGTATATATAAAGTTTAAGTTGTTTTCATTTGGATTATTAGTATTGAATTTCAGTATTTCATATTTGCTATTTGTACTTCACTTTCTGTGGATTATAACATCCTTTGTTAATTTTACTCTTGGCATCTTAATGCTTTAAAAAATATATATATTTTTAGTATAATAATAATTATACTAATTATAATTGAGGGGTAATGAGGAGAGACCACAGAAGGGTATATGGTTTCTTCTGGCGGTGATGAATATGGTCTAAAGCTATTTGTGAGGGTTCTATTAAAAACCATCAAGGTGCACCTGGGTGGCTCAGATGATAAAGCATCTATCTGCCTTTGGCTGAGGTCATGATCTCTAGATCCTGGGACCTTGTCCCATGTCCGAAATCCCAGCTCAGCGGGAACTGCTTCTCCCTCTCCCTCTGCCTTTCTCCCTGCTTGTGCTCTCTCTCTCTCTCTCAGAATACATAAAATCTTTAAAAAAAATTATAAACTTTATATGGGTGAATTGTAGGATATACGATTGATTTTTATCCCAATAAGGCTGTTCTTAAAACATTAGCATAAATTATTTCCATATTATGATATTCAGGCTCCCTCTTTCAGAAACTGTAGGCAAATTTCCCAAATCTGATTGCCTTTTGCTTTCTCATATTCAGAAGATACATACTTTAAGTTAAATGTATAATCTGTTCCGTAAGGAATATGCCCATTGGTTTTTATTTGGAAAATCCCATCGCGTGTGGATAATCACTGATATGTTCTTGACGTTTCATTCTTAATCTACCTGGGTTTTGGTGTAGGTTCTGAAGCTGTGATTAATGTTCTCCAAGACCTACTTGTTGAATAAAGTAAATTTGTCCTTCCCTTCCTGTGTTTTGATGGTTCTGTTGTTGAAAACTAAACTCTGTGCTTCAGAACCCAAATGTGAAGACAGTTTGGGATCAAGAGGAACAATAGCTTTATTGCTATGTCAGGCAAAGAAGGCTGCAGCAGGCTGTGGCCTTCAAAAACTGTAAGCCAAAGGGCTGGGGGGCAGGAGAATGTTGGGGGGTGGTTTTAATAAGGAAGTAGAAGATCTAACCAGTTTTGACAGCCATTGTGTACATGGTACCAGCTTTGTCCTGTCTTTAGGGAGGCACCAGGCTCCTGAAATAAAAGGCTAAGAAGGGAGGAGAGGTAGTTTGCAGAAGAGGGGGAAAGTTTACTTAAAAATCGAGCTTCGCTGGAGCATTAGTGCAGCCATCTTAATTTTTGTTCAACTTTATGCTTTTAAGCCATTTCCATTACTTTCAATATTATACATAAACTAACATGTTTCCAAGTTATTACTGTATTGGTCTGAGATTTCAAATGTAAACTAGTAATACACTTTTTAAATTTTTTAGCTTTAAAACATGGCTTCATATCTAGTATTACCAGAATTCAGGGGCCTCTGGGTGGCTCAGTCGGTTAAGTGTCTGCCCTGAGCTCACGTCATGATCTGAGGGTCTTGGGATCGAGCCCCAGGTTGGGCTCCCTGCTCGGTGGAATCCTGGTTCTTCCTCTCCCATTTCCCCCTACTAGTGTGCTTTCCCTCTCTCTCTCTCAAATAAAATCTTTGATTAAAAAAATAATAATAAAAACAAAAAACCACCAAGACTTCATTACTTTCCTCTCTCAAAGTATTGCTAGCTATTATTTTATTTGTGAAGATGTATTTATTTGCCAAAGAGAGAGCATGAGTGGGAGGGCTGGAGGGAAAGGGAGAACCTGAAGCAGGAGCCTGACGTGGGGCTCGATCCCACGACTCTGAGATCATGACCTGAGCCAAAACCAAGAGTAGGACCCTTACCCAACTGGGCCACGCAGGTGCCACCTCCAAGCTCTTCTTGTACGTTTTTTCGTTCAGATGATATTTAGAACAGTTTTACTAACATTTGAAAATATGGTTGGACTTCCATTTAACAGACTGATTGGGGAAGGGACATGTTTAAAATATTTGTTGTCTCAGAACGCAATATCGTGTTCCTCCGTGGTCCCACACACGTCTTAAGTTTGAACATTTTACTGAGCTTGTTACCATGATAAATTCTAACACAATCCCATTATCCTGCAAAACTATTATTTTTTTTTGCTTGAATATGGAAACCCTATTAATTTCTGAGTATCTGGATCTACTGGTTAATTTCATAAAAATCCCAAGACAAGATGTTTTGGGCTTTCTATTTGGACAAAGATACAATGTACAGTAATGAAAACAGTCTTTTCTTTCCCAATAGCTATAAGTCATTTCTAGTTTCAATCTTACTGCATCAAAAAGGATTAAATCACTATTCTGTTGACAAGCCCTGAAAATTTTAGGAAAGCACATACTAAAAATTAAATCTTTTTTTTTTAAAGATTTTATTTATTTATTTGACAGAGACCACAAGTAGGCAGAGAGACAGGCAGAGAGAGAGAGGAGGAAGCAGGCTCCCTGCTGAGCAGAGAGACCGATACGGGGCTCGATCCCAGGACCCTGAGATCATTACCTGAGCTGAAGGCAGGCGCTTAACCCACTGAGCCACCCAGGTGCCCCTAAAAATTAAATCTTTGACAAGCAGGCTTATGAGGGATATACATTAAAAGTCTCAAGCGTGGGATGCCTGGGTGGCTCAGTTGTTTGGACAACTGCCTTTGGCTCAGGTCATGATCCTGGAGTCCCGGGATCAAGTCCCACATCGGGCTCCCAGCTCCCCAGGGAGCCTGCTTCTCTCTCTGACCTTCTCCTCGCTCATGCTCTCTCTCAAATAAATAGATAAAATCTTAAAAAAAAAAAAGAGTCTCAAGCGTTACAGATCTAAGGTTAATCACCATCACCTCTTTCTGGAGTGTGTTTCATCTACATTGAAGCCAAAGGGTACCAGGATTTCACCGATCAGGTGAGAGGACCTTTGGTGCGGACACTTAGTATTTTGGGGGAGGGGTGGAGGTGGTCCTTTTCCCTTGGCTGCACCCTCGGCAAACCACAGTAAATAACAATCTTGCTAGTATTTGTGTCCATTGAGTTGGATCTGAATGGAAAGGTGCCCTTCCCCCATCAACAGAAATTGCATCCTTGTAAAGGGCTAGTCTGAATCTTTTGGCATAATCTCTGTTAAATTTTCTACCATCACCACACCCTCTTTCTCTCAAGACACTTCTGCCTGGACAATGAATTTTTTTTTTTTTAAGATTTTATTTATTTATTTGACAGAGAAAGATCACAAGTAGGCAGAGAGGCAGGCAGAGAGGAAGCAGGCTCCCCACTGAGCAGAGAGCCCAATGCGGGACTCGATTCCAGGACCCTGAGCCGAAGGCAGCGGCTTAACCCACTGAGCCACCCAGGCGTCCCACAATGAATGTTTTTAATCAGTCCTTATACACAACACTTCTTGGTTACAAAGGACCACATCAACTACTAAATTTAAGTGCTGGTCACGGAGGAAAAAAGAGTAATTTGTGGAGACAAGGCATTGATTTCTGAATGGCTGATTTTAATGGTGATAGGACTAGTTACAAATGCACTGTCATGCCCAAATCAAAAGAGGAAAACCTATGGGAGCCACGTTTGCCATGAAAGAGTGCTGCACTTGTTTTCTATTTAACTTTGTGAGAAGTAACTTATTTTTCTAAGCAAATTACGAAAATCCAGTTTAATTGACCCTACAGGTGAAATATATTAAAACACGGGACAGGGCTTCCTCTTCCCCTAAATAACTACAAAAGAATATTTATTTATGTTTTTTGAGTGAATTGTGTTTGATGAATGACATAAATCCGTTTGGAGACAATAATGCTCTTTGGCGTATTATTTCAAGTTGGTTATTTTTTTCTGCCCTTAAGATTTATTTTTTTTTTTATTGGGTGGGGTGCAGAGGGAGAGAATCTCAAGCAAACTCCCTGCTCAGTGCAGAGCCTCAGCTCAATGTGGGACTTGATCTCAGAACCCTGAGATCACACAACCTGAGCCTACATCCAGAGTCAGTTGCTTGCTTACCTGACTGAGCTAACCGTATGTCACGAAACTGATTATTTTTAAGAGACTGCAGACTCAAGAGAAACTCTGAAAACTGAGAAGTTACCTCTTTAAGAGACATTTATATATACAAGAGAAATATCCGTTTTAAAAGTGTTTCCTTCAGTACCAAGAAGGAGCGGGGCGGGGGGTGGGGGGTAAGGGAAACTCTCTAGAAACTGTTCTCCATGGAAAAGGCCTGGACTTAAATCTGTGTAGAAACCTTACCCTGGTTTACTGTGCTTTTTCTGGCAACTTCCCATAACAGTCTCCTCACCCCCAGCATCTTTTGTCTTTAGCTAGAGATGATGTTTGAGATAATGGCTTCAGCCAGGGAGTCATTGTTTTGCCTGGTCTCTCCCATGTACACAGAGGTATACATGCTACTTATTAAATGTAGTTTGACTTTTTTCCTTTTTTTTTTTTTTAAGTAGTCTCCCTACCCAATGTGGGGCTTAAAGACCCCAATATTGAGAGTCACATGCTCTACCAACTAAATCAGCTGGGCACCCGTTTGATGTTCTCTTAATTTCTAATTAATCATGTCCATTTGATTCTTAGACCAGCTAGAAAAACCTTAAGGGATAGAGTAAAAATTCACATTTGCAAGCTTAGCAGTTGTTTAGTACGGTGTGGAAGACCCTAGGTAACTCCCTAAAAATAGAACTGTTTGTGGTAATTCTTATACTTAGTAAAGTAGTAAGTAATGTTAATCTGAGGCTGTACTTCATTAACTAGAATAAACCTTCCATCTCAAAATTGTAGTTTGTTTTGTGAATGATTCCTAATAATTCCCTACATTAAAACCCTAAGTGACAGTAAAAGCAGTGTTTAATGACTGACATATAGTAAACAATTTAAATAATTTCTATCTTTCTCAACTTGCATTTGTTTTTTTCTGAAGCCATCTTTTTAATTTTTTTTCAATTGCTTATCCCAGTAGTTTTATTTTATTTTAAAATATTCTATTAAGTAATCTCCACACCCAATGTAGGGCTCAAACTCACAACCCTGAGATCAAGAGTTGCGTGCTCTACTGACTGAGCCAACCAGGTGTCCCATGTCCCAGTAGTAGGAATTTTATTTGCTTTAAGTTATACTAAAATGCATAAAAGAAAATCACAAAAACAAATTGTATATAATCCCTATAATAGGCATTAGCAATAGGGTAATGTTAAGACATATTTCACCAAGTGCCGTTCTAGAATGTTGGGGTATCACAACTATCTAAAAGATAGTAGGTCCACAGTTTTAGTGTGGGATTTGGGGAAATGACTCTAATTTTTATATCGAGGGTAGAGAAAATTCTCTCAAAACCTATCAGTTTTAAATGTAAATCACTTATACTCATGCTACAATAAATGTTGAGATAAATAACCTTGGATATTTGTAAATTAAAAAGATAGACTTCATCTCCAATTTTTGCTGAATTCCAAAATCAGTATCATTTAAAGCAAATGGGGCACAATGTTAACAACCAGCAATTCCAGGTGAGGGTTATATGGTTCCACTGGACTACGGTTCCTCTGCCTACTTGTGATCTCTCTCTCTGTGTCAAATAAATAAATAAAAATTTCATTCAGGAGGGCTGGTAGAAGAAAGCTCTTTCCATAAAATGAAAATATTCTCTAAGGAATAAAAAATATTTTCTCAGTTGTATGCCTAAAAGGTGCTTGTTGTATGAATTTCTTCTGGATCACTTCAACTGGCTATGCTTTCTAATCAAGTACGTAGTTTTGTTTTTTTTTTTTTTAAGATTTTATTTATTTATTTGACAGAGAGAGATCACAAGTAGGCAGAGAGGCAGGCAGAGAGAGAGGAAGGGAAGCAGGCTCCCTGCTGAGCAGAGAGCCCGATGCGGGACTCGATCCCAGCACCCTGAGATCATGACCTGAGCCGAAGGCAGCGGCTTAACCCACTGAGCCACCCAGGCGCCCTAAAGTACGTAGTTTTGTTTAAAACCTCAGCTAAATGATAGAGCATCCCCTTTCCCGTTAGATCTCTGGCTGAACAGTACCAGCTTAGCCAAAGAACATTTTTTTTTCTTCTTTCTAATCCTTATTTACTTTGAGATAGGAGTTAGCACAACGGCAGCCTCCAATCGTTTTTTTTGGTGGAAAAGCTGCGCAGAGACCTTAGCCTGGGAATATCAACAATGGGACAATCTGCCCCAAACCTGATGTTCCCTCAGGACTGTCAGGCCTTCAAGTACACATGTGCAACAAACAACACAGGATTTGGGTTTCCTCTTCATGGTTCTGAGGAAGAAGGAAACTTACAGCTCAAGGGCTAAGAACAACCAAGGGGCGGGTAACATGAAGAATCAAGGACAGCAGAAGCCAACCAGTCCTTTGAAATGGAGACACAGGTGACCTTAAGAGGCAAATTCCTGGAAGATGTACAGAAGTGGATCCCAAGAGCAACAGCCTTACTATCTGGAGATAGTACTGACTGCTAGAACATTCATCACGGGTCTCAGAAATTGCCCCAATATGGCCGCCTCTCCTCCTCCTCCCCATACCTACTACACCCTTTCTATCTCAGATCCCCACTCCCCATACATACTACTCCCTTTCTGTCTTGGTTCCTGTACTGAGGCACTATGAAAACAAGCTTTTGTATAGCTTGACGGCAAGGTCTGAGAAGACAGGGGCAGGGGTGAGTCGAGACACGGTATTTGGAAATTTGAGTTTCTCTGTGGAGACTAATGATAAACAAAGATCTCTTAACTTTTTAAATAACTTAAGATATCTTTTCTAATAAACTAAGATGATTCTTAGACTCAACTACACTAGACATTGCCACTTTTTCTTTTCTTTTTTTTTTTTTTTAAGATTTTATTTATTTATTTGACAGAGAGAGATCACAAGTAGACAGAGAGGCAGGCAAAGAGAGAGAGAGAGAGAGGGAAGCGGGCTCCCTGCTGAGCAGAGAGCCCGATGCGGGACTCGATCCCAGGACCCTGAGATCATGACCTGAGCCGAACACAGTGGCTCAACCCACTGAGCCACCCAGGCGCCCGCCACTTTTTCTTTTGTTTTTAAAAAAGTATATACGTTGTTTGAAGAGAAAACAGAAATACTCACGTTCAATCGAGCCCATTTTTTCAAGTTCCCTGAGAGGACACATACCGACATGCTACACAGCACAACACTCCAGCAGAAAGTAAATTATTTACAAGGACCATTTAAAGTCAATTTTTTATTTCACCAAATAAAACCTGCACGATAAATTACATCTTTACAACAGGTTGTTGCTATACATTTATTCAAATCAAGAAAACTGTCATAATTAAAGCTCTCAAAGTAATTTTGGCACAGACGAAATCTTGGTCATTTTGTTAAGTCCCTGAGTTCTTGGAACAGGCTGGTTTTTGCATTCAGCCTCATCCCTGGCTACTTGGGCTCCTGCCCCCCTACAATGCCCCCCAACCTACTCTGGCTCCATATGCTAACTCTAGGTCAACGTTTGATGCCCTAACCTTTCCAACCCATGGTGCTGGGCAGAAATCCCTCAGCTTCAGGGACATTCACAATCAGAGTCCCCAACCCGAAGAGCGCCCCCTACAGCTTCTGTTTACTGCTGGGCAGAAGAATCAGGGTGCATCTCACACATGCATCTTCTTATTTCTAAAGTTGCCCCAGATGAACCGTCAGTGTTTTAACGTCTCCAAGGCTTTATGCCTCAGGTGCTCATCCAAACACTGGATGGCAAAGAGGTCAACGTCCGTGTCGAACTTGTTGGCAAACAAGTGGTGCTTGCGGAGCATCCAGTTCAAGTCACCTGCCCCGAACACGCACACAGAACGCACGTGGACGCCACTGCAGGGTGGGTAGGGAGCACCCTTGGAAACATCACCCTCGAAGTACTGCCACTTGACAAACCTCGCAATCGCGTGCATGTCAGACATGTCGTACTTCTGGCTTAAAGACAGGGAGCCCGGGACATCTGGGATCCTCTGAATGGTGGCCCAGAGATACTCATCAGGGCTGTAGGTGTCTTTTGCCCACTCCATAAACTTTTGGATTTTTTCATTCTCTAGCACGTACTCCACGTACTTCCTACTGACCACAAAATAGGCACTGCCCGAGAACAGGGGGGTGTCAAGAGGGGGCTGCATTTTGTCGGTCCCCGTGTTCGTCAGCTTTCCGTTAACAACCGTATAATGCTTTTTCCACCTTTCTTTTTTGTTGGATGGCATCCTCTCGGTTTCTAGGTTGTTTTCACCCATTAGTGACTTGAGCTTCCGGACAATTTCCAAGTTGGTTTTAATAGGAAAATCCATACCGCAGAGATTTATCAAGTACTTCCAGTCTGCCCTCATCCTGTAGAGGTCCTGCATGCAGTTGAGGTCGGCCTGAACCCGGCTCCACGAGGCGTACACCACACTCTCCAGCTGACTGGCCACGAAGACATTACTGAAGCAGGACGCGATGCCCAGCACCGCGGCCAAGAAGGAATCCTCTGATTTTCTGTCCACGTGAATGCAGTAGAAATTCTGGGGCGCGTAGATGGCCCTCAGGAGCCTGTCAAGCATTTCAATTTTGTGATGGACCACTATAGAATATGCAATGGGAAATTCTGCCTCTTCTTTACTAAAGGGCTGCGTGATATATTTGCGCGCCTTGATGAAAGCGTGACAATCTCTGGTCATGTTTATATACTCACTGGCTGTCCTCCGAGGGCGCTGCCTAAACTTCACAGTTAGAATTTCAAGCTGTACCTTTTGGATTTCTTCTACATCCCCCTGTAAAACTTTGGTACAATTAATATTACTACTAGGATTCTCTCCAACCAGCTCCAAATGTCCAACACTTAGAAATTCAGGCTTCTGGTGAATTCTTAAAACGGAGAAGGTGACCAGGGAAAAAACGAGAAGCAGGAAGAGGTATTTAGTGGGATAAGAGAAAAGTCTCCTCCGCAGCAACTTTCTCAGCATTTCAAACAACAATCGGAGATTGTCCTTAATTAAGGGCAGTCTTCCAGGCTTCAGGCAGTCATGATTCCTCTCCTGTTGAGGCCTTGAGAGCTGTCAGTTTGCATTTATCAAAACTGCAAAGGCATCTTGAGATGGAGAACAGCACTAAAAGAGAAGGAGAAGGAACATATATAAATACAGTCTTGTTACGACATCTCGGGTTGAAAAAGCATCCTCTTTGCTATGAGGTCAGGCGTTGGTCAATCAGCAGAAGAGGGTAGTGTTAGAGGAAACCCACAGCCTGTAATAGTAATACCAGATTATTAAAAAAGAATATGGGGGCAGGGGCCTCCTGGCTTGCTTCGTCAGTGGAGCATACGACTCTTGATTTGGGGGTTTTGAGTTCGAGCCTTGTGTTGAATATGGAGATGGCATAAAAATAAATCTAAAAAAAAAAAAAAAAGAAAGAAACGAAGGAAGGAAGAAATACAACAATGTGCTAAGATATCCTACATGATACTACTTGAGAATTTACCTTTCAGGAAAATTAAGGTACAAAATCACAGTTGAAGACCTAGGTTACCATTACTCTACTCTCCACAGTTGGTAAGATGAGTTTTTCCTCCTCTGCCAGTTCTAATGAGCACCCCCGCCTCAAAATCATTACTATATCTGGGTTCCTCCTGATACTTCCATTAATGTCCATCAGCTGGCCTCAGCAGCCCCCAATACTTAAAGATCAGCTTCATCCTGCCCTCCACTAAGTTAGGGCTAGAGGTCCTCTTATAGAGAAGTTCAAGAACAGCTGTGACTTCCAAGAATCTCTGAACTGAAAGCAAGTCAAGTGACTTTTCAAACTAAACCAGGAAGGCCCCGCTGAAACCAGGCCAGATGCGGGTCTATTTGGAATCTCTCTTAGTTCAGGTCCATTCCAGTCACCACAGGAAGAGAAGACATACACAGTCCAAAACAGAGACAAAGCCTTGCATTTTCTTTCTGAATTGCTTTGAACAGGTTATAACAATTAATGCTTGTGAGAAACAGTTGTATACAAATTATAATGTATGACATACCTACAGTCTATATTCAAATGAATATAAAAAATATAAAATATAACAACCCCACCCATTTTTACTATGTTTATAAATATTACAAAATATATTTTGTCTTAAAAATCAATTTTATAGGGGCGCCTGGGTGGCTCGGTGGGTTAAAAAGCCTCTGTCTTCGGCTCAGGTCATGATCCTGGGGTTCTGGGATCGAGCCCCAAATCCAGCTCTCTGCTCAGCGGGGAGCCTGCTTCTCCCTCTTCTCTCTGCCTACCTCTCTGCCTACTTGTGATCTCTGTCAAATAAATAAATAAAATCTTTAAAAAAATCAATTTTATAACTTGGAAATTGGTTCTATAATAAATGTTACTGTTCCTTTTTAAAAGATTTTTATGTAATCTCTATAACCAACCTGGGGCTCAGACTTAAAACCCTGAGATCAAGAATCCTATGCTCTACTGAGTCAGTCAGCCACCCCTAAGTGCTACTGTTCTAACAAAAAAAGCCAAATACCACTGATCATCTCCATACCAGATTCACAGAAATTTGAAACTGGTTTTTAATACTAGGATCAGCACTAGAACTTTTAAATATTTTGTTAGGAAATAAATTGTGAATATTAATAACACAAATAAAAATAAATTCTGGCTCATTCAGTTTCCAGATTCCAGGTAACATACTGTGTTTGGAGAGTGCCTTTCCTGCAGTCAGGTTTTTTTATATATACGAGGCATTCAGCAACGGTGCTATGTCCCATGAAGCTTTTAAAAAAAATCTGTGAAATGAGAAGGGAAATGTGTGAAGGGATGTAATGCCCATGTAAGTACACACACACTCAGAAAACATGCTGGTAAACTAATCTTATGTATTCACTTTTTTCCCCCTCAAAAATTATGGCTGGTTCATTTCTTGCTTTTAAAATTTCCTGTCCAATCTTACTTGTTTTTCTATGCTGGTTGTGTACTGCTAAAGGTTTGAAAATATTTGCAATTTGGGTCAAGCCTTTCCAAAGAAAACTCTAGCAACATGTCCCAAAGTGGGTGCCCAGGAACAGTGAAATGGTCCAATACCATTGGAAAATCCAATATATTTTATCTCCAATGGGAAGATTCCCAGTGCTCACTGGCCCAGTCTGTCTTCGATTGAGTTAGCTGCTTATCTCATCTTCTTCCAACTACCTTGTCTACCACCCGACTCCCAACCTGTATTAGCAAGAAATGTGGGGCGATTCTGCAAAAATACTGAAGCACAGAAACCATTAAAACAACAGATCATAAACAAAATGATGTCAGTAGGCAGCTCCTGCTCCTTATTGGTTCAGACATTTGAAGAAATCCGTCCAGTCATTAGGTCATCTGATCTCCAAGCAAACTGATTAGGGACTTAAGTGGCCTCATACCACAAAGAAAACAAACTTTTGAAAACCAATCTAGAAAAGTCACTCAACAAAGAGCAACACCACCAAACCCAAGGCAGGGCAGGGGCAGAGGTCTGACTTCCAGAATTGGCACATTATAAAATCTCCCTTTTTCTTCCTTCTTTCCTTTCTTTCTTTGAGAGAGAGTGTGTGCTAGAGAGGATGGAGGTGTGAGGGGCAGGAGAGAGGCAGAGAATTTCAAGCAGGCTCCACGCTCAGCATGGAGCCCAGGACAAGGCGCATCTCATGGTCCTGAGCTGAAGTCAAGAGCCAGATGCCTAACTGCCTGAGCCACCCATGCACCCCTAAAATGTCCCTTTAACAACAAAATATTACAGAGTATGTCAAGTAACAAAAGTATAGATCATATAAAGGGAAAAAGCAGTCAGTATAAATGGTCTCTGAGGAAGCCCAGGTATCAGACTTAACAAAGACAGCTGTCTTTGTTTTTAAGTCAGCTGTCATAAATATTTTCAAAGAACTAGAGAACTGAAAATATGAGAATGATAGACAACCAAATGAGAATTTCAATAAAGAGACAGAAAACGATAAAGAAAAAACCCAAAAGAAATCTGGAAGTGAAAAGTACAGTAAACTGAACTGAAAAATCGTCTACAAGGGCTCAACACTAGGTTTAAACACATAGAAGAAAGAATCAGTAGAACTGAGGACAGGTCAAGTGACAGCATCCCGTCTGAGGAAAAAAAGAAAAGAGAATTAATTAGGAAAAACAGAGCTCCAGAAACATGTGAGATTAAACATTATCAACAAATGTATAATGGGATTTGCGGAAGGAAAGGGAGGGGGGCTAAAACATCTGAATAATGCTGCAAACTTCTCCAAATTTTATTTAAAAAAATTAATCTCCATATCCATGAGCTCCAAGTAGGCAAAATGGTACAATCACTTTGGTGGTTTGGCCATTTCTTACAAAGCTGAAGGGAGGCTGACCTCTCTACATGGCAATCATACTTCCAAGGTTTTGTTTAATGGTCTAAGATACGGCCTATCCTGGACAATGTTCTATGTGTTGAGAAGAGTATGTCTTTTGTTGATGTTGGGTGGAGTGGTCTACCGATATCCAGTAGTCTAGCTAGTTTATTGCGGAGTTCAAGTTTTCAGATTGCTTGCTGCCTTTCCTCCTCCTAGTCTCTAGAAGTGTTCCAACGTAAAATGAGCAGTTCCAGCTGGTCAGGACTAGGGTGCAACGGAGTACTCAATGGAGTGGGGGGCAGACAAAATGTCCTGAGGGTCAGTGAGTGACGAGGCAGCAAATCGAATCTGAAAAGCAGACAGTCACAAGGTAACCGATTCAGCAGATCTAAGAATCTCAGACTGACAGTAGGGAAAGAAATTAGAACTGGCTCTATTTTTGTGACAGGATCTTCAAAAGGTTCAGGGAAACGGTAGCAGCACAGATTCCAGAGGGGGATGAGAATGTTTAAAACAAAAACAAAACAGTATTGACCTGCAGCTATTTAAAAGCAGTTGGGTCTCTCTCTACCCTGAAACCTGGCCCCGGCCCAGGTTTATATTCTCTGCAGGCTGGGGACCAGGCACTATGGAAAGCAGGGTTTCCAACTAGGAAACAGTGGAACAGAGTGAACCCAAAGACAATAGCTATTGAGATCTCCTTCCCTATTTCCAGCTATCAGTTCCCAGAAGTTTGACTGCCAAGCCAATGCAGGAGTTTATTTACTAAGGAATCCAACAAGGCCAAGACTTAAATACATTGCTTAAGTTAGAAATTTCCCCAAATGTTCAAAGGAAACAGACTGTGTACAGGAATAAGAAAACTAATAATGATATCGCCAGAGAGAGTAGAAAATATATTGCATTCCATCAATCAGTAAGATTATATGGCCCGAAAACAGGCAAAACAATATTCCCATCCCTTATGCTCTTTTGCAATGTGACCTTGCCCTTCTCCAATCAAGAAATAGTCAACATTTCTTTCCCCTTGAATTTGGACAACCTTATGACTATACTGACTGGTAGAGATTGGCAGAAGTGAGGCGATGTGGCCACCAAGGCTGGGTCATGGAATACTAAGCAGCTTCCAACAAGTTTTCTTAGAAAATCTGTTCTCCAGAGGCTTCCTTTTGGAACCAGCTTCCATATAGTACTAAGCCAGAGAGTGTAAGGTACCCAAGCCACCAGTTCCAGGTGAACCCAGCCCAGCCCAGACAGGTAAGCGAAGAAGCTACCAGATGACACTCCAGCCCGTGGTCACTCAACTCTTCTCTGAATTTCTGACCCACAGAATGTGTGAGCAAAAAATAAAATGGAAACATTCATGTTACTACATTTGGGGAGATTTGCTTCATAGCAGGGACACCAACAAATCAGAAACTACACGAACAGAACACATAGCAAATAAAACAGAATTCTTAAAAATTAATGACATGATAAGAAAAACTGCAAAACTCAATTGCAGTGTTGGAAAAGAAAGCTGAGGAAAACTCTCCAGGAGTTAGTTAGGCAAATAGGCAAGCCAAATGATGGGGAAGTTGAAGTGGTGGAAAAAGGTAATTTAGAGAACCAGACCAGGAGATCCAGTCTCTGAATGAATAACAAGACCTCCAGAAAGACAAAACAGGAAAAAAAAAAAAAAAAGAAAGAAAGAAAAGAAAAAGAAAAAGAAGGAAGCAATCAGTTAATTAAATGGTTGAATATTATTTCTCACAAAGAAGCAACAGATTGACATTCCTTGGAATACCGACACAATGGATAAAAACGGATCCACACCAAGACACATTCCTGAATCATGAAATACTGGAATACGGTAAAGAAAATATCACACAGATCTCCAGAGGGGGAAAATAAACCTCATAGATAGGATTCAGAAAATGAAAATCATGGCAACAGCATCAACAATGCTGGAAAGTGCACTTCCGAGGAGAATTCATTAAATCACATGAACTACTAAGTCAATTAAGGGTAAAATAAAAAAAACATTTTACATCTTAAGACAGGTAAGGTCTCAAAATATTTACCTTTATGCACTTTACGTCAGGAAGCCACTAGAGGATGAACTCCATCAAAACTAAATAAAGTATGGGGATGCCTGATTGGCTCCGTCCATAGAGCACATGATTCTTAATCTCAGGGTTTTTAAAAGTCAAGCCCCACTTTGGGGGTAGATTTTACATTAAAAAACAAAAACCAGGGCGCCTGGGTGGCTCGGTGGGTTAATCTGCTGCCTTCGGCTCAGGTCGTGATCCCAGGTCCTGGGATCGAGTCCCGCATCGGGCTCTCTGCTTTGGTGGGGAGCCTACTTCCTCCTCTCTCTCTCTGCTTGCCTCTCTGCCTACTAGTGCTCTCTGTCTATTTTTGTTTTTGTTTTGTTTTGTTTTTTGACAAAGAAAATCCCCCCAAACCAAAAACTAAAGTATAAACTAAGAAAGGAGAAAATACAGGAATCAGAAAAGGTATATCCCAAGATGACCGTAAAGGAACATCCTAGACTGTACCACAGGCCAACAGATTTCACTGTAGCAGGCTAGGGCAGATCACAAGGCCCCAGGACAGGATGGCTCTGTCGGCTCAGTGGGTAAAGTGACCGACTCCTGATTTCAGTTCAGGTCATGGTCTCAGGGTCGTGAGGTCAAGTCCCGGGTCAAGCTAAGTAAGGAGTTTGCAAGAGATTTTTTCCCTCCCCCTCTGCCCCTCCCCCATGTTGCATGCATGAATTCCAGGGCATGCGTGCATTCTCATTCTAAAATAAACAAACAAACAAAAGATTCCAGGAAACGTGTCTTTAAGATGAAACTGATGGAATGACTAATGGGAATAAGCATACTGAAAACTGATTTAAACAGCCACCAGGGTTTGGGCTGTGAATTTATAACTACATTGAAAACAAAGCAAACAGGAGAGGGTTGGGTGATAATTACTGCCTCCAAAGACATCAGAGACATGCAATAATTCAAAAAGCCATCACTGTGCTCTGTGGCTTAGCTCTGAAGAGCATTGGTCTTAATGCAAACACAGTTTTCTCAATTGAGACTCACTGAAACCTTATTAGGAGGACAGAGCAATGGGAAAGATGGTTGTTGGAAGAAACGGGTTGTGTGCTTTGCTCAGCATCACATAACGGATGTTCTGCTCCAAACAAAAGGCCTCTGCCTAATTTAACCCACCACCTCTCTCTCGTCTTCAACAGCTCACCACGGTAAGGACAGGACAGAAGGAGGAGTGGGGAGCTGTTTTCACAAAGGACATGAGGACGTCCAAGGAAGGAGTCTAAAACCCAGTGATTATCGAATCTAGATTTGTTTGGAATATGTCAGGGACACAGAGGACCTTGTGATATAATAACTAAGAACTAGATGAACTAGCACAAGCCTCAGTATTTTAAATAAAACAATGTCAAAAGATGACTTTCATTCCAATAACATACTTCCTAGTTATAGTGAATTTCACTACATAGAGAAGAAAATGAAAAAAAAAATTAAAGAAATGAGCGACCTGTGGCTCAGGCTATACTACCCTAAATTCTTTTTTAATAGTAGTAGTAATAATAATAATAAGGGAAAGCAGGAAGAGGGTGGAAGAAAGGAATAATACATATTTTTATTATAAAGTAATAGGACAGAACATATTTAGACTTCAAAGTAGGATTTACCATATTTACATGAATTTGCATAGACATATGGACATACGGACACATCTCTAGGAACAATCGGGATTTTCCTGTTCAGCCTCTAATTACTCTCCAGACTCCCAGACAAGGGGCAAGATAAAAAGGGCCCTGCACTGGGTAGCTCCATTAACCTTGGGTAAGGTTAGAGCGGACAGGTGAGTGAACTGTAGAAAACGAAAGAGTAGATTTCAAAAAGGTAAACCCTTTTCTCCTCCATTTCCACCTGTCATTCTGGCTTAAGTCCAAACAAAACTACTCTCTGCAAGAATAATTCCCTCTACCTATTGCCTATTGTTTCAGTTTTAATAGTGGAAAATTTTTTTCTTAAAATAAAAAAATATACACGTGCGCACACCACGCAGGTATGCTTAAACCAACAGCTGGATGGCTAAGTCAGGGTCCGCAACCTATGGGCCTTCTGCAGCAGGAAGCTGGCTTCTAGTCCCCCTTGAGTCTGTGACTCAAGTTCAAGGACTCCCGAGGACTATTATTCTGTGACGCAGAGGCTGCTGGGACAGAAGCAGAATACCCACTACCGTGACTGATGCTAAAGATGTTCAAGGCTCGCAGAGGCCTGGGACACGAAGAGCATCCTGAAGCAGCCAAGGGAATGAACAGGAAGTGGGTAAGATCTCAAGGCTACTTCCTGCCACTCTGGGTGGAGTTCTTTCCACCACTGTGTCTCCATGGCCTCACCCCATCTGGGGGAACCTGGTTGGTCACCTGGCTGTGTCCGTGACTCACTGCAGCAAGGTGCCAAGATTTTCTGAGGTGTCACCTTAACGCAAGCTCCTGAGACCCCAACAGCGTCTGTTCCTCCAGACTGGCTAGGAGAAGCTCTTGGGGTCCTCAAAACTTAGGACAGTGATTAAAAACACCAAGCTCCACAGTTTAGGTCGCTGTCTCCCAGAGTTCATTCCAGAATTTTCTTGGGCTCTAGCCACGGAAACATGGGCGACAGGAAAAACCTTCTAGGACTGGCACTGGACCCCGTTTCCTGTGCCCTTTGGAGAGGGGGCTTTCCACATGAAATAAGATATTATAACTAAAGCCAGATGGTGTGACTAAGGGAGGAGAGGCCTGAAAGCACGTCTCCCTCCTCCAGAACCCCATCTTCCAGGGCCAGGTACAGAACACGCCGCAGAGAATACCTCAGTCATGTTTGCTGAATAAGTGCAAGTCTCTTCCAAAGGAAGTCCATGTTCCTCTGCTAAAAAATTTAATTAACATCTCTCCTCTCTACTAAGGAGTTGTTTCTAGTTCTCTACACCTGCCCTGTGGGTACGTGGGCTCAGGAAACCCATAGGAAAAATGCCAGACTTGCCGACTTTCAAGCAGGGGCAAATCATACTCTTTTTAGTTCTTGGCACTCTTGGGGAAGTACGCGTTTTCCAAAACAATGTGCATTTAACCCTGACTAAAAGAAAGGCTACCGCTTTTCTAAAATGTTAAAGGTAGGGATAAAATTAAGAGCTGGAAAGACAAAATGATTGGTTCTTAAACATAATGAATAAAAAAATCAGCATTTTAAAGCTCACTAAGCAGAATGGATACTGGAATTCCATTTCTACCTACTTTTTACAATTCCATTAGCTGTTTAACCCCATATGAAAGCGTATTTAATAATTATGCAAAAACTCAAAATACGTAGTAGAATTAGTGGAAGTTTCCCAATGACCTGCTCCTAATTTTAAATTAGATGAGATTAAATAAAACCAGGTTTTATTTGTGGGGTCGCCTATAAAAGAGAAAGAGAGAAAGAAGGAAAGAAGTATGAATGGAAGGGAAGGAAAGGAAGAAAGAAAGAAAAGGAAGGGTTCTCTCTGCCTGAATTAATGGCAAGAAAAACTCTATAGTCCCCCCTCCCCCATTTACTCACTATACTACAGTGGGATGAATCTAACTCATGCACTTCATTCATTCCTGGCAATAGCACTGTTGTCTGTCCCCACTGCTTTCTCCCCTGGAGGCACAACCAGGGGCTGAAGTAGTGGACACCATTCCTGCCTACGGGCTTGGCAGGCAAGAGGCACCTACACCCATGTCTCTGCCACAGAACCAAAAGCTGAAAGTCCACCAAGAGGAAAAGAAAGGCTCCAGGAAGGCTTCCTCGATTACAGCTGATGGGTAGGATCACAAAAAAATGGGTAGGATTTAGACAGAATGTAAGAAGAGGGAAAGGATGCTGTAGAAAATCTTTGTCCTGCCCTGGAGGGCACCTCATCCATCCAGTAAGCCTTGCTCGGTAATCATGAAAATGTTCAAACCATCCCCAGAACGGCTGGAAATCTGGAAGAACCAAGACAGAAACTGTTCTGGAAACTTCCTTTGTAAATCTAAGGTAGACAGTACAGAGACCACAGAGACTAGACTTGACCTGTGGTTTGTTCTCGGAACACCACCTTTTCTTTGCCTACTCCCTTAGACACACGTGAACACGCTCTGAATGTTTGGGGCCAAAGACCAATGCTCTTCATCTGGGGTTCTCTAGAATCTTCTTATGATAGCTCAGGAGGGCAGAAGGTCAATAATTTGACCGGCTTAGTCCTTTTCCCAAGAAGCTATGTACATTGTGTTAATGGGAGTCAGAGAGGTGCAGACACACCAGCAGTGCCAGACACAACTGCCACAGAACACTGCAGTGGACTTGCTGTGGACCACTTCTCTTCCCCCCTCAAGACATCTGTGTCCGTTAGCTATCGGAGTGGGGCCTGTGGCTGGCTGAAGCAGGGTTCGAAGACCCTGCCTCCAAGCTCAGTACTAAAGCAAACATGGAAACGAGGAAATATAGGAATCAAGCTGGTTCCCCCCCCCCCTTTTTAAAGATTTTATTTATTTGACAGAGAACACAAGTAGGCAGAGAGGGAAGCAGAGAGTACAAGGAGGAAGCAGGCTCCCTGCTGAGCAAAGAGCACGATGCTGGGCTCCATCTCCGGACCCTGGGATCTTGACCTGAGCAGAAGGCAGAGGCTTTAACCCACTGAGCCACCCCGGTGCCCCAAGCTGGTCCCTTCTAACAGGATTCTGGAATTATGTGCCCTTCAGATCAACATTTGTATTTTCCATAGCAAAAAATGTCCCATTGATCCCACCCATCAGTACACATGCTTTCCTGATATCTTGAATCCTCTTCAAATGTATATTTCAGTGGTAGAAATATATATATAGGGGTACCTGGGAGGCTCAGTCAGTTAAGCACATGACTCTTGGTTCTGGCTCAGATCATGAGTTCAGGGTCCTGTGATCAAGCCCTGCATCAGGCTTTACGCTCAGCATGGAGACCCCTGGAGTTACCTCCCTCTGCTCGCACTCTCTCACTCTCTCTCTAAAATAAATAAGTAAAATCTTAAAAAAAAAAAAAAAACAAAACACATACGGATTTACAAGTTTTATACACTACCTTGAAAGCAAAAAGAATGTCCATAATTATACAGAAGTACCAGAATTAAGGCATTATATCAGTAGCCAGGAAAAGCAAATGATAAACTAAACATGGGGGATGCACTGAGGAATATTACTCAGCCCTGAAAAGGAAAGCATTCTGCTGCATACTACAACATAGGTGAACCCCAGAGACAAGCTAAGTGAAGTAAGTCGGGATGATTCCATTTATATGCAGCACCTACAGTCATCAAATTCATAAGAGATGGAAAGTATACCAGAGTAGGAGCTGAGGGTTCTACGTGTGCACAGGGAAAAGTTATGGTTCATTGAGTTTGGGATGACGAAAAGTTCTAGAAAGATAGTGGAGACTCCGATGTACTTAATGCCACTGAATTTTCCCTGACAGTTTTAACCTCATGAGTTTTTTTTTTAAACCCCTTTATTATGATTTAAAAAAAAAAGATTTTATTTATTTATTTGACAGAGATCACAAGTAGGCAGAGAGGCAGGCAGAGAGAGAGGAGGAAGCAGGCTCCCCGCTGAGTAGAGAGCCCGATGCGGGGCTCGATCCCAGGACACTAGGATCATGACCTGAGCCAAAGGCAGAGGCTTTACCCCACTGACCCATCCAGGCGCCCCTAAACCCCTTTATTATGATTTTTTAAAAAGATGCAGCCTGTTTACAACTAGACTAGACCTTCAGAGTAGGTAGGTACTGGTAGAATGTTATGTAGAAAAGGCTTTTTAAATTAAGAGAAGACTGACCTTAAAGGACGTATGTTATAAAGGCATTGGGAGGAGTGAACCAGGTTGTTTGAACACACAAAAAGGGGTCTTTTTTGAGTTTAGTGTCATGAAAATTTGGACATGAAGAACAAAGATCATCTATCTGCCTCCATCTCAAAAGACTGGTGTTTCTTACTGCCTTCACAGCTTTCATCTCCTGTTTCCTTAATGCCTGAGCAATGGCTAAACTTTGAAATGGGAAAAAACTGTCCTCTAATGCAATAGCTCACTTGTAGAGGTGGACTTTGTAGACTTGAACGAAATATACCTACTTCTGTGCGCGCATGCGCACACACACACGCACACACACACAGAGTTCTGTTTTCTTTTTTTAAAGATTTTATTTGAGAGAGTGAGAGCATAAGCAGGAGGAGCAGAAGAGGCAGAGGGAGAAGCAGACTCTCAGATCATGACCCGAGTCCAAGGCAGACCCGTAACTGACTGAGCCAACCAGTTAGCTCCCGTTTTTCTTTTTCTTCTTTTTTCCTTTTTAAAGAAACTGTCAATCTCATTACCACCGCAGGCCAAAAGTGAGTATAAAAGATCTTATTGTTCACTTCAAAATTCCAAACTTGAAGAGCAATAAACCTTGCCCTCTCCTTTAAAAACAAAAAACAAACAAAAAAATAGTGGGTGGTTTAGAATACTAAAGACAGCACCAAGTCTTACGGAAACAAAATTTTAGATTTGAAAGGTACTTTCAAGTTTCTTTTGTCTGCTCTTAATTTTGAAGGTGAGAACACTAGGGCACAGAGGTCATGCGCTTGGCTCGGCCACCTGTCCAGATCAATTCTTCAGCAGAGACAACTTAACAACAGCCCTGGTTTGTGTCCCACCTGCTTGTCACACCGCCCATAGGTCCTGGGTCTTCTGAACAACCCCAGTTTTAAATATTCCAGGCTTTAAATGCTTCCTATGTCCCAGCAATTCTAATCCAAAATACCAGATTCCTTTTTGTTTTTAAAGGAAGTCTTAAAATTCCGGGTCATAGCATGTGTCTGGATCTTTGGCGGGCAAATCATGATCGTCAGAGTAGATCTTCTCTTTTAATTATGCAGAGAAATTATAAAGCTACCCATGAGCAAGCATGAGAAGTGCTCTTTTAACAGATTAAAATCCAGCTTAACTTCCTGCAATGTGGTTCCTTTCTGGAATCACCTTCTGTGAGGCCAAACCTCACTGGCTGGGGGTTGGGGGGCCCAGAGAAAGACAGCTGCATGAAGTCAAACAGAAGAGACAATAAGTCCTGTGTCATGTTCTAATGTAGGATTTCAGCAAGCCACCTCATCTCTCCAAGTTTTGGTTTCCTCATCTGAAAAGTGACTGGTTAATATAATACCCTTCCGGTTGGGATGGGGGTGATTTGAAAACCTCTCTACCACCTGGCAGAGACTGGGATGTGGCAGTTGCTGGATAAACAGGTGTCCTCACCATCATCTCCTATTTCAGCACTGAATTCCACATAATCCTGTCTCTGCACTGTTCCAAGCACGTCCTCGGTGAGCTCCCGGTAATCGGATCTAGTCTCAGGCTCCTTGCCCACTCCCTCTCCACAACACTGTTCCCTGGGTCTACCAAAGCCTTATTCAACTTGAAAAAAAATGAAAAGAACGAGAAAAACAAAGAGTCCAGCAGACTGCGGATGCTTTTGTTAAATGTGCCTTCAAGCTCAAAGTGTTTTCCGGCTAAGGAAACTAGAGTACAGTATTAAAATCCTCTCAGTTACGGTGCGCTGGGAGAACTCCATGAACTCGGAGTCCCCTGCATCAGGTCAGACAGAGAGTGTCTTCCGAGAAACCCCAAACCTCCGGTCGCATGCTGGATGGCACTCATCCTGTCTTCAGGACTGACCTTTCCCTTCTGCACTCGGGGCTCCTCACCTGTGCACAAGGGCTGTGGGGTTTGGTTAGGGGTCCCCAACTCCCAACTCCTACGGCCACCTGCTGCTCCTCAGCAGGCAGGTGGTGCACGGGGACAGGGGAGGCTGAGACGGTGACCGTCCGGGGTGGAAGACAAAAGGGAGGATCCGGGACAAGACAAAATACTAATCAGGCTATAAGTACGCAAGCCTGAAGACCAGCTTTCTTGCGTGACAGCTTTGGAAATTGATAGGCACTTGAAATGTGACATGTTCACTACTATGGTGGTTTCCTTTTTTATTTTATTTTATTTCCTTAAAAGCAGATGTTAAAATTGATGGTGCGGGGCGCCTGGGTGGCTCAGTGGGTTAAGCCGCTGCCTTCGGCTCAGGTCATGATCTCAGGGTCCTGGGATCGAGTCCTGCATGGGGCTCTCTGCTCAGCAGGGAGCCTGCTTCCCTCTCTTTCTGCCTGCCTCTGTCTACTTGTGATCTCTCTCTGTCAAATAAATAAATAAAATCTTTAAAAAAAAAAATTGATGGTGCTTTCACAATGGGCGTTACTACGGGATTAAGGAGATTGTTCAAATGAAGAGTTAGTAAAAATTTGCACCAGGCACTTTACATACATGGCCTCAATTCTCACAAACCGGGAAGTAGATAGTTTCCCTCTCACTTCACAGTTAAGAAAACTGAGGCTTTAGGTTGCTTTGAATTGGGTCATTTGTTCCTGTTTACCAGCAGGGAAGAGGTGGCAGGGGGTTCAGCCCAAGGCTGAGTCCCCAGAGGGGCAGTCTCACTTTCCGGCGCAAAACACTGGGTCTGGTTATTAACAGCTTCAAATCGTACCTTGCCCTGCTTCCTAAACCTTCCACGCAGCCCCAGAACCTTCCAAATATTCCTGTGGGTGTGACTATGAGAAACTCTCCTCCTGAGGGCTTCAGTCCTAAGATAGAGGGATCCATTTACCATGTAAGACCCAACCGTTCCCTTGAAGTGGATGCACAAACTTGAGTGGCAAACTTGATGCAACGTTTTCACTGTACGTAAGATTACATTTAGGTATGTATGTTGAATTTGAAAGTACTTCCAAAGCCAGGAATGAATGAATTCTCTAGGTAATGAAACGGAAAAAAAAAAAAAGAAAAAAAAAAAAAATTTTTTTTTTTTTTTAAGAAGAAACAGCATCCACAGAGAAGCTACACTCAAGCACATATAAAATAAACCCATTAAAAAAACAAGGCTCCATACATACTATCAATGTGCATTAGAAAAATTTGAGAAGCACAGACCTACCTAAAACTATTCCGTGATCCTCTTTTTGTTTGGGGGTGGGGTATTTATTCAAGCACTTTTGAAATGTTTGAGTTTTTAATTTACTTTAAGGTATTTCTTTTAAAATTGCAAAGAGAAATGGCCCCAATCCTCCAACACAAGCTCCAGTTAAGTACGCTGGCAAAGCATTACAGTTCGAGATAATTTCCAAACCAACAAAAAGCCCCTTACAGTTTCAGTCCACTTACACATCATTTTCAAGTTCCCTTCTAACGCCCGTCCAGGGACACTCCTGACTTACGCTTGTGCATAGATGTAACAGCAGCTGGGACTCAAATTTCTGTTCTGTTTTTTTTTTCTATTAATCGACAGCGAAGAGTCTTTATTGTTTTTTTTGCCACAGTTAGTATGTGTCTCGTGGTTGAATATTAAAGGTATTTCCAAATGAAAAAAAGAAGAACTATGAACCCTTTTAAAGATACGCATAATTCGTTTTCTCTTGGCTTTGTAAAGGATTTCCAGGAGTAGTATTCTTGAATCAAAACTTACAAATTTCTGTTGCTTTTGATTGCCTTCCAAATGGACTATACTCATACGGCCAGTAGTAATATCTGAGCACCATTTTCTCCATGTTTACTACATAATTATCTTAATTATGTGTCATATATTCATCCACTGTATAATTATCTTTGTCATTATCACAACTGTTTAATGGTACCTCACTGAGGTTTCATTTTGTATTTCTTTGACTACGAGTTGCTCAGTATTTTCTCTTGAGTATATTTACATGTGAGAAGGAGAGCTTAGCAGCAATGACTTTAGTTCTGGAACCAAACTGCTCAGATCAAAAACTGGACATCATCACCCAGCAACTCAGACTTCTGTATGCTCTTAACTTCAACCTTCAGCTTCTTTGCTGGTAAAAATAATAGTAAATAATAATAATAATTTTAGGCAATTTGATAGGATTAGGGCCATGTGTACCTTAGAGTTTTTATAGAGTAAGGGAGCCAACATGTCATATGCTTACAGTGTATGTGACACATGGGCCCTCCAAAAACATTAGCCATTTATTCACTATTATTATTAAATATTTTCTCCTGTCTGGACATTGTCCAAATCTTTAGTTCATGCCTAGAGGGAACTTTTTTCAGACCTCCACAATCAGAAACTGTATTTGAAGTTTCCTGACAAACACCTGAATGCACTCAATTTAATTCCACACATAGTAGCTATTATACAAAACAGAATCCTAGGTTCTGGGTTATGGTGGGGTGGGGCGGGGAGTAGTCATAAATAATGCACCTTCCTGATCTCAAGGAATCTACACATGCTTATTTGCTGAGCCTTCTGAGGGAAATTCTAGGCTTGATCAATATAGGTAAAAACTCTTTGGGGAACAATGCATCCATTGTAGCACTGGAAGGAACAGGAGAGCATCTGGGGAGACTGGCCAGAAACCACTTTGAGGGTCCCCCCTGGGGGCAGGGGAGGTTAACGGGGACTCCCTCCTGGGATGGCCACACTCCAGGGGCAGCGACTACACCTCATGCTTCAGGAATTCTCCTGGTTAGCCAGGTGTTTTGTTAATTAGCAGCCGTGTTGGAAAGGAATCTTCCTAAGTAGATTGAATGACTGATTAGCATAACATGCGGAAAGAGTAAACAAAGATGAGATGGGGGGCTCCGACTTTGTGTCTGGAACAGAGGCATCCTAGAGGCCAGTCAGGCACAAACTCAGAAGGGCAAAAGCCCCTGGCAAGTCGCACCGTCTAGGAGGGTGCCTTAGGCGCATTCCTGGGTCCAGCTGCTGATTACAGAAAATTCGTGATTATTTGATTCCAACCCATGATCATGCTGCCACCCCAAGTGTACCTTTTGTGGGAGAGGCAGCCAGACCCCCTCGAAAGGGCATAGGTGGCCCCAGACTTGCTTTTTAATTCCCACCCATACCTGCAGAGGAGAATGTGGCCCTCCCCAGTCTGCTTCCCCAAAAGATCCAAAAGGGCCTGGGGCAGATCTCCGTCCACAGCAGAGTGGAGGCTAGGGAAGGAAAGAATTCGAACCACAAGACCTGTGTGGAAATAACATTTACCTGTCCTGGGGCAGGAAGTTTATTTTTTCCTCCTTTCTTTTTAAAGCATTCAAAGTGGATTATTTAACGAAGTTTAAGGTACGCATTTCAAGAGAAACACGCATACATTCTGTATTTGTTCAATTTCACAACAGAAGCTCCAGTAGCAATGGTATTTTCCACAAATCAACTGCAGGAGCACATCATGGGGAAGATGTAGTTTTACAGTTTATAAGGAAATCCAGTTCTCCATTTGCTGTAGGGGGAGGAGAGAACCTTGCCTCAGTTTTTAATGATAAGTTTATACATTTTTTAGGGCAAACACCAAGAGAAAAAGCTTTGGAGTAAGTCCCATCTAGATATGTATATTTCTTTAAAAAATTTTATGTACCACTGTATAATGCACATTATTAAAAAGATGGGGAAAAGAGGAAATAACGCTTATAAGTATAATCACTTATAGTGCAAATACAAATAGATATTAATATTTGTAATGAAAGCAATACATTAAATATGCTTTATTTTTTAAAGAAAGATTTATTCATTTGAGAGACAGAGAAAACAAGCAGGGGGGAGGTGCAGGGGGAGAGAGAGAAGCTGTTTCCCCACTGAGCAGGGAGCCCAATGCCTGAGCCATGCATGCAGGCGCCCCTAAATACGCTTTATTTTTGAAAACTCTTGGTTAATTACCTTGTTATAGAGTCCTGTCAAGTACTGGTTCCCAGTTTCCTGCAGCCTAACATTTTGTTTCAATGGCTGTCTGGGTGACACATACCCACTGGAGAAACAGTAGAACACTCTGGGCTTTGCTGCCTAAATCTTGATACTTTGACAAAGTCTTTTTTGGTGAGATTCCGCTGGTAGTTCTCAAGCCCTCGTCCCTGCAAACTAGTCAGGGGGTGCCACATTTTTATGAATCTAACAAATGGACTAAAAACCCACTGATACTCTTCACTTCAAAGATTCTGTCAGACAATTCTTTTTCCAAGTTCTTCTAGGTTTTTGACCAGCCACAGATTTACCATATTTCTTGGCAACATGTTTACATTACAGTGAAAACATTCCCAAACAGCTCTTTTCAAAATGGGCCTCTGTGGCATAAATTCTTCTGAGAAGCGATCACCCCTCTCACTGTGAAAATGTCACCATGACCTTGGATTGCTCCTGGTGTACCCACACTTTCCCCACTTGGTGGGTTCAACCACCCAGAAGCTCTCCAAATAGTGTTGATCCAAGTTTTTGCAACCCAGTCTCTAGGCCCCTCCCCCTTCCCCGGAGGCCAGTGGGTGGGGCTAAAAGCTCCAACCCTCTAATTACTGGTTCTTTCTGGTGCCCACCCCATCCTGAGGCTACCTAGGGCCCCCCCCTACACCTCAGCCACCTTATTAGCATAAGCAGGTGTGGAAAAGAGCTCTTTAGATGAGTAACAAAAGACATTCTTATCATCCTAATCCCTCAGGAAATTCCAAGGGCATCAGAACCCAAAGACAAAGACCAAACCTCTATTTACCAGTCTATCAGGGCTGAGCCTAAGGGTAATCATCATTCATAATCTACCAGTGTTTGGCACTAGAACATGCTTGATGAACACTGGTTACAAAGTAGCTGACTTCTCGAACCCACCAAACTCAGCAGACCCTCGTGCCTCCTCCTTCAGAGAGCTCAACTTTGAGGCAAACAATCCATCCTCTCCCGCCCTCTTTCCATCAAAGGCCAACCCCCCCCACACACACCTGTGTAATGGAATCCAGCCTCTCTCCCCTTCTTTGAAAACAGGCTCAGTCATGGATTTCTCACTCCCACAGGCTTAGCTTCTCCCCTCCCCCGGCAGCATTAGAATTTGTTCAGGTGTCCCCAGTTTCAAATGGAAAAGGAGAGAAAGAGAGAGAGAAATGCAAGGAAACCACAGACCCCACATTTCCTCCATATTCCGCATGTCTATTTCGTTTCTCAGTCACTGTACCCAGTGGCTCCTCCTCTTCCAAACAGTGATCTTTTTCTCCAGGCCAGCCCCTTATCTTATCCTACACCCGTCCTCTGATGATCTTTTGCGTAAGCAATGATCACCCACACGCAACAGCTCCCAGCAGGGGCTTCCTTCCACCTCATCTCTTTCAAGAGTTCCAGATGCCAATTCCTTGGTCTCCACTCACAAGTAAGTGTCTCACAAGTAAGATCTATCCCAAGGAATCACCTTCCCTCCCTCACCCCGGGGTTCTCTAACATTGGGAATGGTTTCACCACCCCATCCCACTCAAGTTATTTATGCCAGAAACTTTCAAAACATGCTCCATATCACACTGTCCAAAAACCACATCCAAATAATCACCACTTTCATACTGACTTTAGCTACAAAACTCAATCTTTCTCCCTTTCCCTCCTCCCCACAAGCCCTCTGTGTCCGGCTTCTATTAAGTACCATAAAGGCCCCGGTGAGAGCAAATACCTTTGCACTCTGCCGCTGCACCCCAGCCTGCCCCTCTTCAGGGTATGTGTGCAAAGTGACAGGCTGAGGGCCTGAGGCCTTTGGTCCAGTCTAGCTGGGACAAGTAGTCCATCGTTTCCAGTCTGCACAAAGGCACCAAAGATACCAGCCCGGCCTAACCCTGCAAACCATTCTCCACACAGCAGTGGAGATGATCTTTTCAAAAATCCAAACTTAATCACTCATCTCATCTCCTATTTAACATCCTTCAAAAGGTTCCCATTACCTGGGGCGCCTGGGTGGCTCAGTGGGTTAAAGCCTCTGCCTTCGGCTCAGGTCATGATCTCAGGGTCCTGGGATCGAGCCCCGCATCAGGCTCTCTGCTCAGCAGGGGGCCTGCTTCCCTTCCCCTCTCTCTGCCTGCCTCTCTGCCTACTTGTGATCTCTGTCAAATAAATAAAATATTCAAAAAAAGGTTCCCATTACCTTTTCAACGAAACTCAGTCCTGAAAATGACCCAAGAGGCCTCACCCCACAGGCATATTTCTGCCTTGGTCTTAACCCTTCTAACATGGAACGCAGGCCCCTAATTCACCTGACTACTTCCTATTCATTTTTCAGGATTTCTTTTAGGTATCACTTCCTAGGGAGACCTACCCCGAGTAATCTCTTCCCCAGTTGAGGTCGTCAGGTTAGATGCTCTCTGGACATTGTGGGCTTTTTTGGAGTCCCACCAACAACTGGGACAGCCTGTGAGATTATGTGCTGGTCTATCTCCAATCCATCCTCTAGCCATGAGGCTGGAAGGCTCAGAAAGGGGGGAACCCTCCATCCTTCCCAGCCGTGGGGTCAGAGCTGACAATGCCTGTCACGTACGGGTGCTCAGTAAGTTGTTCAATGAGTGCCTGAAGAAACAGGTTGCTCAGGGACCCACTCACCCCCCATACAGTTTGGCTAACTCTTTAGCAAAAGAAAAATTATTTATGGGAGGAATTTTTTTTTAGACACGGGTGTACATTTTTAAATTAATTTTTAAAGTTTTTTTTAATGTTTTTGGTATTCTCCACACCCAACATGGGGCTTCCTTCGTGATCCTGGGGTCAAGAAGTCACATGCTCTTTCAGCTGAGCTATCCAGGTGCCCCTTCTTAGTAAATTTAGCGTACCGATGACCAAATACACGCAGACTCCTGATTGGAAATATTAGTACAGTCTGTGAGTTGGAAATTCTCAGTTGCTTTGGAGCAGCAGTAACCTCTCCGGGGATTTGCCTTAGTGACCGCAATCCTCTTCTGATATGAACAAGGAACCAGGGTCAACTTCACGGGTATGCAAACTGTACTGCCACACAGGGCCCTGTGATTCAACTAATACTCAAGCTGTCTGCTGTCTTCTTGGTATTCTTTTTTTTTGAGTTTTATTTAAGCAATCTCTATACACAGTGTGGAACTCGAACTCACGACCCTGCGATCAAGAGTCACAGGCTCCTCCAACTGGGCCAGCCAGGCACCCAGCATTCCTGGTGTTCTTAAGAATTTCTAAACATGGGCCCCCCAAATTATGTTGCCAATCCTGAATCTTAACAAGTAAGTTTGATTTCTAGACAGGAACCAATGGATTGCCATTCCCTATCTAAGGATGCATCTTTTTTAACCAGGGCTGTGTTTTCAACCTACAGAACTTAAGGTCTAAAAATAGAGGGTTGGTTATATATTCAGTGTATTTTCTTCTTTTGATATGAATCTATTGTGTATTATGTAGGCCTCTCTTCTATCCAATCAGAATTTCTCAGACTACAGAAATATATGGTTGTCTTAGCTATTGCTGTTAGCTAAACGCTTTTTATGGTTTATTTTTAAAGATTTAATTAATTTATTTATTTGACAGAGATCACAAATAAGCAGAAAGAGAGGAGGCAACAGGCTCCTGCCTAGCAGGGAGCCCAATGTGGGACTCCATCCCGGAAGCCTGGGACCTGAGCCAAAGGCAGAGGCCTCAACCCACTGAGCCACCCAAGCGCCCTCTTTTTATGGTTTCTAAAACTAAATTCTACTCTGAACATGATGATCTACAGTGAGTCTCGTTAAAATTTTTGCTTAGAATTTTTGCTTGTGGTTCTCGTAGGAATTGTGTCAATTTTCCCAAATCAGTAAGCATGGTTCATTAATATTTTTATCACCTTAAAAAAAATTAAAAGACATCAAGTAAACTAAAAGGAGAAAGTTGGGGGCACCTAAGAATCGGACTCTTCATTTCTGCTCAGGTCATGATCTCAGGGTCGGGAGACCAGCCCTGCATCGGGCTCCTCAGTGAGAAGTCCGCTAGAGATCTGTTCCCTCTTCCTCTGCCCGTCTCCCAGCCTGCTCCCTCCTTCTCTCAAATAAAAATAAATAAATCTTTTTTTAAAAAAAAGGTAAAATAAATGGAGAAAAATGAAAACCACTCTAGAATTCCTTTTCAGCTTCTACTATTTTAAACTTTGGAAATTTAACAAGCAACACAGGACACCCAAAATTTCCTGGGAGATACACTCTGGTAGGACACATGGGGCTGTTCACAGGGAACACTAGTTTAGTCATCTTTATTATAAAAATATTTTAAAATGTAGACGTTTGTTTAGATGTTACAGATAGCTTCTCTAGTCACTAGAAGTTTAACATTCGATTGTATCTACAGTTTAGTTCATAAACATCGAGAGCATTTTAAATATTGGCTCATTCTTTTCCCCAGCCGGGTGACTCCATCCTCCAGGGGGCGTGTGGCAACATCTGGAGACACCTGGGTTGTTCTAACTGCAGGGAGGGGACGACTGGCATTTACAGGGTAGGACCAGGATGCTGCGGCACATCCCACAACACGCAGGACAATTTCCACAACAAAAGCTTAACTGGCCCAAATGTCAACATACGTGGCCTCTGCCACGGAGGGCGACAAAGAAACACGACAACCTTAAGCACTGCATCCGGTGTCAAAGCCAATGTGATTAAGAGTAAAGATAGTCCCCATGAGAAACAGTCATTTGGGAACTCCTCTTTTAAGCCACGGAGTTAGGCATTTGGCATCCTGAACTAGAACCATGAATAAATTTTCATTAGAATGACCATGAGAGACTGTGGACTCTGAGAAACAAACTGAGGGTTCTGGAAGGGAGGGCGGTGGAGAGGGTTGGGTGAGCCTGGTGGTGGGTATTAAGGAGGGCACTTATTGCATGGAGCACTGGGTGTGGTGCATAAACAATGAATCTTGGAACCCTGAAAACATTTAAAAATTTACAAAAAAAGAACTAAAAAAAAAAAAAAAAAGAATGACCATTAGCAGCAGTGACACAATTCCCTCTGGCTGGCCCAGTACTGCATCCTTCATGGAAAACAGGAATTGAGAATTGGAAGAAATCATTTCAACAGCATTAATCTCGGTTTCCCACCACCTCATTTCATGACAAGTGCACAATATCTACATCATAGGTCAGAATTTTTCATTCCCCTCAAGAATGCAATCACCAGCTATATAAGTTTCCAAGACAGATCTGAAAACGAATGACGCAAGAACCAAATCTGATTGGTTCCTGTGTTTTAAAAAAGAAAAAAAGACAATATTTAAATCAGGTTTTACTTTGTTTAAAAAAAAAAAAAAGAAAAAGATTTTTCAGCTAGTTGGGTGGGGGGAGAAAGATCTAGACACCCTGGGTCAGAATCCCTGCAGGGTTATGGGGAGCGAATGGCCATCCCCACAGATTGTTTTAGGAGGTCCTCCCTAGGTCACCTGTGCCCAGCCAAGCCTCCCTTAAATCTCCCACCCACTACCTGATCAGTCCCTGTAACATAGTTGATTTTGTAAATGGTTGATAATTCTCAAGGACATTTCTCTTTATGTTAAGCAACTAAGTTACAAAAAAAACCTAACGTGGTTGGAAGTGGTCTTATAATCAGTCAGGGATGAATTATAATTAATGAAGGATGAAATCCACTAGAGATTTGGGGCCCAGGCTAAAGAGGTCCTTTCCAGGGCCAGTGAAGGAAGGGCAGATGAGCTGGTGGCAACCTTCAAATCCTCCCCAAAAAGTAGAAACCAGTATCAGCCTCTTCCACCTAACGATAAAACTTTGTAAAAGCCAATTTACAGTATATTACACTGTTTTTAAAAATTGAGGAGTTAGCCACTTCTAAGAACTCAGTTTCCCCAAACCATTATCTTGAATGGCTGCGAAAAATCCATTAGACAATAGCAGATACCCACCAAGCTCAGGGTTTCTCTTTTTGCCAAAAAAGAGAAATCTGTTACCGTATCCTCTCGGAGGGGAGCCTGTCTGGAACTGCCTGGGCTCCTAGCAGGTAATTTACACTGATCTTTAAAAACCCTCCTTTAAAATCCCTCCTCCTCCACTCTATAAAACAAATCTGCCTTTCAGAACAGCTCTGAAAGGGGGACAGAGTGCCCAGAGCAGGGGACAAGTCCCTGACCGGATGCCTCACCTACCACTCTTCAAATTCAGGTCACAGAAACCTGTAGCCTGTTCTCATCTCAAAGAACCAGTGCTTTCTGTGAACCTCCTATATCCTTCCCAGTTGGCCGCTTGTCTTACGAGTTGTTAAATAAAGAGTCTCTTCCCCCCAGAAAGGAAATCAAGCAAAGGGAGCCACGGTTGCCCGGTGGCTACAAACCTTACCTCCACCTGGGCAGCCCATAAGGTGCAGCCGGATCTGCAGGCGACCTCATCCACGGTGACAAAGAAGTGTGTGGCCGGTGCGGGTGCCGGGGGCTCGCTGGGCATGGAGGGAATGCGCTGCAAGGAAAAAAAAGAGCCGTGAGACAGGGCTGCTTTCACTTCAAAAAGCTAATAACCAAAAATTGGAAGAATGTGAATCAGAAACGGAGTACTAACGGAAAAAAAAAAAAAAAAAGTAACCTCGGAGGGAAATGATCACCTGTTTTCCAAACAGACGCAGCAGCGCAAGTTTCCTACACCCGCGGGGTAAGGACCGAGAGGGAGCAGGAGGAAAGAGAGAAGCCGAGGGCTGGGGTGGGGACTTCGGAGTCCCTTTCCAAACGCTTGCCCCAAGGCGAGTCATTTCTCATCCTGGTGTCGGCTTCTTCATCGGTAAAATGAGGGTAATAATGCCTCTTTGCAGGGCTACGGGAAGGATTAGACGGAGTTGGCACCCAAGAGACAGCGGTGAGGAACTGTTCGCTCTCCTGCCCATCCACGCCCGCAGCCAACTCCGACTTCTCAGCTCCTACTCGCTACCCCGACCAGGGGGAAAGACGCCAGAAAGAAAGTGGCTTCCAGGTGACACTGGGCACCGGAGTCCTGGCCCCGGGCTCCGCCGATCGAACCAGAAGTAAGGCCCAGGGAAAGCGTCCAGAGCGCACACGCGCTCCCGACTCACCCCCACCGAGCGTCCGCTCCCTCCGGCCAGGGCTCCGCTTCCTCTTCCCCAGCGGAACCCCCCCACCCCGCCCCCGAGGCAGCGGGGCCCTGGCGGAGAGCCGGCTCCCTCCCTCGCATCCTTCCCATCCTTCCAATCCTTCCACCCGCCACCGGGCGCCATAGCAGGCGATCCGGGTTGCCGGGAGCGGAGTGGACGGCGTGGAGGAATCGGTTACCTGCAGCAAGCCTGGGGCGGCCGGCGCACATTACCGTGCGCTACCGCGCGGCACCCCAAATACCCGCGCACTGGCCACGCGATGCGCTCCCGGCGCAAGCTGCGCTGGCGGACCGCGCCTCCTGCCTCCCCGCCTCCTACCCGGCCGCCACGCCCCTGGCCCCGCCCCGTGAGGCCCCGCCCCCAGCGCCCCCGCCTCGCCCACCTCCGAGGTTTGAGGGCGGGGCGGGGGGCGCCGGCGCGGCTCCTGGCCGGGGACAGCGCGCCCTCTGGGTCTGAGCGAGGTGTGGCCGGAGAGCCGGTGTCCGTGCGCTTTCTTCCTCTCTCCGCTTCCTCCCGTTCGCTCCCCGAACTCTGCAAGGGCTGGGTGATTCGAGATTCTTTGCCCTCTCCGCCAAGGCAGGAAACACGAAAAGTACAGCTTTTCTGATTTTCAGTGTTTTATAAAAAAAAAAAAAAAAAAGCAAAAGTCAAAGATTCTGTATATAATGTGAAGTTTAGAAATGACCATGCGGTTTGGTTCCCCCCTCATGGTCTTTTGTTCAGTTTAGTATTTAAAAACTCACTGCATTCACGTGTGTTTTCACCTAAAAACTAAGACAAAAACTTGGAAACAGTTCGCCGTGCCGTGCGAAGTAGAACACCATCTCTTTCCCGACCTTGTAGCGCAGAGCGTTGTCGCTTAAAGAAGCTGACACGGTGTCCTTGGTAGCAGAGGAATACCGCGTGTTCCTCCTTGGACTTTGACCTCCTGGAGAGCAGATCAGGTTCTTAACTCGTCTTCACATCACGTAGTCACTCAACACACGTGTTTGGAAGTAAATGAATGGTGGACGTGCCTATTCACTTCCCCACCCACCATGTCTTGCCCGGCTCGTAGGACAAATCCAAGACCCTCTGAGTAGGGAGGTTTCCGTGCAGCTGGAGGCTTGCCTGGTGTCCTTCATTCTTACGAAAGATCATTGCACAGGGGAGAGTCCTGAACGCGGAGAGCAGGGCCAGGCTGGCCTGGAGGGAACCACAGAGTCTCTGAGGTTCATCTTCTGGGGCTTTGGATTTGAGGAGGTTAAATACCCCGGTGGGGGTGGGGCAGGGAAGGGTGGGACCCGGGCGGGCCGTACCTTATAAGTGAATCATAAATTAGCATATTGGTTTCCTGTTAACCCACCTCACTTGTAAAGACCCCAGCTTTCTCTTCAAGGCTTTGGAATGTTCTGGGAAGCATGCTCTGGACTCTTAAGTCCCCTTCCCACCCTTGTGCTGGGGTGTTAACTTGGGTCATTAAGCAGCACGATGTAGGCCAGCGCCAGTAACAATGGCGTAAGAGCTGGTGAAAGAGCCCTGGGGGAAGGTAAATCTTGTCTCTTCGCCAAGGAGATTCCTCCGCCATGGAGTGACAATCGTGGAATATATTGCTTTAATTTTATTTTAAAAAAGCAATTTTGGGCGGCATCTGGCTGGCTCAGTCAGTAAACCATGTGTCTCTTGATCTCTAGTCATGAGTTTGAGCCCCAGTTGGCGGTAGAGTTTACTTAATAATAAAAATTTTTAAAGTAATTTTCTTATAATCATTATATGCAAGACTGAGGACAGTGGAACCAAAGTTCCTTTTAAACTGTGGTTTATATTTTTATCCTGGAAACCAAAGTGGAACCCAAAATATCTTGTGCAAAATTTGCATTTTGGTCAGAATTAGAAAAAAAGTAATTGCAATGTGTTTTCTCCATCTTTTGCTAACCCAGATGACCTTTTTTAACTAAGGGCTTAAGACATTGAGAAGGCAAAAGAGCTGTGAAAAACCTCATAATAAATTATGAAATTAAATTCATGAATTTTATTAATTCAATGTTTGAAGCGAAACCTGTCACTTCTTTGCACTGGGCTAACCATGTTTCTTTAATCCCCACTTGATTAGTTGTTTTTGTTTTGTTTTCCTGGGCTTACATCAAGGATATTTTAAGGTTTTTTTTGTTTTTGTTTTTGTTTTTGAGGATTTTATTGTTAAGCTCAAACTCATAACCCTGGGATCAAGAGTTGCATGCCCCCGCACTCTTTAAGCTGATTTTTAATCAACACTCCTGGTATGTCTGAAAGAACAACTCTTTTTAATTTCTAAAGGGGTAATCAAATTTGCTTGCTTTTGAGTTGTCTACTCATACCATTAAAGATTTATAGCTTAAAAAAGAAAAGAAAGTGTGCATATCTTATGACCCAGCAATTCTACTCTTTGGCATAAAATCAACAGTTGTTTTGTCTAAGGTAGTTGCCACAAGGCACACATGGCTAGTGAGCCCTTGAAATTGTCTAGACTCCATTGAAATGTGTGGGAAGTGTCAAATACACAATAGATTCTGAAGATTTAATATGAAAGAAGAAATAATTTAAAATATCTCTTTTTAAATATTGATGATATGTTGAAATGATCATATTTTGGATATATTGATTTATGTATTATTCAAATTTTTTAAAAAAGGGTGACGAAAATTTGTTACTGGCTTAATAGTTGGAATGTAGACTCTACGTCACCCAAGCAGTGCTAATTCTGTTCCCTAACACAATTGGGAGCATCGTCTTCAGGTGTATCACGAGGATTGATGGATTGATTTGATCATCTAAGTTTAATGTGTAATATGGTCTTGAGAGTAAAATTAACTTCAAGACCCAACGAGTGGATTTATAAATTAACTTTTTGACTACGTCTTTCTGGTCAGTTGGGTATGGTGGGTAGCCCATAATTGTGATGATTTATTTTTAGTGACCACAATAGCATAAGCCTATCATAAATCTACTCACGTAGTCCACAAGGTCTTTCTGGATCTCTTCAGGGCATATCTGTCAAGGGCCTTTCAGAAAACCAGTGTCCCAGCAGAGATTTTTACAGAGAAGTGAAAAGTTGGTTCAACAGGCGTGAAGAGAACCATTGAACCATTGCAGTAACGGGGAGGGAGCAAGGGCAGAAGCAGCCGCCTCAGGGAGAGCTGGAGAGAAGGAGCTGGTGTCAGAAACCAAGAGCTGCCTGCTTACCAGAAGGCCCCTGGGGAGCTGGGACTCGGGCCTCTAAGGAAGGGGTGGTACCCAGCTGGTGGTGATATTTTCCAAAGGCAAGTGTTGAGGCCAGATCCCAGAGGGTGGATTAAATACTAGAAATCAGAACCAACTGCTGAAGGGAGGGGAGGGGAAGTGGAGGGAAGAGGGGAACATTGCAGGGTGACCATGGCAGGCACAGGCAAGCAAACATAAAGGAGCGAGTCCCTTTTCCCTTCTGACTCCCTGTCTCCCGAAACACCCGTGATCGGCAAAAACCTTAATAGAAAACACACAGAGCTACAGCCTCAGTGAACTGAGTACCTTAGACATTCCTTAATAACCAGCGGAAGGAGAGAACTCGTGATTATGGATATCAACTATCCTTGTATCACAGAGGTAGGGGAGTGCTAATAAATGGAGCTCTTACACTGATGATTAATTCAATTGTGATACATTTTTTAAAAATATCATAAGGATGCTTCGGGGGCTCAGTCCTTTGAGTGTCCCACTCTTGATTTCAGCTCAGGTCATGATCTTGGGGTCATGGGATTGGGGTCCTCCTCGTGCTCATGCTCAGCGGGGAGTCTGTTGGAGGATTCTCTCCCCCTCCCCTCTCCCTTGCCATGCCCTCTCTCTCTCAAATAAATATATCTTTAACAACATTTATCATAATAAAATTGTTGTTAAAAGTACAACTCAAATAAGAGACGTTGAACTTGACCCTAATCCTATGCTCCCAGAAGATAGTGATGGTTCGAGAAACTCCCACACCCACACCCCTTTGTGTTCCGGGAACTAGCTTTGGGCGAAGAATCATCACCTTCCCTCAAATGACACAGCTAAGACTCAGGGAGAACTCCCTCGTTTATCTACGACAAGGTCAGACACCGACCATCCAGATTCCCTTTGTGGCTCAGAAATGATTAGCTGAGCCGTTTGTCCCCAGTGAATGATCAGCACAAAGTGCCCTGCTCGCTTTACTTGATGAAACTTTATTCAAGCTTCCCTCCTTCCCCACAACTTCAAGCTTTCATTCACCCTCAGCCCAAGCCAGCAGTGGGATGGAGAATACACCCTGGCCATTCTACGTACTTCTTCATCTACTGATAGTTTTTTTGTTTTACTCTGATGCTTCCCCCAAAGTGCTTGCAAATCAACTACAGACCAGAGTGCTTTGTTTTCAACAAAGAAGGACTGTCTCAGAGTCTGGTGGAAAGGGACCCCGCCAGCTAGGTACTCGTGGGCACAACTTCTGATGGCATCACTTAAATAACTTCGGGAGTATGCTGGTGGTATGAGTTGAGATTTCCTGAGCTCTGGTGGGGGACCAGCTGAGTTCATGAGACTATCAACCGAGATCAGAAATGAATTACTTGGGGCTGAATAAAGATCTGATGAAGGAGGATTATGACCTTTGTTTGGAATATCACTGATGCTTTAATGTTTATGTTTTCCCGATATACAAAACCCCTTATTCTTTCCCCATTATCTATAGCTCGTGACAATTTAGTAGACTATGCTTTCATAGACAGAAATGAAACTTCTCATTCTTCCCCTTGCTGTCACCTTCAGAATTAAAAATCTCTTACTGAGGGGCACCTGACTCTTGATCTTGGCTCAGGTCTTGATCTCACAGTTGTGAATTTGAGCTCCACGTTGGGCTCCATGATGGGCACGAAACTTACTTTAAAAAAAAAAAATCGTACTGAATATTCTTATTTTCGTGGCAATATAGTTATTTGCTTAGGTTCAGTGCAGTCTATATTCCTTGTTAATAGGATATAATTGGGAACATTGGTTATTAAACCAAGGCTTTGGCTGGAATGTCGTATTTGCAAATACTGCTCCTTTACTAGACTCTTATAAAAATCTGATACTGACTTTATTATGAAGCCAATGCTTAAACCCTCTTGGGAAAATCTAGCCTGATACTTGGCTTACAGGTCTCTAGCCTTACAGATGAGTTAGGACTCTTACTTCCTGGCAGGCCTAGGAACCCGAGAAGGTCTGGGAACATTGAGAAGAGGAGGATTTGCCCAAATATATCGATACTGCTGGTGAAATATGATGACAGGTTCATGGTTTGGCTTCCTAGCCTTAATATGTTTGTACAAGTCCAACCTAAGATTCCTTATAAAAAAGTTCCAGAGAAGCAAACTTACAAAGATCTATATGCTAAGTTAGCACTCTTGCTGTACCTGTGTAAATAATCAGGTCATTCCTAAAGAGACCAGCCTTATTTCGTGGTCAAGAATAATCTTTCTTTAGGGTTACCTTGGCTCTAAAAGGATTTGATCGTAGAGAGAAATTTTGTGTTTTAGTAGAAAACGATAGCAACATCATTCTGGGTGATCCGATTCTGGTTCCATTCATTGATCTGTTTCGAACATCTTATAAATTGCAGGTCCGCTGATGGTTGTACAAACTCTCTCGTCAGGTAGAGACTTAACCGGTTTCTTCATCACTGTGGAAAGGCCAGTTCCCTTGCCTACCTATAAACTGGACTAGATCGTGTCACCTTGTACAAATCGTCAACCCTCACAGACTTTCAGTTCTTCATTTCCTGCAACATCTCTCTCCCTCTTGACCAAGAACTAAAACCTGACTGCCCAGACATTTATCAGGACTCTAGGCTGCCTTATAACTGGTTTTTTCCACCAAGATCTCAGGAAGTATTGGAAACTGACGCCCAACAACTTGACCGCATGAGTGGGCTGGGTTCTTCCCCATGCCTGGGCAGTGAGGAAGTCTGGCAAAATGTTCAGCTCACACATACCCTTCTATGAGGGGAAATATGAGGGGAAAGCAAGCCTGTGGATAACATCACCGAGCACACTTCATCTCAGCTTTCAGAAACTCAACAAGCAGTGCTTGTATAGTAAGAATTTCACCTACTAATATCTTAGGCCTCTACCATTAATATTTCTTTTTTTTTTTTATTGTAAGCATCCCTCTTTTAAGAGTCTGATCTTTGTAACTACGTCTCAACAGGTGGTTCAACCAATTTTGCAGGATTAATATCAGCAAGAGGCCTTGGGAAACTATTTCTTAGCCCCTGACTTGCTCTGCTCAGGAGGTTTATGATGGCCTGTGAGCTGTTCAGTGATAAATCATATTCATTCATCTTGAACCAAAGGGGAACATGACAACGCTGAACTTTCCGAGAGCTCGTGCTCCAAAGAAGCAGTGATGATGAAACAAACCTCCCACACTCCCTTGCAGTACTCCTTTTGAATAAAGTCTCTCCTTACCGAAATCTGGATTGTTTATTTTGAAAGAAGATACAGATTTAGTTTGGGATCATTTAAAAAATTCAGCAGAATTACCTTGACTGGAACAGGAGGAAGATGTAAGAGAGTATGGTGTCACTCTCAAAGCATGAAGATGGAGAAAGCAAATTCAATAATAAATGTACTGTTTAGGGAAAAAAGGTTGACTCCCAAGCATACGAATTCCACACTGAATGAAAGCTGAAATTTGTTTTTAAAACCCATAAAACCTATCTTAAAATTTAAAAGAAGAAGGAGAGGAAGAAGGAGAAGGAGAAAAGGAAGAAAGAAAAAGAAAAAATTTAGGAACAGGCAGCCTTTCTCAGAACGATGACAAAGCCAAAAGTCTCAGAAAAAGCCTGATGGAGTTCATACATTAAAAATATTAAATGTGTGCCCAGCAAAGGATATAAACAAATTTAAGAGTCAAAACCAAGAAACTATATGCAATGGTATACAAGCAAAAGTTACATTTTCTTTTTTTCTTTTTTTTTATTTGACTGACGGAGATCAAAAGTAGGCAGAGAGGCAGGCGGGGGGGGGGGGGGGGCGGCGGGTAGGGTGGGGGGTGGGGGGGATGGGAAGCAGGATCCCTGCGGAGCAGAGAGCCCCATGCAGTCCTTGATCCCAGGACCCTGAGATCATGACCTGAGCTGAAGGCAGAGGCTTTAACCTGCTGAGCCACCCAGGTCCCCCAAAAGTTAAATTTTTTTAATAGAGACTTATTTACAAATGAACTTTTCACGTAAATAGCAAGATGCCCAGGGGAAAGACGGGCAAAGGGGCAAAGGACATGATTGGAGAATTCACATAAGAAGAAACCCATAAGTAAAGATGCTCAACTTCAATAAAAGTCTATGAAATGCAGGGGTGCCTGGGTGGCACAGAGAGTTAATTAAGCCTCTGCCTTCGGCTCAGGTCATGATCCCAGGGTCCTTGGATCGAGCCTCCTCTTCGGGCTCTCTGCTCGGCAGGGAGCCTGCTTCCTCCTCTCTCTCTGCCTGCCTCTCTGCCTACTTGCGATCTCTGTCTGTCAAATAAATAAATAAAATCTTTAAAAAAGAAAGGCTATGAAGTGCAAAATAAAACAAGAAATCATTTTTCACCAATCAGGTTGGCAAAGTTAAGAAAGACTGATAAGCCTAATATTGATGAGGATATATGGATATAGGCTTCTGTAACTGCTGTTGGAAGGAAAACTTGTCCTCTGCCATCCAAGGTTCCTCTGAATGATTGAGGGGGCCTCCAAAAAGTGACAGTAACCAGACTGACAGGAGACAGGGTAACATTCATTCTTTTTTCTTTCTTTCTTTTTTTTTTTTTTTTTTGGTAAATATTTATTTATTTGTCAGAGAGAGAGAGAAAGTGCGCACGCATGCAGAAGCAGGCAGAGAGGCAGGCAGAGGTGGAGAGAAAAGTAGGCTCCCTGCTGAGCAAGGAGCCCAATGCCGGACATGATCTCAGGGCCCTAGTATCATCACCTGAGCCGAAGGCAGCAGCTTAACCAACTGAGCCACCCAGGTGTCCCGATAATGTTCATTTTTTTTTTAAGATTTTATTTATTTACTTGACAGAGAGACACAGTGAGAGAGAGAGAGAGAGAGCACAAGCAGGGGGAGTGGGAGAGGGAGAAGCAGACTCTCCACTGAGCAGGGACCCCAATGTGGGGCTCAATCCCAGGGCCCTGGGATCATGACCTGAGCCAAAGCTTAACGTTAAGCTTAAGCTTAACGACTGAGCCACCAGGCACCACCCCCCAACCATAACATTCATTCTTAAGAGCCCGTGAGAGTTGTAATGAGTAATTGTGAGAGAGATGAAGGCCTATATGTAAGAGAACATACTGTTTGATTCATATTTACATATTTGAAAGTTTGAACATGTAAATCTAGTGACAGAAAGGGGCATAGTTATCTGGGACTGGGGGGAGTGGGCTTACTTTTTGAGATCATTCAGATGTTCTTTATTTTGACCATGGTACTGATTACATGGGTACATACGTTTCGCAAAACTCACTGAAGTAGCCACTTAAAATGGATGTATTATATTGCATAGGTACGGGGGAAAATAATTGCCCCCCTACCCTTTTAGATTGTTGGCTGAGACAGCCCTGTAATACAAGATAGGTTAACAGAGAGAAAACAAACAAGTTATTAACCTGTATACCTCCTGTAGGAGCCAAGGGCAAGCTACCCCAAGACAGACCTTTTTGGCATGTAGATCAGGCTGAGCTGAAAACAATCAAAGCCCAAAAGACTCAGAAAGAAACTTAGACGTCACCGCATTCTGCCTAAAAGAATTTAGAGGACCTCTGGGAAGAGAGTTATCATCACAGATATCTACATGATAATATGAGCTGGGTATGGTAGATGGGGCAGAACCTAGCTGGACTTGTTTGTCCAAGTTCTCCCTCCTGTCCCATTGTTTCTGAGGAGCCCAGCAGACATTTGTTGATCAAACATTAACTCTTTTTCCATTTTCCTGTGAATTCCATTCCCTCCCTTTAAAGTATCTGATTCCTTTCCCCTTCTTCTGAGTTCAGGGTGACACATATACCTCATTTTGCCTGTCTATGTCTATGTGGATTTCCCAGACGTACAAAATTAAGTTTAATTTTCTCTGATCTGTCTCATGTCACTTTAATTTAGCCCAGTGAGAGGAACCTTGAAGGAGAGTGGAAAATTTTCTCCTCCCTGACAGAAGATACCCTAGAAAATGGGGTAACGCCTTAAAATGGGCCAAGGCATCCCCTTAAATGCCATCACTAGCAAAAGATAAAAGATGTTGCAGGGATGGAGGGTAGTTATAGGAAGTTTCAGAAAAAGCACAGTAAATGAGGTAAGGTTTTGTTTGTTTGTTTGTTTGTTTTTGTTTTTGTTTTTATTCATTTATTTGACAGAGATCACAAGTAGGCAGAGAGCCAGGCAGAGAGAGGTGGGGAAGCAGGCTCCCTGCTGAGCAGAGAGCCCAATGCGGGGGCTCGATCCCAGGACCACGAGATCATGACCCGAGTGGAAGGCAGAGGCTTTAACGCACTGAGCCACCCAAGTGCCCCGCGGTAAGGTTTTTAAGTAGATTTAAGTTGCTGCCTTCTCGGTTTCTATAGTTTCAGTCATTTTTGTTTTCCTGGTACAGAGGGGGAGAGACCCTGACAGATGGTGATTTCCCTTATAAATGTAAATATCTTTTACAAAAGACAGCTTCTACAGGTTTTTCAGAGCTACTCCTGTATCTGCTGTTTCTCAAAAATAACCAGACCAAGTTAATTTTTAATTCTAAGAGGCATATGGTGGGCTGACAAATTCTATTCTCCTTCATATGTATACTATACCTCAATAAAATTGATTTAAAAATACCTGTTTGAGGGGCACCTGGGTGGCTCAGTGGGTTAAAGCCTCTGCCTTCGGCTCAGGTCATGATCCCAGAGTCCTGGGATCGAGCCCTGCATCGGGCTCTCTGCTCGGCAGGGAGCCTGCTTCTTCCTCTTTCTCTGCCTGCCTCTCTGCCTACTTGTGGTTGCTGTCTGTCAAATAAATAAATAAAATCTTTAAAAAAAAAAAATACCTGTTTGAGAAAACTAGAAGGGTAAACAGAGAGGAGAGCAAATATTGGGGAGGATCTGAACACACGGAGTTTGCAATGATGATAAGCTCTCCAGGAGCAGAGGGAGTCCAGGTTTCTGGAAATATGCCTAGATTCCATTGTTTCCTACTTAGAAGCCACCTGGAAAAGGATGGTGCAGCCATGACACTAAATGTACTCTTTTGGAGATGAAAGGACCCTAGGAGAAGTTGTGGGAAATTTTTAAATTTAATTTAATTTATTTTTTTGACGGGAGCTGCAGGCAGAGAGGGAAGCAGGCTCCCCGCCAAGCAATGAACCCGATGTGGGGCTCCATCCCAGAACCCTGGGATCATGACCTGAGCCAAAAGTATATGCTTAACTGACTGAGCCACCCAGGTGCCCCAGTTGTGGCGAATTTTTACAATTACAAGGTCACAGGAAGGGGAAAGGGTTGGAGAGTGTAGAGCAGAAACAAATGAATGCTGTCTCCTGGACATCTGTTAAAGGAAACAAAAGAATCAGATAGGCTCACAGCATATTTCAAGCCTGGCGCTATAATTCTCCTACTAAATGAACAAGAATGTCCCAGATATAAAATTATTTATTTAATACTGATTTGCAAGTAGAGGTTAACATGTAGCCGAGGTGCCCTCTGGTGGTAGAATCTAAAACCGACTGGGTAGACTGAGCAGTGGAGAAACAGGATGAAAATCATCTCTGGTTTTTTATGTATATTAGATGAGACAAGTAAATATAGTCGATTTTTACCACAGAAAAAAATCCTCAACACTTAGCTATTATTATCTAAAATAAAGAGCTTGGTAGAGTTCTGTTTCCACTCAAGAGGGAGTGACAGGGATCAGATTTACCTTCCCGTAAAAACAACAGGATTTGTATAGTCAGTTATGCTCAGTCCCATGTCACCAAAACAAGACTTAATTACAGTTTTGGCTCTCTCTGAAATGGAATCTTAAGCCAGTCAATCAGGAATCATCTAATCAGACCTACTTAGGTAATGTGCCTGACAATCTCCTGACTTCCCCTAAGGGAAAGTGGCCTTGTGATAACAAACAAACTTTCCCCCCCACCCAGTATAACTTTCCTTTCCTGCTCCTTTCAGCCAAGAAAGTTTTTCATTTTGTACAGGTCCTTAGAGATCCTTTCTAGATAATAGAGTGGAGGCTGTCCTATTGATAATTGATAAACTATTGAAAATTGATAAATTGATAATTGATAAACGATTGAATGAAACCAATAAGGTCTTCACAATTTCCTCAGTTGAATTTTGTGTGTTAACACTTCCCATTTGAAATAAGAAATCATACAGAATATATTAAAATTATTTCTGAACTAATGGTTTTCAGAAATTGGACATCAGGCAGCACAGGATGGTGACCTGTGAAAAATGGGAGACAAAGACGAGGTGAGCCCTGTGATTTCCCCTGAGAATGTTTCCAGGCCACCACTACACTCAAGGAAGGGTCACTCGGGCAGAGCTCAGCAGGCCTCCTGAGGTATAGAGATGGCTCAAGGAGGCCAGAGAAGTCAAGGTAGCTAGACTGCACAGGGCGCAATACGAGAAACAGGAGAACAACATAGGGAGAGAACTCCAAAAATCTGCAGAAGGTTTTCAAGTCTCCATCTGGGACTCCATATTTATGGGGAAACTACCTGCGTAGTAGGAAAGAACCTTCTGGGGTAAGTAGAGGGAACAATCTCTAGAGCTCACAGAGAGCAGAGAATAGTTCCTGCTTCCACCACCAGAGTGGAAACTGTAATTCAAGAGACATTAGATAAAGCACATGGTAGTGCTAGAATAACAGTAGTTCTGATCCTGAATAGGAAAATTTAAGAGCAAACTTCAGAAAGGTCACACTATTTCCAGGTAACTTAACCTGTGTCCCAGAAAAAGGCCAAGAAGAAAAAAACACATATATACCCCACGTGGGGCTTGAACTCACAGCCCCAAGATGGAGAGACGTATGCTCTACTGACTGAGCCAGCCAGGTATCCCCTGGCCAAGAATATCTGTAGGAGTCAAAATATAACCAGCACCCAACAAAGTAAAATGTATAACATTTGGCCTTCAATCAAAATTTACTAGGCATGCAAAGAAGCCAGAAAATATCACCCATAATAATAAGGAGGAAAAAAATCAATTTATAGAAAGCGTTCTTTCTAATTGATGATAAAAGGACAGTAAGAGAGTTATTATAAATCTATTCCATCTGTTCAAGAAGGTAGAAGAAAGATGGAGCATGATAAGGAGCAACAAGGATCATCGAAAGTTGGACTTCTGCAGATCAGAAATATATCTGAGATGGAAAAAATCCACTAGCTGGAGTGGACAAAGATTAGGAGGAAAGAAGAGAAGATTCGCGTACTTGAAGAGACAGCAAGAGAAGCTGCAATAGGAATGGAAAACTCATCACAGAGACATAAAAGACTGAAAAAATGAACAAGACATCCATCGGCTGTGGGATCGCTTAGTAGCACAGCATGTGTATAATTGGAGTCTTGACTCTCCTTTCTATTAACCACGGTGTTTCCAAACTCTGTTCTTCTGTGTCCACTTTCACCATTAAAAAAAAAATCACATCCCTCAAATGTCCACCTGCAAACTACGAAAACTACTGTTAAATAGATCTGCAGTAGTGGAGCGCAGTGAAGACTTGGTGTAATTCCATCTCTCTGTGAAATCCAATGGCTCGCCCACCTTAGCAGCAAATCCCACCATTTGCTACCCAATCTTTGCATCCTCATCCTTGTTTACGACCTTTATTCTTTGAAGATGACAAATGTCCTGCTGTCCCTCATAACTGTGTTGTCACTCCTCCGATTCCTTCCCCCCTTTGCTGCTGAATTTTGGGTATCCCTAAGCCTTTCTGGTAAAGTCATGAAATTTCAGGGTTGGGCAGAGATCTTCGGCACTGTCTAGTCTGTCCCACTCACTGCTGAGCACTTGACTTATGTTTACGATACTTTTATCATATAGTTGTCCAGCTTTTGTGTAAACCCCATCATGATAGGTAATTTCCCTTTTTTCCCCCACCATCTGTAGCGCCAATCTTCAGACCTCTCTTTTTCATATGAAGCTGAAGCAGATCTCTCTCTGACATCTGCCAAATGGTCTGGTCTCAGCCTCTTAACCTCCTTTTATTTCCTCTCTAGTCTAGACCCATGAACACCTCAAGCGTGGGATACTTCAATAACTTGATGGTCTCCACTGTAATTCTTCCTTCAGTTCACTCAGTGCGTAACAATTCCCCCCCGACTAATCTTTAAAACAGTTTTGATCCTGTTATGTCCTTCCCTTACTTAAGAACTTAATAAGGGCTCCCTTCATTGTTTTTTCTATCAAAACATGTATTCTTTTCAATATATATATTTTTGAATGCCATTCATGCATTCATAATTCAAAGACATATAAAAGGGTATAGCCTCCACCCCTCCACTTTCCTTACAAGGTAATCACTGTTGAAGGTTCTAGGGCAGTTGGTGGTTGTTGTTTCTTTTTCCCTCTGATATCTTTCCAGAGATTTTTCTGGACATTTTATCATATGTGTTATCTTTTGCCTGACTCTGATGATACCTTTCCCCAATTATCTTCACCCTTGAACCACACTGAGGGAAATTTATCAATACCTGTTTAACATATCTGTTCTTGACCTACCTCTTTTTCACTTAACATAAAATTTTGGAAATCATTCTACATCAGTTTATGTAAAGTCTCTCTCTCTCTTTTTTTTTTTTTCAATGTCTGCACAGTAGAGGGGATGTACCATGATGTTTAAGTAGATTATTAATGGCTATTTAGGTTGTTTCCAGTTTCTTGCTGTTAGAGAGAATGTTGCAGTGAAGAACCTCATTCATGTCTGAAATAGATGTGTAGGATAAGTTGGCAGAAGTGCTGTTGCTTGCTCAAAATGTATCCACATTTAAAAAGTTGATATATTTTACCCTCTGAGTCATTACCTTCAAAGGTGAAGGTGACTGGCAAGAAATGCATCAGACACAGCAGAGGGAACAAGTTCCTTACGCGTAGGTGAAAGACAGAAATGTCCCCACCCTTCTGTCATACTTGAGAACACTCCCTGGCTATCCTCTCTGCTGCAACATTAGTTTTTAATCTTTCCATCGGATCTTCCTTATCAGCATACAACGATGTTATTTCTCCCTTTTTTAAGACCTTCAAACTCTAGGAAAACCACAGGGAGCTGGAAATTCAGCCGCCATCTCTGCCCGAAGGATAAACTGGGCGTTGTTGCTGGGGTGAGCATCCATTCAGGTCCTTGAAAAATGTCCTTTGCTGCACTCACAAGAAGGTTCATGGCCCCCTCCCCAGACCTCCTGTATGTTCTGGAGACCCCAGTTGCCTGCGACGGGAATTGCTCATCATCCCAGATCATTCCTGAACCATCACTGCAGAGCTGAATAGAAGGTCTGTTTTACAGGGAGATTTTTAAAATTTTTTAATTTATTTTTATTTTTATTTTTATTTTTTTTTACAGGGAGATTTTTTTAGATGGAACAATCCCATCTGAAGGCCCAGGCCTCCCCTATAGAAAATGTACCACTGTACACTCACCAACAGCAACCAGTTCCCTGTTTCCCCACATACTTGCCAGCACAGCCGAGCGTCAGTCTTTTGCCTTTGTCCACGGTGACAGGTACAAACAGAAGTACATAGTTCCCATCTCCTTCTGATTCTCTGTCTCCCTCTTCTGCCTTCATTTTCTTCTTTGGAGGACCCTGTGATGTCATTGGGTTCATCCAGCAACTTCAGGATAATCTCCCTTTCATAAAGTCTGCAGATTAGCTACTTTAATTCCCCTGGGCAATTAAGGTATTGCAATATTTAATGCAACATACTAACTATATTTAATGCAATATACTAACATTAAGTACTAATGTTAGTATATTGCAATAATTAATGCAACATACTAACAGGTTCCAGGGATTGGGATGTGGGTGTGAACATTATTCTGTCCCGCCCCCCCCCAGGTGTAAATCTACGAGAATTCCTCAGGAATCTCAGCTCATTCCAGATCAGCCAAGAGCCCTGTGGATCAGTGTTGCTGAGAGGTAGTGGCTCTGTAAGGGAGTCTCTCCTGCCTGGCAGGATCTCCTCCACCATTTTCTCTGGGCAGTGCCTCCTGCTCCAAGCCAATGGTTCCTTTCAGTGACCACTCGATGAAAACTCCCTCTCAGCAAGCCAACTGTCAGTGCCAATAAATGACTTCACATCAAGGTATGCATAAAAAGGTGCCTGTCCTTAGATGTTTGCATTCTTCAGGAGGGGTTTTCCAGCTGTAAGTTACAGTAAACAGGTGTGATTTATATAAGGAAAGGCTTGTCTTTCCTACAAGCAAGGTCTCTGGAAGCAGGAGCCACTGGCCTTGACTTTGAGGACTTGATGTCACCAGCGCTGATGTCTCTACAGTTGTCCAGTTGGCTTGGCTTGCCCTTAACAACCAGGATGGGGCTGCCACCACCAAGCATCATCAGATCCGAACTCTGGGCAAGAAGGAGGAGCAAAGATGGCACCACTAGTCATGTCTCTTGCCAGAAAAAAAAAAATTTTTTTCTTCAAATTGCACCCTACACATTCTCAGAATTCCCTTAATGTCCAAATGGCCAGAGCTGATCACACAGACACTCCCAGCTACAAGAAGTCTAGGAAAGTGAGGACTATATAATCACAATTGATTTAGACCAATCGTAATCTAATGTCTGCCGATGTTCATATTGCTGCCCCAAACAGAATTTCCATTTGATCAGCATTGTGGTGCCAGGCTTAGTAAATAAATAGATGAGATGCCTAGTTAAATTTGATTTTCTCATAAACAACGAATTTTTTTTAAAAGATTTTATTTATTCATTTGACACAGAGAGATCACAAGTAGGCAGAGAGGCAGGCAGAGAGAGAGAGAGGAGGAAGCAGGCTCCCCGCGGAGCAGAGAACCCGATGCGGGACTCGATCCCAGGACCCTGAGATCATGACCCGAGCCGAAGGCAGCGGCTTAACCCACTGAGCCACCCAGGCGCCCCGAATTTTTTTTTTAAAGTGTAGGTATGTTATATGTGGGACCTAGTTATACTAAAAATCATTGGCTGTTTATTTGCAATTGAAATTAAACTGGGCATTCTTTGCTTTATCTGACAATCCTAGGTTAGCAAGGAGAAGTGGGTGCTGAGTGGGGAGCTCACAAGACCTATGATGAGGGGGATGGCATTTTATTCTAAGGGTTGAGTTGCTGGTGAAAGAATTTCAGGACTCAGTGGCAGGCTGGTGGGGGAACTCTTCTGGGACAAAGTCTAGGGGTTTCCAGTTTGAACTTCCATTCCTATAGTTGTAGGATATCTTGTGTAATGTCCAGATGAAACCAATTTTCAGTAGGGTTGACAGGAGGCTTCCACTTTAATCGTCCCAAATCGAATGGCTTCTCCTTTCCAGTAAGTGTCTTCTGTCCTGCCTGTTCCAGTGTAGAAATTGTTCGGCTGTGGAAAGCAAAATAGGGAAGTAACAGAAACAACTAAAATACAAGTCTGCTCAAATTAATCCCTGGACTTATTTTCACTGGCCAATGATGGCAATGTGAGGTTAGTAATTTACAACTTAAGCACTCAATCAGAAAAAAAACTTACTTAAAAAAAAAAGCTTCCTTAAATGTATGAAATTGGGGTGTCTGGGTGGCTCGTTCGGGGGAGCATGCGGCTCTTGATTTCAGGGTTGTGAGTTCAAACCCGGAATTTGGATATAGAGGTTAGTTAAAAACAAAATCTTTTTAAAATACAGGAAATTAAATTTAAAACATGAATTTTTTTCTTTAAGATTTATTTATTTATTTGACAGAGAGAGAGAGAGAGAGATCACAAGTAGGCAGAGAGGCAGGAAGAGAGAGAGAGGAAGGGAAGCAGGCTCCCTGCTGAGCAGAGAGCCCGATGCGGGACTCGATCCCAGGACCCTGAGATCATGACCTGAGCCGAAGGCAGCGGCTTAACCCACTGAGCCACCCAGGCGCCCCAAAACATGAATTTTTAGAATAAAAACTCTATCCCTATCAACCCATTTCCTCTTATACTGTCCCCATTATGATTTAAATATTCTATAACCATCAAGATGGGGGTTCTGTGACCTGATGGTGCCTTTGGTCTGAATTTTATGACATTTATTTCAAGCCAGAGCCGGTGAACAAAAACATTCCTGGAATGACATGTGTGAATTGCTATGGAATAAGGTTAAACTATTTGATGTTGATTCCGACCATATGTGAGCATTTTCCATAGTTCTTGGTCAGATTTTACTATTAAAACCAAAACCAAACTGAGGGTTGCTGAAGGGGAGGCAGATGTGGAGATAGAGTAACTGGGTGATGGGCATTAAGGAAGGCACATGATGTGACAAGCATGGGGTACTATTGGGAACCGATGAATTATTGAACTCTACATCTGGATGTACTATACGTTGGCTAAATGAATTTAAAATTAAAAAATAAAACCAAAACCATATTGTTAATTTAAGAAAAATGATGATTACTTTACCTCTTTAGGCACTGGATTTTTTAGGTATAAAGCCTTAATTCAGAAATTAATGCATGATGATTCCATTCACATTTCCTGCGTCAGCATTAAGATTCTATAGACTCTTTTGGTCCCAGGAAACCTTAGAGACTAATAATAGCATTTCCCACATCTTGTGCCTTAACCAGAACAGTGACTGGTAGAAGGTCACACCTTCTGTACCCCCTTCAACAGTTTACCTGTGGCCATCCTCCTATGAGTCACATTTTTTGCAGGTGTCTTGAATTTCCCATCAGTAAAACAGAGTGTGATGCAAATATTACTCTCAGTTATTTGAAGTGCTTTTGAACAAAATGATTAGAATATCTTAGCATAGTGTGTGATTTTGTAAGCCATTTGGCCAGGGGCCAGGGGTCCCGGAACTCTCTGTCCGTGAGAATTCCCTAGGGAGCTTTAAGAATTTCTGGTGCTTGGAGTCTGTACCAAGGATTAAGTTGGGGTGTGTGTGTGGGGGGGGAACGTGAGTGTGGCCTGAGAATCAGCATTTTTAGATGCTCCCCAGATGATACAGATGTGCAACACAGTCTGCGTGTGTAGACATGGCCTTATCCTTCCTGCTGGGCTTTGCTCCCAATAACCACCAGGAGGGCACAGAAGAGCGAAGCATAGGACCCGAACCACACTAAGAGGGGGCACGGCCAAGTGGAAACACCAGTCCTAGAGGGACCCCAGAATCTGACCCAAACAAACTGAAAACATGACACCATTGTAACTCAGATGTCCTCCCCACCAGGATGGGGATCCAAGGTGTCCTCCCCACCAAGCTCACTCAGCACAGCTTTGGTGAAGACCAGGAACTGGAGAAGCTCTTGTTCACAAAGCAAACAATGTCTTCAGCTTCAATATCATTCCTTCTGTTTCTTTAAAGTCGGTATTAACTTGTAGGTGCAATAAAGACTTAGAAAACTTCTGTGGGAAATGAACTGAATTGCTCTTAGGAGCCAAGGTCAGAGAGATGTGGAGTCAGGAGGAGCAGGAAGAGAAAGGCCCCCCAAGAGTTGCCAAGCCAGTAAGAGAGATTTGGGGAAAGAGACACTTTGGGGTGAGGGTGGGGGGATTTATCATTTTAAAAACAAAATCTGGGGTGGGGGTGCCTGCGTAGCTCATTTAGCTAAGCATCTGGACTCTTGATTTCAGCGCAAGTTATGATCTCAGGGTCTGGGGATCGAGTCCCACGTTGGGCTCTGTGCTCAGCGAGGAGTCAGCTTTAGGATTTTCTCTCCCTCTGCCTCTCCCCGACCCACTCTCTAAAATAAATGAATGAATGAATAAAGTAAAAACAAAATCCTTCTACCAGGGTATCCAGCCCCTTTCCTCCAGCTCTGCTCTAAAATCTTGAGCAAGTTTTATATTCCTCACAGACGTGCTAATCCTTGTGCAAGGAGAGTTTTGGTTTTGGAAGAGCCCAGAGAAGACGATGGGACATCAGAGTAGGCATCACATAAAAAGAAAGGGGCTTAATAGATTTTACAGACTTGGGTTTGCCATCCTCTCCACCAAGTTCATAGAGACAAATGTTTCAGGATCATTTCCTTGAAGCAATGCCTGGTGTTACCCTGCTTAGACACCCTCAGGTCTCCCTTCTGCACTGGGCAGAAAAATGAAAACAGAACAGGGATTTCAGGGATGGGGGAAGGCTTATGGCATCAGTTCTCGAACTTGAGCTGGTACCCAAGTCGCAGGAAGGTGATAAACACAGACTGCCGATCCCACCCACGGAGTTTCTGATTTAGTAGATGGGGCCAAGTTCTCATAAGTTCCCAAGTGATGCTGACGCAGCCGGTCTGGGGATCTCGCTTTGAGAACCGCTGCTTCGTAATGCTCTCATAGAAATTCTTTCCTGCTCTAGCGCTTATTATGGTCTGTTCTTTAAAATGTTAATAGATTTTGAGGTTCCTGGGTGGTTCAGTCAGTTAAGCATCTGTCTTCAGCTCACTTAGGTCATGATCTCAGCTTCCTGGGATCGAGCCCCACAACAGGCTCCCTGCTCAATGGGCAGTCTGATTCTTCCTCTCCCTCTGCCCCTTCCCCCAGCTCCTGCTCTCTCTTTCTCAAATAAATAAAATCTTAAAAAAAATTTTTTAACAGGTTTTATGAGAAAGGAAATGTCATACTCAATTGAGTCGGTGAAATACTAGAATACAAGAAGTTAAAAGACCTTTCTTTTGAAAAATTGAAAAAACTTACTACCTACACATTCAACAGCCTATCATCTGCCCTAGTCTGACTTTCCTATTATAGGAAATTCTTTTTTTTTTCTTTTTTTAAAAGATTTTATTTATTTATTTGACAGAGAGAGATCACAAGTAGGCAGAGAGAGACAGACGGGAAAGCAGGATTCCTGCTGAGCAGAGAGCCCGATGTGGGGCTCGATCCCAGGACCCTGAGATCATGACCTGAGCAGAAGGCAGAGGCTTAAAACCCACTGAGTCACCCAGGTGCCCCTATTCTAGGAAATTCTTAACCAGAAAAACAACACGGGAAACAGTTTTATTGTTTGTTCCAGGAACTGTCTGAAAACCCATTAATCCAAACATCAGCTTATTCAATTTGCCTTCCTTAAAGTAAATAGACTTTCTCAGGAAGATAGATAGCATGTAAAGATTGTTTACTCTTATTCTCACCTTGGTGTGTCCACCATACAAAACAGTGATGTCACAGACTTCCCTCATCCTGATCAAGTTCTCCATCAAAATAACCACCTTAATCCAGACCCCCAAAACCTCGTAAGTATCCTGCCTTTGCCCTTAACCTCCTGAGAAGCTACTAAGAGTCTGTAACAATAGCAAACTCCCTTAACTCGACGAACATTCAGCTAAGCCTGGGTTTGTCCACAGCCCACGTTGGTGGCATTTTGAGCCAGGATTCAACAACCTATTGCTTTAGAAAGTTGGTAAGAGAAAAAAAATCTTTAAAGTTCTCCTCATTGGGACGCCTGGGTGGCTTAGTCGGTTAGGCATCTGCCTTCGGCTTGGGTAGTGAACCCAGGGTCCTGGGATCGAGTCCATGCTGACTCCCTGCTCATTGGGGAGCCTGCTTCTCCCTCTGTCTGCTGTTTCCCCTGCTTGTGCTCTCTCTCTCTCTCTGACAAAAAAATATAATAAAGTCTTAAAAAGTTCTCACAGGAAAAAAACCGTAAGTATGTGAGATGATAGATGTCTAAACTTACTGTGGTGATCATTTCACGATATAGACATATATCAAATTGTTATGTTCGCATCTAAAACTTAGGCAGTAGTATGTGTCAATTTCATCTTGATAAAACCAGAAAAAAAAAAAAACTGGGAAGCACAACAACAAAACCAACCTATTGCCTGAACTTCCTATGCTAGTTTAGGTCCCCCTTGTTCTCGCTGAATTATTCACAGCCTAGCAATTTGTCTAGAAAATAGTAACCATCTCATATTACCTGAAGAAAAAAAAATGACACCTTTAGTCTTTTTAAAATTTTTTTTTTAGAGATTGCATTTATTTATTTATTATTTGAGAGATGGTGAGAGAAAGGGAGGGGGTGGGGCAGCAGAGGGAGAGGGACAAGCAGGCTCCATGCTGAGCGCAGAGCCCAATGCGGAGCTTGATCCCATGACCCTGAGATCATGACCTGAGCCGAAATCAAGAGTCTGACGCTTACCTGACTTAGCCACCCAGGTGCCCTATTCTTTTTTTTTTTTTTTTTTTTTAAATATTAAGTAATCTCTACCCCCGATGTGGGCTTAAACTCACGACCCTGAGATCAAGAGTTGCATGTTCTACCAACTGAGCCAGCCAGGTGCCCCAAACTTTTTGTCTTTGGTATGTTGTTGTGCATTGTGACTTTTTAAGGGGAAGCTGTGACTGTCCTAGCCTCTCTATCGCTTATGGAAGGCTGTGCGTCAGGGACACCCTCTGGAGAACCCTATCGTAATTTGTCTCACAGGTATCTTTTTTTTTTTTTTTAAGATTTTATTTATTTATTTGTCAGAGAGAGATCACAAGTAGGCAGAGAGGCAGGCAGAGAGAGAGAGAGAGGGAAGCAGGCTCCCCGCTGAGCAGAGAGCCCGATGCGGGACTCGATCCTGGGACCCCGAGATCATGACCTGAGCCGAAGGCAGCGGCTTAACCCACTGAGCCCCCACAGGTATCTTTTTAACAGGTGTGGGAACTATTTAATGAGCACTTTGCCAAATTCTTATTACTAAAGGCAGCAATTTGGAGGCTGAAATTATTGGTAAACGTAAGGTCCTCTTCTGTGACAACCCTGATCTTGGGAGTTCCTTCCCACTCACGGGTCCAGTACTTATTGTGGACTAAACGGTGTCTCCCCCAGCCAAACTAATATGTTCAAGTCTAACCCCATGACATGATTGCATTTGGACCTTTGGAAAGATCATTAAGATTACATGAGGTCAGAAGTTTGGGTCCAACTCTGATAGGACCAGTGTCCTGCCAGAGTCTTCTCCCTCTCTCTGTACATGCACAGTGCTCTAGAAAATATTGCTCTAGGGGCGCTTGGGTGGCTCAGAGAGTTAGGGTCTCTGCCCTCGGCTTAAGTCATGATCCCGGCGTCATGGAATCGAGCCCCGCATCGGGCTCTCGCCTTGGTGGGAGCCTGCTTCCTCCTCCCTCTCTCTCTGCCTGCCTCTCTGCCTACTTGTGATCTCTCTCTGTCGAATAAATAAATAAAATCTTTTTTAAAAAAAAGAAAGAAAGAAAATAGTGCTCTAGAAAATAGTAACCATCTAATATTACCTGAAAAAAAAAAACCTTTAGTCTTTTTAAAAGTTTTTTTAGAGATTGCATTTATTTATTTATTATAAAGACAGCAATGTATGAGCCAGATAGAAAGGTCTCACCGGAAACCAAGTGGGCTGGTACATTGACCTTGGCCTCCAGAAATGTGAGGAAATCAATTTCTGTTGTTTCAGGCACCCAGTCTGTAGTATCTTGTTGTGGCAACCCAAGTTGACCAGAATAGTTTTTTGTTTGTTTGTTTGTTTGTTTGTTTTAGGGCTGAACTTGGTACCACTGGTTCATGAACATGACCGCTGACCTATGGTTCAGGGAACTCTCTCTAGCCTACTTATTCCTGAAATCATAATTGTGCACTTCACAATGATTGAGGGATATAAGTCTTACTGAAAGACTGGAAATGGAAGACTTACTTAAGAGTCATTGCCATTAGAAAATAGAAGGGGGGCAATGCTTCACTGGCACAGGCAGTAGAACACATGACTTTTGTTCTCAGGGTCATGAGTTCAAGTCCCATGTTGGGTGTAGAGTTTACTTAAAGAAAAAAATAGAAAGGCCTAGTCTTATGTTATTTAATCTAGCATACGTTATTCTGTCTGGTACATGAAAGATAATATGAAAGTAGATACTAGACTTTTTAAAATTCAGTTACTGTTTTTTTTTTTTCACTAGACAGTTTTAATTTTGATTGCTTACATATTTTTTGGATTGATGTAATCTATTTTATGCTGCTTATTAAAGAATTTGTCTGACTTTTGTCCCAGGTTCCTGGCCTAGAGCTTCTAAAACCCTTTCCTGAGTGATAGGCATGTCTTAGGTATGCTAATGAGATAACTCTTGGCAGGCCCTAGATGGCTTCAGGTTGGGGAAGTGTCACCAGAAAGACTAATCATTTGATTAGAGGGTTGGGATTTTTATATCAGCCCAACCTCCTGATCTCTAGGGAGGTGAGATGGGCTGCATATGGAGTTTCGTTATGTGGCCAGTGATTAAACCAGCCATGCCTTCATAATGAAACCCCAATAAGAATTCTGGCCACAGGAGCTCACTGGAGCTTCCTGCTTGGTGAACACATTGATGTGTGGAGAGGATGATGTGGCCCTGATTATAGAAGAAGAGGGTGAAGAAGCTCTGTGTTCCCTCCCAGATTCACCTTATGTGAATCCTATGTAATAAATCTCTAATCATAAGCATAGCTACTTTCCTGAGTTTTATGAACTGATCTAACAAATCCTCAAACCCGAGTGGGTCATGGGAACTCCAAGATCTGCATACAATAGGTCAGAAGTGCAAGTGTAACCCTGCTAGGTCTCCTGGGCACCCCACCTAGGGCCACTATATAAAGTGAGGGCAGTCTGTGGAGGCCTGGGAGAAGGGAGTTGCAGTACACCCAGTTGGTATTAGCTCTTTGGGGATTTTACCAAAATATTTTAACATGTAAATTTATTTTCTTAATCTCTTTCTAATGGTAGTAATTGTTTATTTTAGAAAATACAGGCCAGAGGGGCTCCTGGCTGGCTTAGTTGGTGGAGCATGTGACTCTTGATCTTGGGATTGTGAGTTCAAGCCCTAGGTTGAGTGTAGAAATTACTTAAAAACAAAATCTTTTTAAAAAAAATACAGATTAGAGAAAGTAAAAATAACCTGTGATTCCACTCCTTCAATTGAGCTATTTCAATATATATTCTTCCAATTTTTTCCTATGTGTATGTGTATTATTTTATTTTATTTTTTTAAGATCATTTATTTATTTGACAGAGAGAGAGAGAGATTACAAGTAGGCAGAGAGGCAGGCAGAGATGGGGCAAGCAGACTCCACGCCAAGCAGAAAGCCTGATATGGGGCTCGATCCCAGGACCCTGAGACCATGACCTGAGCCGAAGGCAGAGGCTTAACCCACTGAGCCACCCAGGTGCCCCGTGTATGTTATTTTAAAACATGAGTGCTGTCAGCAATGGAGCCATCCTTAAGGCAAGATGGAACCAGCTAGACACTCAGTGTATTCCACCTGTAGGAGGGGGTGACTTCTCCTGTTCTCAGTCCCTTGACAGATGCCATGGTATACCCCTTCCCCAGGCCCCTGATCATCTAGAAGCCTTTTGGGATTAAGTGAGCAGAAATGGCAGTCGGGGGACTATACAAATGTATATACACTAACCATTGTATATCGTGGAGCTCAGTGGAATGTTGCCATTTTTCATTTTTAAGGCTAAGATATTCCTAATAAAGGATGGGACCCAAGAAAGGATACACTTGCCCGAAACTCAGGTAGTCATCTTGGCATTGGAAGCCTTGGCAAACAAATGTTCCCATCTTTACATTTATTGTAAACCATTGAACCATTACTTAAAAATATTCCCCTTCAAGGTAAATAAAAGAAAATAAAACACTGGGATTCTCTTGTCTCACAAATTCCCACAGTTTAAATCAAAAGTACACATCTCTACGCATACTTGAGCTGTAATACAAGGTCTTGCCAGACTACACCTTCCTCTCTTCAGAGTTAAGATATTTCTAATTGTATAGAAGAAATACATTTCACTACTTGGTATATGCAATGCAGGGCTCTTGGGAAAGGAATTTAATAATAAATGTTTGTGTTTTAAGCCACTGAGTTAAAGAATGGTTTATTATACTGCAAAGACTAACTAATATACAGTGGGAGTCTAACTTTAGTACCACCACTTTGGAAAGCATTGAGGTAATATATAGTGAAATTAAAGAGGCATCTGTTTAGTGTCCCACAGTTCAGATTTTAAATATATACCTTGGAGAAAACATCACAGATGTGTCCACAGAGATATGCACAAAAATGTTCACTGTAGCCTTGCATATGTCATAGGAAAAAAATTGGAAAAACTCAAGTGAATCACCAAAAGAATTTTTGGCGATTTATATTACATTGTATTCATATAATGGAATACTGTATCACAATTGGAAGGAATGAGCTAGAGCTACATGATACAAAATGAATGGATCTTGAAAATAAAATGTTGGGTGTTAATTTTTAAGAAATGTTACCTTTTAGGAGATGAAGATGATTGTAGAAGAAAAATACTGCTGACGAAGGGCACAAAGGTCATTCATTTGGATCTGTGATGTGTTCTTTTAAATAATTAAAGCAAGTATGTCAGAATATGAACATTTTCAAAATATTATTCTGTTTATTTTTATATATTTGAAATCACTCACTAAATGAACTAATAACGTTGTATGTTTCTAACTTATTCACAAAAATAACATTCTAATAAATTCTTAATATTCCAGCTTCAGGAGCTAACATTTCTTAAAGTAATCCTTAATTTTTGTTAGCTAGGAGATTTATAATTTTTCACATGTTTGAAGAAGGCTGTCGTGAGCCTCTCTGTGCATCACTGATTATTTCCGTATGACTCATTCTCAGAAGTAGAACTGGTGGGTCAAAGTGTATTCACTTTTAAACATTTCTAATACTTGTTTTTAAATTGTCCTTCAGGAGCGGCTGGGTGGCTCCGTGGGTTAAAGCCTCTGCCTTCGGCTCAGGTCATGATCCCAGGGTCCTAGGATGGAGCCCTGCATCGCCCTCTCTGCTCAGCGGGGAGCCTGCTTCCCTTCCTCTCTCTGCCTGCCTCTCTGCCTACTTGTGATGTCTGTCAAATAAATAAATAAAAATCTTTAAATATAAATAAATAAATTGCCCTTCAGGAAGGAATACCAGCTTATACAACGGCTAGCCGTGTATGACTGTTTTATGAACACTGACTGATACAGCTGGTAATTTCTCTTTGCCAATCTGAGAGTTACGACTGGTGTTTGAATTTGCATTCTTTTGCTTATGGTGATGGTATATTAGTTTGCTAGGACAACCAAAACAAAGTTCCACAGGCTAGGGGGCTTAAACAGCAGAAAATTTATTTTTTCACAATTATAGAGGCCGGAAGTCTGAGGTGTCCGCAGAGTTGGTTTCTTCAAAGGTGTTTCTCCTTGCCTTGTGGATGGCTTTGTTCTGCTTGTGTCTTCATGTGGTTTTCCCTCTGTGTGTATCTGTTCAAATTTTTTCATACAATGAAACCCGTCTTATTGGATTCGGGCTTACTCTAATCACCTCGTTTTAACTTAATTACCTCTTTAACAACCTTATCCCCCCAAAGTCATATTCTGAGATATCAAGGCTTACAGGTTCAACGTATGACTTTGGGGATGATGCAATTCAGCCCATAACAGACAATGAACATTTTTTCACAAACATATTATCCAACTGAAGTTTTCTCTTGCAAAATTTCGTCTTTGTGTCCTTTGCTTTTTTTTTTTTTTTTTTTTTTTTTTGGTAAGCTCTATATCCAATGTGGGGCTTGAACTCATGATCCTGATGGTGAGGGGGCAGAAGGCTAGCTGAGGACAAAGCACAAGCTGACATTCCACAACCCCTGCCCACCCCCCATCCCACACTCCTAGATGGGACCTGTGTGACATTCCTCAGGCACTCCTGGCTGCCCTGAAGCTAAGGGAAGGGGAGAAAATGGTTAATTTATAGAGAACAGAGTCCTGCAAGACTCAAGTCTCCCTCAATGTCATAGTGATTTAGGAGGAAAAAAAGATTTTTATCAATAACCTAACTTCCACAAGGAAGCTCCCAAACTGTCTTAATGTTAATATTTTACTAGAGGGAAAAACAACCTTAACTTGACAATGGCAAGACCTCCAATATCTTGTAGGTCCTCTTAGCATACAGCAATTCTTTTTTTTTTTTTTTAAAGATTTTTATTTATTTATTTGACAGACAGAGATCACAAGCAGGCAGAGAGGCAGGCAGGGGGGCGGGGAGCAGACTCCCCGCCAAGCAGAGAGCCTGATGCGGGACTCAATCCCAGGATCCCGGGACCATGACCTGAGCCTAAGGCAGAGGCCCAACCCACTGAGCCACCCAGGTGCCCCTCATACAGCAATTCTTTTGAAAACCTCCCTTCTTCCTTGCCCCCAGTCCCAAGGATGTAATCAGTCCCTCCTCACAAACCCGGTACAGCAGCTCTTTCTGCCCACAGGTCCTGTGCTTTATTTAACAAAGCCACCATTTTGCACCAAAGGTGTCTCATGAATTCTTTCTTGGCCATTGGCTCTGCACCTCACCCCACCAAACCACACCTACATTCAAAACTACATCCCTGAGTTCAAGAGTCACATACCCTGAGACTGAGGCAATGAGGCGCCCCCTTTGCTTTTTTTAATTGTATTCTCTTATTGGGACTTTTGCTTATTGTTTTATAAGAATTTATTATATGTTACACTATTTGTCATAGAAGATTTTTTTTTCATTTTATTTTATTTCTTTTCAGTGTTACTTGTCATAAAATTTGCATATTATTAGAAAATTATTGAAGAAGACAATTTAGGAGAGACAGATAACCTTTATTTAGCACTTCATGAAGCAGAGTGTTCTTTTAGAGAACCGCAGAATAAAGCAGAAGGCGGGAAGTGTTTATGGGATAAAGAATAAAGAGTAAGGAAGAGAAAAATTAAGTCTAATTAGGTGGCGGCCATTACAGTCAACCTTGTTTAGAGTGAGAAAGAACAATAAGTAAGTATGGAGCACAAAGTTGGCCTGGCATTTGCGAATTGGCTTCCTGGCTGTACTTTGTCTCTGGTCCTTCCAAGCATTTACAGGAAAATGAAAAGTATTTAAGTTTTGACTTGAGGACGTGACACTCTGGGCAGAAGCCACTCCCTCCATCTTGGGCCAAGAAAGGTTCTTCAAGAAAAGTGTTTTTCCCAGTTTGTCAGTAGTTATTTAGTTGAGAGGTGATAAGGATTTTGTTTCTGTGCAGAAGTTTTATGTAGTCAAATGAAACAATGTTTTCTTTTATATTTTCCTACGTTGAGGGTCCCAGAAAGTTTTAGTAATATCTAAATACCTCATACACACTGGGCACCTGGGTGGCTCAGTGGGTTAAAGCTTCTGCTTTCTGCTCAGGTCATGATCCCAGCGTCCTGGGATCGAGTCCTGCATCAGGCTCTCTGCTTCGGCAGGGAGTCTGCTTCCCCTGCTCTCTCTCTGCCTGCCTCTCTGCCTACCTGTGATCTCTGTCTGTCATATAAATAAATAAAATCTTTAAAATAAAAAAAATTACATTACTTTTGCCATACGTTTTTACATGTAAACACAACATTTTTTTACATTTAAATATTTAATTCAGATAGAATTCATTTAGTGTATGTTATAAAGTATAGAGCTAACTTCATTTTTTTCTTAAATATTTAGCTAGTTGCCTAAACTTGATAGCCTGTACTATGGGTAAACATTAAGTATTTTAAAAATAAAATGAAAATAAAATTACTGTCTCTTATTAGCCTTTCGGTCATGTTTTTCATGTGAACTTTTATGGTGGTTCAATGGACATTTTTTATTGAAAATTCTAGAAAAGTACATTTGGTTGTTGATTTGTCAAAATTTGTCAACTTGTAGGTTGGCTGATTTCACTTTTACTGTTTTCTGAGGTGGTATAAATGAATCATGTTTGCCTTAACACGAAAATGGAACTTCTGGCCTCTCCACTTTGAATAGACAAAAAAAAGAAAGATTTAGCTACCTGTCACCCAGTTCTGTATTACTCAGAGCACTTGCCGCATACAAGTGCTTTGTTTTACAGGTTCTGTTTAGCTTTTGAAAAAAGAACAAACATTTGAGGTATTGAAGTGCCGGATGCTTTCCATAACACTCAACAAGATAGTAGAGGCTGATTTTTGTCTTATCAGTGAGGATGGATATTCATTTCACAAGATTGGGAAATCAGCCTAGTTTGTTTCTTCCCCACCCCTGGTGACTCCTTAGAAACCATCACAATTCAGAAATGTTTATGTAGTCAACTTCCGTTACCTTCGATTCAAAGGTAAACCACACTTTGGAATGTGTACTACCTTGTGCCCAATGCAAGGTAGAAATGAAAATGTCAAAACATCGTTCTAAGAAGATACATTTGACTGTGAATCAGCTTGGTCAGATTTGAGCGAAAACAAGTCTTTGATCAACTGTTTCAGAAACAAACAAAAGTATTCTATCTCAGTAAACTCCTTGCCATCAGAGTTGTGCAATACCCATCTCAAGGAAGCATGAAAAAAAAAATCAGGAGCATTAACCATTCTTTTCTTGTTGCGGATATGCAAGAAACATGCGAATTTGGGGGGACGCATCTAATGATTCTTTTATTCATTAAGTTCTTTTTTTTTAAGATTTTATTTGTTTATTTAACAGAGAGAGAGATCACAAGCAGGCACAGAGGCAGGCAGAGAGAGAAAGAGGAGGAAGCAGGCTCCCCGCTGAGCAGAGAGCCCGATGTGGGGATCTCAGGACCCTGAGATCATGACCTGAGCCGAAGGCAGAGGCTTTAACCCACTGAGCCCCATAACCTACCCAGGAGCCCCATATTCATTAAGTTCTTTGTGAGGGCACCTGGATGGCTCAGTTGGTAGAGCATGTGACTTTTGATCTTGAGGTTGTGAGTTCAAGCCCCATGTTGGGTAGCGAACCTACTTTGAAAAAGAGAGAGAAAGATGTTTTTGAAACTGGTAATTGAGATTATTTGGAAAAAGGAAAATTTGGTGGTGGCTCAAGGCCAGAGAGCAGTGGTGATGGTGGAAACTTACTTTTCACTCTATATGATTTTTACCTTTCCAATTTTATACCATGTGCACATGTCACATATTCAAACAAATTAACATTTAAAAGATGTTATTTCTAAACAGTACCTTTTATGTTAGGGCTCAGTTACATTTGGAATAAATGCAAGTGAGAGTGTAACAACACGATCTGGATAGAAACCATTGATTACATTTTAAACAATTTACACTTTATTTACAATTTATTATTTTGTTTCATTCGTTCATTCAACAAATATTTAAGCAACAACCCTGTGCTAGGCATCAACCAATAATTAGGTAAGTCTGGGGTGCCTGGGTGGCTCAGTAGGTTAAAGCCTCTACCTTCGGTTCAGGTCATGATCGCAGAGTCTTGGGATCAAACCCCACATCAGGCTCTCTGCTCAGCAGGGAGCCTGCTTCCCTTCTTCTCTCTCTGCCTGCCTCTCTGCCTACTTGTGATCTCTGTCTGTCAAATAAATAAATAAATAAATGTTTTTTAAATTACTTAAGTCAGATGGTGAAGACCACGGGGGCTATAGGGATTATGCACAGAGAGTGAAAAGAGAGATCGCTGGGGTAATGCAGATTAAGCAGGAACCCACAAAACAGTCGCACATGTAAATAATAAACGTGTGACATGTTTTATAATCTTGCTGGGTTGTCATGAGTTGCTGGGAAAATACACCGTGATGAGCCCTGAGGTGTGTGAACAAGGATGAGGAAGCATTTTGTTGAATATCCTTCACCTGTGACAGCCTCCAGGATGGCCTTTTGCTTCCACATACTACTTTTGCCGTCTCCATAAACAGTAACCCCTGCCTTATAGTTTGAAGAGGAGCTGGGAGAAAATTCCTTCGATTTTACTTGTAGTTATTAAGGCAAAGAATTTTAGAAACGTCATGGTGGTAGAAGATAGACTGAGGCATAATAAACACTTTAGGGTTTACTTGAGCAAAAAGTCCATTCGAGTCAGGCAGCATCCAGTCCTGCAGATGGAAAGCTCAAAGGAGCAATACGAAACGAAAGGCTTCAACAGGCAGAAAGGAGGAGGAACAGGAGTTCTATTGGACCAAAGGTTGGTTATTGCAAGGTCACTCTCCTTTAGGGGATGGCAAGGGTTTACCAGGCAATTGACCTGACTCGTGCTGATCAGGTGATTCCTGATTGACTGGTTTAAGATCCTATTGCTTTGAGAGCCAAAACTATAATTGAATGAAATCTTGGTTTTGTGACACAGGGTTTAGCATAAGTGACTTCATTTGGGGCCTCTTGGCTTGCTTTTTTTTTTTTTTTTTTTTTAAAGATTTTATTTATTTATTTGACAGAGAGAAATTACAAGTACACTGAGAGGCAGGCAGAGAGAGAGAAGGAAGCAGGCTCCCTGCTGAGCAGAGAGCCCGATGTGGGACTTGATCCCAGGACCCTGAGATCATGACCTGAGCCAAAGGCAGCAGCTTAACCCACTGAGCCACCCAGGCGCCCCTTGGCTTGCTTTTTAACAAAAGCAGCTAAAGGGCTCCTGGGTGGCTCAGTTGCCAGAGCGTCTGTCTTTGGCTCAGGTCATGATTCCATGGTCCTGGGATGGAGTCCCGTATAGGAGGAGCAGGGAGACTGCTTCTCCTTCTATCTCTGCCTCTATTTCTCTGTCTCTCATGAATAAATAAATAAAACCTTAAAAAATAATCATTAAAAAAATTAAAAAACAATAGCTAACTATAAATGATTCCAAAGAAAATAATTTCTTACCTCGTTGTTAGACTTAAGGCAAGTAAAGGACAGACTCGTGATCACATGTGGTTCATACCTTCTTCCCCTTTTTTTTGTAATTAACATATAATGTATTATTTGTTTCAGGGTACAGCTCTGTGAATTGTCAGGCTTGCACAGTTGTGGTTCATGCCCTCTTAATTGCTAAGTATCACAAAAGAAGCATTCTCATTCTCAAAACTAAAGTCTTAATAGTGTCTACATTACGATGTAAACAAACAGAAGGGAAGTCCTGCAAGTCTTGTTTTAGATAAATATGAGGTGGCTGTGATGGCTTAAATCCCCTCTTATTGCCAGGATGCAGGAGAGCAACATGGGAGTGGAACTCAAAACACTGAACAACAGTGATTTCAGGGCAGAGACAAGGAACTCACAATGGAAGGACACACAGAAAATCCCAAGGGCTTTTGTGTTGTTCTGTTTCTTTGTTTTGAAGAGGGTGGAGAGAAATACTTTAACACAATATTAAATTATTCTTGGTATCTATGTACCTTACTCATTAACTCTTCTACTATTTACAAAATGAAGACGTGTTTCCATTTCATTAAATAATGCTCAATCTTCTAAGCAAAGCCCCAAGGTTATGAGTGAAATTTGACCACTTTCTTTTCACTTTTTTTTTTAAATTTATTTGACAGAGATCACAAGTAGGCAGAGAGAGAGAAAGGAAGGGAAGCAGGCTCCCTGCTGAGTAGAAAGCCCGATGCGGGCTCCATCCCAGGGTCCTGGGATCAGGACCTGAGCTGAAGCCAGAGGCTTTAACCCACTGAGCCACCCAGATGCCCCATCTTTTCACATTTTTAATGAAATTTCCTGAGAAATTTAGAGCAGTCAAGTAAACTTTTTAGAATGCAGGTAAATTTTACATCAAACGAATCTTTTGATATCATGCTACAATTTAAGATAACAGTTAACATAAATCTCTTATTCATCCTGCTAATGTAAGGAAGTTAATTTAAGTAACCTATATATTAAAGTTTATATTTTGGTGCTGATGAATTATATTATGAATATTGCTAGAAGAATCAGAACAGTCTGGTGTATATGAAAACCAAAAGAGATAAAAAGGACCGAGTTCTTAACTAAGCAACTCATTCATATTAATGTTATGAATTTGTTAACTGTATATTTCAAGTCAGAGCTTTTCTAACTATAAAAGAGAAACATTAAAATTGGTACACTGATTTATAAAACAGTTTTGCTATAATATTAAGTATTCCAATTTCATTCAGAAAAAAATCTAACTTACTTTGCTGTTTACCCATGTTAAAGACGAGACAGAATGGAGTCACTTATGCTAAGCCCCTTGTCACCAAAACAAGACTTAACTTACTTATGGTTTTGGTTCTCTCAGAAGAACCTTACTTATGGTTTTGGTTCTCTCTCTTAGACCAGCTACTCAGGAATTGCCTGCTCAGCACTAATTAGGTCATCTGCCTAAGAGACCCTGGCCATTCCCTAAAGGAAAGTGATTTTGTAATAACCAGCTTGCTTTTTTTGCCCAGTGTAACTTCCTTGTTCCCGCTCCAACCTGCTTATAGAATTCTTGCATTTTGTTCAGCTCCTCAGAGATGCTTTCCTTCTGCTAGACTGGATGCTGCCTGATTCATGGATTATTGAATAAAGCCAGTAAGACCTTTTAAAGTTACTCAGCTGAATTTTGTTTTTTAACACCTGATAACAACTTACCTTGTGATACTGGCTGGTAACACAAGCAGCAAACAATTTTGCGGACTCACACAAGATTCCATAACAATGCATAGAATTTTATATTCAAGAACATTTACTTTGATTTAGTATATATGATTTAGTACATATTTACATATATTCTTCAGGCAGCTTATTTTTAGGACCATATTTTGAAAATTAAGCAAAGTTTTAAAAATGGACTTCGATAGGAAACATATGCACTGTGAAAAACTTATTTGCCTTCTTGTTTTACTTCCCCTCCAATACAACCAGTTTCTTGTGTAAGAAGTTGTGCATGTATCTAAATGTTCTGTATATATCTGACCTTTTGGGTACAAAGGACTCTGGGGGTGGGTTGAAACTTTCTATGTGCCTCCTCTGGCCCATCTAAAATTTGCTTGATAGAGTTCACTTTCCTGCGTGAGGATGAACATTCAGCAGGTGCATGAGGCTCAGCTACATGCTGCTAACGGGACACGTTCTCAGTCTGGTAATTTGCTTGTTGAGTCACATTCCTTACCCAAACTTTGAAACAGCTCATCCCTTTGAAAGCAGTGGATTCCAAGAGAGCCACAATAGCCCTCTTCATAAATAAATAAATAAACCACTTCATAAATCCTCCCTCTTCTCCATATTCTATTTTTAAGCTTGATTTGGATCAGGGATCCTAGAGTTGTATAATTGTGTGTCAGCAATTTCCTTTGAGAAGTCTACACAGTGAGGGGCAGCAGAATATGCCGCTCCAGGGGTGCTGGGTGGTGCGGATGGTTGGGCAGCTGACTCTTGGTTTCTGCTTGGATCATAATCTTGGGATCCTGGGATTGAGCCCCATATCAGGCTCCAAACTCAGTGCAGAGTCTGCTATAGGATTCTCTTTCTCCCTCTGGCCCTCCCCCAACTGGCCCATGCACGCACTCTCTCTCTCATAAATGCATAGATTGTTAAGAATAACAATAAAAGAGGGGCGCCTAGGTGGCTCAGTGGGTTGAGCCTCTGCCTTCTGCTCAGGTCGTGATCCCAGGGTCCTGGGATTGAGCCCCGCATCGGGCTCTCTGCTTGGCGGGGAGTCTGCTTCCGCCTCTCCCTCTGCCTGCTTCTCTGCCTACTTGTGCACTTTCTCTCTCTCTCGGTCACATAAATAAAAAAAAATCTTAAAAATAAAAGAATAATAATAAAAGAATATGTCACCCCAAAAATATGCCTCTCTGGCACATGCATTATTTTGAGCTAAAGGCCATGGAGAGCCAGCAGATACAGGGAAAGCTTTAAAAACAGGACACAGGGGCACCTGGGTGGCTCAGCTGGTGAAGCGTCAGCCTTTGGCTCAGGTCATGATCCCAGGGTCCTGGGATGGAGCCCCATGTTGGGCTCTCCGTTCAGCAAGGAGTTTGCTTCTCCCCTTGCTTGTGCTCTCTCTCTCAAATAAGTAAAATCTTAAAAATAAATAAATAAATAGATAGATAGATAGATAAACCAACAGGACACAGGTTTCCTTTCATAAAGGAAATACGTATTTCTAAAACAAAACAAAACAAAAAAACAAAACCAAACAACAAAAAACCCCATTTGTAAAGATGTCTCTCTCTCTCCTGTGCTGGGAAGAGGAGGAATCTTAATAACTCTTAGCAATGGGCAGTCATCTACGTAACAAACCTTGCTAAACAACCTTAGTTTGGGGCTCACTAAAACAGCAGGGACCTAATCCTAGGACCACAGAATGCTTCTCTGCCCTCTGCACCTTACCACCACATTACTAAAGGCCCATTTACAGCAGTTTCTTTTACTCAGCGTATCATGTCTAACTTCAGCAAAAAATTATAAGGTATGCCAAAGGTGAAAAGAGTCGGTTTGAAGAGAAAGAGCAGGTATTAGAACCAGACCCAGATATGGCAGGGGTGTTAGCATTTCCAGAAAGTGAACTTCAATTAAGATTAATATGTAAGAGCACTAATGAAAAAGTAGACAGCATGCAAGGAGAGGTATGCAATGTAGTTAAAGAGATGGGAATTCTAAGAAAGAATGAAGAAGAAATGCTAGAGCTAAAAAAAAATTAAAAATCTGGAGCAGAAATGAACGCCTTTGGTGGGCCAAGGAAAGACTGTGTGAGCTTGAAGATATGTCTATACAGACTTCCAAAACTGAAAAACCAAGAGAAAAGAGGATGGAAAAAATTGAAACATAACATTCAGCAACAATGGGGCAACCAGAAAAGATGTAACTTATGCAGAATGGGGTTACCCGAGGAGAAGAGGGGAATGGCAGAAATATTTGAAGCAATAATGACTGGGGAGTTCCCCGGATTAATGTCAAACACCAAACCACAGGAAGCTCAGAGAACACCAGGCAAGGTAAATGTCAAGAGAAATATACCTAAGCATATCATATTCAAACTGCAAAAAAGACCAAATTTTTTTAAAAAAGAAACCTGAGAAAAAATTGCCTTTCCTCTAGAGAAGCAAAGGTGAGAGCTCCATCCGACTTCTCCTCAGAAACCACACAAGTTAGAAGAAAATGGAGTGAAATATTTAAAGTGTCAAAAGGGAAAAACCACCAACCTAGAATTCTATATCCTATGAAATTATCCTTCAAACGTGTAGGAGAAGTGAAGACTGTCAGACACAGAAATCCTGAAGAAACTTGTTGTCAGTAGATCTACCTGGCAAGAAATATTACAAGAAGTTCTTTAAAGAGAAGGAAAATGATATATGCCAGAAACTTGGATATGCATAAAAAAGAAAAAGCATTTCCTCAGAAACCACACAAGTTAGAATAGAGTGGAGTGAGATATTTGAAGTGTCAAAAGGAAGAAAAAAACACCAATAGAGGAAGAATAAGTAAAGTAAGTAAAGTAAAATAAAAAGTAAAGTAAAATAGAAGTAAAAACTTTGATTTTTCTTATTATTTTATTTTTTTAAGACTTTATTTTTAAGTCATCTCTACACTCAATGTGGGGCTCAAACTCACAATCTAGAGATCATGAGTCCCATGCTTTACCAACTGAGCCAGTGAATTGCCTCTTATTTTTCTTATTCTTAACTGATCAAACAAATAATTGTTCCAAATATAATAGCAACAATTGTTCCAAATATAATAGCAACAATTTATTTGATTATAAATATACATATATATGTACATATGTATATATATGTACATATATATGTATATGCTTATGTACAAGTGAAATTGTGGTCAAAAACCAACTTCTTATATTTTGTCTAGAAGAAACCCACTTTAAATATAGAGACATGTATCAGTTAATAGTAAAAGAATATAGAGATAAATACCATGCTAACATTAAGCAAATGAGAATGGAAGTAGCTGATTTAATTCCAGACAAAACAGACTCTAAAGCAAGGAAAATTATCAGGAAGAAAGACAAGTGTTACATAATGATGAAGGGGTCAGTCATCCAAGAAGATATAACAATCCCTAATGCACATGTACCTCACAAAAAGGCATGAAAATACATGAAACAAAAACAGATAAAACTTTAAGGAGATACGAATGAATCTACCATTATGCTTGGAGACCTCAACAACCATCTATCAGCGGTAGATCCAGCAGGCGGAAAATCAGCAAGAGCATGGCTGGAGTCCATAGCACCATGAATCAACTAGGTTCACTGACGTCTACAGACTCCTTCCACCCACAAGAGCAGAATGTACAACTTCTCCAACTCCCATGGAATGTGCACCAACAAGAACCATGTTCTGGTCATAAAATACATCTTAACAAATTTAGAGGAAAAGGCTACATCCTGTATGACTCCAGCGTATGACGTCTGGAAATGGCAACAGTATGGAGACGGTGAAATGATTAGTGGTTGCTGGGGGTCGGAGGAAGAGAGAGATGAGTAGACAGAGCAGAGAGGACTTTTAGGTCAGTGAAAGTTACCCTGTATGATATGACAATGATGGATATATATCATTTTACACTTGTCAGAAATGCATAGAACGTACAACATCCAGAATGAACCCTAATGCCAATGGGGAAGTGATGTTGACGTGGGTTCATCCATTGTAACAAATGGGCCATTCTGGTGAGGGTTGTTGATAGTTGATAGTGGAGCAAATTGTGTGGGGGTAGCCCCACACTCTTTGTACTTTCTGCTCGTTTTGAACCTAAAGTGGCTCTAAAAAACAAAGTTTTTTTTTTCTTTTTAAAAAGATTTACTTATTTGACATGCAAGTCTAAGTATGTGGAGCCCAACAGGGGCCTCGATCTCACGACCCTGAGATCACGACCTGAGCCAACACCAAGAGCCAGATACTTAGCTGACTCTGCCAACCGAGCACCCCCAAAACAAAGTCTGTTATTTAAAAAAAATTTTTTTAATTTAGCTATTTGTTAGAGAGAGAGTCAGAGAGAGAACAAGCAGGGGGAGTGGCAAGCAGAGGGAGAAGTAGGCTCCCCGCTGAGCAGGGGAACATCCCTGGACCATGGGATCACAACCTGAGCCAAAAGCAGATGCTTAACCGCTTGAACCATCCAGGTGTCTCACTTTTTTCCCCCTCTTCAAAATACAGCTGTAATCCAGACCGAAAACAAACCTAGAGAATTTTTCAGTGCAGCTCTGTTATTTTGTATTCTGGGTAGAATAAAATGGCATATCTCAATTGTGAAAACGGAAAAAGGAAACACCGGTAATTGCAGAGGCAAAGCAAAATGATTAAATATGTAATTCCTTTCAGGAGCATGGGTGCTTTTGCTGCGGTCGTCATGTGGCAGAGGTCTCATGAGGGTGAGAGAACACAGAGCGGGAGGTCGCACCGCAGCTGAAGGTTGGCTAATGTTTTGGATGAGTACATCCTGCCTTACAAGGAGAGGTTTTCAAAGAAGAAATGGAAATTTCCATCCAGACCCTAAAACATATTTACTAATTATTGTGAAAATATTCCAGGACCCGAAGAATAAGAAGTGTTTCTTATCCTTTTCTTAGAAATTTCTGGCATATCTTCTGGTTCTATACCATTATCGTACCAAATATATAATTTCAAATGTTTTGTTGATGGGAAAGTAGTCTCAATTCTTTCACTGTATAATTCTGGCTTCTTTTTTCCACCTCATACTTTTTTTTTTTTTTTTAAGATTTTATTTATTTGACAGAGAGAGGTCACAGGTAGGCAGAGAGGCAGGCAGAGAGAGGGGGGAAGCAGGCTCCCCAGAGAGCAGAGAGCCCGATGCGGGGCTCGATCCCAGGACCCTGAGGTCATGACCTGAGCCGAAGGCAGAGGCTTTAACCCACTGAGCCACCCAGATGCCCCTACCCCATACTTCTTAATGAAATATAGATTCAAAGGAAGCTTCAAAAATCATAACTTTTCAAATTAAAACAATCTGTTACCAGATACTTCGGTTATGGAGGAGGCATTGCCATGGTCATGAGTCACTGAGGAGCCAAGTCCAAGTGCATGAAGCAGTGAGTAAGCCAAACTCTTCTAGAGCATATAGAATTCTCCAGTGTATAGTGCAGTTCCTTAACTTGAATTTTTGTTTGCATTTTTCATGGCAAACGTCTACCAAGGGAAAAGCAAGGGGTAGCCTGCCCCCTTGTGGGTGCACGAGGAATGGAATTGTTCTAGTTCTTGGTTTGGGTTTTGTTTTGTTTTTGTTTTTGTTTTGTTTGTTTTTCCTCACGGGGAGAATTTAAAACGGTATTTGTCCCAATTACAGAGGGAATAATTATTCACTAAGAAAAAGTACAGGAAAATCATAAAGATCAGTGGATACTCAAATCTGAGTGGACTGAATGAAAAAAAACATGAGTAATCATCCCAGTCTCTATTTGGAGTGTACCCTATTGAAGCAGCACGGTGAGTGAAGGAGTGAATTTTTCTAAACCTGATTTTTCAGGTCAGCTCTTGGCCTCCAGACCTGGCCTGACATTAGGGTCTGACCTTCTAGAAATATTCATGTCCCATTTGGCTAGAAGATAAAATTATGTTTATGGTCCAAAAACATATAAAAATTATTTGTTAGTACTATTGATAATTGTCCATTTCTACTGAAAGGTGTATTTTATTTTACTTTATTTTATTTTAGAGAGCACGCGCATGCATGTGAGAGCAGGGGAAGGGACAGTGGGAGAGAATCTTAAGCCAACTCCCAGCTGAACATGGAGCCTAAAAAGGGGAGGGGCAGGGCTCAGTCTCACAGCCCTGAGATCCTGACCTGAGCCAAAACCAAGAGAAGGATGCTCAATCAACTGAGCCACCCAGGTTCCTAGAGGGTTGTATTTATTCACCTAAACAAACATTTCGTTATGGGTTGTTATGGGATAGATGAGTCTAGAAGACCAGGAGATGAGTTAACTCTCCCAGAAAGGGTGATCTTAGGTCCACTGTTGAAGGCTGAATTCTGGACAGGATGGCTTCCTGGTATTTCATAGATTCTTCCATTCTTTGGGGTTTATCAAGTCCCAGGCTTACGTGGTCTCAGTTTCCCTTTCTGCAAAATGGTAGGCCAGATTGGTAATTTGCAAACTGTGTGCTTCTAGAGGTTTCAGAATATTTGTTCCAAATTTCCATGTAAATATTTTATCAATCTCATTTCCACAATATTATTAAAATAATATTATTATATATTAAGATAATATTAAAATAATATTGCATTGGTCATGTTATAAAAGCATATACAGGGATATGATCCCAAGTTGAATGTGTTTGAGGCTGTCAGCATGGTCGTATGCCCTCATGGAGGAAATTTATACCCTATAAAGGAAATTTTCCAAGTTCAAACTCCAAAATACATTTGAGGCAATAAAATACTACTTTTGCTTCTTTTTCATATAAGGATTCCGTGTGAGATTTTACATGTCTGTTTTCACGGGGGGAATTCTGAAGACACTGTACGCCTCAACCAGCTCATTTGTACTGTGGTCTGTTTATAATAAATTCTCTACGACAGACCAACAGGTGATTTTTTAAAATTATTTTTTGTTTTTTAAATTTTTATTTTTTAAATTTCTTTTCAGTGTTCCAGAATTCATTGTTATGCACCACACACTTGCCCTCCTTAATACCCAACAGGTGATCTTAATAGCATAGCTAATACCAAAGCCTTACTATGCATGAGACACTTTAGTGGCTTTTCACATATTAACTCTGAAGTCTTTCCAGTGCTCTATGAGGTGGCCAGTGTTAGTAGTCCCATCTTACAGTCCGGAACTGGGGTACATAGAGGTGAATTGAGGTGCCTAAAGAAGTGGTAAAGCCGGGGTCCCCTTTTACCTACTCCAGATCTCTGTCACGTCGTGTAGAATCTTCCTACCCTGGTGTGCACAGTGCACATTCCTGCCTCAGGAAGGAGACTAAGGCAGCTTGCTCCAGCTTGACACCATTCCTTCCTCCTCCCTGTTTAGACAATTCACAGCTATCTTGAGGGTCCAGCTCAAGGCTTATCTCTGGAAAGCACGTTCTAGCTCGCCTGATTCGTGGGGGCTCTCCCACCTCTCTGGTCCACTGTAGCATTGGTTCATGCTAGGAAGCCCATTTGTGCAAAGGCCCAGCAGTGTGTCAGAGGGCCTGCAAAAGTTTAGGAGAGGCATGAAGGCAGAAGCAGGGGAGGGAGGGATAATGGCTTTGTTTAGACTTTACCCTAGGGTAATGAGAAGCATGGAAGGCCACTGGTATGGCTTGATCAGAATGGCATGTGAGAAATGTCACTGCACCTCAGATAACTGATTGGGGTTCTATGGGGTCAAATCTAAGGCTGGGAGAATGGAAAAGAGGCTGCGTCTAGTGGGTAGGTGAGAGGCGGTGACCTGGATTCAGCAGGTGTGAGGGAGAAAGATGGGTCATGGGACACTTGGTGAGTGCTTAGATATGGAGGCTGTGACCTCTGATGTCAGACTTAAAGGTCAGTCACTTTTAGATGCATTTCTTAAACATAGACTTTATATTTTTAGAGCAGTTTCAGGGTTCCAAAAAAATGAATGGAAAGCAGAAAGATTTCCCCCATGTGGCCCTTTCTCCACCTCCTCCTTGTCCCCCAGTTTCCTCTATTATTTACATCTTGCATTATTGTGGGGCCTTTGTTATCACTGATAAGCCAATACTGATAAATCATCATTAACTGAAGTTCATAGTTTACCTTAGGGCTCACTCTTCATGCTGTAGCATTATATGCTTTTTGACACATACATAATGTCACATAGCCATCATCGTCATCAACAGCAACAAAGAGTTTCACTGCCCTAAGAATCCTCTGTGGTTCTACTTCTTGGTCTCTTCCTCCTAACCCCTGGCAACCACTGCTCTTTTTATCATCTCCAAAGTTTAGCCCCACCAGAATGACATATAATTGGAATCATTTCATACATAGACTTTCAAGGTTGGCTTGTTTCACTTAGTATAATATGCCTTTAAATTTCTTCCATGTGTTTTCATGGCTTGATCCTTTCTTTTTATTGCTGAGTAACATCACATTATATGGATATACCACAAGTTATTTATGCATTTACCTACTGGAGGACATCTTAGTTGCTTCCAAGTTTTGGCAAGCTGGAGCAGATTTTTGTGTGAACATACTTTTCTAACTCCATTGAGTAAATACCGAGGAGCGTGACTCCTGGCTCATGTGGTGGTTTTGTAAGAAACTGCTAGCTGTCTTCCAAAATGCATCGTCTTGCATTTCCGCCTGCATGAATGAGAGTTCCTGTTGCTCCACATCCTCGCTAGCACTTGGCATTGTCAGTGTTCTGGATTTGGGCTATTCTTTTTTTTTTTAAGATTTTATTTATTTATTTGACAGACAGAAATCACCAATAGGCAGAGAGGCAAGAAAAGAGAGAGGAAGAAGCAGGCTCCCCGCTGAGCAGAGAGCCCGATGCGGGGCTCGATCCCAGGACCCTGGGATCATGACCTGAGCTGAAGGCAGAGGCTTTAACCCACTGAGCCACCCAGGCGCCCCTGGATTTGGACTATTCTTATACATGTGTGGTGGTATCTTATTATTTTGTGTTTTTTAAGTTTTATTTATTTAAGTGATCTCTACACCCTAACATGGAGCTCAAAATCACAACCCCAAGATCACGAGTCACATGCTCTTCTAACTGAGCCAGCCAGGCGCTCCAGTATCTTATTGTTTTAATTTGTAATTCCCTGATGACACACGATATGGAACAACTTCATACACTTATTAGTCATCTTGATATCTTCTTTGGTGAGGTGTCTGTTCAGATCTTTTGACCACATTTTAATTGAGTTGTTTGTTTACTTACTGCCAAATTTTAAGAGTTCTTTAGACTCATTTCATTATTGTTTCCATAGAGTGGGCCTTGTCTCTCTTCCCTTCATGTCTTCGCGGTTCTACTCACTCCCAATTACTACCTGTGGTCTTTCTTCCTGCAGAGAGACAACTCAACACCAGAGAAGCAGGCTCTTGGCTCAGGAGCAGAAAGGATACTGTTAGAACAGCTCAGACACAGAAATAGAAGACATATTTTGAATACTTAGTTAAAAGCACTAAGTTTGACACACACACACACACACACCCTTTCAATTGTAGATTTATGTATACAATGGGAACTATGAATGCTGGGTAGTGTCTTTTTGCAGTCAAATGACTGGGAAGAAGGCTGTACCCTACAGTCTACAGAACAATCACCTGAATTGTTGCAAGCCTGTTCTTTGGCCAGTGAGGTGGAGTGCAGGGTGTGGTGTCAAAACATGATGTTTCTCCTGATTAGACAGGGCCCCAAATGTGGGGCAGTGATCCACTGGGTGGAAGCCAGTGGTGAGGACCGTGGAGGGATTCACACGAGACACAACAAAGGTGATAGAAATTTACTGAATACACCACAGGAGAGTGGTGAGTAGGACCACACAGGAGAGGCTGTTTGCAAGGAGGCCATGGGTAGGGGGCTGCATTTAAAGGGGGAAGGTGAGGAGGTAGGATGACATAGGAATTTTCCCTTTTTTGGTAACTGTGTCTGGTTGTAAGTAAGTAGTCCATTGGTCAGTTAGGGCCTGTGGATATTTTGAAGTTTCCCCATGGACCTGCCTGTATCCAGCCAGGTGCTTGCTGTGGGCCCCTTCTACGCCTATTTGCCTAAAAGCAGCCTCTACACAGAGGTCTGATTTAAGTAGTAAAGTACTTTAGGGATAAAACTCAATGGTAGATTGAAGGGAACCCTTGAGAGGCTATTTTTAAAGTGATGGGGGAGTCACCGAGGGTTATTGAGCAGGACTGGAAAAGGATCAGGCTGCTCCCTTCCATAGCTTATGCTGATTACACAGTAATTGAGCACAGTCACTGAAAAGTCAACAGGATTAAAAAAAAAAAAAAATGGGGGCCTAAATGCTCCATCTTAGGAATTCTCCAAAACCCCCTTTTCACTCTTTATAAATTGGGGTTCTTTCCTCCAAAACTGATGTGAGGATTGTATAAGATAGTATGTAAATTACCTAGCATTATCTCATTTCATTCTTAAAACCACCCCTCCTCATTTATTTCTCATGACTCATTTAACTATCTTATTTCATTTCATTCCCATACCTCCTTGGAACTCTGGGGTGTAGAGGTCTGCTTTATCAGGTTCTTACCTTCCAGGCCTTTCTATTTGCTGTATCACTGAAGACATCCATGATGATGATAATTTTTACAACAGGCCAGGCAATTTGTTAAGTCCTGTCCATCCATCGGCTCACTTAAACCCCACAAAATTATTAATATTCCCATTTAGTTGATAGGACTCTGAGATTCAGACAGTGTGCTTCGCCCAAGGTCACCCAGCAATTAAATGAGGCAAGGCTTGTCTTCAAACCCTGGCTTATCTAGCTCAACCACCTGTGCTCGTAACTATTAACTATACAACGAGCCTTTTCTGTGAGGTCTGCTCCCTGGGCTGCCTTCCAAGCACTTGTCGGGCCTTCTGTTGGAATACTGACAGCAGAGCACTGGAATCAGGCTCACCAGTCAGTCTCTCTCACTAAACTGAGTCCCCGAGGGCCAAGAACTTGTCTCGGTCCCCTTTGCTTCCCCAGCACCTTGCACTGTGTTTGGCACACTCTGGGCTCTTCATTCGTTCTTTCTGCAAATGCACGGAGTGTCTGCTATGAACCACGCGCTACACTCGTCTTAGGGACATATGACGGTCTTGCCAACAATGACCCCTTTGGTACCAGGACAGACAGGATGTAATTTTAACATTGGGTAAGCACTGTCATAGGTACATACATGTAAGGTACAAGGGACTGCAAAGTCTGGACAGGATTTCACACAGATTCACAGAGAAAAGCGAAGAGAACAATGACAACTTTTTTCTCAAGAACGCGAGGATGCACCTTGTGACCGACCCTTGTGATTTTCTTGAAATTTCCCCTGAGCTGCTTCCCTACGTGATGTTTACAGCATCGAGGGTTAGGAGGCCCACAGACTGGCCCCGCGGTACAGAGGACGCCTTTTGTCGGGTTTGCTGAATTCCCAGAGGGAGGGTCAGGCAGGCGGCTGCGCCCCTCCGGAGAGAAAGCTGCGTTACTGCAACCTCGCGCCAGGCGCCGGGGTTGCCGCGTCACACCAGAGCCTGCTTCCTCGGCGCTTGCATTCCGGCAGAACTTCAGACCGCGGTCAGGCGCGCTGGGGGAGACGAGGGCCGTTTCCCGCGGACAGTTAAACCCTCTACGAAGCGCTGATCTTGAGCTGGAACTTTGGAACTTTAATAAACGTGTAAAGAACGAATGGATGACGAATGACCATCGAGCTCGCGGTTGCCAAGAAGCTGAAGAACGTCTGTGACGTCAGGATCGTCACAAAAAGGAGGAGGGGGAAAGAAACTCTCGGGATGGTCCGAGAACTGTATTTGCACAGCAAACAAGATGAAAGACGAACTCCGGCCACCGCTTCCAGCGCCCCGAGCCCCCAGAGAAGCACAGGAGCGGCGGAGCGGCGCTTCCGGGACCACGGCTGGGGGCGGGGCCACGCAGGGGCGGGGCTACGGAAGCCGAGCGGACTCCGAGGTCTCTGGCAGAGGAAGTGTGCGCAGGCCTGCGGCGTTGGGCGGGCTCAAGCCCTTCCGCGCTGACCCACGGCGCTCCCGCCCACGTCCGCATTTATATTCGCAGTCGCCGGGTTCCGGGGCGGGCGCAGGGTTTTAGTCGCTTGGCGTTCTGTGTTGGTTCAGTTCGGTGAGGGACTCCCTGCGGCGTGTCGTCGGGCGCCTGCTGGCCCGTTGAGCGCCTGCCCTCCGGGCCGCCCGCGGGGGAATTCGGGCATCAGCCGAGCTCCTGCTCGTGTTCCCCGTCCGGTCCGGGGTTTCCGGGCACCGCTTCGACGGCGGCTTCGCCGGACCTGCAGACCGGGTCGCAGCCCGAGCCCCAAGCGGACGGAGTCATGAGGCACCTGCCGTATTTCTGCCGCGGCCAGGTGGTGCGGGGCTTCGGCCGCGGCTCCAAGCAGCTGGGCATCCCCACAGGTGAGCGCCGGAGGTCGCGGGGCCCCCTCTCCCCGCCTCGGCTCCCGGGCTTGGGTCCAGTGGGACGTCAGACGCGGGACTTGGGGCTGCCGGCAGAGGTGACGCCCTTCCCTTCGCTCGGTTCCTGCTTCGTTGAGCCGGAGGACCTTTGGTCAGATTGAGGAAGCCGTCCTTACCCACGCTCGGGGGTTACCGGGGATCGGGCTGCAGCGGGGGTGAGGGCAGAAAGCCGAGCTGAGTTTCGGGATCCCCCTTTCCCGCCTCTTTATCCAACCAAGCTAGAGCTGCCAGGCATGGCACGCGTCATCCCCATTAGGAAACGTAATGTGAACCAGACTGGTTTTAAAATTTCCAATTTTTTTGTTCTCTTTGTATGTCTGGTTAGCAATTGGATGAGAATCAGGTATCTTTTTTTGGTCTGTCTACATCGGTTTCAGTAGTCAGGACCTGACTGTGTGAATAATTCATTCTTAAAAACACATACCAGGGTTGTCCCTGGTCTTTGAGTTTGGGACCTAGCCGTGTTTATTTTGAAAATAAGAATCGTTTGAAGAGCTTCTGAACCTCCTTAAGAAAGACCAGGTCTGGGTAGGGGCGGGGGGAATAAACACAACACATAGCTGTTCATGCACCTGTTTTCATCTACTTCAAGAGTGTGTATGTCGGTGTTTTTGTTTTTTGGAGAGTTGTATACATTTAATTGTTCTTAACCTTGCCACATGAAGAGGAGAAAAAAAGCCCATGCCAGACTATAGAACGGTGGGATTCGTAGTCATAGGCAGGATTCCAGGAAACTTATGAGCGGAATGATGTAGGCTAGCCTTCGTGCGATTTTTATAAATATTTGCTATGAAACTGTTAACACTCAGAATATTTATTTCTGTTATTTAGCTAACTTTCCAGAACAAGTAGTTGATAATCTTCCGGCCGATGTATCCACTGGCATTTATTATGGCTGGGCCAGTGTTGGAAGTGGAGACGTTCATAAGATGGTGGTGAGCATAGGATGGAACCCATACTACAAGAATACAAAAAAGTCTATGGTAAGAATTATATTTAGGACTGTCTCTGAAAACGGGGTAGTAATTTAACATAATACTCGGTTTTAGATGCACATAGAAATCATCAGTGGTACTCAACATAGTCCAAATTACTAGAATTTTTGGCAGTTTTCTTGAAGGATTTTCCAGTGAAGTGTTGAGTTACTGTTTGGATTAACTCTTCATCCTTTGACTTTCAAAGTGAATCTCTTACAAAATAAAGTGAGTCCCTTGTCAAAGGGGGAGTATAATTGGATTGTGCTTTCTGATCATTCTGTTAATCTCTGCCTTTTCATTGGAAAGTTCAGTCCATTTACATTTAAGCTAATGACTGATAAGGAGGGACTTCTGCCATTTTGCTGTTTTCTATAGGCCTTACAGTTTTTTTGTCTGTTATTTCTTCCATTACTACCTTTTGTTTAATTTTTTTTTTGTAGTGACACATTTTGATTCCTTTATTTCCTTTTGTGTCTTTTCTATAGAATTTGTGTATGTGTGTTTGTGGTTACCGCGAGGAGTGCATGTGACTTTCTACAGTTATAAAATCTATTTTGGATTTATGACAGTTTAATAGTACATAAAAACTCACAAATTACATCCTTATACGTTGTGTGCCCAATAAAAACAGTAATATTTTTTATGCATTAATTTTTTAAATCACATAGAAAATAAAAAGTGGAGTTTCAAGCCATAATTGCAATATTAATTTTCATAGCTGTCCATGTGTTTATCTCCACTGGAGACAAAAGTGAATTACTTGGGGCACCTGGTAGCTCAGTGGGTTGAACGTCCAACTCTTGATTTCGGCTCAGGTCATGATGTCAACATGGTGAGATCGAGTACCTTGTCAGCTCTGTGCTGGGCAAGGAGTCTGCTTTAGATTCTCTATTTCCCTCTCCTACATTCCCCCTTAAAAAAACAAACGAATTACTTAAGAGCATGTTTGAGAGATAAAGTTACGCTTGCTACAGTTAATATAGTTCCTTCACCCTTTAATTACTTGCCGTTGCTGAGATAGAACTGCTTACTCCATAGATGGTGCTATCTAATAAAATTGCAAGGTGATGCTTTTTTTTTTCCCCCCCCTCTTAAACTACTTGGAAGGTGTACCCTTCTGTTCTTTTCGCAGTACCCATGCCACTTAAGAGCTTAATATGCTAGATAGGGCTGGATCTTGATCAGGTTAAGTGTGTGGAAAAATAGAGTAGATCTAAATTTAGTCCTTGAAGAGTTTGCAGAAGCGTGTCACAGTTGGAAAACCATAGGGCTAAGTTCTGGTACAAACTGTAGAAATGGCCCAGAATTGCTTAACATTGTGTTCAGGATTTCTTGTTTTTGAGTATTAAGGATGTGGGAATTATTTGGAATAGATAAGGAAAAGAACTACTGAGAGAATACAAAATCATTTTCTGTAGATGGGGAGGAAATGAAAAGGAGAGGGAAAGCTATTCTATGACAAATTTCAGGTAACAGGACTATGACTGTAGCAAGCCCAAGTCCTGCCAGAATTAGAAGAAACTCAGTTTTCTATTGGTAGGAGGTTCATACTTTTCAGGTTTTATTTTTTTTTTTTGGTTGCCAATATCGGACATCTATGATGTGCCTGTTTCAGTCTTTTCCCCTTTAAAAAAAAAATGGATTGGTTCTTTTAATTAACTTAAAAAGTTCTTAGTATGTCCGAGATCTGATTGCTTTGTTGTCGTATGTATTGCAAATATTGTTGCCTTCTCTATTGGTTTTTTTTTTGTTTGTTGTAATGGTGTGGTGTCTTTGAAGAACAGAGGTTCTTAATGCTAATATAATCCAATTCATCATTTCTCTTAATGCTTAGTGCCTTTTAATAGCCCATTTAAGGAAACCTTGCCTACTCTAGGTCATTCCGATACTCTTCTTTGTTTTCTTCTAAGAACTTGTCTTAAACTTTTCTCATCAAATTGGTTTTTGAGTATGGGGCAAAGTAAGGGTCAAAATTAATTTTTTCCCATATGGATATTGAGTCTGCCCACTTATTGAAATACCATTTTTTTCATGACCGTGCTGCACTGTCACCTTGATCATAAACCCTGTGACTTTATATGTGTGAGTCTAAAATGTACTCATACAGACTTGGTTTCCTAGTCTGTCTTTGGGTCATTACCACATTGTCTTTATTTCTATAGCTTTTATAATAGGTCTTGCTATCTAACTGTGTAAGTCCTCTACTTCTGTTTTCAAGATTTTGGAGGGATAATTTCAACCTTCCACATTTCCTTACAAATTTTGGAATCACTTGATACTTTCCATCATTAAAAAAGCAAAAAAACTAGGATTTTGACAGGGGTGGCATGAAATATGTAGGTGAATTTAGGAAGAGTAGACATCTTTACCATTTTTCTTGGTGATGTTTTGTAAGGATCAGTGTTGATGTTTCTGTTTTAAGTATCACTTCATGTATTGGATTTTCTAAAGTCCTGCACAAAATATGCCTCTGTCTCTTAAGTTTCACGTTTCTAGATGGTTTAAAGTTCTCTGCATCCACCCTAGCCCAGTCTCTAGAATTTGGATTGCAGATTATCATCTACCTCCTCCACCGTTTTGCTTCAACCTGTCCTGTACCCATTTGTCAACATCATTCCTTGATCAGGATCCTACGTTGGCTCTTCTGCCTGCATGTCCATCTTCAGCTCTGCCTAACCCTCACACGTTTCCATAACATGGTGTGTGTCACAGACATATGGATCCTGATTAACCTTAGAAATGGTTCTTTTAATAGTAACATCTCTTAACACTTTGCTCCTTACTTGGCAGTGTCTTGACATGGGTATTTGTTTTTGCTTTTTATGGTTTTTTTTTTGCCTTGATAAGACTTAATCACTTTGCATGTTAGTTTTTTTAAGGATTTTATTTAAAAATAAAAGCAATCTCTGCCAGTGTGGGTGCACCCAATGTGGGGCTCAAACTCAAACCCTGAAATCAAGTTGTGTGCTCCACCAACTGAGCCAACTAGGCACCCCTGCATGTTAGTTTGTGTTTTTTTTTTTAAAGATTTGATTTGAGAGAGAAGGAGCACAGAGGGAGATTGAAAGGAAGAAGCAGACTCCATGCTGAGCAGAGAGCCCAACATGAGGCTCCGTCCCAGGAGCCCAAGATCATGACCTGAGCTGAAGGCAGATGCTTAACCAACTCAGCCACCCAGGTGCCCCCCCCAACTTTTGTTTTTGTTTTTGTTTTTTTTTGTTTTTTTAGTATACAAACAGCAAATCATACCAGATTTGTGGTCTAACATCTGCCTTACTTAGTTATAATGTTTATATGTAAGGTCAGGGGCAGGAACAGAACTGATGAAAGAATTTGGGAAAAAACTGCACTTAGATTTTAACCTGTCTTTAAAAATTTATTAAGGGTTGCAGCAGCTCTTTCTGCCCAGGAGTCCTGTCCCCATGCTTTAATAAAATCACCTTTTTGCACTAAAAAAAAAAATAAATAAATAAATAAAATAAAATCAAAATAAAATTTATTAAGGGTTGATTGTTACATTTAAGTTATGCCCACCATAAATGTGGAGATATATTTCAAATTTCAGATACTCTGTAATTTCATGGTAATCTTTTTCACATTTCTTAATTCTAGGAAACTCATATCATGCATACCTTCAAAGAGGACTTTTATGGGGAGATCCTCAATGTGGCCATTGTTGGCTACCTCAGACCGGAAAAGAACTTTGATTCTTTAGGTAAGTGTGCTTAGGTCTTCCGAAGTATTACTGCAGCTATTTCTGCTGCTTCTTCCAGTAACAGCATGGCAGGAGAGAGAACATTCGAGCATTTATTCTGTGCCTTACATGTTTCACTTCCACCAAAACATATGAGGAATTCTTTTGCCCCTTTCACAGGTGAGGAAATTGGCAGAGAGGGGTTAAGTAATTTGCGTAGGGTCACATCAGTATGTGGTGGGGCCTAGATTCAAACCCACCAGGCTGGCTGCTTCTCTCCCAACAGTGTGAAGTTAGTGAAATCTTTTTCCTTCTCATATTTTAAGGAATAAGTGAGAATGAATACTGAGAGGAGTAATCGTTGCTTTGCAGTGCTTGACGTGTAAGAAACTAAATCAGTACTTGAAGCAAGTGGTATCAAGTATGTTAGTATAGTGTGGCTGTTTCAGTTCTACTGTAGAATTTGATAAATGTGGATACCGAAGAGGCTTGATCTCGAGTATTTGTTCCATTTGGTATTTGTGACATAGCTTCGTGCTAATGCCCTTCTCTAAGAAATTGCAAGAAGATCAGGTACGTCTTTTGTAGACCATTGACTTTTACTTAAGTCTGGAAGAAGGGATGAAACAAACATTTACTGTGTAGCTGCTCTGTGCTAAAGACACTGCCAGCCTGCGGGTTTTTAGGAGTCCGAGCAAAGGGGTAGTAAGAGTGTTGCAGCAGTTTTTCATCGTTTTCCTGTTCTGTTTTCTCTGCAGAGTCCCTTATTTCAGCAATTCAAGCTGATATTGAGGAAGCTAAGAAACGACTAGATTTACCAGAACATTTGAAATTCAAAGAAGACAATTTCTTCCAGGTTCCTAAAGGCAAAATAATGAATGGCCACTGATAAAAAAGATCACCTTATTCTTATTTATTCATTTACTGTTTTCTAATATTTTACTGCTCACAACTTCTCTGTCATTATATTTTGAAAATCAGACATTTTCTTACAGCTGTGAATTAGTTTAAACAGTACAGTGTCTTTACCACGTTATGTTTCAACCATTCAAATCAAACCCATCATGCTATAGTACTAAAGTGATTCATTTTAAAGATCAGGATTCTTTTTGATGTAATATGTTGATTAAAATGTACCACTAGAAAGGTCTTAAGTGTCTTAAAATGGAAATGAAAATGTATATAAGTATGGGTAAAAAGGCAAGTCATGAGATTTGAGAACTAGTAATGCTCATGGTGCCCACTAGTACATATATACTTGTGTAGTGTGTGCTGCTCAGTAGGGCAGGCTTAGCAAAGTAAATGTATTCAACAGAGGTGTGAGAGTTGATTATAAACTGAAGGGGAAAAATCCAGACTTTATATTTTTGATATTTTGTGCATTAATATATTGTTGCAAACATGTAGACATGTGAATTTTTTTTTTCTCTTGTGTGAAGTTTCATTGTGGTTAGTCATTTCCTTTATGAGGTCAGATCATTGCTTTGTGTTCATTTTGTTTTACAGCTGCCTCAGTTCTAATTGGTCTAGATTCCCTCTCATCATTTGTTTGTTTAACTCCTGAAGCAGTAATATGAGTGCTTTTCTAATCTCTAGCTTTCATTTTTGTGTTGTATGACACTTCTCCGTTTTAAGAGCAGATGTTCAATATTTTTCTTGACTTTGGTTCTTTTCCCTTGGAAAATTGTCCATGTCTTTTTTTTTTTTTCCTATCCCATTTAGAATGCCCTACAACTAACTGTTCATTTAGACAAAAGATTGCATCTATATCTACCATTCCATCCCTTCACTATATAAAGTGATTAAGTGCATACCTGTATTGCATTTTAGGAAAAATACACCAAAACGTCATTAGGTTTCCTCAAGTTTAACTGAGCACACAGCGGTTCATTTATATATACCAGTTTCTTAAAGAACACAAAACATTTGTTTTTCCCCCTGGGGAAACCATTTAAGAGCCAATTAAATTATGAAAGTTATTTATTTTTAATGTAATTACATATTCCTGAGCAAATGTAAACTGTTGGAGCTGTGTACGCACAATGTAATTCAATGCTAAACAGTGCTTGTAGCTTGGGGGAAAGGCATAAATAATTAGGTTTTAGTTACATAATCCTCATACTATGCATTTTTTCTTCCTCCTGACAAATAATTTTCGGCTACTTGAGACTCTGATTTGGCAGAAAGTTGAAATTGGGTATTTAGGAGATTAAGATTACATTGGGTATTTAGGAGATTAAGATTACAGATTGTTTGGGCCTCTGAAACAGTACGTGGCATTATTGTTCACTTAAGCACCAGATTTGGAGTGGGGAAGGAGAGCAGAAGTATGAAGAAGGTAATTTTAAAAGTAACTCGTTATAAATCATTTTCCCTGATCTGCATAGAGAACAGATTTTAAGAAAAATAAAAGTATTTGGAAAAACGTCTAAAACATCCAGAGAAAGGGGAAGCATGGATATCTTTAGCTGGATTGTGTTTTGCCTTTTGGTTTATGAATTTACGGCAAACAAGATTGTATGTGACTTTCTTTTATAAAAAGATTGAGAAAATATAATTTAACGTTGAAAGAAGCCACAGTTACTAGTGGCTTTAGAAAGCAAAAATAAAAACAGACATGGAAAGTGTAAAAACAGGTTTGTGTTTGAATAGCCCGCTGCTAATTATGTCCTCATTAAATGTGTGAAGTTTGATATTGTCACCTTACAATTTGAAAATCGTATATTGTGAGGTGTAAGAGCCAATAGTGTCTACACTTCTTAAAGTTTTGTATTAAGTATGTATTATAAGAAATGGCAGTAGTACCATTTTTGATTAATCTGATTTCAGGCCTTGAAATAAATCTTATCTAAGTGATGTTTCTTCCCCCGTGTCAGTTTGTCTGTGTGTAGGTTCCTCATTGGCCGCCTGGCGGTCCCTTGCGGGTGTGTTTGAGGGCCTGACTGGCGAGATGCGCTGGAGGGGGATCCTGTGTGCATAGTAGTTCTAGAACCAGGGGCTTTGCCTCGACAAGCCCCTATTGATGCCTGCAGCACAGGTTTATTGGGAGAGCATTCTGTTCTTTTTTTTTTTTTCTTTCTTTTAAGATTTTATTTATTTAGAGAGCGCAAGCTGGGAGAGGGGCAGAAAGAGAAAATCTCAAGCATACTCCACGCTGAGTCCAGAACCAGACACGGGGCTGGATCCCACAGCCCTGAGATCACGACCTGAGCCGAGATCAAGGGTCAGACGCTTAACCCACCTGAGCCTCCCAGGTGCCCCAGAGAGCGATCTGTTCATAGGATGTCAGTTCTCAAAAGCCTACTTTCTGAGGGTGAGGGTCCCCATTATATTTTTAGTCCTAAGAGGCGGAGGAATAGAAGTCTGAGTTCCCTTCCATAACTCCTGCTCCAAAACAGGATTCTGCTGTCTTGGTGACTAGAGTCCCTCAGAACTCTCGCTGTGTCTAGTGTATGCGGGGACACACACATGTTCTTCCCGCGCTCCTCTCCAGGGCTGTGGACCGTGGGGGCTCATGCGTTTGCAGCTATGGCTGCTGTTGTAACAGCTGGGATCAGGGAGACGTAAGCCGGAAGATTGCTTAGAACTTAGGAGGACCATTTTGCTTTCCTGGTAAAAGTGCCAGCCTTTTCCTGTCTCCCCATCCCCCTGCCCCACTCCCCTGACTTGGGAAATGGATGTGAGGCTGACAGAGGAGATCCAGTCTGACGGTCAGAGACCGAGCTGGGAAATAAATGTGCCCCGTGAAGAGATGCCATCAGAAGCAAGAGCAGAAACGAATTCTAGGACCAGCTCTACCATGACAGGTAGAAGGATTATCAGATAGAATTTGAAATGACTTTAATATGTGTAAAGAAATGAGTGTTAAAAACTGGTAAAATAAGGGTCAATAATAATTGGGTAGAGAGAAGTTAGGTGCGGGATGACGAAATAAAGGGGATTAAGAGAGGTACAAGCTTTCAGTTCTAGGATAAGTCACGGAGATGGAAAGTATAGCACAGGGAATATACTTAATAAGGTCTGATTACAGATGGTGACTGCACTTAATGGTGGAGAGCACTAGTAATGTACAGAATTGTTGAATCAGTCAGTGTGATGTACACCTGAAACTAATGTAACACCATATATTAATTTAAGTAAATTCATTATAGCTTTATTAGGGTATGATTGACAACAAATTGCACATATTTGAATTTTATGACTTAAGTTGATATATGGATACACAGGTAAAATCAATGTCAGGAGAATAAATATCACACCCCCTCCCAATAAAACCTGGGGAGGATAGGCATGGATTTAAAGTGGTTATTCTTATCTTCAAATCTGGAGTGTCCAGGTGAATTTATGTGTTTACTCTTTTAGTTGAAGTTGTAGAAGATTACAAGATGCCAGCACTGGATGGGAAGTTAATTTTTTGTGCCCGCCTCCCCACATTCATATGTTGAAGTCTTAGCACCCAGTGTGTGAGCAGGTGGGACCTCTGCCGGGGGTAGAGCTGTCATGAATGGGCTTGCCCTTAGAAAAAGTTACTCCAGAGAACTTTTCGTTCTTTCTGCCATGTGAGGACGAGGACGCAAGGCGAAGTCAGCAGTCTGCGACCCAGGAAGCATCTCACCAGAGCGTAACCATGTTGGCTCAGACTTCCAGCCTCCAGAACTGTGAGAAATAAGTTTCTGTCCTCTATAAGTCACTCAGTCTTGGGGTATTTTGTTATAGAAGCCCGAACAGAGCTTCTATAACAGAGGAACCCTGGTGTGAAGCTTAAAATAGAGGGCCTCCTTGTTCCCTGTTCTCTCCCTTCCCGTCCCCCCCTCCCCGCCCCCGTCTCCCGCTCTCTCTCCTCTAATCGAAACATGAGCCATTGGGTTGGGAGTCAATAAGGTACAAAAGCATCACCTATAAAATACTTGTAATTTTTTGCTTTGGAACTAGATTTGAGTTGTCAAACTGCCGTCCTCCAGATTAGTCTTGATCCGTTTCCTAAGATCAGCGCTGAAAACCAGTACCAGTTCCATGGGTCACCCAGGACAGGGGGAGAGCAGAGCTGCTGGAGGGTGTGGGGAACGGTTGCATGCCAGTCCCTGTACGGAGTCTTAAGCACTCACTATTGCTGTCTGTGGGAGAGCCTCATCTTAGGAAACACTTAGGTGGTCAGCAAGCGTGGCCAATAGGCAGGTAGAAAAGTCAAAACTACCCATGAACACTTCTTAGCTTTAAATTGCTAAAGCCTGGGTTTTTTTGAAGCTCAAACCTAACATTTAATTCTTTTATGTTACTTTGCATCTTGGCCAGGGCCGCCTTCTGGGACAGTAGAAGCCTTGGTTGATTTCGAACAGGCAAGGATAACTAAACAAAAGGAATCTTTCTATTCTCGCTCATGCTCTTGGCCAGTGAGTCTTTCTTATAGTTGAATTCTCTTAAGTTAAATCCAAGTATTATATAACTGCACTGTATGATCTGTGTTTCCCACAGCAGACCCAGCCTTTTATGTTAACCGTTTTGCTTAGGAATCTAACTGGTTGCAAGTAACAAAAAGGAACCTGGCTGATTTAAGCAGGAGGTGAAGTTACTTAGAATACTGATGGGTTACTCAGGGTGGACAGGAAAGCTGGACGCTGGGTAAGATGGAGCTGGGTAAAGATGGAGCAGAACCGGGGTCAAAATCACATGAGAGCTGGTTCCTCGAGGACAGTGCCACTGCTGCAGAGCGAGTGTGCCCCAGCTTCCCAGCAAGCACCAGCAGAGCCTCGGTCACGTAGCTGGCCCCGATGGCCCAAGACTCATCTTTCTGTGATTTAACAATTTTTTTTTAAGTTTTTATTTAAGTAGCCTCTGCACCTGGGTGGCTCAGTTAATTAATCTCTACACTCAGCATGGGGCTCAAACTCACGACCCTGACACCCAAGATGGAGTGTCAGGCACTCCAGCCAGCTGGGCGCCCGAATATTTCTGTGATTATCATCTGATTGGCCAAGCTTCGGTCACGTGTTAGCGGCAAAGGGTAGGCTAGAAAACTCTGTACCTATTTAAGCTCCTGTAGAGAGAGGCACTTTTTCCATCAAGGCTGATGCAGTGGGAAGTGAATTCTCTAAACATAACGAGGGTTAATGGATGGTAAGAAAAAAAAAAAAAGACAAGCCTCCACTTGCATTATCTAACTTGGAAGGAAACGATCTGAGTACCTGCTGTTCGTCCTCTCCTGCACCCATCCCCAGATTATCATGTTCCAGAGAGACTGATAAACATCTTTTTTTTTTTAAGATTTTAGAAAGAAAGCACTGACACGCATGCGCGCTTTAGCAGGGGCAGAGAGAGAGGAAGAAGCTCAAGCAGATCCCGCACTGAGCACAGTGAGCCTGATGTGGGGCTCAATTCCACGACCCCACGACCCCAAAATCATGACCTGACCCAAAACCAAGGGCTGGATGCTTAACTGACTGCACCACTCCCGTGCTCCTAGAACCTTTTGTTTCTTTTATATAAAGGAAAAAAAATACATGATCTTTAGTGTTTCCACTTTTATCTTGATTTGCAGGAAGCCTGGGGCTAGTGTTCGTCTCAGTAGTGATACTTCTAGGAACCCCGATTTTCAGAGTGTTCTTGGAAGAGCCCTAGAGCTTCCTGGAGGTGCACCAGGGGCTGGGCCAGCAAGGGGATCTCTGCCCTCCTCACTTGAAGGTAGTACTTTGAATGTAAACCTCTGTGGTTTACATTCGATGAAAGGCCTCCATGGCTAAGAAATGCTTCAACTTCTGCTTGGATGGATCAGCTCACTTGCGCCCTCCCTCAAGGCCCACTTTCTCTTTTACAATGACAATTTCATTTTGTGCACATACCAGATGGCGCCAGTAAGCACTCTTCTGGAAGCTGGTGGATATAAGTCCTAGAAGAGTCACACTCCCTGTGGGGCACTGAGAAGATTCCCTGGTGTGGGTTCTGCTTGGATCCCTGTAAACAAATACCTGCTGCTAACAGAGTCACTTGTGGGAAGTCCAAGTTCATCTCAGGGTCCCTTTAGGCTTCTGAGAACTCAAAAAACATTTTCTCTGGCTGCCTGGGACATTGTTTTGCTTGCAGATTTGCTGGAATTTCAAGTTTATTAAAGGTTCTCCAACCAGTACAGAACTTCTGTCAAATGAAATTTTTTGTTTTGTTTTCAACTCTCTCCCAAACCCAACAAAACTTAATACTACTATCCTGAGATTTCCACCATATTTCAAAACTAGCACATTCCCTGGCCCGGAGCCGGACAAGCTAGACCTGTTCTCTACCGTTTCCTACAGAACTCGTTTAAGTACTTCTTTCCAAGTTTTAGAAGATGGAAGGAAGTGTTATCTTGGATTCCCTGCCCTTGAAAGTTTCTTCATTCCTGTTTCCAGTCTTGCAAAAGGATGGATAATAATGAAATACCTGTTTCTGCCATAGCTTCACTACACTGAGGTTATCTTGGGTTTTCTTAAGAGCATGGTTTTAAAAGTCAAACATCGAGGGGCACCTGGGTGGCTCAGTGGGCTAAAGCCTCTGCCTTCGGCTCAGGTCATGATCTCAGGGTCCTGGGATCGAGCCCCACATCGGGCTCTCTGCTCAGCAGGGAGCCTGCTTCCCCCTCTCTCTGCCTGCCTCTCTGCCTACTTGTGATCTCTCTCTGTGTGTGTCAAATAAATAGATTTTTAAAAAAATTTAAAAAAAAGTCAAACATCGATAACTGGGTACACATCGAGCATTCAGAATAAGAGTAAGGATCCCGTGTTTCACCATAGTCAAAATACGAGTGGTTACAATTCCCTCTACTGACCAGAGGTGACTTTGAACTGTTGTAGCAACAGGAGTTCAGTGTGCTTTTCCTTACTTGATTTCAACATTCTTCGCAATAAGTCTGAGCCGTCTTAGTTAGATATTGTTGCCATACTTCAAATAAAGAAATGAAAACATCAACTCAGTCCAACTCAAGCTGTGTAGCAAGAAAGTTTCAGAGTTGTTGGAGTCCAACCCATTTCAAGAGGGAAACAGTATTCGCTTAGGGCTTAGCCCTATGGGAGTTCTGTAGGTGGGGCCCTGGGAACTGTGGGTGGTGGGCAGGAACAATCCCCCGGTCTACCGGCCAAGCAGCTTTGGCACAACATGGCAGCTCATCCTTTGCTTGGCTCTTGCTTTGCCAAGCTAGACTGTTTCAGGCACAGAATAGAGTTAGCAAAATTAAGATCAAACTTTTAATCGAGACAGCAAAAAGGCAGAAAGTTGACAAACACATAAGCATTAACCCAATTGGCACATTGTGGATAGGAGGGAGGTCTCTGAGTCTGGAGGAAAAGGGTTGTGCCAGGGGTCCTGGTCCCAGACCACACCAGGAGGGTTGACTCATGTTAGGGCAGAGTATCCGGACTTTAGCCTTCAGCCCCACCCCGGCAAGCGGCTCAGGCTACCTCTGGCTATTTCACTGACCTCTGTCTCTTGTTCCCCACAGAGTTCTGTCATAATGGACACTCCCCAGGCAGCTCATGTTCCCTAGAAATTCCCGAGTTCTGTCTCTTCCAGACTCCAAGCCTTTGCTCATTCTCTTTCCATTCCCTCCCCTTACCTGGAGCCCACCCATCTGTGAGATCATGTGAGTACGGAACTTTCCTTTATACTTTTGGAAGAGGCCATGAAGGGTCAAGTTTAAAAATAAATAAAATTTAAAAATTTAAAAATAACTCCCCCATTTTCCAATTCTAGGTCCTAGAAAATCCAGGTCGTGCTGAGAAAATCGGAGAAGCCCGTCCTGTCGGTCACCCTCACCCCTATAGGGGAGTGGAGTTGCGGGGGGGTGGGGTGTAGGCTCATTTAGAGATGATCTCAGTATACTCTGTTGGACCCTTTCGTTTGCATCGAGCAGAGAGCTTGTGTTTCCTAGGTCGGGAGAGAGGGTGGAAGGATTGTATGAGAATCTGTGGCTAGACCGGCTGTGGACAACCGAGCAGAGAGAGAACCTGGCTCTTGCACTCTCAAGAGAGGGGGTAAGGGAAGGAAGCAGTGGTGTGTACTTCTCAGGGGCCAGATGTACAGACACGGCCGGAGATAAATCTGATAGGGGTCCCATCTAAGATGGCAGTCCGGATTGTGACCCAGAAGTGACCCAGAAGACAGGCAGAGGAGGATTTCCAGAAGCCCAGGGTCTGAGAGACCTAAAGGGGGCTTTGCGCTTACCACACACATTGCAATCGAATTGCTCCAGAAGGGAACATTCAGAAGGAATCCTTTAAACACAGTGAGCTCAGAGAGCCAAGCTGGGCCTAGGGCTGGGCTCTTACCGAATACAGCTTTTTAAAAAAATTTATCGGGGTGCCTGGGTGGCTCAGTCAGTTAAGCATCTGCCTTTGGCTCAGGTCATGACCCCAGGGTCCTGGGATTGAGCCCCTGCATCGGGCTCTGGGCTCAGCAGAAAGCCTGCTTCTCCCTCTCTCTGCTTCTCTGCCTACTTGTATCTGCTGTAGCTGTCAAATAAATAAATAAAATCTTTAAAAAAAAAATTATGATCTATCTGTCCCTGGTTTTTATTTTATTTTTTTAAAAGATTTTATTTGTTTATTTGACAGAGAGAGGTACAGCAAGAGCCAGGGGAAGCAGAAGAGGGAGAAGCAGGCTTCCCGCTCAGCAGGGAGCCTGATGCAGGTCTCCATCCCAGGACGCTGGGATCATGACTTGAACTTGAGGCAGACACTTAACAACTCAGCCACCCAGGCGCCCCATGTCTTGGGTTCTTAAATAGTATGCATTGTGATATCAAATTAGTGGATTGTGGTCAGCTTAAAGAAACTATTAGAGTATGATGAAAAATATAATTTGGATAATTATGGTTTCCTCAAACGTTTCCTTTAGTTTTATAAAGAGGTGTTGGTGTAAACTTTATTTATTTTTTATTGTGGATTGCAGTAAAAAAAAAAAAAAAAAGAAATGAAAGTCCCTGTTTTAATTTGCCCTCCTTGTGTTTCCTTCTGGAGGGATCAGGCAGCTGCCATCTGGGAAATGAGAAAGAAGCCCTCTCAGCTCGTTTCTATCCAAACAGGCAAGTCATTGTCATTTATCTTTTTTTTTTTTAAGATTTTATTATCTGAGAAAGAGAGTGGCCGGGGAGGTCAGGGAGAGAGAGAGAATCCCAAGTCAACTCCAAGCCCGATTCAAGGCTCTATCTCAGGACCCTGATCTTGACCTGAGCAGAGGCTTAACCAACTGACCCAACCTGACAGCCCCAGGCAAGTTGTTCTACTTCCCTGTGGCTTCGTGTCTTATCTGTGCCACAGGATAAGACCAGTGCCTACCTCACAGGGGTTGTTATGATGACTGTAAGGATTAAACAAATTAATGCATGCAAAGTGCCTCTCATCGTCCGGGAAACAAGGTGTCGTTACTGTCTCGAGGTGGTTATTTCTTCCCCCGGCCAAAGATAACATTGCAACTTTAAGGACACAGCGAACTCTTCCTTAGATGGTACGCAGAGAATCTCCTTAGAGATAATGCTTTCCGTGAACAGAAAACGGATGCACAAGTATTTATGGAGCAGCTACTGTGTGCTAGGACTGTGCTTTGGGCGAGGGGTACAAACTGAAGTAAGTTGATGTCCATGACTCCGGGGAACCTCCAGGCAGTCTCCCACAGAAATTCCAGCTTTTTTGACTTTATCCTCCTCACCTCCATGGTGTTCCTGGTATACTTTAGGTCTCTGGGAAATACGGTGTTTGCGTGCCTTTCCAGAGAAGGAATCACGGACTCTTCTCACCTCACCCAGATGTAGTAAAGAAAGGAGCATCACGTCCCTTCATTTTTCCCCCAGTACCTTCCAAATGGTGGAAGAAAAAGCATCACTGGAGACTTTCCTGCAGATACCGAACGTCTCCAAAAGCCAGCATTTCAGGAAAAGATGAATTTGTTCTTGTATATATTTTCTGGTGTTTTATTTCACTGTGTTTACTGAAAAGAGTTTTCCGGAAAGGAAGGAGAAAGGAAACAGATGGTGCCAAATGAGAGAGGAGAGTCCCAGATCTCGTCCTTCCCTGTCTCAGAGCAGCTGAGATGCCAGCAGCAAAAAGAGTGGGGGATGTGCTGTGGTTTCTGCCCTCCCTCCGTGCGGAGCCAGGCCCCCGGCTATGTAAACAGGGCTCTGATGTCACAAGACGAGGGAGGTCACTCTGGGTCAGCCTGACCGGCCCTTCCTCCGCCCCCTCCTAACCTTTAAGAGGTGTAGTAGGCTCCAGAGCAGCTTGCAGAGGAAATGAACCAACCGACTGGGTGGGGGATCTTTCTTGGTTTCGTTTTTAGCCCAGAGGGAGTCGAAACCAGGAAAAAAGAAAAGGTTGAGTTGGGACAAGTAAAGCCCTCCCTACCCATTGCCTTGGAAGGCGTCTACATCTGCCTGTAGGGGAGGCCCATGTCAGTATGAGCTCTGAAGGGCTAAGAACCATCTTTAAAAATGGCACCAAGTGGGATGCCTGGGTGGCTCAGTTGGTTAAGCCGCTGCCTTCGGCTCAGGTCATGATCCCAGGGTCCTGGGATCGAGTCCCGCATCGGGCTCCTTGCTCAGTGGGGAGCCTGCTTCTCTCTCTGCCTTTGCCTGCCGCTCTGCCTGCTTGTGTTCTCTCTCTCATTTTGACAAATAAATAAATAAAATCTTAAAAAAAAAAAAAAAAAAAAAGGGCACCAGGAGAAGTTTCCACTTGAGCTGGTGGTGTGCGGTTTTATAAGTTACAGTCCAGGAGGCACAGCCATACCCGTGACCTGAGACAACATGGCCAGTGTCACGCAGGCTACCGTGGGAATGCGGAGGGCCTGAGAGTGGAGAGCAGCTCTCTTTTAATGCATCTTCTTACGGCTGAAAACAAACTATTCTTCTATACCAAGCCATCTTCCTTGGGTTTTTCCTTAAAGCTCTGTATTCTGTAGATCTTAAAGAGCTCTTCTTCCCTCTCCTCCAACCCCTCCACCTTTGTATCTAAATTCTTAGACCTCCGGGCGGTTGGAGGCGGATATGGTAACTGATACATTTGGCAAGGCTTGCGTGGTTCTGAAGACATACCGAAGTCGCGTCCAGCGTCAGGGGCAAGCCACCTGCGCCGTCGTATAGGGCTTGTGGCTTTGAAGGGCAAGGGCCCCAGGCTTGGATTCCCTGCTCCGCTGCTCACTAAAATTCTTAATTTTTACGCCGGGCCCCATGGATTATGAAGCCACCCAGTTTTCTGAGAAACCACCTCCAGATTGCTGGCCACAGGATTATTGTTTGATTTCTTCCAGTTTCTACCCAAGAAGTGACCGCACAGGTGAACAGAGGAAGGATAACTTGGGTGTAGCATCTTCCCGCTTACAACAGACTTTCCCATGAGCTAGGTCCTTTCCTGCTCACAAGCTAAACGTACAGATCCAAGCTTATCTAAGGCCACCAGAGATCTGCTACAGGGGGTGAAACTGGTCTCACAGGCCAACAGCAAACAACTCTTTAAAAATGAAAATCAGTGGAAAACCAGGATGGAGAAATTAGCCAGATGTTCTACAGCTGTGCTCCAAAGGAAAGTCACGGAAGCAATAAAGGACTCTGGTGGAGTCTGGCCAGAAGGATTGTGGGGAATAAAACTTCCGATCCCAGGCTGAGAGATTGGGGAACACAGCGTCTTTAGAGCCTCGGTCACCGAGATCCCGCAAGGTCCCTTACAGGCCCAGGATGGGCATCACAAAGTCCCACTGAAAACCCCCTTGCCCGACCACTTGCTGATGAGCAATTTGGTTTGCTTTCTGTGTTCCTTTGTTGCAGGAGCAAATCAATACTGAAAATACCGCTCTAGCCCCCGCTTAGAAGCTGGCCAGCCCCAGACCTGAAGTCTGGAACCCAGGCTAAAATACAGTTGACCTTGGGCAGCACCGGAGTTGGGGCGCCCATTCGCCCACGCCTCCAAAACTCCCACCTGTGCTTTTTGACTCCCCCCAGACTTCACTACTAACAGCCTACCTTTGCCTGGAAGCGCAGCCGATAACATCCGCAGTCGCTGAACATGTTTTGTATGTTACATGTGTTAAATGCTGTATTACAAGAAAACTCCAGAAAGGAAGGCGTCATTCAGAAAATCTAAGAGGAAACCTATTCACGATACTGTCTAGTACTTAGTGTGAAAGGGGACCCACGCGGTCCCAACCCATGCGGTTCGAGTGTCAGTGGGAACCCTGTGGACCTTCTCTGGGCACCCGGACTGGGGACTTTCACGGCTTCCACCTGGCTGCCTGATTTAGGATCTCCTGCGTTGGCCTCACCTGTGGCTACAGCCCGGGTTGCAAGCTGACGTCTGAGGTCCACACCACAGCTCCTCGCTGCTGGGCGTCCGTTGGCCCGACACGTGCAGTGGGAACCATGATGCCTGCCAGGCTGTCTTCGACTCACTTTGCAGAGGCAAAGGCGAGGACACGTGCATGAGTTCTCAGCCCCACCGTCTGGACAGGCCTGCTTTCAAACGCTGTAAACTTTTCTACATGGACTCACAGGCAAAGTGACCTAGAAATAGACTGGATGGCTGTCCTTCCCTGCCCCTGTCCTCAGCACGTGCCCAAGATTCCTGGCTTCGTAAGCAAAGTCCAACGTGACTCTGTAATGACTTGGGGAGAAAGAAGGGGTTTATTGGAGGAGCGTGGGTTCCCTGAAACAGTCTAGGTGTCCCTAGGATTTCTATTAAGAGACTATTCTGTGGGGATGCCTGGCTGGCTCAGTTGGGAGAGCGCGCAACGCTTGATCTCAGGATCATGAGTTCGAGCACCGTGTTGGGTGTGGAAGATGATTAAAAAACAAGAACAAAATAGTGTTCTACTGGGGTAGAGCTTGGTTGCTTTTTAGAAAAAGAGAAGGTGTAGAGAGAGGAACAGATTTCATTAGAGGTCATGTATTTGACCAACATGTTTTGAATATATGGTCTTTTATTTTATTTTTTAAAATGATTTTATTTCTTTATTTGACAGAGAGAGATCGCAAGTAGGCAGAGAGAAGAGGAGGCAATCTCCCCACCGAGCAGAGAGCCCGATGCGGGGCTCGATCCCAGGACCCTGAGACCATGACCTGAGCCAAAGGCAGAGGCTTTAACCCACTAAGCCACCCAGGTGCCCCATGTATGGCCCTTTAACCAGAACTTTCCTCATTTCATTGAGGAAAGGATTTGATTTCCTCCTGGCTTGGGAGCAAATCATTGGGTTTCTGAAAGAACAATCTCCTGTTTCCCTGTCTGTTGAGAAATCAAGTAAGACAATCGGGTTTATGATATGCTTACATAAAACCACTCATCCAACGTGCTTGCTTTGCCAAAGCATTGTTACAAAGTGCTGAGCTGGTGTGTATTTGCTTCCAGATTAAGTGTGTAGAGCAGGTTAGGTCTTCTTTTCTCTCCCTCATGTAATCTTGCTTCACAAATCCTTTCAAAATGTGGGTTCATGGGAGGGAGACTATTAACAAGCTTTCACTGCCACTAAAATGATGTGGGAGGGAGTGGGGGGGCAGTTAGCATTTATAGAACCCCTCCTGTATACCAGGCCCTTTGCATATGTAATGTTGTTCATTCCGCATGGCAGCCTTGCGAGGTCTGGTGTTCAAGTTTCCTCACCCATAGTGAGGAATCAGAGCGTCAGTAACTTGATCAAGATCCCACACAAGGAAGGGTCAGAGCTGGAATTCTATCCCAGGAATCTTGAACTCTCAAAGTCATGGTATTTCTGTTATGCCAAATTGTCTATATAAAAATGAATACAGACATGATGAGTCTAATTGGGGAAAGATTTAAGAAAAAGGGGGGCCTTCCTATTTAGGAATAGTTTACAAATGGACAGGGTGAGATGTAATTATTGAAACTGAGGTGAGGGCATACTTTTGGGGGGCCGGCCCTGAGCCAAATCTGTGAACACTTGTGCAACGTTCCCACTGAGGCTCGTTGGGTTCCTAAGAAATGAACATGAGGGGGAAATGATCTGAAGAGAAAGTGGGGTCCCCCAAATACAGTCTCTGCTTGCCAGGTCTGTCTTGCCTTTCTCCTAACCCCCCGGGTTGCAGGAGGACTGATGGCCTTTATCACGTGTAGCTGTAATAGAGCTGCGAGTTCGAATTCATGTGAGAAGTGCTTATCATTCTGTTCTATTTTTTATTATGTAATCTCAACACCCATCATGGGGCTCACACACCACCTGGAGATCAGGAGTTGCTGGTTCTACCAACTGAGCGAGCCAGGCATCCCTACCGTGCCGGTCATTTTAGAGAGGACAGGAAAGTTGAGATAGAGACTTAGTGCTCACTCTTCCTGAGACTGACAGACACTTTTATTCTCCCAAACACCTCCCTCAGCTTTTCTCCCAAAAAAGTACGTAAAGGCATCAATTTGCTTTTTCTCATAGTCTCTGGGTTCTAATGATTTTGCTGTAGGTTCCCCCCACCCGAATCATTGCCTTGTTTGCACTGTCCCTCACTTTGTCCTTATTTGTACACAGATTTGTTTTTTTTTTAACCTTAATATTAAACTCACTGGGGGCAGATAATGTTTATTTGCATTCTACAGTTCAGCTTACATAATCTACATAGGTTTTTAATTTTAGAAATCCACTTGAAATGGCAGTATATATAAACTTTTATATCTTGCTTATTATTACATGTAACTATTAACTATTATAGCTTATTTTGTGTAGTCTTTATAAACTTACTTTTAGAGTACTGTAAACTAGTTTTAAATTATAAACAAAAGCAGAACTTTTTTATAAATGCTTTGGTACTGTTTGTATTTCCTGGTGAGGACTTAGTGGATTCAAATAGAAAAAATACTGAAAAGACTCAGCACAGTTTTTACTAAACTGATTCCCAGAAGAGTTTTATGGTAGGCAGAGTCGTAAAGTGGCCCCTCAAGATTTTCCACTCAAGGGGCGCCTGGGTGGCTCAGTCCTTAAGTGTCTGCCTTTGGCTCAGGTCATGATCCCAGGGTTCTGGGATTGAGCCCCATGTTGGGCTCTCTGCTCTGCCGGAGGCCTGCTTCTCCCTCTCCCACTCCCCCTGCTTATATTCTCTCTCTCTGTGTCAAATAAATAAAATCTTAAAAAAAAAAAAAAAAGATTTCCCACTCAGATCCCCAGGATTGTGCATGTGCTGAGATCTCATGCCTATAATTATGCTGTATAATTATAATATTATATATAATAATATAAAAAATAATTATAATAAAGTCAAAGGGAGATTCTCCATGTGGATCTAACCTAATCACGCAAGCCTTTTAAAAGCAAAGAGTTGGGGCGCCTGGTGGCTCAGTGGGTTAAGCCTCTGCCTTCGGCTCATGTCACAATCTTGGGGTCCTGGGATTGAGCCCCACATCGGGCTCCCTGCTCAGCAGGGAGCCTGCTTCTCCCTCTCTCTCTCTGCCTCCTTTCTGCCTATCTGTGATCTCTCATTCTCTCTGTGTCAAATAAATAAAATCTTAAAAAAAAAAATAGGCAAAGAGTTTTCTCCAGCCGATAGCAAGAGAGAGTCAGAAGGAATCAAAGCGTGAGGATTCAGTGCATGGATGCTGGCTTTGAAAGGGGCTGGGGACCATCCACAAGCCCAGAGTGGCCTCCAGGAGCTGGGCGTGGTCCCTGGTCAGTAGCCAGAAAAGTAAGTGAGGACCTCTGACCTCCAGCCGGAAACTGAATTCTGCCCGCAGCCTGAACACCTTGCAAAATGAGTTCTTCTCCAAAGCCTCCAGGCAGGAGGCTTGCATCTTGATTTTGCCCTTGTGAGACTATAAACTGAGAACCGAGTCAAGTCTACCTGGACTTCTGGCCTATAAAACTGTGAAATCGGGGGATCCGGGTGGCTCTGTCGGTTAAGTGTCTGCCTTCTGCTCGGGTCACACTTCCAGGGTCCTGGGATCGAGGCTGTATACAGCTCTGTGCTTAGCAGGGGGTCTGCTTCTCCCTCTCCCTCCGTCCCCCGCTTCATGCTATCTTTCTCTGAAATTAGCAAAATTAAAAAAAAAAAGACTTATAATAATGTGTATTATTTTAAGCTGCCATATTTGTGGTAGTTGGTCATGCAGTACTACAACTGAGTACATTGGCTCACCCTGTCCCAAGTATTACATGAGGCAGTCCATGTCGACTACAGGTAGCAATGGACGGAACTCCAGAATCGTGTGCTTAATTTAAAGTCATTGCTAAAACATCATTAAGTTTTTCTTTGCTGGTGGAAACGAGCAAACAAGTCATTATTTTGTTGCCTCCTGATGGCATTGGAGTCGGGGAACTAATAGGGAAACAAGACAGGAATTTCTGATTAGGAGATTTGACAGAGAAAGAAATCAGAGGGAAAGATACGACCTAAAAAAAGTGGTGTGAAAAAAAAGAAAAAAAGTGGTGTGTTGAAGCTGGCTTGTCTGGGATTACAAAAGTCAGCTGTTAATTGTTCAGGAATCTTCTGAGTCAGTTGTTAGACTTGGCAATTATTAAAACTTCAGTTCTAAAACTAACAATTGAAGAAGCTGTATTAGACACACAGGTAACAGATACCCCCAACTCCTCACTTCCCCATCATGTTACATTTTCCGATCAGTTACACTCCCCACGGCTGTTTTTATCTCTCATGCCTCTGTATATAGCAGAAATACCGTAAGGATTTGCTTCTTCACATTTCTTCCAGGCTCCACATCAAGGGACATCACATTCGACCTTGAAATTGGCCACAATGGGTGTATTTACACCACAGAAACTGGCAAATACATTTTCAGAACTGATGAGATACCGTGAACTTTTTTTTTTTTTTTTACTTGCCCTGGGGTAGGGTGGGGCCTTCTTCCTGTAGGATGTGGATCCAAGATTATGAAAAATCTGCCTCTTTGAGGACAAGTCTGCAGTGAGAAGCGGCCAACACAGCAAAGGACAGAGGGGCAGTGGAGACTGTCCAGGACCTGCAGCCTGGGGCTGAGCTCATTGCCAGTAGCACCCGATCCCACCCTAGGCTTTTTGATCAAATGAGCCACTAATTTCCTTTGGAGTTGAAGCCAGTTTGGGTTGACCCTTCTGTAATTTTTAACTGAAAGCAGCCTCAAGGCTACAGCAGAATTTCTATTTGGTGCAGAATCCCTCTCCTAGCCAGAGAGGAGGCTCCACTGATTACCATAATGTAGAGAGAGGGGAATCCTCCCAACCTCCGTCTTGTTGGGCTCTGGCATTCTCATTGTTGTACAGACACATGTTTGCTCCACAGAATGATTTCATTAGCCTTCTATCATTTCCCTTGGCAGCTGGGATCAGCTCTTTTCAATGTACTCCTTTGTTAGAGTGGGAGACGTTCTTATTAGGTTATCTAACAGCCACACTGCCCTATTCTCTTCCTTGATAAGGGAAAACTTTCATTGTGGATAGCAAAGTCCCAGAAGATGAGTCATGAGTTTTCTAAACCCAACAAGGTAATCGATCTCATTACTCTTGATCCGATTTTTGCTTTCAAGCCTTCCTTACAGCTGAGTGTGGCCACAGGACCCAGTTCTGGTGTGTACTCTGAGTCCAGAAGGCCCAGACATATGTAATTATTTTTATACCAGGAAGCACTCAGTGAATATTTGCCTTTGTATCACTGCGTGTGTTGGTCACTAAGACAATAGAATAAACAAAATAGATGTCATTCCTTTTATCTTTCCTCATCTTTATGATTGGTTTTTGACCTTTCCCACCTGCCTTTTTTTTTTTTTTTTTTTTGGCCTGTGTTGAGAGCAATGCAGGGTAGACATAGGTAGCTTTAAGTGTGAAACCTCAAATACATCCTTAAATTTTGGTCATGTTGATTTATTACCAGATGTTGTTGATATGTGACGATCATCAGTTAGAATCAAAGCCTGTGCCAGTCACATTGACAGAATTCTTATGTTTCTCTCTGAAACGCAGTCTATTTACATGTATTACACTTTGGCGCAAAATGCCTGACCACTGTTTATTTCAACTGATGGCATCGAAGCTTGGGTAAGACACTTCAGTTTCTTTTTTCATGAACTCTGAAGCAGACCTCCTCAACTCTGAACAGATCTTGCAATGTCTCTTTCAGTATCAAATGTATGCAGTAAAGACCCAAGTCTTTATCTTGAGTTTAATGTGCTGACTTATGTATAGTTAATGTGTACGATTACCTAAAATAATCGCTTTCCTCCTTGATGCTCATAGCGCCTCTGGGTGAGATGATGCCCCTGAGCTGTGGACTCTCCTTCATGCTTCCCTGGCCTTACCGTCGGGTGAGTCGTCGTTTCGGCAAATTCCATGCAGTTAAAATGAATCTCCAAATGGGAGAGATCCAAGGATTGCTTCACTTATAAGCAGAGTGGTACAGCAGAAAAAAATAGGGACTGGAAAGTCCTCAACTCAGATCCCACCCAGTTGGACCACTCACAGACACACTGATGGCCCCTTGAGTGTCCTTTGGAAAAAGAGATCGTATTACTGCTCTCTAGCCGTTGTGTTGTAAAGATTAATTAAGATCAAATGAAAAAAGAGCCTATGACCGTGCCTGCACATAGAAGGCATTAAAAATGATAGTTGTATTCTTATGATTAATTATTTTCTCCCCAGCTAGATCGCAAGTTCCTTAAGGCCCAAGATCTGATGGGTTCCACTTGCTGGTGTTTCCCAGCATCTAGATGTTCCCCAGCATCTAGAACAATGCTGGGCGATTCTTTTTTTCTTTTTTAAGAGATTTTATTTATTGGACAGAGAGCACAAGCAGGGGGAGTGGCAGGCAGAGGGAGAGGGAGAATCAGGCTCCCCACTGAGCAGAGAGCCTGATGCGGGATTCGATCCAATGATTCTGGGATCATGACCAGAGCCAAAGGCAGATGCTTAACCAGCTGAGCCACCCAGGCACCCCATGGTTGATTCTTAATGTATACTTGGTAAATTAATCTTATCACTACTATCATCAGGAAAGTCAGACAAACTACTTATTAACTCCAGTGAATATTTTGAGGGAGATCTTCTACATTCTCTTTTTCAAATCAAGTCAAAGCACACATCTCCCCCTTGAAACACTCCCCCCACAGGCTCTAATTTGCAGTTACCTTGTACTCCTCCTGCTTAACCAATACCACCTCTCCTCCCCCTTCCCACTTAACCCTGCCCTCAATACCATCATCAATGTCCAGTTGTTTCATATATGTGAGTCCTGTCTTCCTAAAGCTCAACTCCACCAAGAGCTCCTGATTGCTTACCAAGTTCTGGGCACTGTGATAGGTTCTGGAAAGGGAATAGTAGCCGCCTCACAGAATTGAGTAGTAGGTACTGATACATGATATGAAAAACTATACACGGAGCATCTAGGTAGCAGAGAGGTGAGACTGTGATTCATCTTCAAGGTGGTCAAGGAAGACCGCCCAAGAGAGGTTTTAAGAAGGGAACATGATTTTAAAGGAAACTTCCAGTTGGTCAAGGTGAGGGAAGAATATGCTAAGGAGAGTGAACCATGTGTTCCCAAGGACAGGAAGTGCTAAGATGTGGTCCTGGGGAACTCAGAAGCAATTCAGGACAGATGGGGAATCTGAGAAATAAGGAGGGGTGGGCACTGCGAGAGCAGTGGCTGTCTTGCAATGTTTTGAATGTCAAAGTCAGCATGAATGGTGGGGAGCTCTGGATGCAATGGCCGGGTGGACCAGAGATCTGGTGGATCTTTGCTACAGGGATAGGGGATAAATTGGGAGAAAAAAAGGCTGAAATTCCTGAAAGAGGAAGCAGGAAATGTCCATATGAGAGAGACTGGGAACCTAACTGAGTCAGTGATGGTGGGGCTGACAGATGGTTTGGACTGTTCTTCAGGAAGAAGTTTCATAACAGCTATGACTAGCTCCAGTCATTGGAGGTAGATGGATAAAAAGGAAAAACAGCACTCTTCACAAACAACATTGTTGGGGCGCGTGGGTGACTCAGTGGGTTAAAGCCTCTGCCTTTGGCTCAGGTCATGATCCCAGGGTCCTGGGACTGAGCCCTGCATTGGGAATCTCTGCTCAGCAGGGAGCCTGCCTCCCTCTCTCTCTCTCTGCCTGCCTCTCTGCCTACTTGTGATCTCTGTCTGTCAAATAAATAAAAATCTTTAAAACAAACAGCATTGTTTTGTGTCTCTTACTTGGTAAATCAGAATACCAGGCCCACAATGGGCTCAGAAATAGGCTGTGAATAAGCCAGTCCCCTTGCATTTATCTGGTCTTGATTTAATTTGGGGTCCAATTTTTAAATTGCTGTCTATGAACTGGAACTTTCCAAACCCTTGCTCAGCCTCTTGGTGCATTTCCAGTCTATAAGGATCCTTTCAATATTTCCAAGTTATTTGCAAACAGAAAACCAAAAAGTGAGTTTGTTTTCCAACCACATATTTATCTTTTAGATATCTGTTAGCACAGTGTTCAAAAGAAGCCCCAGGATAAGGTGGCATGACCAAGAACAAGGAAGGAAAGATGTTAAACTGTACCAACACACAGCACAGGCCTTTTTTTGGGGCTCACACAAAGTAACAACACAGGTTTTTCTTGGTATTCAAGGTCATTTCAACCTAACTTAATCTTTAACTGTGTATCATAAACACAGATTTTTCTTGGAAAACCGTTTCCAGGCTATACAAAGAAATGTACAACTCAGTCTATCAGGGCTTCAGAATTACCAGGGAAGAAAACCAACACAGAATGAACAAAATTACTCTTGCTTAGTCTACATTCTGTAATTACCCAGGAAGGGATAAAGAAGTCTCCTATTGATATGATGGCTATCCTACATCCATTTTTATTTTCTAAGAATCAAAAAGGGCACTATCAGAACTTCAGATGATAGATTTGGAAGGGATGATTTTAAATGATCAAACTGTTGGAAACATGTGTGTATAAATACACATGGATTCTTAAGGTTTTTTTTTTTTTTTAAAGATGAGGTCAACAGTCTGTAGGCTGTTGGCCAGTCTGGACCATTACCTGATTTTGAACTTCCCCAAGCTAAGAATGGTTTTACCTTTATAAGTTCTGGAAGAAAAAAAAAAAATCAAAGAAGAACAGTATTTCATGATTTGTGGAAATTGCCTTAAGTCCAAATTTCAGCACCCATAAATAAAGTTTAATTGGAATGTGGCCCACCTATTTGTTCTGGATTGGCTGCATTAGTGCCATATGGCCGAGTTGATTGTTGTGCAAAGCCTTAAGTATTTACTATCTGGCCCTTTCCAGAAAAAAGTTTGCCAACCTTTGTTTTACGAGCACTCCCCTAAGAAACATGGAGGCCTTCAGTACTCTGAAGGCTTTTTCACTGAGATTTCCTGTGTCCGTGATACATTATGTTAAAAGAAAAGAAAAATGCATGAATTTAGTAAAGATAATATAGTTGCCATATCATGAAATAAAATAATAACCACCCTTTTATACTATATTTAGGTTGCTTCTTATTTTATGCCAGTATAGCATAGCTATTAAGTATATGCCCATCAGGGTCATTCTTTTTGCTGGAATCCCGATTAGCCTTCTGTGACCTTGGGCTCTTTCTTAACCTCTCAAAAGTCTTAAGTTTCCTAGGGGCGCCTGGGTGGCTCAGTGGGTTAAGCCGCTGCCTTCGGCTCAGGTCATGATCTCAGGGTCCTGGGATCGAGTCCCGCATCGGGCTCTCTGCTTGGCAGGGAGCCTGCTTCCCTCTCTCTCTCTCTCTGCCTGCCTCTCCATCTACTTGTGATTTCTCCCTGTCAAAAAAAAAAAAAAAAAAAAAAAAAAAAGTCTTAGGTTTCCTATAAAAACAGGGTAGTAACAGTACCTACCCCATTAAGTCCTAATACTAAGTGAAGTGACTTTTTTCTTAAAGGAATTATCTCGATACCTATAGGAGGTGTGCGATAAATGTTTTTATGAGCAGCATTGTCGTCTGAAAATGCCATTCTTTTTTTTTTTTTGTGGTCCCCTGCCTGCACTGCCTGTAACTTCTGCTTGGACAAGAAAATCCGTAAAACCTGGTTTATGTAATTTCACATGGTAAGAGCCCCTCTCTTTGTGTTACTGTTGGTAGACAATGGCCCAGTGCACAAACCTGAACCTGTACTTGACAAGAGCATGGACCAAGGAGAGCCTAGGATGTCTAGAAATGGATCCTAGCGATAGAGAGTGCTAGAAGGTTGGGCTAACACTAGCCAGCAGGGCTTTGGGATTTTCCATGTTAGAATCCTTTCCAACTTTTTCTACCGTGAGTTCTCAGGTCCATGACAGGCTCTCAATGAAAGCTACAAAGTTGTTTGTTGTTTTTCCAGAGTGGATGCAGTTCTTGTCATTTTACCCCCATTTATGTTAGGTTAACTCTACCATTTTTCTCTATTACTTGATGTCTTTAGTGGGTGTTTCCCACCGCAGAAGCTCTTAGAAAACTATGAGGGTGTAATGCTGCAATTCTTGGAAATGTAATGATTTCTGTCCTGCTGGCTTGCTGCTACCTATGTTCTGCCCGAACTTGCTTGTCCCTAGAACAGACTGGCTGTGGATGCCTGCAGAAGAATCAGAGCCCAGCGAGCACAGGGCTCCTTGGTTCTGATGCTGACTCCCTTTTCTTTCCTCATCTCTAAGTAGGTTGGGAACCCCTTTAGCCCAGGTAGTATCATCATCTCCTCAGGGGCAGTCTGGAGGGGAATGATAAGTAGCAGGAGGAGGAGGACCCTCTTTAGATGACCCAAAAAGAACCAACCTTTGCCTAAAGATGACACTAACAGGGGAGGAAGATTCCCTGAAACAAACAACTCTTTTGTCTCCCCATCCCCCACCCCTCAAATCATTTACAGAAATACCAGAATCCTAGAAGACAGCAAGTGTCTCCATAGGATAGCTGAGAAACAGAATTCCTAACAGAAACAAAGGTCCACTTTTTTTTAATCTCATGAAATGTACAAATCTCACTTTTTTTTAACTTCCTGTATTTTGATTATTTTGAGGGAAATCTCTCTGAATTTTATCCTTGTTCCTCAGTTATGGTTAACTGAGTTTAACCACTCAAAAGAAGAACAAATTATTTCAGCATTCTTACATACTCTTACATACTCTAGTTGGACTCATGGTTAAGAGACAAGACAAACACCCACACATCAGCCCAGTATATGGGGATAAAACCCCCAAACTATAACACTCACATGCATGCCTGTGAGTGGAATGGGGCAGGATTTCCCCATAGGGTGGGGGGCTCTTGTCTACTGGTAGGAGTAACTCTCATCATCATATTCCAACTCATCCTCATCATCATCATCTAGAAGCCCATACTTAAATTTCCGGTAAACAGTGCCATCTTGGCCCATGTAAACGATGTCATCATCATCATCCTCATCATAGTCCCGGTCCCTATACTCAATCACCTGATCCTCTTCAAAGCTGGTGTTCTCACTATGGCTGCTCTTATAGGAAACATAGGACTTGCTAGGGTTGGCCAGCTTCTCATAGCCGGCCTTCGCCACTGGCTGGACTCGGCCCCGCGATTTCCTCCAGACGATCACAGCTGCCCCGAGCAGAAGCACCAGCATAATGGAGGAGGTGATGAGCAGGGTTATCTTGGTATGTTCACTGGCAGGCCCAATGTCACTTGCTTGAAAGATACACTCCTCTGTTGGAAGAAGACCCCAGAGAAAGAGCAGAGTGGGGAAGAATGGGAGAGAAGAAAAGCAATGAGGAAAACTAGCTTCTGAAATAAAAAGCTTTGCTTTATCTTTGAAAACTAAAATGGCAGAATCATTACCTCTGATTTTCCTAGAGGGCACAACACTCTACAGAATTGTACCATGTACCTCCTGAGAGTCCCTGTTTGTGTCGGACGAGTTCAACAAACCCTTCTACGCTGAAGATCATTTGAGACATAGAGTCCCCTCACACCTAATGAGTCAGTCACCAGGTATCCAACCTGACCAATTGATTCTTCTATTTCCTTCTTAATAAAATACTCCATCTTGGACCGTGCTTCAATTACTGCTAAATGCTCTGTTTTTTGTTTCAACTCTGACTTTCTGTAAGACTGATTCCTTTCCTCAGGTACCCTTCAACCTGGTCCAATATTAAAGGGCAGAGAAGATTATAAAACCATTGACTTTTTTTTTTTTTTAAGTAGTCTCTATCTATGCTTAACATGGGGCTCAAACTCACAACCCCGAGATCAAGAATCACTTGTTCTACCTGACTGAGCCAGTCAGGTGCACCCAAACCATTGACTTTTAGAGTTGTGGGGGAGCCTTAGAAATTAATTAGGTCAGACTTCTGGAGAAGATAGTGGAGTATCCCATCTAGATAACATCCACATTAATGTAAGTAACCCAGGAAATGACCTGAAGACTGGCAGGACAGACTCTTCATAGCTAAATATAGAGAAAAGGTAAATCAGCTTGAGAATAGGATTTGTTTTATTATTTATTATTATTTTTTAAAGTAGGCTCCATGTGCCCAGTGTGGAAATCAACATGGGGCTTGAACTCATGACCCTGAAATCAGGACCTGAGCTAATTATCAAGATTCTGACACTCAACCAACTGAGCCATGCAGGGACCCCTGGAGATTTGTTTTAAATACCAAGTTGAGGGGCGCCTCGGTGGCTCAGTGGGTTAAAGCCTCTGCCTTCTGCTCAGGTTGTGATCCCAGGGTCCTGGGATGGAGCCCCACATTGGTTTCTCTGCTCTGTGGGGAGCCTGCTTCCTCTTCTTTCTCTGCCTGCTTCTCTGCCTACTTGTGATCTCTTGTCTGTCAAATAAATAAATAAAATCTTTAAAAAAAAAAAACCAAGTTGACTGACTCTAGTCAGTCAGAACGCAATGTGATGATACAAAAAAAAAAAAAATTAGGTCAGTCTGTTGCTTGACAGTTGAGGAAACTGAGACCCACAGAGAGGACATGAACTGTTGCCTGTCAGAGGTAAAAGCTTGTCTGTGGAGCAATTAAAATTTGAACCCAGGAATCCAGATTGCATGCTAGGGACTGGAGACATTTGGGCATACACTCTGACAACTGTGTTTTTGGGGTCATGCATTTCTGTAGCCCTACTCTGATAGGAAGAGACGTAACTTCTCAAAATTCTGACAACCAAGTTGAGGGATAGGATACTCCTGTATCATAAGGACGATTTCTAAAGTTGAGAACCCTGCCCCCTGTTGTCCCCCTTTTGTTCATCCACCAGTGAAAGAGTATGAGAGCACCGGGGAAAAAACTAGCAGGCTCTGTTGGATGTACAAGTTGAAATACAGGGTAAGTTTTCCGTAAGTGGTTTTTGAACCACCAGAGTCTGCCCCCAGGATTCTTCTATGAGATTCTAGGTGTATTATATACACTAGCTTAATGGATTTAATTCTGCTGCCAGTTATTTGAGGGGCCATTATTTTTGCTTATTACGTACTGGTCAATTAGGTCTGATTCACCAGCACTGTGTATTTATCCTTATTTATTTATTTATTTATTTATCTGACAGATCACAAATAGGCAGAGCAGCAGGCAGGTGGGGGGAGGAAGCAGGCTCCCCGCTGAGCAGAGAGCCCGATGCGGAGCTCGATCCCAGGACCCTGGGATCATGACCTGAGCTGAAGGCAGAGGCCTTAACCCACTGAGCCACTCAGGCGCCCCTCCCTTTCTTTTTGCTAGTGATAAATAAGTTGCCTGTTTTGTTCAAACTTTCATCCTCATGGGATTTTTCCCATCAAACAGAATTTCCTCTTCTAACATAATAGCACTATCATAATTGCCTTTGACATTAACAATATCAGCACAGAATTTTTCCCTGGAGGAGATATTAAAGCACCAGAGGGATGGATAAGCAATCTGGGTGTGGTGCTTGGAGAGAAATATGGCCTAGGGCAGGAGAATCAATAAAAGGTGTTTCGAGATTGTTTCAGGTACTAGGGCGCCATATGCAATCCTGTCTTTCTCTTCTCCAGGCTCAAGTCTGCAGAGTCAGGGTCAGCTTCTGTGATCTGGTTTCTTTGAAGGAGCAGAGTGTCTCCGTAAAAAAAAATGAGCAGGTAATCAAGAGTATTTAGACTTTTGTAGAGTTGTCCCAGGGAGATCTTCAAGTGCCACAGAAAGCCCAGGAAGGCTGACTAAACTGCTATTAGTTGGAACACTCTTGGAGAAACTCTGCATCCAGTGTGCACCCACTTCTGGTTTCATTTAAAGCCACTGATGTAATGAGGGTTATTATTCTTAGCTGACGTAACGTGGGTATTAGGCAATCAGGCCCTGACGGTGGTTATGTATGAGAGGCTGTAGAGACCAGGTATTTGTGGGGGTAGGAAAGCTAAAAGAAGGAAATCATTCGTTTTTGGAAAGATGATTTTAGAATTTAATTGAAAAAGCTAACAAGGAAAATTTTTTAAAAAATGGTCAGTAGCAGTATGGGTCGGAGCTTTTCTTCACTTATACATGGACAGGTTCATATAAATATGATGTCTTTTTGTCAGGCCAGGATATATCTGAACCCCAAGGGAATGATCTGCTTCTGGACTAGAGAATGTATTTTAAGAGGAAAAATATATAATAATAAACACATAAATACAAAAATTTTATAACTAACTAACTAAATAACTAACTAAATATTTGTCTATTTATTTATTTATTTATTTATTTATTTATTTAAGAAGGAATCACTCCATTTGGGATCTTTCTGAGTTTGTGGCCTGTGAAGCCCAAGTACCCATATACATATGGATGGGGTTGGGAGAAGGAGAGAGTTGAGGGCCTGGGAATTGGTAAAAGGAATTTTGTTTCCTTTTAGCCTTTGTCGAATGTTCATTTTTAAAATGCTTTAAGTCGGGGCGCCTGGGTGGCTCAGTGGGTTAAAGCCTCTGCCTTCAGCTAGGTCATGATCCCAGGGTCCCGGGATCGAGCCCCGCATCGAGCTCTCTGCTTGGCAGGGAGCCTGCTTCCTCCTCTCTCTCTGCCTGCCTCTCTACCTACTTGTGATCTCTCTCTGTCAAATAAATAAAATCTTTAAAAAAAATAAACAAAATGCTTTAAGTCCCTAAGGGGAGCCCCAGACTTGGGCTAACTTCCATAGAATGAGTCTATAGCAGAATCAAGGTAACACTGACAGCAGCTTCTTTGATAGTTGATTCTTTTCCTTCCCCCTCCCCCCCCCCTCGCCCAGGAGAGAAGAATAGAAAAGAAGATAGTAAGTTTATAAATAAGAGACTCTAGGGGCACCTGGGTGGCTCAGTCTGTGAAGGGTCTGACTCTTATTGTCTGCTCAGGTCATCATCTCAGAGTCATAAGATTGAGCTCTGAGTCTGGTTCCACGCTCAGTGAGGGGTCTGCATGAGATTCTCCCTCTCCCTCTCCCCTCATTCATGTGCCCATGTGTGTGTGTGTGCGCGCTTTCTCTCTTCTGTAGAATAAAATCTTTTTTAAAAGATGAGATTCTAGACCAACTCGCGTTGTCTTAGAGGTGGCACGGTAGTGGAAAGAATGCAGGCTTTGCAGTCTGAAGGACCTACAGTCTAACTCCAGATGAGCCCTTAACATTGTGGTGGACTTGAACATGCTAATCAAACCCTTTGAATCTTGGTCTCCTCATCTGCAAAAGGGGATTAAGAATACCTACTTATAGGGGTGCCTGGCTGGCTCAGTAGATAGAGCATGAGACTCTTGGGGTCATGAGTTAGAGCCCCAGGTTGGGTGTAGAGATTCCTTTCAAAAAATATACTTAGAGGCACTTGGATGGCTTAGTTGGTTAACTGGCTGACTCTTGATTTCAGCTCAGATCATGACCTCTGGGTCTTTGGATCAAGCCCCGAGTTGGGTTCCACACTCAGCAGGCAGTCTTCTTGAAGATTCTGTCTCTCCCTCTCCTTCTGTCCCTCCCCTGACTTGTGCTCTCACACTCTCTTTCTGAAATAAATAAATAAATGTTTTTAAAAAAATTTTAAAGGATCTACTTCTATGAGTTGATGGACAGAAAGTTTTAGGGATGGTAAGCACATAGCAGGCATTCAATAAAAAGATCACTCTATTTGTTCTCCAGAACTTTCTATCCTCTCTCCCCTGTGCTCTCATCCCCTTCTGGAGTCTAGGCCCTTCCTCTGCAGGCTGCTCTTCCTCTCAGCTCACCTGTGGTGTTCCGGCAGTCACAGCAGTCCTGGGCATTAGAGGAATCGGACCCATTACAGCAGTGTAGGCAACGGCCGTCATCCACAAACAGCACCAGGTTGGCAGGGCACATGGTACAGTTTTTAGTGCCAGGTCCCTTGCATTCCACGCAGCTCCCATCACATTTTTCACAGTTAAACTTCTCCCCCTGGTAAGAACAATTGGGAGATTCTTTTTGAGTGTGGAGGAATCAACAAGGCACTGGAGTTCCCAGGTGGGAGTTCCATCTTGTCTCCATGAGGAAGGGAGGCATGTAGGGGACAGAAGAAAGACAGCTTGTTCTGGGTCCACTTTCACGGTTTAAGGTGAAAGACCCACCTGGCTGCACTTGGGGGAAACCACTGCTGGGTCTCTGCATCTGAGATCCTCTGGTAACAACAGTGGGAGAACAGGCTTCTAGAACCGCACAAGTTACAGAACAGACAGCTCATGTGCTGTACCTGGTCAAGGACAAGTTGTGTCTGGCTCATTATGAAATGGACCTTCACCCTTTATAAAATTTTCAGTTCATTGCCCACATTTCAAAACTGGGATATTTCACTTGTAAATCAGTTCCTAGTTTCTCTTTAAAAACTAGACTGTCAACACGGTCATCACTCCCACATGGCAACAGCCCAGACAGCTGAGGGGCAGGGACCCTCTTTTTGTGCTGTCCTAGTTGAGAGAATCCCCAGCACCTTGCTCCAATGTCACCAACACAGGTGACCCATCAAATGCCACGTTTCATCAGATCTGCCCTGGGGTTTTCTTTGACCTGACACCTGCACTCATTAGTCCACTTGGCCTCTGTGCTGTTAGATGCCGCGTGTGACCCTGCCCCATCATAATATTTGTGACTGTTTAGCTAAAACAGTAAAATAAAAGATAAGGAGAAAGTGGCCTCCCTCCTGACAAGAGGCTGCTTCAGTGGTGCTAAAAATGTCGATGTCTTCCTGTTTTACTTCCGTGCTTTGGAAGGGTGGTATGGTAGAAAAGAAAGGAATGGAAATTGCCTTTGTTGAACCTTTGAGCACATTTCAGGTGCTGATAGGGTCCTGTCTCAGCTGTGATTGTCTTACCAAATCCTGGGTTAGCTGTCAGGACCCCTGGGTTCAATATCCCAACTTGGTTACTTACTACCCAGGTGATCATTCGCAAATTATCTAATCTCTCTGAAATTGAGGAGTTTCTCCAAGGTGGAAGGATGAAAAGTGAACTCCTATGTGAATACGTTGGGTCATGTTAACTTCACCGTGGAGAGATTTGCTTAGTTTCTACTGGAAGCACAAGAAGTTAGTGAATTCAGAATTTCCCTGGTTTCTAGGCAAGGAAATGAAATATATCTCTCTTAATACACTGGGCAGGGTGGAGGAAATGGAAGGCCCACAGCAGTTGTGTAGTTTTGACATTATTCAGGCATTTCAGGTCAGATAGCAGAGGAGTAGGAGAGAAGATATTTCTTCTTTCTTTTAAGATTTATTTATTGGGGGGGGGGTGTTGAGTGGGGAAGGACCAGAGGGAAAAGGAAAGAGCATCTCAAGCAGACTTCACACTGAACGTAGAACCTGACCTGGGGCTTGATCCCAGGACCCTGAGATGATGACCCTGAGCCAAAATCAAGAGTCCGATGCTCAACTGATTGAGCCCCCAGGCACCCTAATATTTTTTTAATCTCTGATACAATATTCTTAAGTGGCACCGAAACTTTTAAGATCATGAGCAATGAATGTAGAGATAAATCTGAGGTCCTCATTATCTAACTTCCCCATTATTTATCTTAGGTCATCTCAGTTGCTTGGAGATGAAGGCTACAGGTGGGTAGCACCCTTCTGTGATGCGGTGGTAGAAGGTTATAAAACTAGAGCAAGCATGGGAATTGTAAGACTTCCTGATTTTCCCAGAAAGACCTCCCACACCTCTGCAGAAATGGAGGAGGGCACAGCCTGCCCAGCTCTCAGTACCTCTCCTACTCTGTATTCTCCCACCAGACAGTCTGAGGCGCAGATTCCTCCAGCCAGATGGTAGCTCCACACACAGGATAAGCAATTAAGTGCTCCTTTTCCTGAAAGGAAAAAAAAATAAAGTGATCCTAAATTATGAGGGCTGACCTTAGATTTCAACTTGTCTTGGGTCCAAAACTCTTAGGAGCAAGGAACATGTCAAGCAAATTGAAGTAGAAGGATGGATTGATTGAGGAGATGGGGGGGTGGGAAATTCTGCAAGACACCAAGTGAAGACCTAGAAGTCCGGTCAATGTAAATGCTCATTTGGAAATGGAGGGTTGCGTAGTGATAGATCTTTGATGACAGCAAAAAAGAAAGATTTTTGGAGAATGGGAAATCATGTAGAAAGGGTATAAAACTTTTGTCATTCTGCTTATTGTTTAACTAATATGAAGGAAGAAAATGATAGCAGATAGTTTGGAGGGTCCTGATACTCAGTTAGTGAGGAAATCATGGTCAGGCAGCTTCTAAGAAAGACTAGATTCAGAATTTAAAAGGCAGGGCTAAAAGAATTTAGCAGATCCTTTTGACCACTTGTTCTTAATTTGGGGAGGATGGATTCCTTAGAAGTTCTCTTGAAAGCTAAAACCTTTCTTTCCAAAAATTTGACATGCTATTTATTTATTACTATTATTAATTAATTAATTAATTAATTCGAGAGAGAGAGACAGACAGACAGACAGATGTGGAGAGGGGCAGAGGGAAAGAGAGAGAAAAAACCCCAAGCAGGATCCACACCCAGTGTGGAGACTGACACAGGGTTGGATCTCGCAAGCCCAATATGACCTGAGCTGAAATCAAGAGTCAGATGTTTGCCTGACTGAGGACTCAGGTTCCCCTATTTATTATTTTTTTAAATAAATGAAAAGTAAGACCCAGATATGTTAAGTCATTCATTCAAGTGTACATAGATAATGGTCAAGATTCAAATTCACATTTGTTGACCTATAGTAAATGTTCTTTCAATCATACTCTCTGCCTTAACCCCTTATGACCCACCATAGAGGAGGTCAGAATCTACAGGCTCCGTTTTTGTGGAGGTAACACCCTACTCTCCTAATTCAGAGACCCTAAGAATGACTGACCCAAGCATTACCTTTTGTTCAGATATTAAGGGATAACTTCCAAAAAGGATTCGGAGACAGGAGACCTGAATTCTCATTCATTCCATTAGGAAGGTCCTGGTGTTTTTGCTGAGAATTTCAAAAACGAGCAAGGAGGTGGATGGGGGACATGGAATGTGCCTGACATTGTGAGTTGGAACTTGATATAGGTCTTCCCACGAGAAGAATACTGTACAGAGTGGTTAGTTGAATTTGAAGTAGTTAAATCAACTTTCATGTCTGATCAGTGAGCTCCATCATATGGTGTTTCTATGGAAAAAAAATTCTGAGCTCTGAACAACAGTTTAGAGAATAAACCTTTATTATCCAGCAGCTTCTTAGATTGGGGGCTGCCTGTAGTGACACCAATTCAAAGCCATTTTATTATTTTTAAGTTTTCAATTGAAGTGTAGTTGACATACAATATTATATCAGTTTCAGGTGTACAACAGTGATTCAACAATTATGTACATTATGAAGTGTCCACCACGCCAAGTATTGTCCCATCGGCCACCACACAACGTTATTCCAATATTATTAACTATATTCCCTATGCTGTACTTCCCATCCCTGTGATTTACTTATTTTATAACTGGAAGTTTGTACCTCCAAATCCTTTTCACTATTGTACCCGTCCTCCCACTCCACCCCCTGCCCTCTGGCAACCACCAGTTTGTTCTCTGTAGTTACAAATCTACTTGTTTGTTCATTTATCTTGGTTGTTTTTTTTTTTTTTTTTTGGCTTCCATGTAGAAGTGAAATCATATGGTATTGGTCTTTCTTTGTCTGACTTATTTCATTCAACATCGTATGCTCTAAGTCCATCCATGTTGTCATGAATGGTAAGATTTCATTCTTTTTTTATGGATGAGGAACATTCCATTATATGTATACCACATCTTCTTCAACCATTCATCTATCAATGGACACTTGGGCTGCTACTGTAATTTGGCTATTGTAAGGAATGCTGCTAGAAACTTAAGATGCATATATCTTTTCACATTAGTGTTTGTATTTTCTTTGAGTAAAATGGATCATACCGTATTTTTATTTTTAATTTTTGACAAATCTCCATACTGTTTTCCCTAGTGGCTGTACCAATTTACATTCCTACCAAATAGTCTGCAAGAGTTTCCTTTTCTCTACATCAACACCGATACCTGCCATTTCTTGTCTCTTTGGTATTAGTCATTCTGACCAGTCTAAGGTAGAAATCTCATTGTGGTTTTGATTTGCATTTCTCTGATGAGTAATGTTGAATGTCTTTTCATTGACTGTAGGTAATTTGCATGTCTTCTTAGGAAAAAAGTCTATTCCAGACTTCTTCCTATTTTGCAATCAGGTTTTTTTTTCATTAAGTTGTATGAGTTCTTTATATATTTTGGATATTAACCTCTTATTGGATATCTATACCTGGGTGATCCCCAAAGGCACTACCTGTCACCAGTTATATCTCCTTATATTGATTTATTGCACAATCCATACACCCTGGGTATGCAGAGTCTTTTGCCAAAGGCAGTTTGTTAATTTCCAGATTGTTTTCCTATTGTTTCCAAGTTTAACAACCTACATTTGTCATTGCTTCTAAGAATCTGCAGCAACTGTGGGACCTATAAAGATGGCTTTGAGATTTCCTTAGAATTCAGAACTCACTACTAGCTTTCCCTTGGACTGACCCCCACAGGACGAGTTCAGCAACACAGAGCAACCCCTGGGGACATCCATGGTGTCATTCCACACAGGAAGAGGAAGCTGGAAAGACTACAGTGGTTTTGGCTACCAGCATGGATTTTAATTTCAAATAATTTTGCGAGGAGGATAAATAAAAAGTTAAATGTGTAAAGGTAAAGAATGAGATTATTATGGAGGAGCCAACTGCATACAAAGGTAATATAAGGCCTTGGGGGACCATCTGTTGCCTACCCACACCCTGTCCAGTGCTTTGGCATAATTTTTTTACAACTCTGATAGAAACCACTGGGCAGTCAACTTTGAATGAATGCAATCCAGTTGGTACATTGCTTATTTAGGTTACAAAATTTTCCCTGTAATTTTTATGTCTCCTCATTTCATAGTATGACAGCTAGTGTTTTAGGGAGGTACCTTGGAATCCATCCCTTTTTTTCACCCAGTTTATAACCCAGGAGCAAACCTGTCCCCCAGTTTCGTAATCTAGATCTTGCAAAACTGGAAGATTCACTAAGCAGCCCCAGCTGTGTGCGGCACAGTGAGCGTAGGATGGTACATACAGTGAGCCCCACACATGGAAGCCTTCCAGCAGGCCCATCTAGGGTTCAAGTCAAATACAGGAGGAGAAGGCCTTAGAACAGCTGCAAGATGCACCCAGCTAGGACCAGCCATCCTTCGCGTACATTATCAGGTAGAATGTGTTGATGAACTTCTTTTGTAAGACTATTTTTTTTTAAGGAATTTTAAGTTTACAGCGAAATAGAGGGGGAAGGCACAGAGATTTCCTGTGGACTTTGCTCCTACCATGTGCATAGGGTCCCCTGTTATCAACACTCACTAGCATGGTACTTTTTTTTTTTCTTACCCAAAGATAAACCTATATAGACATATCATTTTCACCCAAAGTCTCTAGTTTACCTTAGGGTTCTCTCTTGCTGTTGTACATCCTATGGGTTTGGACCAATGTATAAGTATACATATCCATCATGAGACTGTCGTACAGAGTCTATTCACTGCCTTAAAATCCTCTGTGCTTTGTCCCTTCATCTCTCTCTGCCCATCACCCCTGGCGACCATCCGCTGGCCTTCTACTGTTTCCACCATAGTTTTGCCTTTTCCAAAATCTCACACAGTTGGAATCCTATAATCTATAGACTTTTCACATTGGCTTCCTTCACACAGTAATATGCATTTATGCTTCCTCTGTGTCTTGTTGTGGCTTGATTGCTCTCCCTTTTTGGCCCTGAATAGTATTTCATGTTCTGGATGTGCTGATGAACTTTTGAGATTGGGAATCTTCAGAACCATCATCCTTAATCCACTGAGGAAATCCTCAAACCCAAGTAAAGATATTTATAGGTTTTCAGACTGTGCTTACAAGATCACTAATAATTTCTACTATCCCTGCCCAAAAAAAAAAAAAAAAAATTTCTTTTTTTTCCTTAAAAAACTAGTGTTCTGTTTTGGTTGGCTGAGGTTGAGACATTAAATAATCTAATGATGGTTGCCTGGTCTTGATGAAAATCCCAAGGGCTCTAGCCCACTGCAATGCCCTAGGACATTGGAATCAGGGTTGTCAGATTTCGCACATCAGAATACAGGGTTTTATCTGGCAATCCTAGTTAGAATAAAGGCCCACACATCTAGTAATGGCGGTCTCGGAAAATCTAATGGAAAGCCAGCACCATATTTACTATGATACGGCCAGGGATAATGCCAACTTTCAACCACCCTCCCACTGTACCCCCAATTCAATGTATCCCCTCATTTGCTTATTCTTTTTTTTTTTTTAAAGATTTTTTCTTTATTTATCTGACAGAGATCACAAGTAGGCAGAGAGGCAGGCAGAGAGAGAGAGGAGGAAGCAGGCTCCCCGCAGAGCAGAGAGCCCGATGCGGGGCTCGATCCCAGGACCCTGGGATCATGACCTGAGCCGAAGGCAGAGGCCTAACCCACTGAGCCACCCAGGCGCCCCTCATTTGCTTATTCTAATTAGAAGTTTTGAGCAGTGACTATAGGTGTCTCTGGAATGAAAATAAGAGAATACAAATGAATGGTGACTTAATGCAAGTGTGTTCAGAAGGCCAGTTCTTTCAAAGATGGGAGTCAGTTGCAGATAGGGGAAGGTGGGAGCTACAGCATGGCAGAGTTTTCATGGACTTGCCTCCAGGACTGCCTGGGAGTGGTATGAGGGGCAGAGGAGGGCATTCTGGGGCTCTTGAGATTCTGCCTGGGCTCCCCACTCCAATCTGAGCAGCTCTGCTCGGGTCCATTTGCATCATAGGATCCAGCCTAAGATTTCTTCTGAAGAAGATGGTCTCCCGCCAAAATACCACCCGAAACCATTATTCTAAATTAGACTGTGTTGGCCAGTATGGCAGCCACTAACCCCTTGCGCTACTGAGCCCTACTGAGCCCTGGAAATGTGGCTAGGACAACTTGAGCTTTGCTATAAGTGCAAAATAAACATCAGATTGTGGAGACCTCGCAGGTAAAATTCTCAATTTTTACATCAATTACACGTTGAAATGATTATATTTTGGATATGTTAACTACATATATTATTAAAATTAATTTTACTCATTTATTTTTATTCTTTAAAATGTGAGCACTGAAACATTTGAAAATGTGCGTATGGGACACCTGGGTGTCTCAGCTGGTTAGGTGTCTGCCTTCAGCTCAGGTCATGATCCCAGAGTCCTGGGATCAAGTCCCACATTGGGCTCCTTGCTCAGCGGGGAGCCTGCTTCTCCCTCTGCCTACTCTCCCTGTTCTGCCTGATGCTCTCTGTGCTTCTGCTCTCTCTCTGACAAATAAATCAATAAAATCTTAAAAAAAAATAAAAAATGTGTGTTTGGCTTGCATTACATTTTATTTGGATAGTGCTGATACACCGCGTTGTGAGTTACTTAAAAGAAATTCTAGGCCTGGTATGGATAGCATGTGACCAGTTCCAGGTTAGTTTAGATCGTCCACCAGTCTAAGCACTTTGTAGCTAAGATTAATTTTTATGTCACTGATAGTCACTCCAAGATAACTTAAAAATTATTGCATATTCCAAGTTGTTGTTGTTGTTGTCATCCTTCTTGGTATTAAGACTTATTTTGGGGGGGGGGAAGGAGGTATGGTTGCAAGCAGCCCAAAGAAAGCGGTGGGGCGGAGGGCTGTGACATTGACCCCCCAGGAAACACGCAGGTAGCAGCCCACAGCCAGACAGGTGGCTCGGAGCTGCAGCTATCAGCCACGCCCCATGGGCGGTGCCGGGCTCGGCCTAGCAGCCCTGCGATTGGCTCGACCGGCTGCCCACGGCGCTTCCGCCGAGCGCCGCTTCCGCCGAGCGCTGCTTCGGCTCTGCCACCTTAATTTCTCTCGTAACTTTTTCGGCTCCTCGGCTTGTAGCTTCTCGAGCTTTTTCTGATTCGGGCGGTGCTCATGGCCGCTCTGTTTTTGTTCCCTCTTGGGAAGCGTCTCCTCTCTTTTTCTTTCTCTCTCCCCTTTTTATTCTTTGTCTTTTCCTTGGCTCCGTGCCTCTCCTCTGCCTCTTTCTCTTGGCGCTTTTATCGTCTTTGCTCCTCCAGCTCCTGAAGTTTCTGCGCCTCGAGCTGCTGTTTCTTCGGCGAGGCGTCACTCAGGTGTTCGGAATCCAGAGGAACCTTCCGGAGCAGACGGTGGTCTGGCGCTGCTCGCCTTTCCACGGGAGGTTCAGGCGGCCCAGGGCTTGGATGAAGCCCACAGGCGTACTCGCGGCATGCGCCTTGGCCTGGAAGTTCAGGTGTCCCCGAAGTTGAAGGTGTGGAAGTTCCGGCCTGTCATCTCCTCCTCTTGTGGGTCCAGCACGGGGATGTCCATGTTCCCCTATCTCCCCACCTTCTCAAGCACCTTGACCATGACCTGCTCTCTGGGCCAACTCTTGCGCATTTTGCAGGGCGGCCCCTCCAGGTGACTCGTGCCCGGCTTCTCTTCCGGCAGCATTTCATTCTCTAACTTTGTGTCATGGGAGAAAGAATCCCCTGGCATGTGGGGAAATTGGTTTTGAACTTGGCGGCGCGCACCTTGCGGACTTGAGGGAAGCTGCCAAGCTTAATGACCTTGCCATGGAGGCAGGCCAGGAAAGACGTGAAACGATTTTTGCCTAATTTGCCCTCCAAGCAGATGAGGTCCATGGTGTCCTTGGAAATCGCAGAGTGGAGAACTGGAGATTGTGCACCATGGCCTTAAGTCTTTCCAGCCCCTGCCTGCTGGATGGACTTCCCCTGCTGCTTAAGCCTTGGAGGGCCACTCTGATGGTCACCTTCATGGTGGGCTGGAAATAGAGGCCTACAGAGGACAGAGCTCCTCTGTCTCATATGTGTCATGGACTGTTCTAGAGGTGGCCTTAGCCCAGCAAGCTTGGCCTCCCTGCCCGGCACCATCACCGTTTGCTTGAAGTGCCCTTGGAGCCACTGGCCGCTGTCACTGCCCATCTCTATGACTGTGCTGAGTGCTGGAGATACAGAGGTAAGTGAGATGTGGGGGTGGGTTGTTCAGTCGGTTAAGTGGCTGCTCAGGTCATGATCTCAGAGTCCTGGGATCGAGCCCCTTGCAAGACTCCCTGCTCAGCGGGGAGTCTGCTTGTCCCTCTCCTTCTGCCCCTGCTTCTGCTTTCTATCTCTCTCTCTGTCTAACAAGTAAATAAATTGATTAAAGACAAAAACAAACAAACAAAATCAAAGGCAAATGAGATGTATTAATCTTTGCCTTTGAGGATCTCAGTTTAAAGAGACAGAGAAAAAGAATAAATAACATAAAATATGCCCTCTGCGCTCCAGGGCACGAACCCTTGTCTGGGCCATACTGCAGGAGAAACATTGGTTGGATAACTAAGCAGATGGATGAATGGAGAGTACTAAAGGAACACAATATAGGGATTAAGGAAGGCTTTGTGGAGGAAATATCGACTGTAATGGGTTAGAAAGAGGTAGCCAGGCACAGCAGGCGAGGGAAAGTATTGAGGAAAGAGAAAGGGCAAGGTTGGTTCAGGTTTACAGAAACTGACTACATCTGGATTTAGAGGGTGGTGGAGGAGGTGGTGAGGGGTGAGGTCAGGCCCAAGACGACGAACCTCATTTTCAGAGTTAACTAAGTTAAGATTCTATTCTAGAATCCATGGAGAGTCATTTTTTATTTATTTTTTATTTTTTTTTATTTTTATTTTTTTAAAGATTTTATTTATTTATTTGACAGAGAGAGAAATCACAAATAGGCAGAGAGACAGACAGAAAGAGAGATGAGGAGAAGCAGGCTCCCTGCTGAGCAGAGAGCCCAATGCCGGACTCGATCCCAGGCCCCTGGGATCATGACCTGAGCCGAAGGCAGAGGCTTAACCCACTGAGCCACCCAGGCGCCCCGAGAGTCATTTTTTAAAAAGATGTTATCATTTATTTGAGAGAGAGACATACAATGCGAGCGAACATGGCGGAGGAGCAGCGGGAGAGAGATAAGGAGACTCTTCGCTGAGTGCAGAGCCTGATGCAGGGCGTGATCCCAGGACCCTGAGATCAGGACCTGAGCCAAATCCAAGAATTGGACACTAACTGAGCCACGCAGGCACTGCCGAGGGAGAGTCAGTTTTAAGCAGAGAAGTATCATTATGGTATTTGTCACATAGAAAGATCAATCTGAGAACATAATGGAGGACCGGTTGGTATACAATGGCTAATACTGGAAGCAAGAAGGCCAGTTAGAGATTGGTGAGTAACTTAGGTTAGGGGAGATACGAGTCTGAACTAAGGCATTGATACTACAAAGCGGAGAGAGAGAGAGGGAGTTAAGAGATAGGCGTGGATGGACAGGAGTTGAGGACAAACCGAATGTAAGGGTTGAGACAGGGGGATTAGAGGGTAATCTGACCAGGTTACTGCCTCAGGCAACTGGGTAGATAGTGGAACCGTTCATCAAGATGGGGAGCATGAGCGAAGGTGGTCGACGGATGGGGTGAGGGGGCTGGAGAAAACTGCATTTACATTTCAAGTTTGAAATGTGGAACAGCTCATTAGCAAGCAACTGGTTGTATGGAACTAGAGTTCAGGAAAACCATTTGGGAAGGAGAAGTAGATTTGGGGGGCATTAAGGCATAGTGATAATGGAAGCCACCTTCAGTCTGGAGAAGACTAGATTCCTATGTACTTGGGAAGCACCTGGGGAGAAGTTATTATAAAATAAAATATCATCAAGATAGTACTTAGGAAGGTCAGTTTTGTGGGTAGACAGCAAGGGTGGCTGACGGTCTTCTCCCAGGGTGGGGAAGGAGCTGAATTTCTCATCTCCATTCTTGATGTTTCTATGGGGTCAACTAACTGCTCCGAGATGAATCATTTTGGAAGGGAAAGGAAGCAAGAGTAGAAGCAGACTGTAACAGGCTGGCATTTGCTTGTTTCATCTAACAGTACTAAGTACCAAAAACCAAAACAAACACTCTAACTATACCCGACCCCTAGGCATTTGTATAGCAGAAGGATAGTTTAGGGCATGGTGCTCTTCCAAGAATCTGATTGTCCATTAGTAACACACCTACATCAAAAAAATCACATGTGAATTCAGCTTCTGGCCTAACCCGTACACTCCACGGACTGAAATAGTAGAATAAATATAAACAGAACCAAAAATAAACAAACAAAAAAATAAACAAATAAATAAATAAATAAAAGGTTATATGGGTTAAAAAATAAGATGAAATCACTTTGGACCAGAAAAGGAATATAAATACATAATAGTTGTCTGACAGATGCCACCCATCTGCTTTGCTCTGAGACTAGATGGAGGGGATGGTGTCTGTGAGTTTAACTTTTCTATCATAATAGGAACTAAAAAGTGCTTCCTGTTAGATGTGGGCCAAAATCCAAGCTGAGATCTTAAAACAAGAGTGAGAGGGGGACACTGCCCCTGAAGATCTCACCTCCAGACCAGGAACTCCCCAGGGCTGCCAGCTGGGTTGCTGATGGGATCTGCACTGTCCTCAGCATCCCCTTCAGGAAGGCTGGGATGTCCTATCTCTGGACTCAGTTCCAGGGTGGGGGGCAGGGGCCGAGTTAACCAAAAAACTACTAGGCTGAGAGGAGTAGGGATAAAGGGGGTGGGTGAAGGATGAAATTTCCCACTCAAAAGGATCTCAAGACCAAATATCCAAAATATACGGAGAAAATGAACATTAAGATGACAAACACAATCGACAATTACAACATGAGTTTACTTAAAATAATACCAATTTTATAGAGAATTTTGACAAAGTTTTAAAAATCAGTGTATTAAAGATAGTAAAACAATAAAAAGACATAATATCGATAAAGAAAGGATAAATTAGGAAACACAAACCTGAAGATATGAAACAAAAAGAGATGGGTATAGGGGCACCTGGGTGGCTCAGTCATTAAACGTCTGCTTTCGGCTTAGGTCATGATCCTAGGGTCCTGGGGTCCAGCTCTGCATCAGGTTTCCTGCTCAGCAGGAAGCCTGCTTCTCCCTCTCCCACTCCCCCTGCTTGTGTTCCCTCTTTCGCTATCTTTCTTTCTCTGTCAAATAATAAATAAAAAATCTTAAAAAAAGAGAGATGGGTATAAAGAAATATTTTTAAAAATTTAAAGTAAGGTATTTAAATTTAAAAAACCCTAAAATAATAGATGAGCTGAACTTCAAACTAAATACAGAGAACAAATTGGAGGGGTGGCATGAAGTACTGAGGAATTAACCTAGTATAAACCACAGAGAGTCAAAGAAATAAAAATATGAAATAGTAGGTGGGAAACATAGAGATCAGGAAAGTTTGAGTGACATTAAATAAGGAATTCCCAAGAAGGAGACACAACATTTGGATCTCTAAGAATAGCAAATTTTCCAATTTGCAAAAAGACTGCAGGATGTGTTTGTTTTGTGTTCTTTCAGCAAACAGTAAATGAGCGTTTACTATGTGTTACAGTCTAGACTAGAACAGAGTATACAAAATAAATGTGGCACAGTCCCAGCCCTGAGGGTCACACGATTAATAGGAGAGATGGACATGATTAAAATTAATGTAAAAAGAGCTATGATAAAACAGTCTGTTACAGAATCAGGAGTAAGGAAGAGCATTTCTGAGAGGATTAAGAAAAGCCCCCCCCCCCAAAGGAAAAGCTTCCCAGAGTAGATGACGCCCAAACTGGGTGTTCTAAGTTGAGCATTCCCTCCAGCGTTGTTCTCCAGGAAGAGGAAGCATGTAGACAAAAGGTGCAGAGGCATGAAAGTATGACGTGTTTGGTGGCGCTGAGTGGCTCTAGGTTCTATAATACAAGGAAGGAGAGGCAAAGTCCTAAGCTAAAATGACTGGCTGGGGAAAAACTTGAATCACCTTTTAAAAATTAAAAAAAAAAAATTGGATTTATTGAAGGACAACAAATAAATGTATAGATTGCTGAATAGACCATGCTCATAAATGTGATGACTCAGGATCATAATGATGGATTCCGCTCCCCCCAAATAAATTCAGTGTAAAGCCAATTAATATCCAAGGGATTTTTTTAAATAAAATGTGACTGAGTATAAAATTTATATAGAAAAGGGGCTGGAAATAGCCAAGATAATTTTGTAAAGGATAGCGGAAATACACTGGGCCAACTACCAATATTAACCTAATAGGTTTTAACAATTAAAACATTGTAAGAGGTATTTCTTCAATGTTGAGAATAATACAGCCTGATTATCTTTCCACGCCCAGCAGACGGGAATTTTCAGTCGGTCTGGAATTACTGTGCAGGGTGACCTGGGGAAGGGGGTGGCAAAACCAGAGGCCAGGTCACATGCTGGTACTTCAGAAAGTCGGCTGAGAGTCGCTGAGAATGGAAATGAGGAGAGTAAAAATGAAACAGAGATCGGAGTACATAAGTGCTTCGGAGAGAAAATCAGCAGACCTTGAAGTTTACCTTGGTTGGGAAGCAGGTGGGTCAGCAGGACGCAAGGGAAGGATGTCGTTAAGGTATTGGTTGGACATTGGGTCCATTAACAGCAAGAGTGACTGCTAGAGGAGGCCTAGATTGTGTTTACTCTGGGACACATTGATTCTAGGGTTCTCTGGGACAGAGAAGTCTCAGGGAGGTGAGAACGGAGCTTGGGCTAGCTGGAGACAGACATCTTAAGCAATTGTTGAAATAATAAAAATAAAACTCCCTAGGCAGATTCCAAGTTCAACAAGCAGAGGAGGACAGAGCGGGTGGGGGGGGGGCGGAATCCGCTCCTGGGGGGGACGATGCCTGTATCTGGACCTGGAAGGATGGGGGCCCGAAGAGACAGCAGGACGGCGCTCTCCGGGCCAGGCCCAGAGGAATCCGCATCTTCCCAACCACACCCATGCAAAATGACAGACACACCCTCACCTTTGCATTTGTCGCAGGTCGGGTGGCATCTCTCACATGTCCACGTCCGTGTGTTTTGCTCCTCATAGTAATGCTCAGGGCAGGTGCGAAGACACTCTCCCTTGGAGCGGAGCAGGAAGAAAAACGTGTCGCAAGACAGGCAGTCGGTGGGCCGCGGGCCCCCGCACGTCCTGCAGCTCTTGCTGCACCGCTCACACCGCCGCGTGGAGATTTCTGCGTAATACCTGCAACCAAGCGGGCACACGGAACACTCACTACTAAGCTTTGCTCTTAACCTGGGCGTGGTAGAAACAGCCGGGTTAGTCACACAGTGTTCATTTCCGAGTTGTGTGACTTAAGACTACTTGTTAACGTTCCTCAGTGGACAGGTTACTACTATAGGCACACTTCATTTTGTCATGCTTTGCGAGTGCTTTGGGGCAAGTCTTTGGGCGCTGTTTTTTCCAATACCAATTGCTCACTTCCTGTCTCTGTTCCATTTTGGTAATTCTTGCAACATTTCCAACTTTTTCATTATTACTATATTTCTTATGGTCATCCGTGATCAGTGGTTGCCGAAAGCTCAGGCGACGGTTAGCCTTATTTCACAATCAAGTGTTTTTTAGTTTAGGTATGTCGATCGCTCTTTTAGACATAATGCTGTTGCACACTTAATGGACTACAGTAGTGCGTAAGCCTAACTTTTACATATGTGCCCCAGGAATCCGAGAACTTCATTTGACTTGCTCTCTTGCAATATTCATGTTATTGCAGGGGTCTAGAAGTGAACTGTGGGATCTCCAAGGTGTGCCTGTAATGATACTAATAAATCTGATGACTCAGTTTTCTTATCTTTAAATGGGGCACAACAGTATAAGTCAGTTTTCTTATCTTTAAATGGGGCACTACAGTCCCTCCCCTGCTGTTTGTATTAAATTCGGTAACACACACACAAGAACTTACCTAAGTTCTTTTGAACTGCAGTGATTTTTCACTACTTTTGCCTTCTCTATAACCATATGCTTCTCCACCCGAAAATTTAAGCTTCAAGTTTTGTTGAATGGAATCAGGGTAGGGAAGATGTTTTCAGTGTACCTCTGAGTGATTCTTCTGGTTTCATAATTTTAAAAAATATCTCCTATCTTTAGGGATGCGTACGTGGCTCAGTCAGCTAAGTGTCTGTCTTCGGCTCAGGTCATGATCCCAGGATCCTGGGATGGTGCCCCTCATTGGGCTCTCTGCTCAGCAGGGGGTCTGCTTCCCCTTCTCCCCTTGCTTTTGCACATGCTCTCTCTCTCTCTCTGACAAATAAATAAGTAAAATCTTTTTTTAAAAATCTATCTTAAAATAGAAAATGACATGAGTGATGCTAGTATTTACATCATAATAGATGTAACCTCTGAAAAAAATTTTTGGAGGCTAAATATAGCCATAATCACTGTTCATTAACTTTTTACTAAGTACATGGTAGTTCTCTCGGGACTTCATAGGCGTTATTTCACCTTATTGAACCTAAAAGTAAGATGCTAGAGCCCGCATTCTGGAACAAACTGCATGGGGTCAAAGCCAAGCAATTCCACTCGAGCTGTGCAACCTTGGGCAAGTCCCACACCATCTCTGTCTCAGGTCTGTAATATGGGGACAATGTTAGTAGCTAAAATTAAACAAGTTATTGTCGAGAAAATTGTTAGGATAGCACCTGGCACATCATGAATCACACATATTTGTGATAATTATGAATCATATGATTACATCTCAAAACAAACCTTATGATTTAGATATTATCATCTCTATTTTATGTAAGTAGAAACTGAGGCTCAGAGAATTCAGACAATTGGCTTAATGTCAGACTGCTCGTGAAGTGGGCTCATGTGATTTGAACCTACCTGTTCACCACTCTAACAAATCAGGGCTAAGTAAATAAAAAAATTTCGAGTAAGATAGAAGAGAGAAAAGAAATCATTGACAAAGGTGAACTTCTAGACATCCTCCGACCCTTCTTTGTATCTCTGGACATGGGCACATTTAAGCTATTCTAGAAGCTTCAGTGGTTTGCCCTTGGCTTCTCTGAGCTGAGACTCTTTGCCACATTGGGTTCCCTAAAGTTTATTTCAGTTCCACGAAAGTCGTTGGAAACTAAATCCAGGGCAAGGTAGCGCGAGTCCACCTCTCTCTTGCCACCTGTCCCTGACCTGAGTGAGGACATTTGTATCTCTGTGGCCCAGCCTGTGGCAAATCAGGCCTTGTTTTACCTTCTGCCTTCAGGTGAAGAAAATTATAGCCGAGCCTGGCGAGCCTGGGTGAGACCCGGTGATGAAGGAGAATAAAGAAAGCATCAGCCAGGAACTGAAGAGCCAATAAAGGCCACAGAAGATGGGAAGAGAAAGCCACGGGAAGAGGTAGAAACCCACGCTTTCCCACATAGACAGTACAGGGACTTGAAGTCAGAAGATCTGACGTATTGTCTTGGCCCCACTGTGTATTAGTAGCCTTGTGACATTCAGCAAGTCACTTAACATCTTTGAGCCTCTATTTTCTCATCTGTAAAATGGGAAGAATAAGTCAGTCTCTGAGTATTGTTGGAGAACCGGATCATAATATAAAAATTTATTCTGAGTAGAAATACTTTGTAAACTTCAAAGCAGCATATATATTCTTTACTAATATTACAAATGTTGATAGGTTGTTTCTAAGATGAAACACACCAGGGTGCCTGGGTGGCTTAACGTGTCTGCTTTCGTCTTGGGTCATAATCCCAGCATCCTGGGATCGAGCCCCATGAGGGGCTCCCTGCTCAGCAGGGTGTCTGCTTCTCCCTCTGCCCCTCCCTCCCACTTGTCTGTGCTCTCTCTCTCTCTCTCAAAAGTAATAAATACAATATTAAAAAAAAAAACCTGTTCTGAGGTTAAACACACAAAAAATCATGTGTGTGGGTAAAGGGTTCAGAGGATCATATACCTGCCTTTCCAAGGCAAAGAGATTTAATATGAGGTTGAGGCAATGTGTGTGGAACACTGATTTTGTACAAGGAACCATTTCTGTTAAATATTTCCACTTATACCTCATTAATATCCCATTCATTCCTCATTAGAGAAATTTATGGCAACTCGTGCCTCTCTTCCCAGTGGGTAACTTCACATACTTCACAACAGAACAATTATCTTCTTAATTTGATGGTCTACAACTATTTAGATGACAGGATTATACCCTTTTGTGCATAAAAATGTTTAATGACTTGATTTGAGGGAGATGGAGATTCCTTTCATTGGATCCAGATTTTTTCAGGCACTTTCTGTAATGAAGAGGAAAGGCCAAGCCAGGTGGCCCTCTCTCCGCTCTTGTCCGGTACGGCCTTTTATTCATGGATCCGTATGGCTGGTGTTTTTGAGGGCTGAGGTGTGTGACTTTGTGCTGAGTATTGTAGTAATATGTGTAAAAATAAGAGATTTTTTTTTTCCATGTTTGTAATTTTCTTGGTAAGAAATATATAGGAAGAATCAATTCTTTTTTTTTTTTTTTTAAATATTTATTTGAGAGACAGAGAGAGAGAGCACGTGCATGAGTAGGGGTGGAGGGGTAGAGGGAGAGGGAGAAGCAGGCTTCCCACTGAGCAGGGAGCCTCATGCGGGGCTCAATCCCAGGACCCCAGGATCATGACCCGAACCGAAGGCAGACGCTTAACTGACTGAGCCGCCCAGATGCCCCAGGAAGGATCAATTCTTGAAGGTCAAAATCTTTGTATTTTACATCCAAGGTGTTCTTCATCAAACATGGGTGGAATGAATGAGTGAATGGATGAGGGCAGGGCTCAGCACACAGTGCAGGCAGGAATTGCTGTAGAGCTGAAGGAAAGAAGCGTGAGGTCTCATCTGGGCAGACGCATTGGGGAAAGTCCAAGGGGATAGCCTTTCAGTTTGGGTCTGGAAACCCTCAATGCCTTAGGTGACTGACTGGGAAGGAAGAATTAGCAATGGGCCTGTAATCTACATCTTTCTCTGTACTGGAGATTCCTAGGGGCAGAAAAAGGAGGACTCCCGTCAAATCCTCTTTCAAATATGCTGGAATCAGACCTTCTGATAAATACACTTAAAGTTTCTCCTAGCAAAAAAATTACAGAGTTCTTATTTGTGACATGCTTTTAGGAGGATACATCTATGTGTCTGGGTTGCTTAGGGCACCTAAACCTGTACGTTGTAGATTTATGGGGGTGTGGGAGGTTGGAGCATTGGTGGCGTGTAAGTGGGAATATTTAATTGAAATTTTTCCCTTTGTAAAATTGATGTTCCGCATACCTGGCTTAGATCTCACCTAAATCTGATCAGAACAAATCCTAATGCAGAAGAAGAAGAACCTATATTTATGGTTTCAGACTTCTCTAAGGGAAGAATGCTTTGCCTCTGCCTTTACCTTCAAATTAGTAACGAAGTGTGACCCGTGATTCTAACTTGATGATCGACCCTTCATGTTACCTCACTGGGTCACTCTGCCTCTCCCGTGTCCTCGTCCATTACTATGAACTAGCTGAAATATTTTTTTTTAAGATATTTATTTATTTAAGTAATCTCTGCACCCAACATGAGGCTCAAACTCATGAACCTAAGATCAGGAGTCACGTGCTGTATGGACCGAGCCAGCCAGGTGCCCCTAGCTGAAAGCCTTTAGAGATCAGTAGATCTTGGGTGGACTCTCATCTTTATTTCTTCCTAGCACTGAGACGTCAACCCGGTATTATATGACTTAACTTCCTCATCTGCAAAATGGGTTTGCCGGTAGCGCTGCCCAGAGTGGTTTTGGGGTTCAACGAGGGAAGCATGCATTGAGCGCCTTACCCTTCCCTGCACTGCAGCAGGCACTCCTTTTCCAGCTGGAACGAGCCTGGGTGGCAGGAGAGGCACTGTGTGCTGTGTCTCCCTTCACACGTCCTACAAGAGCTGTGGCAGGGGATACATCGGTGGCTGTCCTCATCAGCGTAGTAGCCCTCGGGACAGTCCTGCACACAGGTCGTGTCTGCCAAGGAAGGAAAAGAGTCTGTTTTGGTATCAGGTATGACGCATGTCTGCAAAACCTCCTCTGCGCTCGCCATGGTTCACCATGGCGGGAGGGGAGGGTGCAGGAGGAGTGAGACAGTGTCCTTGAGAGTGTCTTGCTTCTCAGGTTTCCTGGGTTAGGGAGACAGATGCTAACCCTTTCTAGGTCATCAATACACTCATCTCTTCCTTCCCTCTCTCCCACACCCCTCCACTGCTCTTTCTTCTAGCTGAGTGAACTTCGTTTCATTTTCTTTCTTGCATACGTGTGTCAGCCCAGTCACCTGGAAACCTGAGGGCATTGATTCACATTGGTGATAACCTTCCAGTATGATCTGCTGGAGGTAGTTAACCTCAGACCACACCAGATTTCAGGAAGATTCATTTATCTCTGGATGCAAAACCCAGGGGAAATTTTGATGAGGGGCTGCTTATCTGCATGATTGTAAAGTGTCTTTCCACACACTGCTTGTTACTCGCAACGGAAAACAGTAACTAAGCAGCAGAGACCCTGGCCAGCACTCTGAACAGGTGACCACAGCTTCACGGGTGAGGGGCAGGTGGCATCCTGGATCTCCACGGGGACATGACATCACCTGTGGAGTATTCTGGCTGAGAAAGCATCATCTCCATCTAGTCATAGGAAACCTCACACAGACTCCCATAGAGAGATAGGGACCGTATTCTTCTAAAATGTCAATATTCTAGGGGTTCCTGGGTGGCTTAGTAGGTTGGGCCTCTGCCTTTAGCTCAGGTCATGACCTCAGGGTCCTGGGATCGAGCCCTACATCGGGCTCTCTGCTCAGCAGAGAACCTGCTTCGCCTCTCTCTCTACCTGCCTCTCTGCCTACTTGGGATCTCTGTCTGTCAAATAAATAAATAAAATCTTCAAAAAATAATAAATCATCAGTATTCTATAGAAAAAAATGTCTGTGGAAATGATTCAGATTAAAGGGGGCTACAGAGACCCGGGAACCGAAAGCAATACCTGATTGGAGACGGGATCCTGTTCTCAGGGAAATGGCCAAAATTATAAAACAGGTGATATAGTGAAGTACTGATGTTAAATTCACTTACATCAACAGCCATACCATTGCTATGTCAAAAAGCATCCCTAGTTGAGGAAATACATATTAAAGTATTTATGCGAAAGGAGCCACGCTCTGTATATCACCTCCACAGATGGCCAGGAAGAAATTCTTTGTGGATGATGTAGGCACACACGTTGAAAGAGATGAGAGCGAGCTCACAAATGATGAAGCAAACGGGGCGTCTGATTAGCAGTGGGCATGGTGGGTGAAGGGCACATGTGTGACGTCCTTTGTACTTTTGTCTTTTCTGTAGTTTTGAGAATTTTCCAAATAGGAAGTGAAAAATTAGAAGGACACCAAACATCTACTAGGTGCCAGGTGATATGGAAGGTAGTTTCCCAGATGCAGGGGAGGAGAGAGCCCCCCTCAGAGGACACGTGACTCACTGAGAAGAAGATGGTCCCTCAGGCAGGCGTGACACTGGTCCTCAGTAGGCCCCGTGCAGCGGAAGCACTTGGCATGGCAGGGCTTGCATCCCAGAGCCTCTACGTCCCAGTACTCAGAGGGAGTGCATTCCTTGTGAGGCACACAGTCCCCGTGGTGGTTGACCAGGAGACCTTCCTGACAGGTCACACAGGTCCCGGGGGATGAGCAGGTCTGGCAGGACTTGTGACAATCTGTGGGCACAAGACCAAGGGGGAGAGGATGAGGGTGTCCCTGGAAGGCGTGTTCACACTTCTTCCTCCTTCCTTTCAGAGATTTCCAGGACTCTGGACTAGGGCATGGGGCACCACCAAGTTGGGTAGAGCCTTGGACTCTGGATAGAGCATTCTTGTCAAATGAGAAGAAAAATGGCTGTTTCATCTCTGTAGTATCTAGAGAACCCCTTCTTGCCAAATCCAGAAATATTAGACTCAGTGTAGTTACCAGAACTGCAACAGAATAATAAGCAGTTCTGTAGGGTGTGGTCACACTCCGGTCTGTGGCCTGCTCACCCCATAACTCTAACTGCCGTCCTCCATTAATCCTCCCAGAACACCCTGCGCTTATCACGAACAACAGTTGTTGGGATGTACTGTAATAACCTGTGGATCAAAAAAAGGCCTCTTGTATTCCAGTGAGAGGGCTTGGCTTGTAACAGGCACTCAGTAACTTTTTGTTAGATAAAATCAAAACGGTTCATTCCTACCTCGGGGTTTTAGCCATTGCTGTTCCCTCTGCCTAGAGTATCTGTGTGGTTCTCCTCGATACATGTGTGGATTATATTTTCAGTGATGTCTTCAGGCAGCCTTTGCTCTAATTTCAACTCCATCCTGCCCAACTTACTCTTCCCCTGCCCTGACTTTTCCTTTTGACTTACTTTTTTAGGGTCTGTCTTCCATGTGCTCACAGCACATGGGAGGCCCCCAATGAGTATTTACTGAATAGAATAGACACCTAGAGCAGGACATTGAGGCTGAAGGTACCAAGTCACTTGGCTGGAAATGGACAGGGTTAGGAGTTGAACCGAGGAGCTTAATCAGAGCTCCTGCTATTTCTGCCCCAGTGCCTTGGGATAGGTGTGGGATTCTTAGAGGTGCCTCTGCTGTCTCATAGAGGATAATTTGGGGGATCCAAATGGATCACAAGTCCTGTGGTTCTTAGAGAGGAGATCCTTCTTACTTCTGGATGCTTCTCCACATCCACCTAAATCTTAAGTTTTCAGGTCAGGTCCTTTATTTCTTCTCTCTGGAAAGACCGGTGGTCACCCTATTTCTTCTAGTACCAGCTTCCCTCAGCCTGACTTTGGACTGGTGGAAGGAGTCATTGCCTTTAGTTAGTTCCCAACAGTTGAGTTGGTCTGAGGGGAGCCCAGACATCCATATATATATGAAATAGAAAATATTTATTTTTATATATAATTAATATATACTTAAATATAATTTATACTTATATTCATATTACATATTATATATAATTTAAATATAAAAATATAATTTTATTATATTAAAATATATAAATATATTTTACTATATAATATATAAATATATTATATAAAATATATTTTACTTTATATATATTATATATAACATATATAAATATATTATATATAACAAAATATATAATAACCATATTATTAAATATAACTAATATATTTATTATATAATACTTATATAAATATATATGATATATATAGGATATATATATATATGTGTGTGTGTGTGTATTTTTTTTTTAAGCTCCCCAGGTAATTCTAATGGGCAACCAGGGATGGGAACCAAGGGCCTTTCTCAATGAGAAAATTAAGTCAGGTAAGTCAAGTAAATGAGGCCCACAAAGTTCTCTGTATGGCACATCACCAGTATTATTGAACACCAGAGAAAGGCCATAAACTGAGCCTCAGTTCCTGTCCAGGTACAGGCACGATGGCATGGCAGCCTTTGGCTGAGTTGCTGAACTTCTCAAGGAAACTGGCCCCAAGCTCTCTCCCACCCTGTCTTCTACCATGTTCTAGTCCATGGTCTTTCCTGGGGGGGCACGGACACTAAAGGGTGCCTTACATAAAACCCACAACGAGGTGGATCCAGATCCTAGGGCTGGAGCAGAAAGCTGTCAGGAGTCGGCTCTATCCCCACGTCCTGTGACATGGAAATCTTTCTTCTGAGTGCGTTCTAGAACATGGCTGCCCCGGGTTTCTCCTGCCCTGGCGCTCACCCTCAAGCTCCCACTGCTGTTGGGACCACCTCTGCAGAGCTGCCTAACAGTGCCTGCTTGGTGGCGACATGGGCCAAGTTAGCCCTGGCTGCCTAGCGGGAGCCGAATCGCTGGGACTCTGGAGAGGTTAGCCCAGGGCGATTCATTTAATGGAGAATTCTAATGATAGACCATTTATTTTTCCTGCTCTGCGGCCAACCGTTGATACGTAGGGAAAACATAAGGAGGCATCAACGAGAGCAGATCCTGCCTTGAACGGGTTGGGGTTGATGCGCTGAGTGTGGCGGGTGTCCCAGGGCAGGACCTGCTGAAGCAGGCGAGGAACCAAGGAGGGTCACCGCAGGGAGCAAACTGATGAGGGACCCAAGAGGCACCAAGAACACCCCCCCCCCGCCCCCCAAGGCACAGCTTTCCCTATGCTGCTGTCGCCCCTTAGCAGCTTCAAGGTTTAAGAAAAATAACCAGGGGCGCCTGGGTGGCTCAGTGGGTTAAAGCCTCCACCTTCAGCTCAGGTCATGATCCCAGGGTCCTGGGATTGAGCTCCACATCGGGCTCTTAGCTGAGCAGGGAGCCTGCTTCCCCCTCTCTCTCTGCCTCCCTCTCTGCCTACTTGTGATCTCTGTCTGTCAAATAAATAAAATCTTTAAAGAAAAAAAACCAAGACACTTCCATTGTGGGTGACTTGTGAAGGCTCGTGTCTGCTGTGAAGCTTCACACGGGAGTTCTTTTTGATCAGCGGATCAGAGCCATCAGAGCCTGTGTTGGGAGGAGGGTCAGCCTGACTTGTTCTCAAGAAAAGTTACCTGGTCAAAGCTGATGAACGATTCATTTAAAATTAATAATGAATTAGAGCAGATTCAAAAGTCTGCTTTCTTGAGCCGGAGGGACACGGGTGGGATGACAGCTCCGGGGCTGGAACCCCGCCGACCCCAACACGTGCTTTGTCTCAGCAGACACCCCTGTGGTGGCGGGTGCCCTGGGGATGCCTGGTCAGACTCGTGCAAGCCTTTACCTCGGCAGTCCTTAGTCTCTTTCTCATAGTAGGTTCCCACTGGACACTCGTCCAAACACCGCCCATCGTAGAGAACCAGGGATGGCTCGGCACAGAGGTCACAGTCATCCGCCGAGGGGCCACTACACTCCAGACAGTCTTCGTGGCAGGGGATGCACTTGCGTGTGTCCTCGTAGAAGCCGCGGGGACAGGACTGATGACACATATCCTGGTACAGGAAGGACTCAGGCATACACTCTGCAGGGAGTAGGAAGCAGCAAGTTACCCCCTCAGGCACAGGAAAGAGGAATTCCTTCCTTCTGGAGTGGACTAGCCTGTCCAGACCCCACTGGCTCCTACTAGAGTGTTCCGTGTCCCATGTGTGTGCCCCATGCCAAGCCTCACGTCTCTAAGCTTTGGGAGAGAAGACCATATACGGTGGCCTGGTGTTGGGTTTACAGCCCGAAATGATCTGCCCCTTAGAGGTGTAAAAAAATTGCAGTGATGGGGTAGACCAGCTATGGAAGAGCTGCTGGAGGTTTTGGTGAAAACCTGAAACGCAGGCTGTATTCAGTGCAAAAGCAGTTTAAACATTCTTGCATTAGTTACGTTTTCATTCCCTGGTAGGGTAGACCGGTGACATACACATAATTACTCAGTGGGAGGAATGCATTGTGGGTTTCTTTCATTTGTCTTCATTCTCTTATTTGGGGGGGAAACCAAGAAAACACTTTGGGTCACACCAAGAGAATCCCTTCAATAGAACAGCATCATTCAATGGGTCTTACTCTGGGGAGGAGATTAGCCCATCTTGGAGATAATTCTGGAGAAAGAACTCCTAGCCAGAGTGCTCTCCTGAGTCTGACTGTCTTCGCCTGAACTTCTCTTTCGTATCTTTTATAACAGTTGCATTTGTTTAGCTCATTTCTCTAGCTCCCTCTGTTTCCCTAATATCAGCCTCCCTATGAGATTTTGTGCTCAAAGAGGCAGGAACTACAGGTTCTTGTCTGAATTTCCAGCAGCTGAGATGACCCCTAAGTGCTCAGGACCCTTGTGTGGGAGAAATCCCACAGAAGCAGGGCTTTCGTTTGTCTTTGCTTGAAGCATCTGTAATGGCGAGGCTTTAATCTCAGCCTTGATTTCCTCAGTGATGGGCAGGGAGGTGGATCTATTTCAGTAAAGGTAAGGAGACTGGTTCCCTCCATTTTGCATGGACACCTCCCCCCCCCCACCCCCATAGTCGGTCCCCAGGAGCGGTGGCTTGGGAGAGCCACACTCTCCCCTGGGATGCTCCCACATACCTTTGCACGTCTTCTCATGGATGCAGTCCTGACACATCTCAGGGCAAGCCTTGCATACCCCCTCCACGGCCACGTGCCTCTCGGGGCAGGCTTCCCGGCATGCTCCCTGGTGCAGGGTGAGACTTCCTTGGCAAGAGTGGCAGTTGGTGGCATTTCCTTCACAGGTTCTGCAAGGAGCGCTGCAGGGCTTACATGTGCTGTCTGCTGCATAGAAGCCCCTGTGGGGAAGACAGAGCACAACTGGAGACGCTTTCCGGCTGGGGAAATGAATCATGCCTGGTGGCAGAGGGCTTGGGACTGAAGATGCTGGGAGGGCGGCTGCCACTGTGGGGCAGAACGAGGCGGTCAGATTTACGGAGGAAGGAGGTGTCAGAAGTCACATCTGGGAAGAGAAAGATGAATAGGATAGGTATTGTCCTTGTGAACGTGGTTGGTTTGAAAGCCACTTTTTTTTTTTTTTTAAGATTTTATTTATTTATTTGACAGAGATCACAAGTAGGTAGAGAGGCAGGCAGAAAGAGAGGGGGGAAGAAGGCTCCCTGCCTAGCAGAGAGCCCAATGCGGGGCTCGATCCCAGAACCCTGGGATCATGCCCCGAGCTGAAGGCAGAGGCTTTAACCCACTGAACCACCCAGGCGCCCGAAAGCCACTTTTGCTAATGTGTGCATAGTTCAGCCACCTTCTGGTTTCCCTATTTTGTCTCCCAATTTTTATTTTTATTTATTTATTTATTTTTTTAGAGATTTTATTTGTTTATTTGACAGAGAGAGCACAAGCAGGCAGAGAGGCAGGCAGAGAGAGAGAGGGAAGCAGGCTCCTTGCTGAACAGAGAGCCCGATGCAGGGCTTGATTCCAGGACCCTGAGATCATGACCTGAGCGGAAGACAGAGGCTTAACCCACTGAGCCACTCAGGCACCCCTGGTTTTTATTCCTTATTCCTTTTTTAAAAATTAGAGCCTATGTTAGAGTAGAAAATGCTTTTTATCCAATACATTTTTAATGAAAAAATTTCATTTACTAAATTACTGAATTTAGTTTTTGATATAAAATGTTCACTTAGAATTAAGTTAAAAAGTTACTTTTAAAAAGCTCAGAAGGTTTAATGCCCTATAAAATTAGAACCACTTTTGTTTTCGGCTGCTCTCAGCCAGTCTCCAGTGGCTTCTTCCAAACACACATGTAGAATGTTTGAACACAGTGTCAAACATATTTACAGCACAAACATATCCTACAAATATACAGGAAGATATATTTCTATGACTGACTTTCTTCCAGGTGGAGTCTGGTGTCTGTATATATTGGACCTCCTGGTGATTACATTATCATGCCATAGATTAATACTGACTGGCGAACACAGGACATATGAAAACCTCAAACTTTTCAAATAGATTTGGAAGATGAGGAAAAAATAGACAATTCCTTGGAAGAAAAAAAGCTGGAGGAAAGAGCTGGAACGTGCAGAAGCGGGAAAATCACAAACCAGTGTAGAGGATATGGACTTCGATGTCCTAGGTATCTATTACAGTTGTATTCTACAGTTTTCATTCTGTTTTGTCAGCTGTTGTCATAATAGTGCAAAACACCTCCAAACACATAACCCGTGTGTCTGTGGGAGGGCAGATCTAGGCTGAGCTTGTGCTCAAAGAGGCATATGTCATTGTAGGGGAAGCACATGTGCTTCTCAGTACGTGTACTACTCAGGCATGTACTCTGGGGGACAGAGGCTGTGCCCCGAGGTACACCCTGAATTCTGGTCTTCCTGTCCCTTTATCTTCCCTGGCACAGGGATCTCCTGGGGCACATTCTTTTCTTAGCCATGACAGAGAACAAGAGGGCAAGTTCATCCAAGCAAACAGGTTGTAAAGCTCTGCTTCCCTTCCGCTAACAACCCGTTGGCCAAAGCAAATGAACTTGCCCGAAGTCAAGATCAAGGCAGTCCATTCAATGTCTGTGGAAGCTGCTGCAAAGTGACAAGTAGAGGCCATAGGTCCATGGAAGGGTGAAGAATTGTAGCAAATAACTCATCTACTAGAGTCCTTTTTGAATCAGTGCCCATGAGGCATCCTATACGGTCTCTTTACCTGACTTTTTTTTTGTTTTTTTAAAGATTTTATTTATTTATTTGACAGAGAGAGATCACAAGTAGGCAGAGAGGCAGGCAGAGAGAGAGGAGGAAGCAGGCTCCCCGTTGAGCAGGGAGCCCGATGTGGGGCTCGATCCCAGGACTCTGGGATCATGATCTGAGCTGAAGGCAGAGGCTTTAACCCACTGAGCCACCCAGGCGCCCCTTTACCTGACGTTTTAATGAACTCATTCACATCTGTTTCCTCATTCCTTCAGCCCTTCTTGTATTTATTCAGGAAACAAAAATGTACTGAGTGTATCAGGAAGAAATAGGACGGGGGTGAATCAAGTTTATCTATCTTACGTAGTTTTACAGAAGAAAAATTGGAGAAGAAGCAGTTCAGTAGAAGAGAGGGAACCAAATTGTATCCAGATGAAAGCTAAGACCAGACTCCCTTATACAGTAGTATCTTAGCTTTCTGGGACCCCATGGAGAACCTTCAGTTGATTATAACTAAGCTTCTACTGTCAATTCTTACATCTAGCAGATGCGAACGATTTATCTGCAGAACAGAATTGAATATGCTTGACTTCTCCACTAGCCTGGAGGCTTCTCGAGTACCCTGACTGGTGTTTGCACCTACAGGATCTGCCTCAGTAGCGGATCCAGAAGCTAATGATCTACTTCTATCATAGGTCTTGTAACTCTAGCGTCAAGTTCCTTTAAACAGTGGGAAATTTCTAATTCGTCCAAATAGATTCTGTTGGTCACTCCCCCAGACTCCTTCCTCGCCTCCCTCTTTCCAGTCCTCCGGGCTGTCAGTGTTTGATTTTATTTGGGTGTTCGGGGTGATCTTGTGTAGCCGAAACTGATCCTTCTATTTCCATCCTTCTGGCCAGAGATCATTTTTGGAGCGTGGAAGGGATGCATTCTGGCTAATGAGATGTGAAGGGAAGTCGGTTTTCCGACTTCCTGCCTTTTCTGTCTCTGGTTGTTGCTGTGTAGGGTGGTGAGGTTTGGACACGGGGCAGACAGCGTGGCTCAGGGGCTCAGGGGATGGCAAGCTGAAGAAGATACAAGAACAAAATGGAAAGATTGTGGGTCTTCAACAAAGTGTTGGTTGCTGAGGTAACCAGTGCTGGATTTTAAGCTTTTTGGTTCATGCAATGAAAAACCCCACACTGTCTCAGTCATTCTACTTAGAATTTATGTTGCTCGTCACCAGAAGTTCCCAGATGCAGTTTTCCAGGTGCCGTTTCCACTTCCTTTTTACATCCTGGAGGTGGAACCATTGATGGGGAGAGAAAAGGAATTATGAACCAAAGGACTGAGGAAACCATGAGGAATCCATAAGTAATTTAGCAGGTCTGATTCTGTATTTATTATTTATACCTCACACCTCACCTACTGCAAATGTTTAAGAAGAGGTTCCTGTATTTGCAGCCCTAACTTTGGTCATGGAAGAAAGACAACTCCTCGATCACAGCCACAAGGCGGAAGAAATGCGTATTTTCACAAAAGTCAAAAACATACGTATCACAGTCCTGAGGGAGAAGTGTGCACGCTTTGGCTGCTATGGCCAATAGCGATGTCATCCAGAGTCACAGGGGGACACGTCCCTAGGCTCTGTCACCGGGGATGGGGAGGCGTTCCTGGTCCAAGAAGGAATTGCCCTCTAAATGCCATAGGGGAATGAACCAGAGCCGGACGAGAAAGGCAGAGGGACACTTACTCAGGGCACCTGGTGTAGCACCTGCCTTTGTGGAGGACGAGAGGAAAGTCTGGTGATGTCTGGCACTTTCTGCAGAGATCGGCTCCAGAGCAGGAGACACAGTCCTCTGTACAGTTCTCGCAGCTTCCACTCCTCGCCGAGGGCCACGTGCCTTCGGGGCAGGAGGAGACACAGGCCTGGGCCAGCAGATATGTGCCTAGAAACCCAGGGAAGAAGGCAGAGTGGACAGAAGGTCATCCTGTGTCTGGTCCAAGGGCACTTGTGTCTGCACAAAGGACGGATGACCCACAGCAGCCCAAACTCCTTTTTGGAGCCTCTGCAAAGACCCAAGGATGTTGACTATTTATTTCTGACAATCGCAAGTACTTACTAGTGATTTTTGGTCTCCCACATTCAGTTTGATCGCCAGAAAGGAAATCAACAACAGAGGTTTTGCCCATTTCTTTCTTTCTGTTTTTAGCATTTATTTGAGAGAGAGAGAGAGAGAGAGCGCACGATGGGGGTGGGGAGGATCAGAGGGAGAGGGAGAGGCAGGCTCCCTGCTTGATGTGGGACTTGATCCCAGGACCCCAGATCATGACCTGAGTTGAAGACAGATACTTATCTGACTGAGCCACCCAGGTGCCCTCTTGCCCTGTTTCTTTTACTCTCCTACTGATACTGGTGCAGATCTCGAGGGGGCTTCCTTCTGTCCAATTGGTCTGTTAACACCTTTGTCCACATGTAAGGCACATGTGCAGCCCTCTAGAGTCTATTTTTCTGCTTCTGGAAGCCTCTCCTGCTAGGCCGCTAACCCAGTGGCAACTCTTCCATCCAGCACCACCTGGCGTGGACGGTCTGTCTACTTATTTTTAATTGAAAAAAATCAGATATCATCATTATTGAAGAAAACTTTTGTAAAAATCACCCTTCATTCCCAAATCCCAAGAAAATTCCTTCAGTTTTTGGTTGTAAACGTTTATATTTCATAGGGGTAGAGTCAGGGCACACCTGAAATTTTAAAGTTTGCATCCCATTTCACGATGAACACTGCGCCTTCCAACACCAAGACCACGTTCATGGTCACTTTTAATTCTTAAATTCTCACTGTTAATGAACCATGTTCATAAAATATCCCCCGAATTCAGGGGACTTGCTATTTCTAATGTTTTGTTATTACAGACGATGAAGCAGTGCATCTGTTGACCTGTTGTTGTTTTTTTGGATGGGGCCCCTGGGTGGCTCAGTCAGTTGGGCGTCTGTCTCCGGCCCAGGTCATGATCCCGGGGTCCTGGGATTGAGCCCCGCATCAGGCTCGATGCTCAGCGGGGAGCCTGTTTATCCCTCTCCATCTGCCCCTCCCCCCTGCTCTTGCTTATGCTTTCTCACGCTCTCTGTCAACTAAACAAACCTTAAAAAAAAAAAAAAAAAAAAAAGTCGTTCTTGGGTTTTTTTCTTCCCTAAATTCAGAAATGAAGAAGGAAAGAAGAAGTAGGGTACTTACCTCCCCCCGGAGTCTCTACCCTCAGTTCTCTTGTTTTGGCTAATGTACTTTCAAGAGTAATGGAACCTCTAGAAATGTCAGATACCCAGAGACCCAGCAAATTCTGTGGCCAGATCAACAGATAACTTCATCATGCCTTTGGATAAGAACACTGATGTTTTTCTTCTCTCTCTCTCTCTCTTATTTGGTCCTTTGAAAGCTAGTTTTGTGTGTGTGTGTTAAGATTTTATTTTTAAGTAATCTTTATATGCAACATGGGACTCAAACTTACAACCCCGAGATCAAGGGTCTCTTGTTCTACCAACTGAACCCGCCGTGTGCCCCTGAATACCAGTTTTTTTGGAGGTCACTGTCTGGGTCCTGGCATTTTCCCAGAGGAGCCATTGTGATAGGAACAGTGAGAACTGGATCAAGTCCTGCAAAGCTTTTACATAAAGATGTCACATGAGTGACAGTGAAGTGTCTGGGCCACGGCCACCTCCTGTCATATTCCACACTGACCTTTTGGACATGAAGTGCACAGCGTCGCAGACTCATTGCAGGTTTTACAAGAAGGATGACAAGGCTGGTGTCCTCTCAAAATGTCTGTGTAGGGACAGAAACCGGAAGTCAGTGTTACAGCATTGGAAAGGTGTCATGGGTCATCTCGTCTTCCTGCCCAGAATAGAATCCCTTCAGTTTTGCATTGGCTAAACTCTGGTGCCCACTCATCACCCGTGCGGTGGACTTTGTGCACTTATTCATGTGTTTCATTCTTTTTTTTCTCTTCCTTCCAATTGATCATTAAGACGTGGTTTGCAAACTTCCAGTGACAGGAGAGCCTTAAATGCAGTGGGGTTGTTTAATCTAACAGGTGTTCCTTCTTTCACATATTAAAAATCTGTGGGAGTGTGTGCTTATGGGTATGCGTCATGAAAGAATTTTCTAGTTAAAGGTCATCACTTCTTTCCCCAAGATTTCTCTTCACTCCAAGATGATAACAGAATTCATTGTGTCTTTGTGGAGTAACTTTTTCTTTTTTTCTTTTCCTCCCTCCCTTCCTTCCCTCCTCTCTTTCCTTTTCTTTCTTTTTTTTTTTTTGTTCTTTGGAACTAGGTTTCAAAATCCGTCAATGTTTGGGTTTCTGTGTTCTTCAGAGTGACCACTGTGGAATGCAAACCTAAATTGATCTCCTCTCAAATCATCGTTAAACATTCACCTAATGGAGCCACCTGCGAGTTTTCTGGTTGGTCGGGTGGGAAGCAGGCCATCCCCGCTCAATACCCATCCACCTGGGAAACATTGGAGGTGTTTCTCTCTCCCTTTCCCCCCAAGAGCACTCCTTCGATGGCCAGGCTTTTCCCGAGAGTCAGCATGTCCGCGGGACAATTTCAGAGACCTACAGAACAGCCTTGTTGACATCACTCAATGAGGACATGAGATCTTGACCAAACCTCAGGAGCTGCTTGGGAATCAGCACGAGTCTCACGGGGGAAAATTAGAAAAAAAAAGATCTAGCTCAGGATGTGGGATAGGAATGATCTGGACCCCCAGTCGACGGTTGGCATCTTATGACTGCCCCCCCCCCTTCTGGCTCCTTCCAGCCCTTCCGAGAGTCGGTCTGACAAAGTGGATCCTGTAGGCACACCTGCCTTCAGAGCCCAGCTGTGCCACTTCTGGGAGAGTAACCATGGATACGGGAATTAAACTCAGAGAGTCCTATTTTCCACGTCTCTAGCATGAGAGCCAATGATCGTTCCCTTATAGAACTGTCGTGGGACGAAAGGAAACTGTGTATAACGCACATACACAGCGGCTCAGTAAATGCTAGACCTTCTGCTTCCTTCCAGTTTCCTCCTTGGGTACATACCTCCCCATTTCCCAAGCTTCCGCGTTAGTTCTCTCTCTTCTTCCCCTGTTCCATACCTGGAGTGGCCCTGGGAGGCAGTGCTTGGTTTCTCTGAAGGTGCCATGGTGAATAAGCTGCTGAGATTAGCTACTGAGGAAACTAGATCCCCAGGTAGGGAGGTAGACAGATTGGCATGGAGGTAGATACACATGTGTAGACATAAAGGATCATCCTACCACGCTAAGTGGCAGTTCTCTTCCTAGTCTGGAAGGAGAAACATGCCTTGGTTTTCCAGGAGACTGACTCACTGCTGTACTCTACCTGGGCAGAGCTGTTAAGAGCTCAGTTAGCCTTGGGCAGAGCAGAGCCCAGGGCAGGATTCCCGCAAAAGACAACAGGAGGCCACAAGACCAACTGTCTCCCTGAAGGCCTTTTTCACCTGACAGCCTCACATAACCCAAAAGAGAAGGTGGCAGAGTGAGCAACAGGTCCCTTGCCAACATCAGTCCTCGCTAATCCCCAGGGAGATGCGGATCAAAACTGCAGCGTGAGAGCATCTCACACCTGTCAGCTGGGCGAGGCTGGAGAAGACGTAGCCAGCGTCAGTGAGGACGTGGAGGAAAGGGGACGCTTGTGCACCGCTGGTGGGGCTGGAAGTGGGGAGAGCCACTGTGGCAAACAGTGCGGAGGGTCCTCAGAAGATGAAAAATGGAGCTACCCCACGATCCAGCCATTCCACGCTGTGTATGTAACTGAAGGAAATGGAATCACTGTCTTGAAGAGAGACCTGTTCTCCCATGTTCATTGCAGCCTTGCTTACAAGAGCTGAGACACAGAAACCACTGAAGTGTCCATAGTTGGGTGAATGGATCAAGAAGATGTGCTGTATGTGTATAAAGGAGCACTATTTGGCCATAAAAAGGAAGGAAATGTTGCCATTTGCAACAAATTGATAAATCGTGAGCATTAGGCTAAGCGAAATATATCAGAGAGAGAAAGACAAATACTCTGCGATCTCACTTATACATGGACCTACAAGGAAACCAAACTCTTACAATAGATTGGTGGTTGCCAGGGGTGGGGGTGGGGTGGGGGAATGGGTGAAAGGGGACCAAAAGGTACAAACTTCCAGTTGTAAGATGATTAAGTACATGGTGTCTACAGCTAATACTGCTGTATATGGGGAAGTTGCTAAGAGACTAGCTCTTAAAAGTTCTCGCCACACACACACACACACACACAAGGTAACTGGGGGTGGTGGGTGTGTTAACCTTATGGTAGTAATCATTCTGCAATATATACATATATCAAACCATCACATTATACTTGTTAAGCGTGACAATGATATATGTCAATTGTATTTCAATGGAACTGAAAAAAACATAATGGCTGAGAGCAGTTCTTAAAAAATAATAGCAAAACAATATTTACCAGACACCTTGACAGTCTTTAATATTATTATATGTCTAGGCCAGGGGTTGAGTTTTTTTTGATTCAGTGTTTGAAATTTTTTATCTTTTTTTTTTTTAAAAGATTTTATTTATGTAAAGATTTTTGTTATTTATTTGACAGACAAAGATCACAAGTAGGCAGAGAGGCAGGCGGGGGAGGGGGGGAAGCAGACTTCCCGCTGAGCAGAGAGCCCGATGCGGGGCTCCATCCCAGGACCCCTGGGATCATGACCTGAACCCACTGAGCCACCCAGGCGCCCCAAAGATTTTATTTATTTATTTGAGACAGGGAGAAAGCACATGACTGAGCACACAAGAGTGGAGGGGAGGGGAGGGGCGGAGGAAGAGGGAGAAGTAGGTTCCCCATACAGGGGAGCCAGAAGTGGGGCTCTATCCTAGGACCCTGGGATCATGACCTGAGCAAGAGGTGGCAAACATTTAACTGAGCCACCCAGGCACCCCGATTTTATCATTTTTATACTAAAGTTTTTATTTAGAAATGAGTTTTAATGAATTTTCTCACATTTTTGTAATATATCTACGCATGTATTTATAATTAGCATCTCTCACATTCTGGCAGCTTGAGATTTTACTGGGACACACTAGATACAAAAATTCTGTAATGTCAGTGTATGTCCACTAGAGGGTGCTCTGTACACAGTTAACAGCAATTAAGTGTGGGCAAGGGATCATTGCCCGCCACAGGTTTTTATCCTAAAAGATTAGTGACTTAATCACAAGTATTTGACTTTGATCATAGTTTTTATTTTATTTCCACTCCAGAAATTCTGGACTGGACAAGACCTGGAAGGGAAAAAAAACAAAACACCTTGACCAAGAAAATGTAGTGTCTTGTCCTTTAGAAATGACTATAGCTAAACCATATAAAACAGGAGTTTTATTTAAAACAAACTTTAAAATAAGCAATACTCACACAGTTAAAAAAAATTTAAAAAATGAAGAAAGGGAATATATCATAAAGCATCCCTCCATCCTTTCTATATAAACTGTATTTATTCACCTTGTTTATCACATTTGTTTTGTTTCTGGTAATAATGTATTTGGGGGGCATGGCACATAAAGAACCCCCTCATTCTTGTTTGTGACTCCACAGCATTCCATTGCATGGATATATCAAACTTCATTTTTCTAACTGGTAACCGTTGGTGACCATTTAGTTTTTGTTTTTGGTTTTTTTTTTTTCCCCAATCTCTGCTATTTCAAATACTAGAGCAGTGACCAGGAAAGCCAAAGGTGCTTTTCCAGGCTATTACAGATCTGCAAGGACAGAGGCTTTTCTTGATAGCCTCTCCAGATATAACCAGTCAGCACATCAGGAACGCCCTTAAATGTTCCAGAAAGCTTCTCGGCTGAATTTCCTCCCAGTCTCTGGCCTCTGAGCACCAAGTTGTGGTTACCACCTTCTTTCTGTCTTTGTCTGAGGACTTCCGCACCCCCATATGCTCCTTAAAGTTCAGCTTCTCAGGTTGGTTTCTAGGTCACAGAGGCTTTTGATTTGGTGTGATGGTCTTTTCCCTATTTCCCTGTTACCTCTTTTGATTTGAAACTTCCGCCGTCGCTTCTGTGGAAGGCTCCTCGCCGAAGATGGGCTTTCAGTGGGCCCGGGCTCTTTGTTATTAAAAAAAAAAAAAAAAAAAGGCGTTTCATTTTTTTAATGCAAGAAAGATAAAGAAGGTTACTGCTGCCTATCACCTTACCACCCAGAAATGCGGGGTAGACATCAGCACGTGGGTTTCCCATCTTCATATTGAATGTGGGAGTAGAATCATGTATGTGCTTGTGTGTGAAATCATTTATGTCTTCTCTGTATATAGTACTGATCCTACATTTTGCATTTTTTAAAAAGATTTTATTTATTTATTTGACAGAGAGCACAGAAGCAGGGGGTGGGGAGCGGCTGGCAGAGGGAGAGGAAGCCCCATGTGGGACTCGATCCTAGGACCCTGGGATCACGACCTGAGCTGAAGGCAGATGCTTAACCTACTGAGCCACCGGGCACCCCTGAATTTGATATTATAAATTTTATAGGCATATTTTTTTGCTCCTAAAAGTCTTCGTATACACTATTTTAAATGGGTGATGTATTTGGATGAAACATAATTCACTTAATTTTGGGGGGTTATTATAAATGGAGCTGCTATGGACATCTTTATACACAGGATATAAAGGACTTTGCTTGGCTCCTAGGCATCTCAGCTACCACTCTTTGCTGTCTTCTTTTCGGGACTATTCTTCCCCAATCTAGCACACCCCCCAAAATACTTGATTTTGACAAGGAAGACTGTTTTGAAAGTGAACTAGTGTTTCCTGCGTTAAAACTGGGTCAGGTTAAAGGGCTGGGGAGTAGTTTAACTTTTATTGTGTCCTCTTCAGTCCTGGGAGCTTTATGTGTGTTCTTGCATTTGATTCTCAGAATGACCTTGGCTGAAGTAGTTCCATGTTCTTATTTTATGGTTTAGGGAATTAAGATTCGGACAGAATGAGTAACTTGTTCAAGGTCACACAGCTAGTAGAGAGCAGAGCCAGGGTTTGAATCCTGGTATGCTTATCTCTAAAGCCTATATCCACTAGAGAGACTTTTTGTAATTAATTTGGGTTTTAAAATAGTTTGGTTGAGGTCAAAGCAGTGGTGTACCGGTAAAATGGCTTTTTGGAACATAAGACAAAAAACTTGACTTGTAGTGTTTGCTGATTTCCGTGGTAAATACTCCCATCATAGCCGATGGTTTAATGATCCCCTATTGAAATTCCTGGGTATTTTACAATCAAGGCAAGTGCAGATGCGTGGTTCCTTCAGGGATCCTGTGGGCCAAAGGTTTAGTCATTTCCTCATCCAGAATCCCAGGTTTTCTTCACTGAGTTCTGATTGGATAATTAAATAAAAATGAGGTCCTCATTTCTAAGCGAGGCAACTGTATATATCTACAAAGTCCTTCTAAAAATCAGATTTTCGTGGCATCTTTAAAGCTCTCGAAGATTCAGTTACACACAGGCAATGTATCTCCCCACCACTGAGATTTATTTTTTGCACATGGCTCAGTGTTTGTGAGGGACTCTGGGAGTCCAGGCTTCCTCAGGGCACAGGAATCAAGATCAAAAGACAGGCTGGTGAGAAATTGTTAGGATGTGGTCAAAGATAAAAAGTTAATTCCCCGCGTCTGCGCTTTGTAGATTAAACTACCCTCGGACTATGTCATTAGAGCCTGCTACAAACACGGTTTTCATCGATGACGGAAATAGGTGGGTAGGGGAAATGTGCGGGAGTTATTCCTAGGACTTTCCGGCACTACCAGGGGGAAAACCACTTAAGAGAATCCAAATGATTTAACAGTCATAGAGTAAAGCGTTTCCATTCCCAACAGTGGTTTCAGGAAGGCAGCTGAATGCCCCAACATTTTCACCCACGGTCACCCTGTGATGCCCTGGTCATTAGTGGCCTGTTTCACATTGGGTCTGTGGCTGCCACGTGGGGATATTGGACTAGGAATCTCCAGAGGATATTACTGACTAGGACAGGGAATCTGGGAGGGATCCGTACTCTGGTGCGAGTGATTCTTTGCTGGCAGGAAGAGCAGAGTTGGGCGGCCATCTTTGGACATTACTCAGCCTTGGCTGAAGGACTTGCCGGGCATGGTCCAACGTGTAGGGAACTCGCCATCCTCAGACTGGGGCAGGAGGTGGTCCCACCGTATGCATAATTAACAAAGAATGATGGTCCTCTCATTCTGAGCAGCCACCTTATTAAGAGAGGGGTTCAGTGAAGTCCAGTTGGATTTGTATTTTAAGGCTATTTCCTCCCCACATGCTGGCACAGGCAATGGGGGCAGTCGTAGTCATTGGAGGCAAAGAAGAGGTGATTGTTTCCGCTGGGGGTGGTGTGGGTGAACTGAAGTTTGTCTCGTTTTACCTTCCTTATGTGGATCCAAGACCGGGTTGAAAAGCACAGCACCACCTTGCTGAGAGCACCTAGGCAGCTCTGTTCTTTTCAAATCCTTCTGTACATTGTCTGGGCTCCCACAGAGTTGACTCAGGATGACTGCAACCTGCTTAGCATCATCGTAAAGGGGTGGCTAATTAGCGACTTTTTCTGGAAACTTCTGCCCATCTATTATACCCCCAATCTTGTTTTGTTTGTTTGTTTTGCTTGTTGTTTTAAGAGCTAGAAGTCAGGGTACAGTTGTAGGCATTGGCTCCAATACTCGAGTCTGGGACTTTATGGAGTGCATTTCTCACTTACTGTCTACCTCAGTGGTGTCTAAACTCTGCCTGGGAAGCTGAGCTCCAGCCGTACCTTGCTCCGTGAAGAATGAGTCCTTCTTCCCTGTGAGTAGTCTGCATGTCTGATTTCCTAGATCATAGAAAGGTGCGGCCGTGCCATTGACTTTATTGCTTTTGTCCAGCCATGAGAAGCATTCGCATCTGCTTCCCGAATGCCTTATTAGTGCTGAATCCCCAAATGGACTAATTCCTTCCCTTCTTCAAAAACACTATATTTTGATAGTAGAAAGTGCAGAGGGCTGGGTGTGGTGCTCTGACAGAGGGGAACAATCAAGGCCTGATTTCTGCTTGTAGAGCGCGTAGTCCAGTTGAAAGGGACGTGTAATCATTTGGGGAATCAAATCTGCTCTGACTCTTGGCTCTCCGGCCCTTTTCATCATCTGGATGCCAGATAAAATACAGATGTTCTGAGCTAGGAGCACAGCACCAGACGACTTTCCTCTTGGCTTGCACTGCCTCTTAAATGCCTGAATGCCAGACAAACCCGTGTTCAGCCTTTGGGTCCAGCTATAATTCACGGAAGATAGCCCAGTCTGGAGTGAATGATTTTCTTCCCAGCTATGTCTCTGAAATTGGCCCGTGTTCTCCATGTCCTTTGGCTGCTGGGTTTGTGATGGTCCCTGAGCTGCTTTTCCTTTAAGTCTCATATGTGCCACGGTCATGGTGGACGGTCGCCATGGATGTCCCTCCGTGGACCCAGTGAGAGCCTCTCTCCTGCCCCTGGCCCTTCGAAGTCGTATCCTGAGCAGACCTCCACTGTTGCTGTACTGAAATGACCTTTTTAATAAATCCTTGCCTTGAAATAAACGGAGCGCATCTTTTGTTTTCATGAGCATCTCTTCATAGAATGTGAGTCAGATTTTTCCAGTAGGAAGAGGGTTTTGTGTTTTAACCCCTGGAGACACAGAGAGGTCATTGGAGCTTGCAACTACCTTGCAAGGAAGTCTGTGACTTTGGCTCCAGTGTGAGGAAGTCCATACAGAAGACGCAGGTAGGGATGAGCAGACGCAAGCCTTTAGTGTTAGACCGCAAGCTCCCACACCCTCCTGCCCCCATCAAAATCCCCACTTTCCCCATCTGCAGCTGGAGGGGGACTTTTATTTTATTTTACTTGAGAGGCAGCATGAGCCCCTGGGGGAGGGGGAGGAAAAATCTCAAGCAGGTTCCCCACTTAGCAGGGAGCTGGACTCCAGGCTCGATTTCCCAACGCGGAGATCATGACCTGAGCCGAAATCGAGAGTCCATTGCTTAACTGAGAGAGCCGCCCAGGTGCCCCTGGAGGGGGACTTTTAAAAGGCAAGCTTGAATGATGCTAATTTCTAAGCAGCAGCTGGAAAGATGGGCTGTCTCAGCTTAAGTTCTAATTCTTACGGGTCCTTCTTCCTTGTGTGACTGAAAAAGCCCACCTTTGCCAGTCTTTCTCCTTTGCCTTAGGTAGAAGCTATTCTGGATCTTTGAGACAATGGTCGTTGGGCCATTCTCCTCCATGACTCTGTTTACCTGCTCCGAGCTCTCCCCCACCAAACAGGAACTCACGGGCCACACCAACCATTAAGTTGCACTTCGGGCTTCCGTCCAAGTCAGACAGCCACCAGCCACAGCCTCCTCCCCTCTCCGACTCCAAGCTTTGGTTCACAGTCGTGCCTTCATCTCATTCAGGATATCCCAAAGGCAAGGGTTAAAGAGGGAGGGAAGGAGACCGGCAGAGAAGGTGGCTGGACACCTGCTCTCTCTCTCTCGCTCCCGCACATACCATTCCAGAATCTCCCTTCCACCTGGATCTGGGCCGGCCCCGCACACGTCCCCTGCCGCAGCTGCTGTCCTTCCCCGCAGCTGCTGCACTGCTGGTGTCCAAAGCCCGTGCAGGTCTCACAGGCCGGGTGGCAGCGCTCACACTGTCCCAGCTCTGGGTCGCCGTAGAAGCCAGGGCCACATCTCCTGACACAAGAGCCGTCTGCGGGAGAACACAGAGAGGGAGCATGGGGGTGGGTGCCTGGCGGGCTCGGCTGGGCGCCCTGTGCAAGGCCGGGTTCTAAACAGGCCAAGGGGAAACTCAGGAACATTCTTTGTTTGCATTTGTTTTTAAAGAAACCAAACTGGCATCAGCTTATTTCCACCAAGAAACATGTCTTCAATCCAACACGTCAGTCTGCTTTTAACCAAGCATGTAAGTTTGCTCCAGGGGTGAAGGGTGAAGGGCATTGAGCAAAGAACTTTGGATTCTCAGGGCCTTGGAGAAGCACGAATCAAACAAATCTCCGTGTAGAACCACGGAGGTCAGTGGGGGCTGATCCAGCAAAAATTCGGGAGCCTCTGGCCGGTAGTCCTTCCCCTGGAAGACCCCTAGAATGGTTCTTTCACAACCATCAGACCCAAACTGAAGACAAAAGGATCTTGTTGATCTTTAACAGTGCTTAGGGATATATAGTGTGGATTAAGTCCCCAGGAAAGAGTCATGGTTCTGAATATTCTAGGTGATTCAACATACCACCCCCCTGCCCCTGTCACTCTTGCATCCATCAGCTTGGCGATGTCGGACATGAATGAGCGACAGGCACTCTACTTCAGTAATAGAAGCAGATGGAAGTATTGCTAATACATTGCTAATGTTCATTTCCAAACCAAATTAAAATCCATCCTTGGACAAGAGGCACAGGAAGAGTGTGAAACCAGTCAAGCGAGTGCTCTCATTTCTGGGGGGGGGGCTCGGGAGCCTTGTCCTTCCTTTGTACCGCTACTCAGGTGGTACCTGCGGCTTACCCAGGAGAAAGAAGCCCTCTTCACACCAGTAGCACTGACGCTGGTCACAGTTGCCGCAGTTGGTCTCACACGCTTTGCATTCGGATTCTTCTCTGTAGGTCTTCTCAGGACAGGTCTTGTAGCAGTGCTGTTCAAACCTAGGGGGTAGGGGAGGAGGCAGAGTTTCCTCCATGAGGTGCATTGACGTTGTTTCTCTTTACCACCAGAATTTAATATCCTGACATCTGTCTACACGTCATTTTTAACAGGTACAGATATTTGGGTGTCAAGGACAAAAGCTTGGTCTTTGTGTGCTCACCAAACACGTCATTGGCCACTTCCTTCTGGACCCCGAGGACCCAACATCAGGGCAGCTGTCAAGAGCAGGGGAGTAGGAAAGGGGTCCCAGTGTTTATGGAGTACTGATGGTGCGTGAAGTCCTCATTTTAGCCTCCATGCGATTCCCAGATGGTAGCTATTATGTCTTTAATTTCTAGATAGGGGAACTGAGTCTCGAGGTAACAGGCTCAGAGTCCCATACATAGTCAAAGTCAGGCCTGGGATTTGAACATCTGTTCGTTCCGTCACATGGCAATGGGAAGGGGAGGTGACGTGGAGACCTCCCATCTCTGACTTGTAGAGCTGAATTGGAGAACTTTGGGAGTGTCTGTTAATCTGTGTTTCATTTACCCTAGTGCTCTGTGTCTCTCATTACCCAGGGAGTGATTCAGAGCTCACAAAGTACCTGGCTTCATCCTGGATTTTCTCACTCCCATTAAGGACATGGTCTCCACATGGATGTTTGGAAACAGCTCAGTGTTGAGTTCAAGTTATTTACCAAAATGTCTACTAGATTTTTTTTTAAATTATTTTGTTTTAAAAAGCTAGATTGTTAATATTAAGAATGAAGTGGCTTAGGTTTTATGTATTTATATTTTTAAGGATATTGTCCCTTCTCATTCTACAGTAGAATGTTGTATCTCATTTTTTTTAAACTTATTTTTTTAATTTTAATTTTTATTTACATATTTATTTTTGAGAGAGACACAGCATGCACAAAGTGGGGGAGGAGCAGAGTGAGAAGAAACCCCCCCCAACCTCCCTTCCCTACCCGCCCCCTGCTGAGCAGGGAGTCCAATGTGACACTCTTGATCTCAGGACCTAGGGATCATGACCTGAGCCGAAGCAGACGCTTAGCCCACTGAGCCAGTTAGCCACCCCAAATGTTGTATTCCAGACTCCACTGAATTAGGGGCCCGTTTGAAGGGGCTGACCTTTGCCCTTTGGTGAATTTCATAGCATCCCCGAAGTATCCACGGAAAGCTTTGTATTTCTTCATTAGCACCTTCTATGATACAATGTTTTATTCACTATCTTCAAAGTTACAAAACATTCTATAGGGTTATACTTGTGTGTTTCTGGAAACAAACATGGCATCCTTTACCCCCAGAGGTACTGGGCTTGTTCCTTCCTGTATTTGTTTCTCCAAGGGTTTTATGGGACCCGCTCATCAGTGGCCAGCGGTGCGCAGGCGCGGCTCATCGGGCTGGCTACAAGGTGGAACAGGGTCGGGACAGGGGAAGCAGGTGCAGGTGGAGGGCTGCGCTGTCTTGTCAGCTTGAGGAAGGATGCGATTACACCAGAGAGACGCAGACAATGAGGACCTAACAGGAGAATTCCTCACCTACGCCTTCCCCCCCCCCCCCACTTCTGCGTGGTGGTTATTTGAGTAAGTTCTCCTTCCTCGGTTCTTTGAGGAACATTCTGTGCCCCCGACCGTGTGTCCTCACCAAAGAGTGTTTGCATGTCTGCTGTTCGTCTCTGCCCGGGGTGGTCTGTGGCGGGCTGTGTGGTGGGTAAAGGCCAGCTATGAACACGCTGACAGATGGCTTTCTGCTCCTTTACTCGTCTGCTCTACCCTGCAGCAATCATGTCTGGGGCCTCTTCTCCGTCCCTCCTCCCCTGTTCTTGGAGCAGTAATTTAAATCAGTGGGTCAGGAATGTGTTGACACAGACAGAGTGCGGATAGAGAGCATCAGGCTACTCTCCCAGAGTTGAATGAAAACAATAAGCTTAGGTAATGATAAGGCTAACTGATTCTTTGTGATAAGCTTCAGCTTTCTGGGCTCCCCTTTCCCTCCCAAGCTCCTGACCTCTCTCAGCATCTTTTCTACCCATGACCATCCCTCAAAGGTGCTAGAGGCGAAAGGCAGTGTGGTAACAGGAGGAACCAGCCCACTTAAGTTGCGGTGACCTGAACCTGGATGCCCTCCCCCCACCCCCGCGCCCCCGCTGGCTTGTGGTGTAGCGTGAGGAAACCCACAGCCTCTCTGACCTTCAGTCTCTTCCTCTGGAAAGTAACGTCAATCTCATATCCTGGCAAGAGAGTTTGTGGAAAGGTGAAGAGAAGAATTGGTGGTGGGTGAGGCCATCACCCGGTTCTTAGTGTCACAGGGAAGAATTACATAGTTTATGTATTATCCGGGCCTTCTTTTTCTTCTCCCCTACCTTCTTTGCTTTTCTTCCAAGATAGGAACCGTGTGCCCTAGGAGGCCAACTAAGAAAGGAAGGGGAGGCGACATGGAAACCTCCCGTCTTTGACTTGTAGTGTTGAATTGGAGAACTTTGGCAGTGTCTGTTAATCTGTCTTTCATTTACCCTAGTGCTCTGTGTCTCTCGTTACCCAGGGGGTGATTCAGAGCTCATAAAGTACCTGGCTTCATCCTGGATTTTCTGACTCCCATTAAGGCCAAGGTCTCTATGCAGATGTTTGGAAATAGCTTGCTTGGGATCAGGTCTGTCATTAAGGTTTGTCCATGAACTGCAGGGTCTGAAAACTGGTAACCCATGGTGAGATTCCTAGACACCAGTGTCAGGTTGGGTGACTTCCAGGACCAAGAAAAAGAGGGCCTCCTTTGGAGGCAAGAAAACAGCTGGGCTCTTATTGCTAAATCCAAGAATTGTTCATTAATAGCCTGACAGGGCACAATCGCTTCTGGCTGCCCGGCCTCTTTGCTTTAATCACTGGATTGAGGATTAAGTCAGTATTGCTTAAACTGCAGGAAAGTTAGTGCCATGAAAAAATAAATGCCAGACTTACATGTAATACCCCGTAGTGCATGATGTACAGGTTCCTGGATTATCTGGAAGAAAATTATAATAATGAGACATACTAATTACCAAGAGTTCATCATTTGGCAAATGGGCTCTGGAAAATTTGTGGCTTGAGACAAATAATGTTTTGGAGGTGTTTCATGAAAGGGAACCTCTGGAAATGACATTTCAACATTTTTTAAAAAAGATTTTATTTATTTATTTGACAGACAGAGATCACAAGTAGGCAGAGAGGCAGGCAGAGAGAGAGGAAGGGAAGCAGGCTCCCCGCCGAGAAGAGGCGGGGCTCGATCCCAGGACCCTGAGATCATGACCTGAGCCGAAGGCAGAGGCTTTAACCCACTGAGCCACCCAGGTGCCTCCAGTTTATACCATTTTTAATTAATAGCATGATGTATGCTGTGATTTAGTTTTCTCAAAGCTAGTAGCCTAAGAGTCTCAGGAATGGTTGATTCTGATTTTCAAGGAAGTAGAGTCCCAAGCTCTTTGGTCTTCAAACTGCGGCTTGAAAAGCATCCACATTAAGCCCCTCCTGGCCTTTACCGAGGGAGAGGCACCAAGCGTGTCTACAAAGGCATATTTGGAAGGGGCAGCGGGCTCCTGACCTTGAATGGCAGGTTTTCCGTGAGCTACCCCAAATGCCGGCCAGTGTGAAGGAGTGTCTTCTGGGAGGCTCCTTTGAAATCTGGACAATTTTTTCCCCCAATACAGAGTCTGCTTTGTTTTGGGTACTTCACAAACCTCTTGAAGATACTGTCCTGTTCTCATTAAGTACAATGATTCAATGTGTCCCTGTTGGCTCTGAGAAGGACTTCATGAGAGCGCAAGGGCTTTGCGAATCACTCAGTCAATTTCCTTTCCTCGTAACCCTCCCTGAAAGATGCCGGTTCGCGGATCCAGTTGTTAAGGGAATTCTATGATTCCTGCTGGCTGGCGATTCTGGTGACTCACAGAGCGGCCTCCAACAAGGTGTCTGTCCTACTCCAGTTCTGTTCTCGTCATTCTCAGAGGAGATGGACAAACAACCGCTCCTCTTGAGAATGTTCCTCTCGTACATGAGGATCGTATGTGACCTTTAACTTTATTTAAACGAAACAAAATTGTGTCCTTTGAACTTTGTGCACAGCCTTCCTTTCTCATCTACTCTAGGCTCTATTTTGGTTTTCACAAAGTCTGCCCCCTTGCTCAGATCGTTAGCCAGATGTTCATCCTGGGCTCTCCGAGGGGTGTTGCAAGACAACACGACGGTGTATTACACATTATGTGGCTGATGCCTTACACCAAAAGTTATTGTGGAAAAATTTCTGTAAGAGGCTCTGCCATTTAACCAGACATTGACAGAACCTTCTGGAAATAGCCTCATGATGATGCAGTGGACAGGGTACTGGCCTGGGAACTGGGCTATCTGTTTCTAGTTTGGGGTTTTAACCCTGGCTTAACCGCCTTGTGAACTTGCATGAATGTTGCTCTGCCTTCTGGGTTCTGATTTCTGCAGGTGTAAAATGATGTGGTTGGAGAAGGTGGTTGCTAAGGCTCTTCAAAAGGTAAAAATTCTGAAACCGAGTCTGGCAGGGATTGGCAAGGTATGACCCACTCTTGGGCTGGATTCAGCCATGCCCTGCCGCAGGAGGCGTTGAACAAGAGTCAAGACAACCAAGGACGGAGGCAGACCCTTCTGCAGGAGGCCAGGATATGCTCACAGTAGGGAAATGGTTTTTGTGTCTGTTGTGTGGGGACACGGTTTGTTACAGGGCGACCAGACCGGAGCTGAACAGGGAAATGAACCATAAAGCAGGCTAGTTGCATGATAGAAGGAATCTGAAACTAGAGGTGCCTTGAGAAAGAAAAGCTCACGGAAATTCTTAGAACTTTTGCAGATGGGCCTTTATGTCTCCACAGGCTATTTTAAGGGGGTGTGCAAAGGCCCTGGAGAACACTAGGGCTTCCATTGGATAAGTTTATTTCCTGCTGTGCCTCTGTGTTCGCATCTGTATCCTTTTCCGTTCTGTTCCTAAATAAGCGGCTACTACTTAGCTCACGTTGGGCGGCTTACTTTTCCCTGCCTGCCTCTGATGAACATATTTGACTCTGACAGTTTTGCTAATTTGGCAAGGGCTGGGGAAATTCTAATCCTGTTCTCTAACATTCTGGCCATCCCTCCCATCTAGGAATTTAATGAGTTTGCTCTCTGCTCCCTTAAGCAGGTCAGTGATGAAAATGTTAAACAGAAGCAAGCCTCGGAAACGTGCATACCAATGTAGTCTTGAGTCCGGGGACCTCTCCAGCCCAGATGCACAGCGAATTTGGTACCTTTACAGTAGTTTGCATAAATGAATAATGCATAGAACAGGAAATATGTCTTAGAACAGCTTATGAATGCCCATTAGTCTTTCTCATTATTACTGGTTATTCTGAAGAATAAGAATTATTTTTAAAAATTTTCCACCCCAGAAGATCCACAAGTCAGACATAAGCTAAATGGATTTAGCTTGACCACTGAGAGGCAGCTGTTTTGGGATTAAGGAAAGGTAACGATCGCAAACCTAGAAGTTGACTCTAAGTCAAGTTGGCATTTGAATGGTAAGGAGGGTTGGCTTAAGGAGAAAGGTGAATTTTCCAGGCTCTTCCAGTGTGTGTGTGTGTGAGTGTGTGTGTGTTGTGTGTGTTGGGGCTTCGGGGTAGAAGAGTCCAAACAAGCTAGAATTGTAGAGTTCTGTCTCAAAAGGTGGTGTTCTAAGTGGGGTGTTTAAATGGGACTGCTTACTTGGTGTTGTTAAACTTTAGAGCTGAGAGAACATAGTTCGAGAGGACATGGGGCAAGACCAGTCAGAATTCAGAGACAGCCTCACACATTTGGAAAAAAAAAAATAAAAAATAAAGAAGCCTTCAGAAACAGTTACTGGTTTCTGGCGGCGGCTCACATCCCCCCAAAGGAGAATGTGTGTGAAGATGCCTCGTCAAGATGATGGGACAGGCTGCCTTTCTTCAGGAAACCCATGTCTATCGTCTCCTTTCTGTGGGGTGGGGTGGGCGGGACCACGGTGTCCCCTCTGTCTTTGTGATCCTCTGTGTCACTCTTCCATGGTTTCCTTAGTTTTATCAGAGCCGGGGCTCATGAGAAACTCACTCTTGTCATGGAGGTGTTGACGGCTGCTCTCAACTCCACCTTCAGTGGACACCTGACATTCTGCGCTGTGTTATTCTGTTCTTAGTAATTCCTATAGCCTTCACCATTGCATGTGGATGGATCAGGCCACATTAGGGGTTATGGACATGTAACTTACAAAACGCACCAGAAAAGACAGATTTTTAAGCCTGAAATGGAACCAAATTTTCAACATGTGTAGAGAAAAAGAATTTGTTGTTTATGGTTAACATAAACTTGGAGTCACACAATTAAAGATACAGATAAGCTAAAATGACTCTAATTTGCTTTTTCTAAAATCTTACTGTATGTTTACTTTTCATCTGAAGGAGACAAAAGACTTGGTTTTTTAAAGAATAATGCTTTATCATATAATAATCTAGATCAGCCAGAATTAGCCAGGGATCAGGTATATTGTTAAAGCAGAATGGCCTCTTTGCAAAACCATGGGGGAAAGGTTAATGTCAGAGTGGTATGTCTTTCAAGATTCATTTTTAGGTTTCTAGAACTTTCTTCCATACCCCAGGCCTCCCTCTACCACTGCCTGTTGAAACTGATCTGTTCTATGGTCCTTTACTGCACAGACCGACTAGTTACTGCCTAGGGTGCTAGACTAACAGGTAGGTTAAACTTACCCTCTTGGGAGGCTCCTGGGTTCTCCCCTACCTCAGTCCCTCCTCGGCGCTGACTCATTAGGCTCCTTTTGCTTTGACCTCTTAGGCCACATCCATTAAATGTTCCATAAAGCAGCAGCTGCTTTATTGTAATTCATCACGCCCTGGGTGCTGGCTTTTCCCACGACTTCAACCTTCTGGCTCATTTACCTTCCCAGTTCCAATCACCTATATTTTAGGCTCAATGAGATTTGGGGCTATATATGCTTTCCCAGTGCTTCCCAACTTAGGCAGAGTATTGCCCCTTCTTTATAGGTTTCTAGCCCCAAATATTCTATAAGCTCCCTAATTACAGAATCTAAAGTAGCAATGTCCATACTGTTACCATTCATCACCCCATGGGTTTGAAAATTTAGTACGTGCCTGCAATGCATGTATGTGTGTGTGTGAATTATTTATGTGTGCTAGTGCATGAACGTTTTACATTTTAAAAATATATAGTAGAAAGATAAGTAGAAAATTTGATAATAAAATGATTGCAAATGAAAGTTCTATCTTTTTCTCCAGGCCAGTGGGTCGTCTTGCATACTTCTCTTGGGAGACGAGTAACTTAAGCCATACCAAACACAATGCCAGCTCTGAGGTTATAAATTCATATACTAACTTTCCAGAAATATGTTTTATATTTGATCGCTTGAAGTTGTAACTGGAAGGACTGGTTCTCTGATGGGCTCACACATCTGCATGTATATAAGGACTTCCTGTGCTTAGCTTCCAGCCCTTCTATATTTATAGACAAATTTTATGATTCCAATTAACTTGTTTATCTGGCATTTTGGGGGGGGGGTCGGCAAATAAGTTAAAATATAGATATTAATGAACGCATTTGAATGATACGGCTTGGTTCCATTTTTCTCATCCTTCCATGACCCTCTATAGCTCTAGTATGTTAATGTGTTCCCCGGAGAAAACTTTCTGGATTGAAATAACCAGTGATCGTGTCGCTAAGAAAGACAACGTGAAAGTTCATCTGGTATGAATATGGTACATTCATACACTGGAATTTTAATGACATGGAAACATTTTCATGACAGGCTATGTGAATAGGGAAGGTAATCCATATCTAGATATGTATATATTATGTATGCATATCGATCTGTATGTACAGAGAGGACTATCAAAAATCAGAAGAAAAAGCTAGCATGTTATAGTAGTTATTCCCGACTTTATTTATGTTTATATGTACGTATTTCCATATTAATAAATGTGTGCTATGGACTTAGTTAGAAAAAAAATTCTGTTAAGGAAAGAATGTGCACACTCAGGTTATGAGCTCCAAGCATCATTTGTGCCACACATCTGGAAATGGGCTTCTCCACAGACCTTTCTTCCCAAAGACCTGGTCTTTTGGTCACACTCTTCATTTCCTCTTGCTTTTCTGCATGCTTCCGATTTCTCATCTTTCCATTTTGTTTCTTAGCAATTCCTAATGCTCCATCACCAGGGCAAGACTTCCACGGGGCTTGGTTAAAACCATGGCAGATGTTTATACAAACTCCTTTTTAAAAATTCACTTTTAATTTGTAATATTTTTCTGATAGGATTCCGTAAAGGAGGCAGATGACTAGGAAATGAGCTTATTCTTGGCTCTGCCCCAAGACTTGCCAACTGGATGAGGCACTGTCATTGGGCCAAGCGCTCTTAAGCAGTTCTTTTTATGGGCATCCATGGCCTTGTTGGAATGTCAGTAGAGTGTCCATCCCCTACTGAGATGTACTACTGTTCCCTTGAGGGGAGAGACAATATTACAAGCAGCCAGTACTTAAATTGTTTGGGGAGTTAATTAAGCACGTTGTCAATAATGCATATTTCCCAGAGTAAATATGTATTAGTTATTGGATGACGCCATACAAATCTGTAAGAGAGACACTGACAGTCTTCATTCCACACAAAAATAATGACTGGGTAAGAGATTTATAGGCCCACAGAGTGCAACTAGTTAGAGGCCCCAAAGGGCACTAAAAAGTATGTAATTCAGATAGGCCTTGTACTCAGAATTGCTTCAAGTAATTAACACTCACATACAGAACAGACCCTTTGACCAGCTTTGCCAAAACAGAAGATTTTTCTGGAAGGTTCAATGGTGCTAGGATACAAAGTACTTGGTGAGGGAGACTGTTGATGATTTTCAATCATTTTGTCCTCCCTGGTGTCCAAGGACAATGAATAAATATTTGAATTGGCAATAATCTAAATAGTACAGCTGACAATGGGGCACAACCCCCTGGAGGGACACAGTAGTAGAGAGACCAGAATAAATAATCTAAATCATTGTCTACAAATGTTGGCTAAAAAGAGGGCTTGGTTCTCTATTGGGCTCTAGTCTTTACCAAGTCCTTTGGTTCCAACAATGGAATATCCTAATAGGAAAGCTGTTTCTGGATTCCCATTCTTTTCTCAACCAACTAACAGGTGGAGGTGAAGGCTGAATTACACAGCTGAGTGCCTATGAGGATTGCTCACTACAGCTCTTTGTTCACTCATTCCTTCATTCTGGAGCTTATATTTTGGAGGGGAAAATAGACAAAAGAAGGAAAATTAGATAGTTATCATAATGTAAATAAGATGCAAATCTTCAATAAATGCATGAAACAGCTACTGAAATTCAAGCTCCATGAGGACAGGTCGTTTCATTTTGTTTTCCTGTACCTTGGTACCATGAGTATTTGCCTCGCCCATAGCAGAAGCTCCAAAAATACACATGAATGAAGAAGAAAAACATATAAATAAGTACAGAAAATCAGATAAAGCCTTAGAGAGTGATGAGATGAGAATGGCAATGAGAGGTCTTGATTTAGATAGCTTGTTGGAGAGAGAGCTTTTCAGGAATTGACCTTTGAGTGGAGATGGGAATGGTAACAAGGAGATAGCCATATGGGTTCTGAGGGCAGCGTTTCAGACAGAGGCTAAGAAAGCTTCATCTGTTCAAGGAACATGGAAAATGTCAGTGGGGCTACAGTGGATAAAGAGAGGGAGAGTCAGGAGATAAGGCTAAAGTCACAGGCAGGGTCAGATCAAATATCATCTTACAGGCCAGGCTAAAGAGGTTTACATTCAACCTAAAAGTAATGAGGAACATTATAAAAAATATCTGGTGTGATCTGAATGTCTTAAAATGATCACTGTGGGTGCTGCATGGAAAATGACTTCTTTAACTCTGGAAATGGTTATATCCATTAAATCTTGCAAAACTCAGATTCCATGTAACACATTTGAGAAACACTGTTTTAAGGAATATACTGCAGGAGAAATGGTTAGGTGTAAACTCAGACGGTGGCTGCAGTAATGAAGATAAATCAGATTTGAGAGCAACTAAAAAGATAAAAATTGAGAAGATCAGATGATATGATGTGGGAGGTGAGGAAGTGGGATGGCTCCCTGGCTCTGGCTTGAGTACTTGGGTGGATGGAAAGGAGGAACAGTCAACAGGCGGATGGGTGTAGGAGCAATGAACAAATACTTAGCTGATCCTGTAGGAAGGTCCATACGCTGCTTTGGTGATTATGAGGAGTATATACAGACAAGAAAGGCAATCCCCGCCCTCAAGGAATTTGTTGAGGAGACAGTAATTAGCAAAGCTAATTAGAGAAGAAACCACAGTGTGGCAAAATACAAAATAGATAAACCTCTAATCTAGTATACCACAGAAATATTTGCTTGGGGCCTGAAAGAAACCAAGTTATGATTCTCTTTCTCTCTTACCACTTAATTAGCCTTTATCTCTCTTTTTGAATAGAAAAATTCGGAGCATTTTTATTATAGTTAAGGTTGCCAGATAAAATGTAAGACTGAAATGGGAACCAAAGGTCTATAGTTTCTCTGTAAGGATGAATGAAGAATAAAATTGTCTGGAGAAGGGGACAGCAAAAAACATCATCCTAGTCTTAGCCTTGCCATTGAGTAGATTAAAAACTAACAACAAAACTTTTCTAAGAGTCTATAACTATAACCTGGATCTCACCTGGGCTATCTGAATTCATGTTATCTGTGTGTTTGGGAACATCTCAAAAGGTAAATTCAATTTAAAGTAGTCCTAAGTAGATAGCATCCCAAGGCAATTGGTGGCAGCAAATGCAAATTCTCCCTAGAGAAATGTAATCTCAACTCTGACCACAAAGTATTTTCACAGGTAAATTTTAAAGGAAATTGGTCACAGTTTAAAGGCAAGGAAATTAGGCACTCTGAGAGAAAGTTGGCAGAAATAACAGGCATCAGAACCAGACCCACAGAGACCACTAATCTTGAAATGATCTGACACAGATTATAAAAATAACAAATGTTTAATATTTTTAAAAGATTTTATTTATTTGATATAGTTAAAGAGAAAACACTGGGGGGGCAGAGAGAGAGGGAGAAGCAGATTCCCCATTGAGAAGGGAGCCTGACATGGGGCTTGATCCTAGGACCCTGTGATCATGACCTGAGCTGAAGGAAGATGCTTAACCAACTGAGCCATCCAGGCAGCCCCAAACATTTAATATTTTTAAAGAAACAAAGGAACATCTTGAAAACAGAAAAGTAACCAGTTTGGAAAAGAAGCAAATATAACCTTTATAAGTGGAAGACATAAAAATTCAAAATTAAAACTGAATGGACATATTAAACAATTGATTAGGCACAGCAGAAGGAGAATCAGTGGTCTCAAAGATAAATACAAAGAAAAGATAGAAAATTCAGAGAGACAAAAAGGTAGAAAACAGGAAAGAGCAGTAAGAGACCAGGAAGTTAGGATGGGAAGACTTAACATATGTCAAAGTTCCAAAAAGAAATAATAGAATAGGGAAGAGGTGTATTTAAGAAAAAGAAAGAAAGAAAGAAAAAAAGAATGCCTGAGAATTTTCCAGAATTATTAAAAGATACCAATCATTGGTCCCAAGAACTAACCATATGTATTATTAAACATACATTAAACATATATAAGCATAAACATATATATTATTATTTTTTAATCTACAAGAAGATTGATCATAGTGAAATAGCAGAATAACCAAAAAAACAGACAGCTCTTAGGCTGTGGAGAAGGATAAAGAGGCATAGTCATAGTATGTAAGAAGGAAAATACTGTGAGAAGAGGACTTGGAAATTTGTTGTATCAAGCAGCATCAGTCATTTCAAAAGGACACTAGAACAGTGGCAGAAAGTTCTTCAGAATTCTGAGGAAGGACCTGAAATCATAAAATATAAGAGCCAGAAGGGAACTTAGACTTAGGCTTAGCTTAGGTGTCATAAGAATATGAAGCATTTTTAAAAAGATTTTATTTATTTGAGAGAGAGAGTGAGGGAGAGCATGAGTGTTGGGGAAGGGGCAGAGGGAGAAGGAGAGGCAGACTCCCCACTAAACAGGAAGCCCAATGTGGGGCTCAATCTCAGGGATCATGACCTGAGCCTGGGAGAACATGACCTGGGCTGAAGGGAGACGCTAAACTGACTGAGCCACCCAGTCACCCATATTTGTTTCTTTTGAGTCCTATAGTTCTTCTGGAAGAATCCATGTTTTCTTGTTTTGCTTTGTTTGAGCTTCTGGTAAACTTTGTGTTGCCGCTGCAGCTCTGGTCATGTTGGGGTATGGTAAATGGTGAGTGATCTGCCATGGTCAGGAAATATATCTTACTCATCTCAGCAGCCCTAGTCCTATGTGTTATGCCTGCACGCTATGGTTTCTTTCACAAATATATTTTGAATCCGACTATTTGCTAGGGCTAAAGTGATGACTAATTCCTACTACAATAGGGAGCTCAGGGTATATGGAGGAATGCAGCAAGGCAAAGAATATTCCCACGAAAGCTATATAGTGTTACTGATGGGATTGGGAACTACTGATTAAGAAGAAATACGGTGATACCTAAACCAGGATTTTATAGGGAGCAGAGTGCAGTTGCAGAATGGTTCCTTAAGGAAATGAAGGTTTAGTGAACTTGAAAAATGAGTTTGAGGGAGAGAGAGTAAATTCTTTCCATCTGGGAAGAACTGAAAGCAGAGAACTAAATCTCTGGGGATGATTCCTCTAGTAAAAGGGCTCATGAGATGCCCCCTTGGAGCAACTCAGAGGGAGGGACAAGATCTTGTCAGAACAGCATGGTTGCCCTGACCTTAAAAACACACAGGAATTAAAATAAAGGAATAGGAAAGATACAAAGTGGGTTGCCAAGTGTTTAGGGTAGCTAGAGTAATGAGGAAGCAAGAAGAAACAGGGAAGGGAAGACAAGACAGAAAAGATAAGAAGCTGGGTTATGAAGAAGCTTTTATGCCATGCTTGGGAGGACGGACTTTGCCCAGAATCATGAGAAATCACTTAGGTTTGTAGATGGTTGTAAATGATCAGGTTTAAATTTTAGAAAGAACATGGTAATAGTGGCATAGAGAATGGATTTCAAGAGTGAAAGAGAAGAAAAAGACCAGAGGAGATCAGTGAGAAGATGATTGCATTATCCAGGTAAGCTATGTGGGTGGCCTCAAGTGTAGCAGTGGAGATGGGTCCAAGGGGACAGAAGGGAAAATATGTGAGAAGTGGAAATGACTTGGTGACTATTGAGGGTTCAGTTATGTCCCCCAAAACAGTATGTTCAAGTCCTAACCTCTGGTAGCCATGAATGTGACCTTACCTGGTAATAGGGTCTTTGCAGGTATAATGAAGTTAAGATGAGGTCACACTGGATTGGGGGTGGGGAGACTAAATCCAATGACTGATGTCCATAGAAGAAGGTCGTATGAAGACAGACACATAGACACAGAAGGAAGATGTAATGAGACCATCAAGACAGAGATTGGAGTGATGCAGCCACAAGCCAAAGAATGCCTGGGCTTGCTGGAAACCACCAGAAGCTAGGCAGAGGTGGGGAAGGATCCTCCCTCAGAGCCTCCAGAAGCAATCAATCCTGCTGACTCCTTGAGTGTGGACTTCTGACCTCTGGAACACCAAGAAATAGATGTATGTTTATTGTTTTAAGCCACTTTGGGGTACTTTGTTACTGGAGCCTTGGGAAACTGATACAGTGATACAACAAATATTTTACAAACAGCATTTTCCCCTGTGTTTCTGTTTGGATTCTTGAAATACTGGGAAAATAACTACCATTGCTTTCTCATTCACCTACTTCTGGATTCTGGAAATCAAGGTGGCAGAGGAGTAGGAGACTTTAGTTTCGTCTGGTCCCAGGAACTCAGCTAGATAGCCATCTCATTCACCTGCTTCTTTTTAATGGAAAGAGGAATGCTTTATCCTCCATGATTCGTGAATTTGGAGAGAAGGAACTTGCCATGCCTGAGTGAGGTGGCAAGTTTGTTGCAGGGCAGGGAGGGCAGGGAGGGTTCGGAAGCTCACTGTTCAGAGATTGAATTCACCATTTTAGCTTCATAAGTACTCAAGTCCATACTTTGATCTTTTTCTCTATGTGCCAGCCTGCCCCCCTCCTTTCCCTGTCTTAGTGCTCATTGGTTCTCAGTCTTGGAAAGAGTTATTTTTTTTAACAAGCCCAGAGGGAGAGGGAGAAATGGAGTTTCCTAGAATTTTGGCTTGAGCAGCTGATGATGCTATATTCTGAGCTGTATCACTTAGGAGTCAGGAGTGTTGAAGACACAGGTGGGAGATGACAACATGTAGCATATGTTTTCTGACCTGACAGTGGTCCCATTTCCTCATGTTAAGGATGAGTAAGCTGAGCCCTCGGGGACCTCAGTCCCTTGTCCATGGTCCTACAGAACAAATGCAGATTTGGAAACTTCCATTCCTTTGAACTCCAAATGATTTCTTAGTCTCCTCCACACTGTGTCTAGTTAAGATTACATATCCTTGCTTAAAATATGTATACACCCTCTCTAAAAGACCATATTATGCAGCCTTGCCATGCTACTCAAGTCAATTGACCCCTCTACTGGTTAGTACAAGCCTCATCACATCATCAGCGCAAGTTATCGAGGCCATGGGCTTGGGACACTTAGCTGGGCTTTGCACCAACCGTTTACCCAAATCATTCAATTAAGAGCCTTCCACAGCCTACAGAAAGGGGTCCCCAGGATATTTTATCATTACATTTTTCATTTCAAGACCTTGCTTGGAATCTCCAATCTACTCTGGATATTCTGCCAAAGTTGAACAGCCTGGAGCAAAACAGAACAATGCTTTGGTCCTGAAATAAGTGTCCAGGGCAGCGGGAGCCAAGCTGGAGAAGGCAAAGAGACTCGGCGTGCAGTCCCACCGAAGTCATATTTTTTATTACTTCTCCATTTAGACAACAAGAGAAGGTTACAGAAAGCCTAACCCTTCATTTCCTGACTCTGCTTAGGTGCATTTCACATTCTCAGCATCCAAGGAAACTCCAGTGAAACACATTGTTAGGAGAAAGGAAAGCCAAGACAACAAACATTTGTCTCCCTTGCTGCCTAAACAGAAACAAAACTGCTGAAAAACAATTTATTCTCCAACAGACATATTTTCTGGTCATTGCTTTTTGCCCAAATTGCTGGTTTGTGTAAGCAAACTCAGGCTTGTGTAAGCAAGTCCTGTTATCTGGGGAAACAAACACAGCCCCAACCTCTGTGATATGCTTTTACAGGGGGGAAGAGAAAACAGCCTCTTACATTTTTTAAAAAAGATATTTTTAAAGACTCTGACTATTCATCATCAGGACTATTTTCAAGAGGAGATGTTTTCTTTTGTGTATCTTCTAGTTACTATGGCAACTGGATTACTTTTTACTCATTAATCAGGAGACACCAAGCAGAGAATCTCTCTTTCCCCCTAGATTTGGAGACTCTGCCTCTGATACTACCTTTTTAAAACTTCACAGATGTTGGAAATCGTTGTCTTCAAAAACGTTTCCCTTGATCTGAGAGTTTCACTATGTTTGGTGCGTTCCTCACTGCTCTATGTTTTCTCTCCTATGTGATTGGAAGGCTTCTCTGGACCACGAGGTGCGTTTCAATCGCTCCTTTCTCTTCTGTGTTTTCCCTTCTAACAGCTGTGGGGGAGGGGAGTTGCTGAGTCTCCAGAGTCAGGGGGTAGATTCTCCAGAAACCTTCCTCTTCCTCTTCCTTACACACACCATTGCCCGGAAGGGCTGCTTTACGGTTAAAAATTGCCTTTTGCTTCCTTTCATTGTTCTTCCTCTTTCTCCTTCTCAAAAGTCAGCAGTCCCGTCTGGATTTTCATTAGTAACACTTGGAGCTGCTGAAACAGTGATGAATGATGAACACAATTTGTAATCATTTGAGGGCCCAAGGGACCCAGTGACCATCTTTCCCGTGGTCCATATGCCCTTCTGAATACTTGGTTTGCATGCCAGTTGTTGGATGACTCCAAACATCATATAAAATAAGAAAGAAGGACCTGGTGGGTCTTCTGCCTGTAGGCCAGAAGCTGCTAACTGGTTTGCAGAAATGTTTTGTTGGCGAGCACAACGTTGGCCCATACCTGATTCAAAGAAGTCAGAAGACTTCTCATGGAAGTCTGGATACTTGAGGTTCTGCCTGCAGCACTTGGTGGGCTGAGTTATAGATGGCTTCTGGATGGGTATCCCCTGTGGCGTTGAATCCCTGGCTGGCCCCAGTAGGTATTTGAATTTATGACCCTTGATGTTGTTCAATTTCCACCTCCTCCCATTTTTGTTTTTTTTTTCTTTCTAAACAGATTTTGAGATCTAGGGTTTTTAGGACTTGACCAAAACCAAAAAATCTTTAGTGGTAGCTTGAAAACTAAATCCAATTTACTGACCACTAGTCTGGTGTTTTAAGTTCTCTGAAGATGAAAACTATGTTTTATGGCTTGTCTCCTGCAGAATGGAGTACACACTCAGTACTCAGGAAATATGTTTTCTACTAAGACCCAGGACTGGACAGACCCACACAGGTGAATGTTATACCAACTTCTGTCATTACGAGCTTTTTGAAAAACACCCTGTGTGTTACTTCAAACAAGAAGGGCATTAATTTTAGGGATAGAGAAACATATTGCCAAGTGCAGAGTGTGCGTGTGTGGGGGATGGGATGGGCAAGAAGAAGGGAGAGACCCTCAGAGTACATTCTCCAAAAGTCGCAGCTTTTCAAGATGCTTCAAATGGAGTAGACTGATCTGAGGGCTAGAAATTAAGAACAAGATGGAAGAGTGTTAGAAGCAGTACTGTGAGCCCAACACTGATTTACCTAGAAGGTAGTGAAACATTAGAAACATTTTTATGTTCCTTGCCCCCTCCAAGTAATAAATGGCACGTGTCCTTGTCTCCAGCACAAAGGGACTCTATCCACCCCTCCAGTCCCATGTTAGAACAATGCTACGCCTGTGGTGTAAGCGTGTATGTGTGTGTACCCATAAGCATGTACGTAGTTTTGGTGAGGGTGGGCAATAAATTACTGGGAAAAAGGTAATACCCTTCAAATTTTTGAGAGCTCTTTCTCCTAGTAGTCATTCTCAAAGAGAACAAAAGATTAATAAACAAATCCTGGTGGTTTTGATGCTGCCGGAAGGAAAGCAAAAAGTTGGCCATAAAAGAGAACTCAGGCAGTGGTAATACTTAATCTAAACGATTCGTGGGGAAATGAAGCCATTATTATAATAAAAATAAAAGCTTGGCACCTGCCAGTGAGGCAGGCCACCACTGAGACATTATGTCTGGGGGGTTCGGGCTCGTAGGGCTGGAAACGCTCTACCGGGGCGTCTACAATGGTCTTCCCACAGGAGCTTTGTGCTGACAGAGAAAAGATTCCTCGGAACAGCCCAACACCCAGTCCCTGCAAAGCCAAGCTCTTCTTCCTAATGAACCTCATGTGACCACTTGAACAGCATTCCAGCGGCACTTGGGTCTGAAAACAAGAGAGATTTCACAGTATGATTAATTCTACACAATAACACAAGTAACAAGCAGGTTGACGATTATCTGTCAAATTTGGGGAGCTCTCGGTCCCACCATGAAATAACTTAGATTGGCTGTGTATCTCGTCTGATTCTTCGGATAATTATTGGCTCCGTCTTTCCTTTCTTTCACATTTTATGGGTCTGATTGTTCGGCGGAACTCCTCTATTTTTCTTCTCCGTGGAGAGGAACCCCCGAGGACCAGTCTGCAGGGGCCACTTAGAATAAGAGCTCCATTTGGTCAGGCTGACCACAAAGCAGACGCTCCACAGATTCTGTCCCCAAGGCCATTGTTCTTGCTGTCATTTTGCAGCCCTGCAGGGGCCCTCCATTCATATTGGCAGGTGATAAGCTATTTTCAAGGCACGGGTAATCATCGTAATTCAGCATTTTTCCTTATTAGCCCCCACTGAATGGAGAAAGTGCACGGAAGCTGCTCGTCTGTGCTGTTTCTTTTCTCTAGGTTTAGAGCTTTTATGCTCCAGATGGGCTACGTTGTTCAGCCAAAGGGATGCAATGAAAGAGGGTCTCCCAATTTTTCTAATGGTCACCAATTACACGGATGAGCACGCTGTGGGTTTCTTTCTTCGCCGTGAGAGAAGCCACCAACCTTGTAGAAGAGCCGCGGTCATTTTCATTCCTGGTTCTTGAGACGCTATTGAACGAGACATTATCAAATGCTAGATGTGCACGTGGGTGCCTAAGTGCGGGAGTGGTCATTGCGGGTGATGAGGCAATTTTCCCAAGCACTGACACATTTTGGGAATCTCTGGCATTTTCTAAAAATTTCGGCACTGATGGTAGGGAGACTGGCATGACCACAGGAGGCTCAAACGCTCACATACTTTGGGTACGTGAATAGAGGAGAATGGGATTCAGTTTCTACAAAAACATTGGGCTTTACCAACACTGTAAAAGATGGGAGGGCTTATTTTCAATGAGAATGAAATAGACACACAATTAGGAACACTGAGACACACCTGTGATTTATGCAAGCCAGGACAATCCCTCCTTCGGACCCATTATAGTCAATTATGTCTACGTGTCAGTACGTGCAGTTGCTCTTGGCGATCGACTGTTTACTTCATTCATCTAACATTTTTGCTGACAGCCTGGCCACCCTTTTGGGGAAACATGTCTATTGGGTCTATGATAGGAATATTTCCCTGTACTAAGCTGTACTAAGCTGGCGTTTCAGGGTCTCAGAACTATCCCGTCTTAAGGTAGCGGATTATTTGAAAATTGTACTTTCTTTGACCAGGCCATACATTTAATATGCCTAAAGGGAAGCTTGAGGAAATTTTCAGTCTTCGGCTAATTTTGGAAGCTATGCATTTGAAATGTCTGAAAAAACAGGCAGTCGTAGTAAGAGAGGTACAGCTGGAAGGAAAAATCAAAAAATGTGGCTCGAATGGGCCCTATTGTTAATGATTCCTTCTCTTTACTGGGCAGCAAACTTGACTGGTTTCTCTTTTATCACTTCATTTGGTGATAACTTCACACTTACAGAAAAGTTAGAAGAATAAAACCCTTAACCCTTACTCACATTCACTAATTACTTTTTCATCCTGTTTGCTGTATCATTTGCTCACTTGCTGTCACTCTGCATGGGTTTTTCTTTTCTTTTCTTTCTTTCTTTCTTTCTTTCTTTCTTTCTTTCTTTCTTTCTTTCTTTCTTTCTCTTTCTTATTCATTCAAAGTCAGATGCACCCATTGTGGCTCTTTCCCCCTGAATATTTCAGTGCCTATTTCTCAAGACTAAGAACATTCTCTTATATAACCACAGTGCAGCCATCAACTTCCAGAAATTTAATGTTACTAAATACTCTTATGTAATCTGCCGTCCATATTCCATTTTTGTTTTTCAATTGGCCCAATTCTAGGATCACATATTGCATTTAGCCCCCTTGTCTGTTTAGTCTTCTCTAATCTGGAACGAGTCCTTGGCTCGTCTTTGTCTTTTGTGACACTGACATTTTAAAAAGGCAACATGTCCTTTTTTTTTTTTTTTTTTTTATAACGTGTTTCTCCTTTGGCATTTGCTTGATATTTCCTCCTGTCTACACTCAGGTTAAGTGTTCCCAGCCAAACTACTCATAGGTCACATGGTGTCCTTTTCAAGGCATCCTATCCCGAAGTAGCCCCTACCCAGGTATCTTTGGGGAGTCTAATCCGCACTACTGCCTTCATCTTTCAGGAAATTTGCTCTCGCTTCAATTCTAGCACAACACTCAGCTCGTGAAGCTGGTGACCAGTTCCCCAAGAAACTAAAAGGAAGCTATTCCAGGAGAGACAGGACGAGAAGTTTCAGAATTCAGAGCTCAGCATCAAGGCAGCAAGAGATTCTTGAGATAGTAAAACAATATTGATAATTATGCCGTTAATAATATTCATAAGAAATGCTGGTGTTTGTTAAGCCTGGCCATGTGCCATTCACTTGGTTATGTGTTTTAAGAGTGTAACAGTTTTCTATTGCTATTAGAACAAATTACCACACAGCAGCTTAAAACATTGCAGATGTGCTGTAGAACAGTTCTGTGGGTCAGAAGTTCCCGATGGGACTCGCTGGGCTAGAATCAGAGTCGCCGCAAGACTGGGTTCCTTTCTGGGGGACTCTCGCCAAAGATCAGTTTCTTTGGTCATTCGAGCTGTTGGCAGGATTCATTTCCTTGTGGTTGTAGGACTGATATCCATGCCCTGGCGGGCTGTCCACAGAGGGCCACATCTGGCTTTTTGATGCCACCTGCATTCATTTTAGGGGAGGGAGCCTAAAACTGCAACGGTAGGTTTGCGCTCTCTCATTTCTCTCTGACTGCAGCTGGAAAATTTCTCCGCTTTCAAGGACCCATCTGCTTAGCCCTGGCCCACCTCGATAGCCCAGGATAATATCCCTCTTAAGATCTCTAACCTTAATCGCATCTTTAAGTTCCTTTTGTGGTTAAGGGAACATATTCATTGTCCTGGGGTTTAACTAACTTGAGGATTTAGATGTTTATTGAAGACGACAGCCAAGTCTCTCTGGCTAAATTTGGGGTAGTGGGTGAGAGGGGAGAGAGGGCTTCACGGCATGGAGGTGCCAGACCCCACATCCTGTCCGGTCCCTCTGCTTCTAGACGAGTATGTGAGGTCCAGAGAGGAGTGGGAATGACTTGCCTAAAGTGAGCTCTGGGCCTAGGGACTGGGCTCTTCTGCCCTCCACAAGCTCTTTGAAACTGTGGGCCACAGTGTACCTGGGAGGAGTCTGCTGATATATGGGGTCACAGGTCATGTAGTGAGTGTCTACATGGGGCAGGCAGGATTAGAGGAGTTATACAGAAATATGACAGTTTCTGTCTGCCCAGAAGTTACATTTTAGTGAAGAAAGAAATAGAGCAAGTTTTACAAGTAAACAAACAAACAAAAAAATTAAAATATCAGCTTATTGTGCATGATGTGCCAGAATTAAAATAAGGTGACTGACATATTGGGGGGCAAGGATGGGGGTCCTGGGAGGTCAGGGGAGGAGGAGGAAGGGAAGAGAGAGAGATGCTGTTGTCTTTAGACTGGGCGCTGAAGGGAAACCTCTTAAAGGTGATATTTGAACTGTGACAGGACAATGGGAAGGAACCAGCCCCATTAATATCTTGAGAAGAGCAATTTAGGTCAAGAGAAACAGCTCGTGAAGGGTCTGGGAGCAGGAATCAGCAAGAAGCAATCCAGATCAGGACCCTCCTGTGTGTCTGGAGAGTGACGGGGAGAGGTCAGTAGTGATGAGGTCAGAGATGTGGAGGAGATGAAATCTGTAAGGCTCCTTTGAGTAAAGCACACATCTGTTGATTGTCAAGCATTATCTACCAGTTCTAGCTGGAGCCATAGAAGTCCCAAGTATAGGATCACGGGCTTCTTGGAAAAGCAAAAGCATGATGACCCATCAGATTTTGTATTTGCTCATTGGATGGGGTTCTAAAGCTTTTTCCTGGTTACTTGCTAAATTCCCAAAGACCCATCCCACTGATGCCCATTTGGGCACGTAATGGGACAGTTGGAAAATGGCTCTGGGTAACTGCCATTGGCCACGCGTACCATGGTAAAGTTATGCTCTTACTGACGTCATGGGTCTGATTTGCATTTTAACATTCAAGGGCGGTACTCACTATACTTGTCCCGAGGAATAATAGGCAGATTTTATTTTGAAATCTCAGTAGGTCGAACTTCCCATTTGTAAAACTTTTCAGTTGCTCCTTTGTTGAGCACATAAAACGAATTTACTTCTGAACCGAGACCTTGTATGCCAAATTTTTACAGCCTCAAATATAGTATTTTATCACTACTATAAATGGTTCTTGACTCACCTCCCACAGACCCTCAGGGCTAAAGGCAAGAGGCCTCCCTAATTCACTTGTTTCAATTCATAGAAGATTTCTAAGTGGAAGCCAGGTCATTGGGATAATATTTCAAATGTACAGGCCGCATTCTGCTAAACATAATAAATCTGCAATTTTACAATTGGCTTGGACAGCTAGCACGATTGTCCTGGGCTTTCCGGTGACCATCCCTTCCAGACAACCTCCTCTTTCTTTCAGGGCTCACCTTCCGACCTCACCCAAAGGCTCAATGTCAACGCTGAATTGTAGAGGACACAGTAATATGGAGATCACAGTTTAGCTTGATTCATTTTTCTAGTGGAACATCCAGGTTTCTAGCAATTATTTTAGGGCATGAAGTTCTATCATGATGGTAAATCAAGCTGTCAGCTCTTTTCTGGTTTAAATTAGACATTGGAGAGATTGAGAAAGTTTTCTACTCTAATATTCCACCCTCTGGATCTCTAGAATACACGTTACCCCTCTGGAGGCAACACTTGCCCTTGGATTTTCTGGTGATCTATTTCCTTGCAGGTGGTGGGCTCCTCAAGTGGAAATGCTGCTCCCCAAGGGCCCTCATGGACCTCCCAGTCCCTGATGGCCCGGGGCAGGCATCTCTCCGCATTGCCTGCCTGGTTCATACAAAACAACATTCACGTGTCTCAACTAGTGGTAGGTTGTTTACAGATAGATAGAATATTGTTTTTATGGGGAAAAAAATTGGAAAAAAAAAAACACCAAAATACCCTGGCTTCTACAGAGGGCCATGGGCACAGCTAGGAGGTAAAAAGGCTCGACTGACCCAGCAACATCACCAGTGGGAACATGACTAGTATTTGGAGATGTCAGCGTGGATACCCCCTGCCTTCCCATACTCTGCCTTTGGGTACTTAGCCAAGGGCTGGTAAATGAGGCATGGCCCTGCCCAGACCCCGTCCCTGAGCCTGCTGCCTTCTCCGGCATGCTGTGCTGTTTGGTCCCCATTCTGCTGCTCACGCCCTGGGTTGGCCCACGGTGCTGGAAGCCGAGCTGCAGGCTGTCGGTAGGGCTGCAGCCAAGGTTTGTCTGGTGGGACTTGCAGGGAGACTTCATGGAAAGGATGAGTCTGGACTTGTACCAAATTACACTCCCGTTGACTTTTGGAAGGCTGGAATCTCAGGCTCTAGAGGTGCGGAGGCAATTCACTGACATTCACTGTTGGCCTCACTCTTGGTTGGAGACTTGCCTTTCGAGCAGCTGGGTACCAATATGCAGATGCTCCTGCCTCACCCACACTCGGCTTCTCGCTATTCTGGTGTCTGCTTTGTGGCTTAAATTGATTTTTTTCTCCTTAACCAGTGGAGCTTGAAGCTCTTGCTACCATCTGGTAAAGGACTTGAAATGGCTAAGGGGCAGTGGCATAGGGAGATGGGACATGGGGTGAAGCGAGGAGCCCTAACAGGCACCGAAGCCACGTTGTTGCGGGGTGCCCGCCCAGTGACAGGCACTACTCTAAGTGCTTATGACCCAGCGACACACAGGTTAGAGGTGTGGCCCCTGCAGTGTGGCAGATATGATAGGAAAGACAGTGGGCGGAAATGGAGAGAAAGCAAATAAAATTTACTTTGGTATCTCTTGGTTTCTCTCTTTTGAAGAACTTGGGTCACGATACCCTTTTAGTTTTCATTATAATCTCTATGGCCTTATGAGAAGGTAGAAGGTGGGCAACTTACAGATGGTTTCTTTCGTAAAACAGAATGGGATTAAGAAACCACAGAGTATACAGCTTGCGCAAAGATTTTGTGGTAGGGGAAGGATGGAGCTAAAAAGATCCTAAGATTTCAGATTCCATTTTCCACATTTTTATAAAATCAAGTGAGACCCAACCTTCCAAAGTTCTAGTCATTACTACAGGTCTCTTTTCCTTTTGTTTTGAACTTGATAGAGACGTAGGCTGAGATCCTGACTGCTAAAGGATTTTAGAAAAATCAAACGTATTTCACCAAAAGAAAGTAATTTGACAACACTTTCCAACTTGTTACGCTTAAACATGCAAAAGAGACACTCTCATTGGTTTCTAGATACTTCTGGAAGGGTGAAATCCATTCCATCATCCCAACTGCCCAGACCCCCAGTCACTGGAAGTCTAATGCCATGAACCCCACATAGCTCTCAGGAATGGTAGATTGTCTTCCGAAACCCTCCACCCCGTATATTGTGCTCGGCCACACTCTGTGCTTTTTTTCCGCTAGGTTTGTTTTGGAAGTGCTTGGCTCCATTCTCTTTGTGCAAGCATACGTGATCCAGACAGCCTTGGCTTGCAGCTCGACTTTGCAGGTCAGTTACACAACAAGTAGGAGGAATTTTGATTATACCCGGCTCTGGGGGAAAACAGCGTAATAACACCAAGAGCCAAGATGATGAGCTCATGGCTCTAGAATTGAACTTAGAATACCTCGCCACTATTTTCTTGTTCCCCATAAGTAGAAGAATGTGAACTTGAACATAGGGCAGGGAGCAGGGGGAGACTTCCGGGGGCGCAGCTGAGGAACAAAGGAGTATAACCGGGAACGAAACAAATATGGCAGGTTGTGGACCTTTCCGTGGCTGTCATTAGGTTCTTTCGGAACACGGTGTCTGAGTGCAGTCTACTTTGGAAAAAGAGCAAATATTTGGGTGTCTGTGAGTTTGGAGCTATATAGTCCCAAGTTTGTTTTTGGCTCTAAAACTGGCTAGATCTGTGACCTTGGGCAAGTGACATCAACTTCCTGGGTCTCGGCGCTCTCTTCTCTAAAAGAGAGTGAAGGATTTCAAACAGAGAGGATTGTGCAGAGGATTAAATAAATATCGGGCTTGCAAAGTGCCCACCTAGCTGAGCACCTGGCATGAGGTTGACAATAAGTTATAATTATTACAGTGTATCTGCCTCTGATCCTGCGGCTTCCATTCTCAGCAAAGTATTCTAAGCATGTTGAAATGCTATGTTTCTATGCCCATCTTCATCAGCGGGTGCATATCCCCATCTTAATCAACTCTGATTGCCTATTGGAATCTCTTGGGGAGTTTTCAAAAAACATTGTTGCCTGCGACTTACCCCAGACCGATGAAATCAGAAACATGGGGAGCCAGTCCCAACATTGCATTTTACAGCTCCCCGGGGCAATTCGAATGTTCATTTAGGGCTGAGAGCCACTGGCCTTCCCCATCTACGTGCGAGCCCTTTGAGAACAGAGAACATGCTTTACGCTTTTTCATATCCCCATCTTAGCCTGATGTAGATGCTCAGCAAATATTTCTTGAACCAGATTTTTAAAAATGAAAGAAAGTTGTCCAAATCCCCAAGACTGGGCTCATATGGACACATTCCTTGGGCAGCAGATAAAGGCAAGGGTACTAGCCCATTGTTATTCTCACACAGGGGATTTGAAAGAGTGGGGTAAAGAAAGGTCAAGGTCCTTTCAGCAGACAGTTCACCACCCACTGACCACATGTCACTCATCACTGGACCTTTTTTTGACTCTTCAGTTGCCAAGGGATCAGAGAAGTGAGAGCAGAATACTTTTAAGAGACTCCATCAACTAAAAAAGAAATAGCAACTCCTTCAAAAGAATTCCTTTGATAGAAGGAGAAAGACAGACCCTGCCAAGGGAAGATAATAGACAAGGCCGGAGGGGCAGAAGAGAGAAATCAGGAAAACACAGCAGGCACATGTTTGGGACAATTTCGTGCACAAACATATGATGTGAGACCTCAGCACACACGAGCCGTGGTCCCCGTCCTCACCAGGGCGTTCGCTGTGTTAGTGTTTGTCTTTTTGGCAGGCACATGGCAAAATGGGGATTCCCTATCCCGTGAGCTCAGGCATGGTCTCGTGACTTGCTTTGGCCAAAATATATGTGAACAGACGTTACAAGTGCCACATCTTGGGGACAGTATTAAGAGCCGGTATACTTTCTTTTGCCATGACAAGGTAGTGAGTACTCCACCAACCCAAGTCCTGGGTTCACGACCGTGAGGAGCGGAGCTCCCAGCTGACCCACAATGGGGAGGCGGCACGAGTGAAAAACACCATTGTTGCTTTAAGTTCTTGAGATTTGGGGGTCCTCTGTGATCAGGGCACAACCCTGCCTATCCTAGCTTTTGCTTGCGACAAAGAGTTCTAAGCCAACAGAGTAAAACAAAGTTATGCACGGGTTTCTTGGGGCTGTCTAACTGCTCTGACTTCCTACAGGCATAAAATGGGTCAAGTTTCAACACCTCCCCACTCCTCAGTTTCTGCATCTGTAGAAATCATTGGATCATAGATGTGAGAACACATCAGCTAACATTAAGGGTTTAGCGGTGCGCTAACTGGTGATGGAGCTTGCTAAACACTAGGGTGTACGGCCCTATTTTTTGTGGGATAAACGGAGCAAGTGATGGGACAGCAGCGAACACAAAACCGTGCGATGAATATTTGCTAATTGAATTAATGCGGAAAGGTGAGATGAGTAAGAGATGAGGGCACTTAGGAACTGCTGCAAATTCTTCCAACACTGGGTTCTCTCTTTTTTAAGATTTTATTGATTCGTTTGATGGAGGGGAGGGGAAGAAGCAGACGGGAAGGGAGAAGGATAAACAGACTGCATGCTGAGCGTGGGGCCCGACGGGGGGCTCGATCTCACGACCCTGAGATCATGACCTGAGCTGAAATCAGGAATCAGGCACTCAACCTGTGCCTCTAAGGTTTTGTTTTTTTCAAAACCCTCATCTCTGAACGGAGGTATAATTTAGAAAATGTGGGGAGAGGGAGGCTCTCATGAAAAATTAAAAAAAGCAGTTTACGCTTTTTTTTTTTTTTTTTAAAGGCAGGACTGTCTAATGGAGTTGGCTCATTTCTCTTTTCGTCAGCAAACTGGTGACAGTGCTTTTAGACTCCAATCCTTCTGAAGCTGGACTGTGTTTGGCCTTTTAAAGACCAGAGCCATCCTGGACTAATGGAGCTGATCTAGGAAGCCACCTGGGTCATGCACTAAGGTTGGCTGGACAGTGGGTGGTGCTTTTGGTTTGAAAGGTACCCAAACTGTTTGATACTGTATTTTTCTCCCTGAATATTTTTGGGAGAGGTCCAATGGGAGATATGGGTACAAGTGAACTAGAGATCCGTGATCACGGTATCTGATCTGAAAAACCCCATATGTGTGCCTCATTGGAAAACTAGAACTTGAACTTCTTGTCTCAGCATTTGTTTCTTTTATGAATGAGGTCTCACTCCTTCATTGAAAGATAAAGTAGCAAGGGTAAACGAGATTGGTTCTCTAATTCCTGGACCTGAGGAATTGTATCCTCAGGAACCTAGTTTTGTCAAAGAGCGAAGGAGTTTCTGTGGAGGTGAATAAACCTGTGGAGGTTAAGGGCAGCAGAAGAATCTGGAGCTAACTGAGAGCATGCCTGCCTACTTTCAGTTATGGATTCCCCTGTCTGCTCTGCCCAGTGTCAGAACATTCCAGATGTAGGTCCTCAAAGCTGACAGTTTCAGGGGAACAATGACCCCAATTCAATTTCCACAGCTATAATCAACAGTTTCACTGTTTGACTGGGACATTCACTCATGTCATTGGGCGTAAAGCTGTAGCCCAGTGAAGTACCATGGTTGTTGTGTGTAGAACTGAGGGAGGGGGCAGGGAGTAAGGTTTCCTTTTATCTTTTTATGATTCCATAGAGCCCAATACTAATACGCTTTTCTCTAGAATTAGAAGAGAAGAGCATTTGGTTGTATGGGTTTCGAAGAGTTGTGAAACACATGGGTTTGGGTCTCGGGCTTTGCAGAATAAATTCCTGGTTTATCAGTTACCAGCCGCATGACCTTACACAAGTTGCTTGACTGTTCAAAGCTAAATTTGTTCATCTGTAAAATGTGAACAATGATGACATCTACTCTTTAGCGTTAAAAGAAGAAATATGCTTAAGGAATTTAGCACCTGGAACATTAGGTAAGCATACCATAAATGCTATAGCAATTAGCTTACTGTTATAGTTAGGCCATCGGGGGACAGGAAAGAAGGGGATTAATAGGTTTACTCTAACCTTGTGCTTTTTATGTCAGATTTATTGAAATATTTTTGTAATGTAACATTTGCCCTTTGTATGAATTTTGACAAATGTGTAGTCATATAATCACCCCTGATAATCAAGACATAGGACATTTCCCACATGCCAAATAGTTGTCTCCTACCCTTTATGATGATGGCATGGTTATTATGAACTGAAGTCCATAATGTCCTCAGATTTCCTTAGTTTTTACTTTGGGTCTTTGTCTATCCCAGGATGCCCTCCAGGACACCACATTGCATACAGCTGTCTTATCTCCTTGGGCTTTTCTTGACTGTGACAGTTTCTCAGACTTGACCTGTTTGATGACCTTTACAGATTTAAGAAGTACCCATCTGGGTATTTGACAAAAGACCTCTCTATTTGGCTTTGTCATGTTTTTTTCATGATCAACCTGGGGGTGTGGGTTTTGGGGTAGAAGACCACAGAGGTGAAGTGCCATTCTCATGGCATCATATCAAAGGTATATGCTAATTTTTTTCTAAAGATTTTATCTATTTATTTATTTGACACAGGGCAAGAGAGTGTGCAAGCAGAGGGAGGAGCAGAGGGAGAAGGCAAGCAGACTTGCCATCAGCATGGAGCCTGATGCAGGGCTCGATCCCCTGCCCCTGAGATCATGACCTGAGCGGAAGGCAAGAGTTGGATGCTTTACCGACTGAGCCACCCAGGCGCCCTGGGTGTGTGCTATTAATCTAACACTATTGTTGTTGACCTGATCACAAGGATGAGGTAATGCTTGCCAGGTTTTTCCACTATAAAGTTCTCCCCTCCTCCCTTCCCTGCTACGTTCTTGGAAGGAAGTCACTGTGTGACATCTACACTTAGGGGATGGAGAGTTTATGCCCCACTTCCTGGGGGGGAGGAGTGCCAAATAAGTTACTTGGAATTCTTTTGCCCTGAAGATTCGTCCCTTCTTCTCCATTTATTTATTTATTCAACCATTTATTTATTTATATTGATAAAAATTCATGAATTTTTATTTTATACTTCGGTTTATAAGCTAATACTATTCTGATCATTGCTCAAATTGTTCCCACTTTGGCTCTTGGGAACTCTTTCAGGTCTTCCCTACGTCCCTTTGAGATACCCCCCAGCACTGTGGAGTCCTTCTTTCTTGGAGGACTTCCTCATTTTCTATCACTACAAGATGCTGCAGGTTCATCTTGTATATTTCCTGCCCAGACCCAGAATCAGCCTCAATGTCCTTTTTTGAAGATTGGTATTAGGAAATCAAAATCTGGACCCGTGGTGTGCTCATTGCTACTCAGATGTCTTAGTTTCTACATCCCCTCAGCTGATAGAGCATGGAGTACTTTAATTCCTCCAACTTAAAAAAAAAAAAAAAAAAAACCAAAAAAAAAAAAAAACGGTTTTCTTAAGCTACAGAATGGCTGAAATAGTGCAATGAATAATTTTATGTGCTTTAGCTAGATCTTCCCCCCGAACTGTTTGAAAATAATTTGTAGACATCATGACATTTTATCCCTAAATACCTTTTCATCCATCTCTTACACAAAGAACCAGATCCTATGTAATACAACACAATGGCCACAGCTGAGGAAATATTAATTCAGTATTATTCAATTATATTCAGATATTCTTAATGGTCCCCCAAATATATTTTTTTAAACTTTAAAAATCCAGGGCACCTGGATGGCTTAGTGGGTTGAGCCAGTGCCTTCGGCTCAGGTCATGATCTCAGGGTCCTGGGATGGAGCCCTGCATTGGGCTCTCTGCTCAGCAGGGAGCCTGCTTCCTTGCGCCACCCCCCCCCCCTCCATCTGCCTCTCTGCCTACTTGTGATCTCTTTCTCTGTCAAATAAATAAATAAAATCATTTAATAAAAAAACTTTAAAAATCCAGGCTCCGATAAATATTTACACATTTTCTTAGTTGTTTTGGCTCTTTATTCTCTGGATTAATTCCCTTTCTGTTTTTTCATTCTGTTGTTGTTTTTGTTGTTGTTGTTGTTTTGTTTTGTTTTGTTTTGTTTTTTAAGAGTGTGGGTCAGTTGCCTTATCACTATCCCACATTCTGGATTTATCTTCAGGCTAGTGATCTTCAAGTGAAGTAAGGGTTTCTCAACCTCAGCATTGACATTTTGGACCAGATGATTCTTTGTTGTTGGGGCCAGTCCTGTGCATTATAGAAGGTTTAAAAACATCCTTGATGCTCGTAACTAGATGCCAGTAACAACGCCCCAGTCATGACGACCAAAAATGTCTCAAAACATTGACAAATGTCCTTGGGGTCATAGTCGCCTCCATTTGAGAAGCATTGGTCTAGACAAGGATACTAGGATACTAAGTAATGTTGTGTAATGTTGTCAAGGATACTAGGTAATGCTGTGTACCCTTAATGTATCACAGCAGGAAATACATGGTATCAAGTTGGGTGGAACTTACCATACCAAGTATAATAACTTAAGTTGGTAACCAGCAAATCCCTCCATTGTAATTAACTGTAGAAGTACTTGGAGTCTCTACAATCATCCTGTTTCGTTTTTCATCTAATGATTTTAGCATCCACTGATGACTCTCTTTTGAGTCAATACACTAGGGGATGTAAAATGATAATTTTCTACTTCTTTCCTTGCATACAAGCCAGCTGAAACTCTTGTAAAGAGCCTTCCCCTTTATTTCCCCTAAATCTTCCTTTCTCTCTTCTTTAAATATTATTTTGCTGCATAGATTATTTTATTAATTGAATTGTGATTCTTCATCATCCTTATGTTTTGATGATCCAATTATCCCAAATTGGCCAGTGGGAACCATTCACACTAATTACTCTGTCATTTCCTATGAATATGTAAACTAGTTACAATGATTCAAATGAAAACTCTATACAAAGATATACCTAGAGTAGCTTCCCTTCCATCTCCTTCACCTCTTTCTGTATAGGTAACATTTTCATTGGTATTCTGGTTTATTCTTTTTTTTTTTAATTAAAAAATGTTTTAAATTATTTATTTGTCAGAGAGAGAGAGAGAACTAGCAGGGGTGGTGGCAGGCAGAGGGAGAAGCAGGCTCCCTGCTGAGCAAGGAGCCCAATGCGTCACTTGATCCCAGGACTCTGGGATCATGACCTGAGCCAAAGGCAGATGCCCAACCGACTGAGCCACCCAGGCATCCCTTTCTGGTTTATTCTTTCTGTATTTCTTATCCAAAAAGTAGTTAAAAATGTATATGAGCACACATGTCTATTCAAAAGGTAGTTTACTGTGTATGTTTTTTGCACCTCGCCTTCCACTTAACAGTACCTAGTGAAATCACAATCAGTTCATACAGACCTTCTTTGCTCTTTCTATGGCCACACAGCCCTCCCTAGTGCATGTGTACCTTACTTTATGCAACCGGCCCTCCATGCTTGAACATTTAGGATGTTTCAAATAGTTTACTACCACAGATGATGCCACAGAGAGTTACATGTGAATATCCTGCTATGAATTTGTGGATGTGTATCCTCAGGGTAAATTCCCAGAAGAGATGCTGTAGGGAAAGGATAAATGCATAAGTAATTGTGTTCTAGACTGCCAAATCTCCTGCCACAGTTGTTGGAATATTCTTCCTACCAGTAGTAAACCAGAGCGTTTGTTTTCCTACAGCCTTGCCTGTATAAAGCATTGTAAGCTTATGACTTTTTGCCAAGCTGACATGTGAGAAATGGTGTGTCATGGTAGTTTTACTTTGCATTTTCTGTAAAATGAATGAGGTTAAGCATCTCTTTTTATGGTTAAGGGCAATTTGTTGCACATGATTTTTAAAACCTACTTCTTTCTCCTTCATTTCCTGGCTGTTACCCTAGGTCAGGCTCCTGTGACTTACTACCCAGATTCCTGAAATAATCTTCTGCTGATTTCTCTGCCTGTTGTCATTCTCCCTTTCAGTTATCCTGAGCACAGTTAACATGTTACCGCATTAATCTTCTTAGAACACTTCTGCAAGACATTCTCTCTCTATCTCTTTTTAAAGAACTTTTAATTGGTCCCTTTAGCCACAGAATAGTTTTAAACTCATTAATCCAGAATTCAAGATATGGTTTTCTACCACTTCTGTAAACTTCTCTTTGTTTATTCTCTTATATTTACTTAACAGTACCCCCCCCCCCCCGCCCCGCCAACTTATCTGTGGAGTACATGTTCCAAGACTCCTGTGGATGCCTGAAACCATGGGTAAAACCAAACACTAGGTGTACTATGTTTTTTCCTAGGTGTACATACCTAGGATAAAGTTTAATTTATAAATGAGGCATCATAAGAGATTAACACTAAATACTCCCCCTTTCTGTGATGATCAAGTACGATGTGGTGAGGTGAAGTGCAGAGAATGACAGAGGCATCTTGACGTAGCGTTAGGTGACTGCTGACCTTCTGGCAACACGTCAGGAGGGGGATCGTGTGCTTCGGGACCCCAGTTGACTAGGAAAAACTGAAACCATGGAATGTGAATCTGTGGCTGGGGCTGGTGGGCAGCTATATTGTATTCCTTCTGCAAAATTGGTACATTCGTTGTCCTAAAGTCCATGGCAAAAATTCTCCCCTCCAGACCTTTTTCGCTGCTTTCCAGTTTGAAATCACCTCCCTAATGCAGCTCTGCCTTCTTAGCTGTTTAAATTCCATGCAGACTCCCACTCCCATCCTCTTGGAAGCCTTCCTTGACCACTTCAGGGCCCAGACATTCCCTCCTCTTCTAGATTCTATTGCTATGAATGTCTGTCCCCCTATTTGGCACTGAATTTTTATGAGCTTTATCTTGCAAAAAATATTTATTATTTAAGTATAGTTGATATACAGTGTTATATTAGTTGAGGGGCACAACTCAGTGATTTAACAATTCTATACATTACACGATGCACACAATGATACAAAGGTGGTCACCATCTGTCCCTCTACAGTGTTATTACACTGTGATTGACTATACTCCCTACTGTAAATTCTCTGTCTGTGACCTATTTATTGTAGAACTGGAAGTTTATACCTCTTATCCCCTTCACCTGTTTTGCCTACTCCACAACCCTCTCCTCTCTGCCAACCACTGATTTGTTCTCTGTATTTATGAGTCTGTTTTTGCTTTGTTTTGTTTTTTAGATTCCATGTATAAGTAAAATCATATGGTATTTGTCTCTGACTTTTTTCACTTAGTGTCATATCCTCTAGGTCCATCTGTGTTGTCACAAAAGGCAAAGGCTCATTTTTTATGGCTGTATAATATTCGTGTGTGTGTGTGTGTGTGTGTGTGTGTGTACACATCACACCCTCTCTATCCATTCATCCACTGATGGACTTGGATGGCTTCCCTATTTTGGCTATAGTAAATAATACTGCAGTAAACATCAGGGTGCTTATATCTTTACATGTAGTATTTTCATCTTCTTTGGATAAATAATAGTGGAATTACTGGATTGTATCCTAGTTCTGTTTTTAATTTTTAGAAGAAATTTTGTACTGTTTTCCACAGTGGCTCTACCAATTTACAGTCCTACCAACAGTGCACAGGGGTTCCTTTTTCTCCACATCCTCTTCGACATTTGTTACTTCTTGTCTTTCCGATTGTAGCCATTCTGACAGGTGTAAGATAATAGCTCCTTCTAGTTTTAATTTGCTTCTCTTTAATAATTAGTGATGGTGAACATATTTTCATGTGTCTGTTTGCCATCTGTTTGTCTTCTTAAGAAAAATGTCTGTTCATGTCCTCTGGCCATTTTTTCAGCTGGATTGAGGATTTTTTGGGCGTTGAGTTGTATAAGTTCTTTATGTATTTTGGATTTTAACACTTTATTGAATGTGTATGATTGGCAAATACCTTCTCCCATTCAGCAGGTTGCATTTTCATTTTGTTGATGGCTTTCTTCACTCTGCAAAACCTTTTTATTTTGGTGTAGTGCCGGTGGTTTATTTTTGCTTTTGTACCCCTTGCTTGAGGAGATATATCCATAAATATTTTGCTAAAGCTAGTGTCAAAAAGACTACTGCCTATATTTTCTTTTGGGAGCTTGATGGTTTCAGGTCTTTAATCCATTTGGAGTTTATTTTTATGTGTAGTGTATGAAAATGGGCCACTCTGATTCTTTTGCATGGAGCTCTAGATCTCCTAGCACTGTTTGTTTAAGAATCTTCCTTATTGTGTATTTTTGCCTCCTTTGTCATAGACTAATTGCCTATCTAGGCATTGGTTTTTTCCTGGGCTCTCTATTCTGTTCTGTTGCTCTCTGTGTCTCTTTTTGTGCCAGTACCATACAGTTTTGATTATTATAGCTTTCTGGTATATCTTGAGATCATGGAGCACGATACCTGCGGCTTTGTTTTCTCTCATGATTACTTTGACTATTTGTGTTCTTTGGTGGTTCCATAGAAATTTTAGGATTATTTGTTTTAGTTTTACTAAAAATACTGTTGGTATTTTGAAAGTGATTTCACTGAATCTATAGAGTATTATGTGTGGTATGGACATTTAATGATATTAAGTTTTCCAGTCCATGAGCATGGAATATCTTTCCATTTATTTACGTTATCTTCACTTTATTTCATCACTGTCTTATAGTTTGCAGAGTACAGGTCTTTCACCTATTGGGTTAAATTTATTCCTAGGTATTTAACTTTTTGATGCAGTCGTAAATTGGATTGTTTTCTTAAATTCTTTCTGCTACTTTGTTATATTGATTTTATATCCTGTGTCTTTACTGAATTCATTTATTATATCATATTTTTTGGTGGAATCTTTAGAGTTTTCTATATATCTAGCATCATGTCCTCTGCAAATAGTGATGGTTTTACATCTTCATTTCTGATTTGGATACATTTTATTTCTTTTTCTTTCCTAGTTGTTGGGGCTAGGATTTCCAGTACTATGTTGAAGAAAAGTGTTAAGAGTAGACATTCTTTTCTTGTTCTTGATCTTAGAGGAAAAGCTTTCAGTTTTCACCATTGAGTATGATATTAGCTGTGGGTTTTTCATATATGGCCTTTATTATGTTGAAGTATGTTCCCTATAAACCCATTCTGTTGAGAGTTTTTATCACAAATGAATGTTGAATTTTGTCTCATACTTTTTCTTATCTCTTGAGATGATCATATGTTTTTTAATCCTTTGCTTTGTTAATGTGATTATCAAGTTGATTGATTTATGGATATTGAACTATTCTTGTATTCTCAGAATAAATCCCACTTGATCCTTTGAAAATGTTGTTGAGTTCGGGGCGCCTAGGTGGCTCAGTGGGTTAAGCCTCTGCCTTCGGCTCAGGTCATGATTTCAAGTCCTGGGATGGAGACCCACATCCAACTCTCTGCTCAGCAGGGAGCCTGCTTCCCTCTCTCTCTCTCTGCCTGCCTCTCTGCCTACTTGTGATTTCTGCCTGTCAAATAAATAAAATAAAATAAAATAAAGGAAAATACTGTTGAGTTCAGTTTGCTACAACTTCATTGAGGACTTCTGTAGCTACGTTTATTAGGGATAATGACCTACAGCTTTCATTTTTTGCTTTTTGTAGTTTCTTGTCTGGTTTGGGTATTAGGGCAATGCTGGTCTCATAGAATGGATTTGGGAGCTTTCCTTCCTCTTCTGTTTTTGGAACAGTTTGATCCTTATAGCCTTTTTCTTGTATTACAAGCACTTAAAAATTTTAAATTTGTGTATATTTTCCTCCAAGAGTAGGGACTAAAGCCATTTAAATGGGTGAAAATGAAGGGATTTTTATCACCTACTTCTAAGCCAAAATAAAGGCACACTGATGCCTATTTTATTGACAAGGTAAGGAAGCAAACAGATCTTAGTGACTGGATTAAGATCAATTATTAAGTCAGAGGGTTATAAGTATGGACCCCAAATCTTAGGTTATATTCAAGTGTCATACCTATTACTATAGCCCCTAAATTAAAGCAAACAAACAAACAAAAAAACACAACTTAAGATATTAAGTAAAAATGACTCCCTTTACTTATTCTCTCAATTAATGAAGAAATATAATTTAGAAAACTTTGATTTATCTTAAAATTTCCATTCAAGATACTAGCTAGAAAGATAGAATTTCGCATCCTATCATCTCGGAGCATGATGGTGTTATATAAAATGCTCTCTTTGCTTTCAGCCTTATCAAGAAGAGAAGTCTAAGGGAGAACAGATTGGTGGTTGCCAGAAGCAGAGGGTGAAGGGTGTCAAAAGGTACAAACTTCTACTTATAATATAAATAAATCCTGGGATGTAATGTGTAGCATGATGACTATAGTTAATAACAGTGTACTGTATATTTGAGAGTTGTTAAGATGGTAGATTGTAAAAATTCTCATCATGAGAAAAAAAGTCTGTAACTCTAAGGTGACAACTATTAACTAGACTTATTGTGGTGATCGCTGCACATGCAAATAAATTTTGAATCATTTGTACACCTGAAATGAATATAATTTTCTATGTCAGTTATATCTCAAAGAAGAAGAGAAATCTAACCCCGTAATAATAAAAACACCCCTGTTTTTTCTTAGAAAAGCAAATTCAATATTTTCCTCAAAATACAATAGCCACTTTTGATCATGTTTCCTTTTCTCTTCTCTTTCTGGTAATCTTCCCTCGAAATAATAAATATCTCCACCCAGGAACTAGACAAGATCAGAGTCAGTCTGGAATTTGAGTTCTTTTATATTGGGTGTTGAAAATCTTAGTCTATAGTTGCACCAAAGATCTGAAAAAGAATAAAAAACTCAGAAGAAAAATTCCACCGTCTCCAACAACTCACCTTTACATGATATAGAAGAAATGTCTCAAGGCAACTGATTTTACTTTTCTGTAACTCTTCTAGAGATTGTCTAGCTCAGGTTCAAAGATGAATCTATGTTATTAAAATGGAAGAAAATGGCGCTCTTTCTTTCTAAAGGATATCCCTTCTCCAAGAAGACTCTTGGGAAAATCCAAGGTAAATTATTCATATCTTTTAAAATTCATATTTGTATCTTAAAATAATGAAATTTGATAAGTTGTGTCCCCTTCAAATCTCCCATATAGTTCTAATATTTTATGGAAAATGATTTATTTCTTTATTATATGATTTATTTCCTCTTCTTGGCCCACAGACAAAGTTTGAATAGAGAAAACCTCATTTCTAGATCCCTTGATATCCTGAGCCATGCATCTCCACTTTAAGTTTTGGCAACTCTAAATTCAGTTCAATAAACATTGTACATGATAAATTTATTGTACCTTTATTATATCCTAGGCCTGCTGTTAGCTCTTTTCGTAGCACAGTGTATAAGTCATAGAGCTTATGCTAAGTAGTTTAGTGAGGCAGAAGGGTATGTATGCACCAAATATTATACAGATCAGCTGTAAAAAATATTATTGCTGGCCTAGAAACAATGGGAAGCAAGAAAAGAGATTTAACTCAGGTACAAAAAGTGACAAAGACTCCGCAAATAAGGTGATAATCGAATTCAGCCAGGGCAACCTAAAAATTCACAAGGTCCAATGTATAGAGACTTCATAAGAGAAAATTTCTAATTTAAAATGAGAATTTAGCAGCGTTTAGAATGTCCTAGGCACTCTCCTGTGATCCCACAGAACACTGTACCTCTCTGTATTCTGGCAGCTTGCCTTGTACAAGATTTAGTTCCAGGTTACATGGACCAGCCAGAGAGGGCCTTGCAGTAGGATCACAACCATTTCAATTTGGAATTCCTGGTGCCACAGGGAGCACTCAACACATTTTAAACCATTAAATTTTCATAAAAGAGTAAATGAACTAAATGTTTCAGTAACACTTTGCAGAGTGAATCAAACTTTCTAACTTACCTCTTTTTGCAAGTTGATTCTTTTGGATTTTGAGTCCCCAAGTGGCCTATGTCTAATAAGGATTTTATTTTCCAGTGGCTGAACTTGGTCTTGTCTGGAGCTACATCAGCTAAGCAAAGGGTGGGCATAATGTAGATCCCTAGTGACTGTGGTTGTCACTGTTTCCCGGTTTTGGGATTTTACAGTAGGCACGCACGCGTGCGTGCGCGCGCGCGCACACACACACACACACACACAACCACACCCCTCTCTGTGATACACAAAGATGCTGGCATGTTCACACAACATACAATAACAACAAAGGTGCAAAAGGAAACCACAAAAATTAGCTGGAATATGAAATCTAATGGACGAATATAGTTTGGACTCAAGATAGTCAGGACATTTATCCCTGCTCCCTGCAAGGAAGACCACCTCCTGTCACTTCACAAGATAACTCTGGAATTTGCTTATCTTTTCAATTTTAGTACTTTTATTATGTCTGTTTAGGTCTATTTTTGCTTCCCAGAAAATTAGCACTTTTGCCTTTAAATTTCTTGCTGTAAATGTTAACCCCTTCCTAAGTGTGATTTCATTATTAGATTTTATTTTCCAATAATTTATGCCCCACTTCATAATGGAAAGTAATGGGAGAATGGCATTCAAGTTCCTAAAACCTCTGTTTCATTATGATATTATAAAAATGCATCATTTCCACTGAGGGCAGAGAGAATCTGTGACAGCCATCAGATAAATTATAATTCATGTATAATATTTAAGAATTCAAGGAAATCCTTTAGGTAAAGTTGATAAAAAGTCTATTTAATCCCGGCAGAGCCTGACCTCTTGCAACCTCATGAGTGTTTGCTGAAGCCTTGGCTTCACGAGGCAGCTTATTAGAAAGGTAATTCTCAGGCCTGACCCAGACCTGTGAATCAGAATTTGCATTTTGACAAATCCCCTATGGGATTTGTGTGCACATTAAAGTTTTAGAAGGAGGAGTTAGCCAGTCATAGAGAAACTCCATGAACAGAAATTACTCTGTCTTTAATTTAGCTTGGGTTTCCTCCCAAAGATCTACAGACCCGAGCATTAATAATTTTCAGTATCTTGATTAAATTTACATTAAGATACATTCCTGGAATTTGGTGGCCTCCATATATTTCATTTTATATCCATTACAGTGGTTCTGTGTTGTACGGACTGTCCGTCTCCTCCTTACCACAGGGAAACCAGGCATGCGTGGGGAGAAATGGATCAGCGATTTGAATTAGAGAATGCTACGGAAGACTGGCGAGGACTGTTCATTGTACGGTGGGGGTTTCAACTCGGTCACCACATTGCTTTCTTCTCAAAGAGTTGTCTTAGGCTTCAGCCAATGGAGTCATTTCTGCAAAGGAAAACCCCCAAACTTGGGGGTTTGTGAATAACATGCCAAATAAATTAGATTAATTAGGCACTTCTTTGCTTGAGTTTCTTTCTCCCACCATGGTTTATCTCTTTATTTGTGACCCTGAGAAGCCAAGGAGAGGCCACATCCTATGTAACTAGAAACATGGTTGCTGAAGGTATCCCTTGCCAGACAGCTAACGACCAGAGGAAAAGATGCTTGTCCTTTCCTTAAACTTGGCTTTACTGGTGGTAACAATGACATTCCTGCTGAAAAAATCAAGAGGTGTGAGAAAAAAGAGAAAAAAAAAAACTAGGTCAACTCTTAAGGTAACAAAAAAAAAAAATGTGGCATACCCAAGCTGCATCCCAGACAGCCTTCTTCACAAGGCACACATTCTCCATAGTCTGGGTCTTGAACTTCACCTATATAGGAAGAGTGAGAAATAACGATTCATTTTTGCTGAGTGGAGATGCGTTCATTGCTATGAAAATATGTTGGCATGTAACTTGTTTTCTGCCCTTTCCTTTTCTCAGAGATAATGAATTTTAATTCTTTTAGCTGTTGCTTTGTTTTTAACCTCCAAATGTCTAAATGACATGATTATGATGCCTCTTGATTTTATTCTTAGGCATTACCTGTAATGGTAAAGACTAGCTTTGTTTCACCACCATTCCAACAGACATAGACATACTTTCCATCCTCCCAAATGATAAATTTTGCTTGATTAATATTCAGTATTTATAGTGTTTGTAATATTTATAATATGATTATACTATTATTATTCATATTTAGATGATATTTAGGCTCTTGTATACCTTTTTGTTTTCTCTTATGCTACTATTTTTCTGGCTTCTTTTTTATTTTTACAGGATCTGTCCTTAATTCATCCTCAACTGTACAAGTAGAAATCTCCCAGCTCTTGCGTAGTTTATTTTGTTTGTTTTTAAATTTTTTTTATTGTGTTATGTTAGTCACTATATAGCATTAGTTCTTGATGTAGTGTTCCAAGATTCATTGTTTATGCACCACACCCAGTGCTCCATGCAGTATGTGTCCTCCTTAATACCCACCACCAGGCTCACCGTCTCCCCACCTCCTCCCCTCTTAAACCCTGTTTGTTTCTCAGAGTCCACAGTCTCTCGTGGTTCGTCTCCCTCTTTAATTGCCCCCGCTTCACTTTTCATTTCCTTCTCTTCATGTCCTCCATGTTATTCCTTATGTTCCACCTGAAGTGAAACCATATGATAATTGACTCTCTCTGCTTGACTTATTTCACTCAGCATAGTCTCTTCCAGTCTCATCCATGCTGATACAAAAGTTGGGTATTCGTCCTTTCTGATGGAGGCATAATACTCCATTGTATATATGGACCATATCTTCTTTATCCATTCGTCCGTTGAAGGGCATCTTGGTTCTTTCCACAGTTTGGTGACTGTGGCCATTGCTGCTATGAACATTGGGGTACAGATGGCCCTTCTTTTCACGATATCTGTATCTTTGGGGTAAATACCCAGTAGTGCAATTGCCAGGTCATAGGATAGCTCTATTTTTAATTTTTTGAGGATTCTCCACGCTATTTTCCAAAATGACTGCACCAACTTGCATTCCCACCAACAGTGTAAGAGGGTCCCCCTTTCTCCACATCCTCTCCAACACTTGTTGTTTCTTGCCTTGTTAATCTTTGTGATTCTAACTGGTGTAAGAATCAAATAATAAATAACAAATAATAATATAAATAATAAATCAAATTTATTTTGATTTGAATTTCCTAGATGGCTAATGATGATGAGCATTTTCTCATGTGTCTGCTGGCCATTTGTTTGTCTTCTTTGGAGAAGTGTCTGTTCATGTCTTCTGTCCATTTTTTGACTTGATTATCTGTTTTTGGGTGTTGAGTTTGAGAAGTTCTTTACAGATCTTGGATATCAGCGCTTTGACTGTGGTGTCATTTGTGAATATTTTCTCCACTCCATGGGTTGCCTTTTTGTTTTGTTCACTGTTTCCTTTGTACTTGTATCTTTTTACTGTCATCCTGAGGATTCCTTTCATCCCTGTCTTCCTTTGATGCCCCATTTTCTGGACCTTATATTTTCAAATTCCTGTTCTATTTGTTTTGTGGAATGTACCCTTTACAAGTAATTATCCCAAGAGAGGATGCATGGGAGGTAAAGTTTTGGAAAGCTTGCATGACAATACTCTTTTTTTTAACCCTCACACATGACTCATGGCTTGACTGAAGTTAGGATTAAAAAGAGAAATGATTTCTTTTCTCAAAAGTTTGAAGTTTTTGTTCCATTTTTATGTTTTAGTTTCCATTATTGTTGAGAAGTTGTCATTCTGATAGCCAATCCTTCTTGTATGACCTGCTTTTTTACTCATAGGAGTTTATAGGGTTTTCCTTTGGCCAAAAATAGAAATCTGTTTTCCAAATTCTTACAATAATGTGCCTTGGTGTGTGTCTTTTTAAAATCCATTATGCCGTACATGCAGAAGGCTTGTTGAATCTGGAAATTCATGCCTTTCAGTTCTGGGGTAATTTTCTGAATTATTTCTTTGTTAATGTTCTCTATTCTGTTTTTGCTGTTTACTATTTAAAAACCTAAATTATTTGAATTCCTGGGTTGACCCTGAATTTTTCTTCCCTCTTCTCTGTTTTCTACTTTTACTTTTTATTTTAGTTCTACTGTCTCAGTGATTTTAAAGTTTTTTAAAAATCTTTTTCCCCCCTTCATTTCCATTCTTCTATAATTGATTTTTGAAAATTTTTTGAAAAAATTTTTTTAAAAGATTTTACTTATTCAGTTGAGAGAGAGAGAACAAGCAGGGGTGGGGCAGAGGTACAGAGAGTGAGAGAGAGAGAAGCAGATTCCCCGCTGAGCAGGGAGCCCGATGGAGGGTTTGATCCCAGGACCTGGAGATTATGACCCGAGCTGAAGGCAGATGCTTAACTGAATGAGCCACCCAGATGCCCACTATAGTGGTTTTTAAAGATTTATTTATTTGAGACAGAGAGAGCCCCCCACCCCTGCCACTCATCTGTGTGCATAAATTGGGGGAGAGCAGAGGGAGACAATCTCAGACTCTCCACTGAGCATGAAGCCCAGTATGGGACTTGATCTCATTATCCATGAGATCATGACTTGAACCAAAACCTACAGTCTGATGCCTAATCACCTGAGCCACCCAGGTGTCCCCCCACTTTCTTCTATAATTTTCAAAAAAAATTTCCAAGATCACATTTTTATTTTCTGAGTATTTCTTAATGTATTTTTAAAATTATGTGTTTCGGTCTATAGTATAATTTGATATCTGTATATATCGCAAAGTGATCACCCTCAAAATCCAGTTACCATGCATCACCCTATAGTTGGTCCCCTTCAGCCCTTTCTCCCAGCCGACACCCTCTTCTCTCTGGTAACCATGAGTCTGTTCTCTGTATCTATCAGTTTTGTTTTGTGTCTTAGATTCTACATATGAGTGAAATCATATGGTATTTGTCTTTCTCCTGATTTATTCCACTAGCACAATACCCTCATGGCCCATCCATATTGTAAATGGCAACATTTTATTCTTTTTTTTAATGGATCAACTTTATCCATTCATCTACTGGTGAACATTTAGCTATTTTCAGGTTTTTGGCTATTGTAAATGCCATAATGAACACAGGGATGAGTATATCTTTTCAAATTTGTGTTTTCTTGTTTTTTGGATAAAACCCCAGTAGGGTTGTAACTGGATCATGTGGTAGTTTTATTCTTAATTTTTTGAGGAATATCCATATGTTTTCCACAGGGACTACATCAAATTACATTCCCAGTAACAGTGTATGAGGGTTTCCTTTTCTTTGCATTCTCTCTAACACTTGTGATTTTTGTCTTTTGATAATAGCCATTCTAATGGGTATGAGATGGTATCTCATTGTGGTTTTGATTTGTGTTTCCCTAAAAACGAGTGATGCTGAACATCTTTTCATGTGCTCATTGGCCATCAGTTTGTCTTCTTTAGATGAGTCTTTAATGCATTTTTAGTTAATTTTTGTGTATGGTACAATGAAGTGGTCCACATTCATTCTTTTGCATGTAGCTCACCAGTTCTCTTGGCACCATTTATCGAAAAGACTCTTTTATCCTTTGTATGTTCTTGGTTCTTTCTTCGTAATCAATTGTCCATGTATGCATGGGTCTATTTCTGGGCTCTCAGTTCTATTCAACTTACATGTCTATTTGCTTTTTCTTTTTTTTCTTTTTTTGGTGTGCCAGCACCATATTGTTTTGAATACTATAGCTTTGTAGTATAGTTTGAAGTAAGGGAATGTGATATCTCCAGCTTTCTTCTTCTTTCTCAAGATAGCTCTAGCTATATAGTATCTTTTGAATGGTGAATTTAGTCCATTTACATATAAAGTAATTATTGGTAAGTATATACTTACTGTCATTTTGATACTTGTCTCCTGGTTGTTTTTGAAATTCCTCTCTGTTTCTTTTTTCTCTCTCTTCCCTTGTTGTCTGGTGGCCTTCTTTAGTGTTATGTTTAGATTCCTTCCTCATTTTCTTTTGAATATTTACTATGGTCTTTTTCTTTTGTGGTTACCATGAGGTCCACATATAATATCCCATGTATATAAGAGGTTTTTTAAAGTTGACAGCATCTTAATTTTGAACACATTCCAAAGCTCCACATTTTATAATTTCGGTGACATATATTACATCTTTTAATTTTATGCATCCATAATTATTTTAATTTTAATTAATTATACTATTTTTGTCTTTTAACCTTAAACTTACTTTGTAAGTGATAGATTCACTATTCACTACCTTTATCATGTATTTACCTTTTCCAATAAGATTAATACTTTCATGTGTTTTCATATTATTAGTGTCTTTTCTTTTTAGTTTAGAGAAATCTCCTTACCGTTTCTTGTAAAGCTGTTTTAGTAGTAATGATCTCCTTTAGATTTTGCTTATCTGGAAAACTCCTAGCCTCTTCTTCATTCTGAAGGATAACCTTTGCAAGTAGACATTTTTGGTTGGAAATTTTTTTCTTTCACCACTTTGAATCTGCTACTCCCTTCTGGCCTATAAAATTTCTGCTTAAAAATTTTCTTTTCTTTTTTTTTTTTTTCTAAAGATTTTATTTATTTGACAGACAGAGCTCACAAGTAGACAGAGAGGCAGGCAGAGAGAGAGGAGGAAGCAGGCTCCCTTCGAAGCAGAGAGCCCGATGTGGGGCCCGATCCCAGGACCCTGGGATCACGACCCGAGCCGAAGGCAGAGGCTTAACCCACTGAGCCACCCAGGTGCCCCTGAAAAATTTTCTAATAAGCATATGAGTTTTCTTTGTAAAATAAATCGTTTGTTTAATAAACAAATAAATCGTTTTTCTGCACCTCTTTTTAGATTCTCTCTCTTAACTCTTACCATTTTAATTATGTATCTTGGTGTGGTTCTCTTTGGGTTCCTCTTATTTAGAATTCTCTGGGATTCCAGGACCTAGATGTCTGTTTTCTTCCCCAGGTTAGAGAAGTTTCTAACCATTATTTCTTTGAATATTTTTTCTGTGTCTTGTTGTGTCTCTCTGTCTTTTTAAAAAAGATTTTATTTATTTTAGTGAGAGAGAGTGCAAGTGAGTTGGGAGAGGAGCAAAGAGGGAGAAGCAGAGAGAATCTGAAGCAGACTCCTCACTCATCACAGAGCCTGATCTCATGACTATGAGATCATGACCTGAGCCAAAACCAAGAGTTCGGTGCTTAACTGACTGAGTCACCTAGGTTCTCCTTGATGTGTCTCTTTTATCTTTAGTTGTAGAGGTGCTGTTTATCTAGTTCAGAGGTCCTTTTTGGAGGGAAATTATTCGGCATGTAGCCATAAAATTATAGTATCTGTAGAAAGAGATGAGTTCAAAGTCTTTTTACACTCCCACCCTGAATCCCCCTTCTAATCTCTTTCCATTCATTTAATAGATTGGATCAGATTGATTGGTACAAACAGAGTAAGTCGAGCTATATGCCATGCAACTAGTTTTGACATAAAGATGGTAGATTTTATTAAAAAAATAAGTTCCATTTCTGGGAATATGGAATTGGGTATATAAGTGAACAGACTCTGTCTTTAAAAAATCTGCCTTCCCAAATTATTTTTTCAAGACTTAAATCCTATACTACATTAGTGAACATAAAGCAGAAAAAGGAATGAATGTCTTAATTATTCTAGAAACATCTTGGAGCTCTTTTTAGCACCAGACCAGGCATAATTCTTATACAGAGCAGAGAAAATCTGTAACATTCTTACATGGAAAAGAACAAAAAATTTAAGTCCTGTTTTTTAATCTTCTTCCCATGTAAGATATGAAATTGGGCCGTAGCAATAACACATACAATTTATAGGACATTTCATATTTTCAAGTAGCTTTAGGTAAGCTTATTCTCATCAGCTTCTCACAGCAACCAGTTTGGTGCAATGCTCACCCTTTCCCACACGAAGAATAAAAGGCATAGAGAAATTAGACTGATTTTGCGCAGGGTCTCATAACTAGTAATAGGAAAGGAGAAAATTGTTGGTCAGGACCTTCAAATTCTGATTTGATTTCCTCTCCATTATACCCCACCCACAAACCCTTGATTCAATATCAATGTCTCTGTGATCAGCTGCATTACTGTGTCTCTGGAATGTGTCTGAAGAGACCCAGAGAAAGGTGTGTGGAGGAAGAGGGAGGAGCAGCCATCAGTGTCCCCACTGGACATACAGTCACACAAAGTCATCCCAGGTGCCAACATTAAAGCCAGGAGGTCAATTCAAATCTCAGAGCCATCCCGAGGTAGAGCTCCTCATGCTACCTCCTGGTATAAGACTGGCCCAGAGCAGCCTTACTTACCTTGTCCACACTCCAACTTCTGGCAGGTGTGGTTGCTGGGCACTATGAAGTAGCCATCCATGCATCGTGTGCAGATGTGTGCACGGTGACAAAGTTCACAGTTGTCTGAGCAGGGCAGGCAGGTGTGCCCCTCGGCAGGATAGTGGCCTGCTGGGCAGCTCTCCCAACACTCCCCCTGATACAGGAAGCGCTCCTGGCCGTGCTTATCTGAACAGATGGAGGGGCAACCAAAAAGAAGAAAAATGTACAAAATTAACTGTGAAACTAATATAACCTAAGATTTAAATTTTTTAAAAAATATTTTATTCATTTATTTGACAGACAGAGATCACAGGTAGGCAGAGAGGCAGGCAGAGAGAGGGGAAGGGAAGCAGGCCCCCTGCTGAGCAGAGAGCCTGATGTGGGGCTCGATCCCAGGACCCTGAGATCATGACCTGAGCCAAAGGCAGAGGCTTTAACCCATTGAGCCACCTAGGTGCCCCATTTTAAAAGAAAGATGTAACTGAGTACTTTGGCTTCTAGGGGACCAGGAGTATAAGAATGCATTTAATGAAAAGTTCAACATCTCTCTGCTTATGGTCGAGAAGTTTTCCTTGCAGGGAATAATTTTTCAGTATTTTGTACATTTGAGTGAGTCGGGACTACCATCTGGGATGTCGCTGCAAAAGCAGAAGCCACACTCTGTGAGTAACTATGAATCAGAAAGTGTTTAACTTTCCCAGGGGCTCCTTTTGGTTTCTGTGGAGGGTCTCAGACTTGGGAGCTATGGGGATCCTATGAGAATAAACAAAGGCTTCCTGATAGAACGGCTTCTTTGAGAGTCCCGATTTTTAGAATGGTTTTGAATTCGGTTATCAAAATCACACACTTGTATTAACCGTCCAAAAGTCTGAATTTTTGCATGGCTGCCAGTTCCTACGGTGACAGCGTAGGATGACAGTCACCTTTTTGACTCCTTAAATGGATTTCTGGGAGTCCTGAGCTTCTGTCAACATTGGAGTCTACATGGAAAGAATTAGCAGTATGTCTAATACGAGACTACGGAAGTTGCTTTTGGAGGGAATAGAAAATTCGAACCAATTATAAACTCACACTGAATGACAAAGGGTTAGAATAAGTTTGTATACACATAAAACAAGATGAACGAAATGTGCCTGGAGGTCCCCTGCCTTTGCCCTCCTGGAGTTTTTTTTTTTTTTTTTTTTTTTTTTGTGCTGAGTGTGTGTAGAGATCTGTCTTCTCTGGATCAAGTCTCCCATATGCTCCTGCTTCTGCAGAACAGCTGACTTGTGTTTCCCCAAATAACTAGGGCTAGTGTTCACTCGTGATACTCTACGTGGAGATCCAGAACCATTGACCTTCAAGGTGCAAGGCTGCTGAATCTGTGGCTAAAGATATCACTCTCCCCATGTTGCAAAAGCAGAATCTTAACATCAGTGTAATAGTCCTTGCCAGCATTCAAGTATTTCTGTATTTCCCTAAACATTCTGTATTTCAAGTATTTCCCTAAACGTGGCACTCTCAAATGATCTAACCCAGTGTTTTGTCCTTAACTAAATCCCTAGTTCAAATCCAGTTTAAAAATCACACCCTTGGATTATGGGCTCTGAAGCTATCTCTTTAGTGTTTGTGATTTCCAACCGGAAGTCTGCTGGTTCCCATGGGACAAAGGCAATAAAGAGGACTTCCCTAGGCGGGTGCAACAAAGTGTCAGCCCTCTCCAAGTTTGAGTTGGAAGAACATTCTCCTCTAAGGGAAGGAGAGTGTTTGGGAGGATGTCATGTGCATTTGGGGATGATAGGGAGCCCAAACCCCTGACCTGGTAGAACGTGGAATCTTGACACCACAAAAGGGCGAACATTCCAAGCTATGTTCTTTTCAGACACCTTATGAAACCCTAGCAAACCTCATTTCCACCAAGACTCATTCAGAAAAGATCCTGTTTTTCAGAGGGCCAAACTTCTGAGATATAGTTAGGAAGATCTGAGGAGAACAGTGAGAAGTTACTCCCTCCTCCATTCAGCTGTTGAAGTCCGTCCCCTACACCCTGACATGACATCACCTCAGGATCCAGAGGCTTGGGGGCAGCCTGGCATATACCGAGTTCTAAATACTTATTTGTTGTAGGAATGATTGAGTAGCTAAGTGCATTAATATTTAGCAATATTCCCATTTTTCTAATGTAACCAACTGGATCAATAATCTAAAAATAAAAATTAACAGTGATGGGTTTCAATACCAGATGAAATGTTCTCCAATCCCATTTATATTATTCAGACATGGCTTTGTTATTTGAACCACTTTGGGTATTGCCATTTGAGTTAAAAAAAAAAACCAAACAAACAGATTTGGATGGTCTTGGTATTTGAAATACACGGACCCTGTAAAGGAGTTAACTTAGATGCCTTGATCATGGGCAGATTTTCCCAAGGTTTGGTCTAGGATTACCCCAAGATGTGCTCAAGTTTCTAATAGCCTGGGTAGTATGGCAGTTTTAGTTTTCACTGGTAATTTGGATGTCCCACGGATTTAAATTACCATGCATACATTTTTGGCTACTTGACTAGAGTCTCAGAATTTAAATTATTGTGACAATATGTAAGAGAAGCTGGTTCTAGTAACAGGAGGGCTGATATTTTTGTTAGGTGCAAACCTTTCATGTGATAATATGAGACAAGAGTGAAAGTGCAAGAAACTCTGAGATTGGCTTTCATTTATACTTAAGAGCAATTAGCTGCTTCTAGAGCAGCTAATTTCATTAGAAGAGAATGTGGACTCATGTGAAGACAGCTGAGGGAACCCCTGGATGGCTCAGTCAGTTAAGTGTTCGCCTTCAACTCAGGTCATGATCCAGGGTCCTGGGATTGGGTTTCACGATGCATTCCCTGCTCAGCGGGGTGTCTGCTTCTCCCTCCCCTCTGTACCTACCCCCTGCTCATGCTCTCTCTCTCTCTCTCTCAAAGAAATAAATAAAATCATAATCTTAAAAAAAAGAAAGGCTGAGAGATTCTGAAAATAAACTATAAAGTTTACTTCAACATTTTTCTTACTGTAGCTATTATGTGATTGGTCAAATTTAGCTTTGGGTTTAATTTCGTAGAGGACAAATCTGGACAAGAACATTAGAGGGAATCTTCACTCCCAGGGCTGGAGGTCTGTATTTCCAAAAAGGATTCAGACCTAAATCTTAACAAAATTACAATTAAGCAAAGGTGAAATTTCTGTGAACTGCTGGCAGGCACTCGTGTGTAGGTGGCACCCTGTAGCCAGAGGATTTCAGCCTTTTAATTTTTTTTAACGATTTTATTTATGTATTTATCTGAAAGAGAGAGAGAGAGAGAGCAAGGGGAGGAGCAGAGCGGAAGGGAGAGGGAGGGGGGAAGAATTTCAAGCAGACTCTGTGCCCAATGTGGAGCCTGTCACAGGGCTTGAGCCTGCAACTCTCCGAGATCATGACCTGAGCCAAAACCAAGAGTTCGAGGCCCAACTGACTGAGCCACCTAAGCGTCCCTCAGTATCAAAGCCTGTTGGTATGGAACTGCCTCAGGTCAGAGATCCCTTGTCTTTACCACTGTTTCCTGTGTTGGCGGTGCTCAGGTATGTCCTAGGGACGACATGCTCTGCAGAGGAGGGAAATCAGAGCCACTCAACAGTGCCCCCTCTGGCAAGGCCTTCCCGCTCACGAGAGCTGAGAGCTGTTTCTTCTCTGACTTGTGGTAGGATTCCTTCCTTCCTTTGGTCTTTAATATTTTCTTGTGTTTATAATCCATTATTAGCACAGATCCCTTTGTTAGGCTGTCAACTCCTTGAAGGCAAGCATCATACAACCATTTATTGTCTTGTCCCATGACCACTATGTGTAGTAACTTCCACAGGTGAACTTTTATTAAGATAGGGAGTAAACATAGACTTTTAAACAAAAAAACTGAGAAGTGTCAAAGCATCTTTTGTGTGGATTGGCCCAAGTAACTGTAGGATGCATAGAACATTCTAGACATTTGTTCAGTATTCAAGGGAATCCTTAATTTTGGACTATATATGAAGAGTCAGTGTGTTTTAAATGTGAAAGGGAATTTTTTAGATGCTGTCTCACCTATGTGTCACCCCCAGCCCCATTTTTTTTTTTTTTAACTAACAAAGAGAGACTCAAAGAGGTGAAGAATCAGGATTAATGTCTTCTAGTTCATTAGTCACAAAGCAGGAACTAGAACTCAGTTACTCTGGTTGCTGGTACTGACCTGCTACTGAACCATTCATTTATTCAGTTATACTGTGCACGCTGCGTGCTGTCCCAGTGCTCAAAGCTAGTGCTCAGGTAGAAACCATTCACTGCTTTTATAGGACGTAGAGTCTTATGGACAAGATAGCTTTCGAGATTGAGGATGCCTGTAAAGGGGTAAGCAGAAGCTCCAAGGATGCACATATAGAAAGGTCCCATCCTAGAAAGGAAATTGGGACAGCCCTCATTGAGGAAATGATGTTGAGACCTACAAAATAATTAGAGGTCAGGCAGATAACAAGTGAGGAACATCTCCAGTGAAGTCTTTGAACAGCTAGGGAAATTGGCATGGCCACAGGCGTAAGTAGGTACAAACAGTAACAGTGGTGGTAGTAGTGGTGATAGTAAGGGTAGTATTTAGTATTATATTGAGTACTTCATATGTGCCCAGCCCTGTTTAAGTGCTTTGTTATTTTATCTCATTTAACCTCATTTTATTTTCATAATCTTAAAAGTAGAAAACCATTATCACCATCTTATAGATGAGGAAGGAAACAGAAGGAGCAGACCAGAGAGAAAATTTGACATAGATCTACCTTGTTTACATGACAAACACACAAAAAAATTTTAGTTTACACAAAGAAATGTGTTCTCTCCCATTTTCCTACAAATGTATGATACTCTCAATTCAGTCTTCATTATTCTTGGTTCTATTAATAAAGATAAGTAGTTCTCTTCCACCAGGAACAAAAACAACGTGTGAGCATGATGGTGGTGGTAACTGATGGCCTTGGGATCAGTGAGACAATAAGGAGTGGTGGGGAGAGCAGCCTCCTCTGATGTCCCGTCAGTCATTTAGGGAATGTAGGCCAAGTGGTGCCCAGTGTTGTGCTCCAAGTTTTCAGAGAAAACAAACCAAAACAAAGCCAAATAAAACAAACAAAACAAACTACCAAGGTTTTCTTCGAAATTTCCCAATTTTTAAATTTGGCTGAAATGTTAAAAGGTCAAATAAAATACGAATCTGGCCCACATGAGGTAAAAGTGGGGGACAGACATATGAGGGGAAGTTGGAAAGGAGTCAAGAGCAAACTGCAGAGGATCTTTGATATCATGAAATATAATCCAATGACAGCAGAAACTTGAACTGTTAAAGCTGAGACAAAACAATATTTTTGTTGAAAAAAATTCCTTTGTTCCTACAGTAGGGCTCTGACAACTTCTCAATAAAATAGCTCAGGGCTGAGGAGACCTTGACACAGCCTCTATTTCAATATTTCTCTTGAAGACTGAATGTGTCTCCTTAACATCCTCACTTTTCACTTTCACCGCAACAAATCTTAGCTTTCCTGACGGTCTCATGTCTGACATCATGTCTGAATGACCTTTCTCCTTCTCCGGAAAGACATGTCTTAGCTTCTCTCTCATCTCCTTAGGGACAGTGAGTCTGTGTCTACGATAATG